>NW_027473333.1:736620-1473241 GCF_050947335.1 Megachile rotundata | reverse complement strand
ATGATTGTGATTGTATGATTGTGATTGTATGATTGCGATTGTATGATTGTGATTGTAAGATTGCGATTGTATGAATGGGATTGTATGATTGTGATTGCATGATTGTGATTGTATGATTGTGATTGTATGATTGTGATTGTATGATTGTGATAGTATGATTGTGATTGTATGATTGTGATTGTATGACTGTGATTGTATGATTGTGATTGTGCGATTGTGATTGTACGATTGTGATTGTACGATTGTGATTGTATGATTATGATTGAATGATTGTGATTGCATGTCTATGATTGTATGATTGTGATTGCATGACTTTGAATGTATGGTTGTGAATGTATGATTGTGATTGTATGATTGTGATAGTATGATTGTGATTGTAAGATTGTGATTGTATGACTGTGATTGTATGATTGTCATTGTGTGATTGTGATTGCATGATTGTGATTGTATGATCGAGATTGCATGATTTTGTATGTATGATTGTGACTGAATGATTGTGATTGTATGATTGTGATTGTATGATTGTGATTGTATGATTGTGATTGTATGATTGCGATTGTATGATTGTGATAGTATGATTGTGATTGTAAGATTGTGACTGTATGACTGTGATTGTATGATTGTGATTGTATGATTGTGGTTGTATGATTATGATTGTATGGTTGTGATTGTATGATTGTATTTGGGAGATTGTATTTTGGAGATTGTAATTGTAGGATTGCGATTGTATGATTGTGATTGTATGATTGTGATTGTATGATTGTGATTGTATGATTGTGATTGTATGATTGTGATTTTATGATTATGATTGTATGATTGTGATTGTATGATTGTGATTGTATGTCTGTGATTGTATGATTGTGATTGTGCGATTGGGATTGTACGATTGTGATTGTACGATTGTGATTGTATGATTGTGATTGCATGATTGTGATTGTATGATTGTGATTGCATCATTTTGAATGTATGATTGTGATTGTATGATTATGATTGTATGATTGTATTTGGGTGATGGTAGTTGTGTGATTGCGATTGTATGATTGTGATTGTATGATTGTGATGTATGATTGTAATTGTATGATTATGATTGTATGATTGTGATTGTATGATTGTGATGGTATGATTGTGATTGTATGATTGCGATCGTATGATTGTGATTGTATGATTATGATTGTATGATTGTGATTGAATGATTGCGATTGTATGATTGTGATTGTATGATTATGATTGTATTTTTGTGATTGTATGATTGTGATTGTATGATTGTGATTGTATGATTGTGATTGTACGATTGTGATTGTATGATTGTGATTGTATGATTATGATTGTATTTTTGTGATTGTATGATTGTGATTGCATGATTGTGATTGTATGATTGTGATAGTATGATTGTGATTGTATGATTGTGATTGTATGATTGTATTTGGGAGATGGTAGTTGTATGATTGTGATTCTATGATTGCGAAAGTATGATTGTGATGTATGATTGTGATTGTATGATTATGATTGTATCATTGTGATTGTATGATTGCGATTGTATGATTGTGATTGTATGATTATGATTGTATTTTTGTGATTGTATGATTGTGATTGTATGATTGTGATTGTATGATTGTGATTGTACGATTGTGATTGTAAGATTGTGATTGTATGACTGTGATTGTATGACTGTGATTGTATGATTGTGACTGTATGATTGTGATTGTATGATTGTGATAGTATGATTGTGATTGTATGATTGTGATTGTATGATTATGATAGTATGATTGTGTTTGTATGATTGTATTTGGGAGATTGTATTTTGGAGATTGTAATTGTAGGATTGCGATTGTATGATTGTGATTGTATGATTGTGATTGTATGATTGTGATTGTATGATTGTGATTGTAAGATTGCGATTGTATGAATGGGATTGTATGATTGTGATTGCATGATTGTGATTGTATGATTGTGATTGTATGATTGTGATTGTATGATTGTGATAGTATGATTGTGATTGTATGATTGTGATTGTATGACTGTGATTGTATGATTGTGATTGTGCGATTGTGATTGTACGATTGTGATTGTACGATTGTGATTGTATGATTATGATTGAATGATTGTGATTGCATGTCTATGATTGTATGATTGTGATTGCATGACTTTGAATGTATGGTTGTGAATGTATGATTGTGATTGTATGATTGTGATAGTATGATTGTGATTGTAAGATTGTGATTGTATGACTGTGATTGTATGATTGTCATTGTGTGATTGTGATTGCATGATTGTGATTGTATGATCGAGATTGCATGATTTTGTATGTATGATTGTGACTGAATGATTGTGATTGTATGATTGTCATTGTATGATTGTGATTGTATGATTGTGATTGTATGATTGTGATTGTATGATTGCGATTGTATGATTGTGATAGTATGATTGTGATTGTAAGATTGTGACTGTATGACTGTGATTGTATGATTGTGATTGTATGATTGTGGTTGTATGATTATGATTGTATGGTTGTGATTGTATGATTGTATTTGGGAGATTGTATTTTGGAGATTGTAATTGTAGGATTGCGATTGTATGATTGTGATTGTATGATTGTGATTGTATGATTGTGATTGTATGATTGTGATTGTATGATTGTGATTTTATGATTATGATTGTATGATTGTGATTGTATGATTGTGATTGTATGTCTGTGATTGTATGATTGTGATTGTGCGATTGGGATTGTACGATTGTGATTGTACGATTGTGATTGTATGATTGTGATTGCATGATTGTGATTGTATGATTGTGATTGCATCATTTTGAATGTATGATTGTGATTGTATGATTATGATTGTATGATTGTATTTGGGTGATGGTAGTTGTGTGATTGCGATTGTATGATTGTGATTGTATGATTGTGATGTATGATTGTAATTGTATGATTATGATTGTATGATTGTGATTGTATGATTGTGATGGTATGGTTGTGATTGTATGATTGCGATCGTATGATTGTGATTGTATGATTATGATTGTATGATTGTGATTGAATGATTGCGATTGTATGATTGTGATTGTATGATTATGATTGTATTTTTGTGATTGTATGATTGTGATTGTATGATTGTGATTGTATGATTGTGATTGTACGATTGTGATTGTATGATTGTGATTGTATGATTATGATTGTATTTTTGTGATTGTATGATTGTGATTGCATGATTGTGATTGTATGATTGTGATAGTATGATTGTGATTGTATGATTGTGATTGTATGATTGTATTTGGGAGATGGTAGTTGTATGATTGTGATTGTATGATTGCGAAAGTATGATTGTGATGTATGATTGTGATTGTATGATTATGATTGTATCATTGTGATTGTATGATTGCGATTGTATGATTGTGATTGTATGATTATGATTGTATTTTTGTGATTGTATGATTGTGATTGTATGATTGTGATTGTATGATTGTGATTGTACGATTGTGATTGTAAGATTGTGATTGTATGACTGTGATTGTATGACTGTGATTGTATGATTGTGACTGTATGATTGTGATTGTATGATTGTGATAGTATGATTGTGATTGTATGATTGTGATTGTATGATTATGATAGTATGATTGTGTTTGTATGATTGTATTTGGGAGATTGTATTTTGGAGATTGTAATTGTAGGATTGCGATTGTATGATTGTGATTGTATGATTGTGATTGTATGATTGTGATTGTATGATTGTGATTGTATGATTGTGATTGTATGATTATGATTGTATGATTGTGATTGTAGGATTGTGATTTTATGATTATGATTGTATGATTGTGATTGTATGATTGTGATTGTATGACTGTGATTGTATGATTGTGATTGTGCGATTGTGATTGTGCGATTGTGATTGTACGACTGTGATTGTACGATTGTGATTTCATGATTGTGATTGTATGATTGTGATTGCATGACTTTGAATGTATGATTGTGATTGTATGATTGTGACTGTATGATTGTGATAGTATGATTGTGATTGTATGATTGCGATTGTATGATTGTGATTGTATGATTATGATTGTATTTTTGTGATTGTATGATTGTGATTGTATGATTGTGATTGTATGATTGTGATTGTATGATTGTGATTGTAAGATTGCGATTGTATGAATGGGATTGTATGATTGTGATTGCATGATTGTGATTGTATGATTGTGATTGTATGATTGTGATTGTATGATTGTGATTGTATGATTGTGATAGTATGATTGTGATTGTATGATTGTGATTGTATGACTGTGATTGTATGATTGTGATTGTGCGATTGTGATTGTACGATTGTGATTGTACGATTGTGATTGTATGATTGTGATTGTATGATTATGATTGAATGATTGTGATTGCATGACTGCGATTGTATGATTGTGATTGCATGACTTTGAATGTATGGTTGTGATTGTATGATTGTGATTGTATGATTGTGATAGTATGGTTGTGATTGTAAGATTGTGATTGTATGACTGTGATTGTATGATTGTGATTGTATGATTGTCATTGTGTGATTGTGATTGCATGATTGTGATTGTATGATCGAGATTGCATGATTTTGTATGTATGATTGTGACTGTATGATTGTGATTGTATGATTGTGATTGTATGATTGTGATTGTATGATTGTGATTGTATGATTGTGATAGTATGATTGTGATTGTATGATTGTTATTGTATGACTGTGATTGTATGATTGTGATTGTATGATTGTGATTGTATGATTGTGATAGTATGATTGTGATTGTATGATTGTGATTGTGCGATTGTGATTGTAAGATTGTGATTGTACGATTGTGATTGTATGATTGTGATTGTATGATTGTGATGGTATGATTGTGATTGTATGAGTGCGAGCGTATGATTGTGATTGTATGATTATGATTGTATGATTGTGATTGAATGATTGCGATTGTATGATTGTGATTGTATGATCATGATTGTATTTTTGTGATTGTATGATTGTGATTGTATGATTGTGATTGTATGATTGTGATTGTACGATTGTGATTGTATGATTGTGATTGTATGATTGCGATTGTATGTATTCGATTGTATGATTGTGATTGCATGATTGTGATTGTATGATTGTGATTGTATGATATTGATTGTATGATTGTGATTGTATGATTGTGATTGTATGGTTGTGATAGTATGATTGTGATTGTATGATTGTGATTGTATGACTGTGATTGTATGATTGTGATTGTGCGATTGTGATTGTGCGATTGTGATTGTACGATTGTGATTGTACGATTCTGATTGCATGATTGTGATTGTATGATTGTGATTGCATGACTTTGAATGTATGATTGTGATTGTATGATTGTGATTGTATGATTGTGATTGTATGATTGTGATTGCATGATTGTGATTGTATGATTGTGATTGTATGATATTGATTGTATGATTGTGATTGTATGATTGTGATTGTATGATTGTGATAGTATGATTGTGATTGTATGATTGTGATTGTATGACTGTGATTGTATGATTGTGATTGTGCGATTGTGATTGTGCGATTGTGATTGTACGACTGTGATTGTACGATTGTGATTGCATGATTGTGATTGTATGATTGTGATTGCATGACTTTGAATGTATGATTGTGATTGTATGATTGTGACTGTATGATTGTGATAGTATGATTGTGATTGTATGATTGCGATTGTAATATTGTGATTGTATGATTATGATTGTATTTTTGTGATTGTATGATTGTGATTGTATGATTGTGATTGTATGATTGTGATTGTAAGATTGCGATTGTATGAATGGGATTGTATGATTGTGATTGCATGATTGTGATTGTATGATTGTGATTGTATGATTGTGATTGTATGATTGTGATTGTATGATTGTGATTGTATGATTGTGATTGTATGATCGAGATTGCACGATTTTGTATGTATGATTGTGACTGAATGATGGTGATTGTATGATTGTGATTGTATGATTGTGATTGTATGATTGCGATTGTATGATTGTGATAGTATGATTGTGATTGTAAGATTGTGACTGTATGACTGTGATTGTATGATTGTGATTGTATGATTGTGATTG
The DNA here is from genome assembly GCF_050947335.1 of Megachile rotundata. Classification (NCBI taxonomy): domain Eukaryota; kingdom Metazoa; phylum Arthropoda; class Insecta; order Hymenoptera; family Megachilidae; genus Megachile; species Megachile rotundata. Next base: position 1,467,156 of record NW_027473333.1, on the reverse strand, counting down.
TATGATTATGATTGTATGATTGTGATTGTATGATTGTGATTGTATGATTGTGATAGTATGATTATGATTGTACGATTGTGATTGTACGATTGTGATTGTATGATTGTGATTGTATGATTATGATTGTATGATTGTGATTGTATGATTGTGATTGTATGATTGTGATTGTATGATTGTGATTGTATGGTTGTGATTGTATGATTGTGATTGTATGATTGTAATTGTATGATTGTGATAGTATGATTGTGATTGTATGATTGTGATTGTATGACTGTGATTGTATGATTGTGATTGTGCGATTGTGATTGTGCGATTGTGATTGTATGATTGCGATTGTATGATTGTGATTGTATGATTATGATTGTATTTTTGTGATTGTATGATTGTGATTGTATGATTGTGATTGTATGATTGTGATTGTATGATTGTGATTGTAAGATTGCGATTGTATGAATGGGATTGTATGATTGTGATTGCATGATTGTGATTGTATGATTGTGATTGTATGATTGTGATTGTATGATTGTGATAGTATGATTGTGATTGTATGATTGTGATTGTATGACTGTGATTGTATGATTGTGATTGTGCGATTGTGATTGTACGATTGTGATTGTACGATTGTGATTGTATGATTATGATTGAATGATTGTGATTGCATGTCTATGATTGTATGATTGTGATTGCATGACTTTGAATGTATGGTTGTGAATGTATGATTGTGATTGTATGATTGTGATAGTATGATTGTGATTGTAAGATTGTGATTGTATGACTGTGATTGTATGATTGTCATTGTGTGATTGTGATTGCATGATTGTGATTGTATGATCGAGATTGCATGATTTTGTATGTATGATTGTGACTGAATGATTGTGATTGTATGATTGTGATTGTATGATTGTGATTGTATGATTGTGATTGTATGATTGCGATTGTATGATTGTGATAGTATGATTGTGATTGTAAGATTGTGACTGTATGACTGTGATTGTATGATTGTGATTGTATGATTGTGGTTGTATGATTATGATTGTATGGTTGTGATTGTATGATTGTATTTGGGAGATTGTATTTTGGAGATTGTAATTGTAGGATTGCGATTGTATGATTGTGATTGTATGATTGTGATTGTATGATTGTGATTGTATGATTGTGATTGTATGATTGTGATTTTATGATTATGATTGTATGATTGTGATTGTATGATTGTGATTGTATGTCTGTGATTGTATGATTGTGATTGTGCGATTGGGATTGTACGATTGTGATTGTACGATTGTGATCGTATGATTGTGATTGCATGATTGTGATTGTATGATTGTGATTGCATCATTTTGAATGTATGATTGTGATTGTATGATTATGATTGTATGATTGTATTTGGGTGATGGTAGTTGTATGATTGCGATTGTATGATTGTGATTGTATGATTGTGATGTATGATTGTAATTGTATGATTATGATTGTATGATTGTGATTGTATGATTGTGATGGTATGATTGTGATTGTATGATTGCGATCGTATGATTGTGATTGTATGATTATGATTGTATGATTGTGATTGAATGATTGCGATTGTATGATTGTGATTGTATGGTTATGATTGTATTTTTGTGATTGTATGATTGTGATTGTATGATTGTGATTGTATGATTGTGATTGTACGATTGTGATTGTATGATTGTGATTGTATGATTATGATTGTATTTTTGTGATTGTATGATTGTGATTGCATGATTGTGATTGTATGATTGTGATAGTATGATTGTGATTGTATGATTGTGATTGTATGATTGTATTTGGGAGATGGTAGTTGTATGATTGTGATTGTATGATTGCGAAAGTATGATTGTGATGTATGATTGTGATTGTATGATTATGATTGTATCATTGTGATTGTATGATTGCGATTGTATGATTGTGATTGTATGATTATGATTGTATTTTTGTGATTGTATGATTGTGATTGTATGATTGTGATTGTATGATTGTGATTGTGTGATTGTGATTGTATGATTGTGATAGTATGATTGTGATTGTACGATTGTGATTGTAAGATTGTGATTGTATGACTGTGATTGTATGACTGTGATTGTATGATTGTGACTGTATGATTGTGATTGTATGATTGTGATAGTATGATTGTGATTGTATGATTGTGATTGTATGATTATGATAGTATGATTGTGTTTGTATGATTGTATTTGGGAGATTGTATTTTGGAGATTGTAATTGTAGGATTGCGATTGTATGATTGTGATTGTATGATTGTGATTGTATGATTGTGATTGTATGATTGTGATTGTATGATTGTGATTGTATGATTGTGATTGTATGATTGTGATTGTATGATTGTGATTGTATGATTGTGATTGTAGGATTGTGATTGTAGGATTGTGATTTTATGATTATGATTGTATGATTGTGATTGTATGATTGTGATTGTATGACTGTGATTGTATGATTGTGATTGTGCGATTGTGATTGTGCGATTGTGATTTCATGATTGTGATTGTATGATTGTGATTGCATGACTTTGAATGTATGATTGTGATTGTATGATTGTGACTGTATGATTGTGATAGTATGATTGTGATTGTATGATTGCGATTGTATGATTGTGATTGTATGATTATGATTGTATTTTTGTGATTGTATGATTGTGATTGTATGATTGTGATTGTATGATTGTGATTGTATGATTGTGATTGTAAGATTGCGATTGTATGAATGGGATTGTATGATTGTGATTGCATGATTGTGATTGTATGATTGTGATTGTATGATTGTGATTGTATGATTGTGATTGTATGATTGTGATAGTATGATTGTGATTGTATGATTGTGATTGTATGACTGTGATTGTATGATTGTGATTGTGCGATTGTGATTGTACGATTGTGATTGTACGATTGTGATTGTATGATTGTGATTGTATGATTATGATTGAATGATTGTGATTGCATGACTGTGATTGTATGATTGTGATTGCATGACTTTGAATGTATGGTTGTGATTGTATGATTGTGATTGTATGATTGTGATAGTATGGTTGTGATTGTAAGATTGTGATTGTATGACTGTGATTGTATGATTGTGATTGTATGATTGTCATTGTGTGATTGTGATTGCATGATTGTGATTGTATGATCGAGATTGCATGATTTTGTATGTATGATTGTGACTGTATGATTGTGATTGTATGATTGTGATTGTATGATTGTGATTGTATGATTGTGATTGTATGATTGTGATAGTATGATTGTGATTGTATGATTGTTATTGTATGACTGTGATTGTATGATTGTGATTGTATGATTGTGATTGTATGATTGTGATAGTATGATTGTGATTGTATGATTGTGATTGTGCGATTGTGATTGTAAGATTGTGATTGTACGATTGTGATTGTATGATTGTGATTGTATGATTATGATTGAATGATTGTGATTGCATGATTGTGATTGTATGATTGTGATTGTATGATTGTGATTGCATGATTTTGAATGTATGATTGTGATTGTATGATTGTGATTGTATGATTGCGATTGTATGATTGTGATAGTATGATTGTGATTGTATGATTGTGATTGTATGATATTGATTGTATGAGTGTGATTGTATGATTGGGATAGTATGATTGTGTTTGTAAGATTGTGATTGTATGACTGTGATTGTATGATAGTGATTGTATGATTGTGATAGTATGATTGTGATTGTATGATTGTTATTGTATGACTGTGATTGTATGATTGTGATTGTATGATTGTGATTGTATGATTGTGATAGTATGATTGTGATTGTATGATTGCGAAAGTATGATTGTGATGTATGATTGTGATTGTATGATTGTGATTGTATGATTGTATTTGGGAGATGGTAGTTGTATGATTGTGATTGTATGATTGCGAAAGTATGATTGTGATGTATGATTGTGATTGTATGATTATGATTGTATCATTGTGATTGTATGATTGCGATTGTATGATTGTGATTGTATGATTATGATTGTATTTTTGTGATTGTATGATTGTGATTGTATGATTGTGATTGTATGATTGTGATTGTGTGATTGTGATTGTATGATTGTGATAGTATGATTGTGATTGTACGATTGTGATTGTAAGATTGTGATTGTATGACTGTGATTGTATGACTGTGATTGTATGATTGTGACTGTATGATTGTGATTGTATGATTGTGATAGTATGATTGTGATTGTATGATTGTGATTGTATGATTATGATAGTATGATTGTGTTTGTATGATTGTATTTGGGAGATTGTATTTTGGAGATTGTAATTGTAGGATTGCGATTGTATGATTGTGATTGTATGATTGTGATTGTATGATTGTGATTGTATGATTGTGATTGTATGATTGTGATTGTATGATTGTGATTGTATGATTGTGATTGTATGATTGTGATTGTATGATTGTGATTGTAGGATTGTGATTGTAGGATTGTGATTTTATGATTATGATTGTATGATTGTGATTGTATGATTGTGATTGTATGACTGTGATTGTATGATTGTGATTGTGCGATTGTGATTGTGCGATTGTGATTGTACGACTGTGATTGTACGATTGTGATTTCATGATTGTGATTGTATGATTGTGATTGCATGACTTTGAATGTATGATTGTGATTGTATGATTGTGACTGTATGATTGTGATAGTATGATTGTGATTGTATGATTGCGATTGTATGATTGTGATTGTATGATTATGATTGTATTTTTGTGATTGTATGATTGTGATTGTAAGATTGCGATTGTATGAATGGGATTGTATGATTGTGATTGCATGATTGTGATTGTATGATTGTGATTGTATGATTGTGATTGTATGATTGTGATTGTATGATTGTGATAGTATGATTGTGAATGTATGATTGTGATTGTATGACTGTGATTGTATGATTGTGATTGTGCGATTGTGATTGTACGATTGTGATTGTACGATTGTGATTGTATGATTGTGATTGTATGATTATGATTGAATGATTGTGATTGCATGACTGTGATTGTATGATTGTGATTGCATGACTTTGAATGTATGGTTGTGATTGTATGATTGTGATTGTATGATTGTGATAGTATGGTTGTGATTGTAAGATTGTGATTGTATGACTGTGATTGTATGATTGTGATTGTATGATTGTCATTGTGTGATTGTGATTGCATGATTGTGATTGTATGATCGAGATTGCATGATTTTGTATGTATGATTGTGACTGTATGATTGTGATTGTATGATTGTGATTGTATGATTGTGATTGTATGATTGTGATTGTATGATTGTGATAGTATGATTGTGATTGTATGATTGTTATTGTATGACTGTGATTGTATGATTGTGATTGTATGATTGTGATTGTATGATTGTGATAGTATGATTGTGATTGTATGATTGTGATTGTGCGATTGTGATTGTAAGATTGTGATTGTACGATTGTGATTGTATGATTGTGATTGTATGATTATGATTGAATGATTGTGATTGCATGATTGTGATTGTATGATTGTGATTGTATGATTGTGATTGCATGATTTTGAATGTATGATTGTAATTGTATGATTGTGATTGTATGATTGCGATTGTATGATTGTGATAGTATGATTGTGATTGTATGATTGTGATTGTATGATATTGATTGTATGAGTGTGATTGTATGATTGGGATAGTATGATTGTGTTTGTAAGATTGTGATTGTATGACTGTGATTGTATGATAGTGATTGTATGATTGTGATAGTATGATTGTGATTGTATGATTGTTATTGTATGACTGTGATTGTATGATTGTGATTGTATGATTGTGATTGTATGATTGTGATAGTATGATTGTGATTGTATGATTGCGAAAGTATGATTGTGATGTATGATTGTGATTGTATGATTATGATTGTATCATTGTGATTGTATGATTGCGATTGTATGATTGTGATTGTATGATTATGATTGTATTTTTGTGATTGTATGATTGTGATTGTATGATTGTGATTGTATGATTGTGATTGTATGATTGTGATTGTAGGATTGTGATTTTATGATTATGATTGTATGATTGTGATTGTATGATTGTGATTGTATGACTGTGATTGTATGATTGTGATTGTGCGATTGGGATTGTACGATTGTGATTGTACGATTTTGATTGTACGATTGTGATTGTATGATTATGATTGAATGATTGTGATTGCATGATTGTGATTGTATGATTGTGATTGCATGATTTTGAAAGTATGATTGTGATTGTATGATTGTGATTGTATGATTGTGATTGTATGATTGTGATTGTATGATTGTGATTGTATGATTGTGATTGTATGATTGTGATTGTATGATTGTGATTGTATGATTGTGATTGTATGATTGTGATTGTATGATTGTGATTGTATGATTGTGATAGTATGATTGTGATTGTACGATTGTGATTGTATGATTGTGATTGTATGATTATGATTGTATGATTGTGATAGTATGATTGTGATTGTAAGATTGTGATAGTATGATTGTGATTGTATGATTGTGATTGTATGATATTGATTGTATGAGTGTGATTGTATGATTGGGATAGTATGATTGTGTTTGTAAGATTGTGATTGTATGACTGTGATTGTATGATAGTGATTGTATGATTGTGATAGTATGATTGTGATTGTATGATTGTTATTGTATGACTGTGATTGAATGATTGTGATTGTATGATTGTGATTGTATGATTGTGATAGTATGATTGTGATTGTATGATTGCGAAAGTATGATTGTGATGTATGATTGTGATTGTATGATTGTGATTGTATGATTGTATTTGGGAGATGGTAGTTGTATGATTGTGATTGTATGATTGCGAAAGTATGATTGTGATGTATGATTGTGATTGTATGATTATGATTGTATCATTGTGATTGTATGATTGCGATTGTATGATTGTGATTGTATGATTATGATTGTATTTTTGTGATTGTATGATTGTGATTGTATGATTGTGATTGTATGATTGTGATTGTGTGATTGTGATTGTATGATTGTGATAGTATGATTGTGATTGTACGATTGTGATTGTAAGATTGTGATTGTATGACTGTGATTGTATGACTGTGATTGTATGATTGTGACTGTATGATTGTGATTGTATGATTGTGATAGTATGATTGTGATTGTATGATTGTGATTGTATGATTATGATAGTATGATTGTGTTTGTATGATTGTATTTGGGAGATTGTATTTTGGAGATTGTAATTGTAGGATTGCGATTGTATGATTGTGATTGTATGATTGTGATTGTATGATTGTGATTGTATGATTGTGATTGTATGATTGTGATTGTATGATTGTGATTGTATGATTGTGATTGTATGATTGTGATTGTATGATTGTGATTGTAGGATTGTGATTGTAGGATTGTGATTTTATGATTATGATTGTATGATTGTGATTGTATGATTGTGATTGTATGACTGTGATTGTATGATTGTGATTGTGCGATTGTGATTGTGCGATTGTGATTGTACGACTGTGATTGTACGATTGTGATTTCATGATTGTGATTGTATGATTGTGATTGCATGACTTTGAATGTATGATTGTGATTGTATGATTGTGACTGTATGATTGTGATAGTATGATTGTGATTGTATGATTGCGATTGTATGATTGTGATTGTATGATTATGATTGTATTTTTGTGATTGTATGATTGTGATTGTAAGATTGCGATTGTATGAATGGGATTGTATGATTGTGATTGCATGATTGTGATTGTATGATTGTGATTGTATGATTGTGATTGTATGATTGTGATTGTATGATTGTGATAGTATGATTGTGATTGTATGATTGTGATTGTATGACTGTGATTGTATGATTGTGATTGTGCGATTGTGATTGTACGATTGTGATTGTACGATTGTGATTGTATGATTGTGATTGTATGATTATGATTGAATGATTGTGATTGCATGACTGTGATTGTATGATTGTGATTGCATGACTTTGAATGTATGGTTGTGATTGTATGATTGTGATTGTATGATTGTGATAGTATGGTTGTGATTGTAAGATTGTGATTGTATGACTGTGATTGTATGATTGTGATTGTATGATTGTCATTGTGTGATTGTGATTGCATGATTGTGATTGTATGATCGAGATTGCATGATTTTGTATGTATGATTGTGACTGTATGATTGTGATTGTATGATTGTGATTGTATGATTGTGATTGTATGATTGTGATTGTATGATTGTGATAGTATGATTGTGATTGTATGATTGTTATTGTATGACTGTGATTGTATGATTGTGATTGTATGATTGTGATTGTATGATTGTGATAGTATGATTGTGATTGTATGATTGTGATTGTGCGATTGTGATTGTAAGATTGTGATTGTACGATTGTGATTGTATGATTGTGATTGTATGATTATGATTGAATGATTGTGATTGCATGATTGTGATTGTATGATTGTGATTGTATGATTGTGATTGCATGATTTTGAATGTATGATTGTGATTGTATGATTGTGATTGTATGATTGCGATTGTATGATTGTGATAGTATGATTGTGATTGTATGATTGTGATTGTATGATATTGATTGTATGAGTGTGATTGTATGATTGGGATAGTATGATTGTGTTTGTAAGATTGTGATTGTATGACTGTGATTGTATGATAGTGATTGTATGATTGTGATAGTATGATTGTGATTGTATGATTGTTATTGTATGACTGTGATTGTATGATTGTGATTGTATGATTGTGATTGTATGATTGTGATAGTATGATTGTGATTGTATGATTGCGAAAGTATGATTGTGATGTATGATTGTGATTGTATGATTATGATTGTATCATTGTGATTGTATGATTGCGATTGTATGATTGTGATTGTATGATTATGATTGTATTTTTGTGATTGTATGATTGTGATTGTATGATTGTGATTGTATGATTGTGATTGTATGATTGTGATTGTAGGATTGTGATTTTATGATTATGATTGTATGATTGTGATTGTATGATTGTGATTGTATGACTGTGATTGTATGATTGTGATTGTGCGATTGGGATTGTACGATTGTGATTGTACGATTTTGATTGTACGATTGTGATTGTATGATTATGATTGAATGATTGTGATTGCATGATTGTGATTGTATGATTGTGATTGCATGATTTTGAAAGTATGATTGTGATTGTATGATTGTGATTGTATGATTGTGATTGTATGATTGTGATTGTATGATTGTGATTGTATGATTGTGATTGTATGATTGTGATTGTATGATTGTGATTGTATGATTGTGATTGTATGATTGTGATTGTATGATTGTGATTGTATGATTGTGATAGTATGATTGTGATTGTACGATTGTGATTGTATGATTGTGATTGTATGATTATGATTGTATGATTGTGATAGTATGATTGTGATTGTAAGATTGTGATTGTATGACTGTGATTGTGTGATTGTGATTGTATGATTGTGATTGTATGATTGTGATTGTATGATTCGGATTGTATGATTGTGATAGTATGATTGTGATTGTATGATTGTGATTGTATGATTGTGATTGTATGATTGTATTTGGGAGATTGTATTTTGGAGATTGTAATTGTAGGATTGCGGTTGTATGATTGTGATTGTATGATTGTGATTGTATGATTGTGATTGTATGATTGTGATTGTATGATTGTGATTGTATGATTGTGATTGTATGATTGTGATTGTATGATTGTGATTGTATGATTGTGATTGTATGATTGTGATTGTATGGTTGTGATTGTATGATTGTGATTGTATGATTGTGATTGTATGATTGTGATTGTATGATTGTGATTGTATGATTGTGATTGTATGATTGCGAAAGTATGATTGTGATTGTATGATTGTGATTGTATGATTATGATTGTATGGTTGTGACTGTATGATTGTGATGGTATGATTGCGATTGTATGATTGTGATTGTATGATTGCGATCGTATGATTGTGATTGTATGATTATGATTGTATGATTGTGATTGAATGATTGCGATTGTATGATTGTGATTGTATGATTATGATTGTATTTTTGTGATTGTATGATTGTGATTGTATGATTGTGATTGTATGATTGTGATAGTATGATTATGATTGTACGATTGTGATTGTATGATTGTGATTGTATGATTATGATTGTATGATTGGGATTGTATGATTGTGATTGTATGATTGTGATTGTATGATTGTGATTGTATGGTTGTGATTGTATGATTGTGATTGTATGATTGTAATTGTATGATTGTGATTGTATGATTGTGATTGTATGATTGTGATTGTATGATTGCGAAAGTATGATTGTGATTGTATGATTGTGATTGTATGATTATGATTGTATGGTTGTGACTGTATGATTGTGATGGTATGATTGCGACTGTATGATTGCGATAGTATGATTGTCATTGTATGATTGTGATTGTATGATTGTGACTGTATGATTGTGATTGTATGATTGTGATTGTGTGATTGCGATTGTATGATTGCGATTGTATGATTGTGATGGTATGATTGTGATTGTATGATTGCGATCGTATGATTGTGATTGTATGATTATGATTGTATGATTGTGATTGAATGATTGCGATTGTATGATTGTGATTGTATGATTATGATTGTATTTTTGTGATTGTATGATTGTGATTGTATGATTGTGATTGTATGATTGTGATTGTACGATTGTGATTGTACGATTGTGAATGTATGATTGTGATTGTATGATTGTGATAGTATGATTGTGATTGTATGATTGTGATTGTATGATTGTGATTGTATGATTGTGATTGTATGATTGCGATTGTATGATTGTGATTGTATGATTGTGATTGTATGATTGTGATTGTATGATTGTATTTGGGTGATGGTAGTTGTATGATTGCGATTGTATGATTGTGATTGTATGATTGCGATGTATGATTGTAATTGTATGATTATGATTGTATGATTGTGATTGTATGATTGTGATGGTATGATTGTGATTGTATGAGTGCGAGCGTATGATTGTGATTGTATGATTATGATTGTATGATTGTGATTGAATGATTGCGATTGTATGATTGTGATTGTATGATCATGATTGTATTTTTGTGATTGTATGATTGTGATTGTATGATTGTGATTGTATGATTGTGATTGTACGATTGTGATTGTACGATTGTGATTGTATGATTGCGATTGTATGTATTCGATTGTATGATTGTGATTGCATGATTGTGATTGTATGATTGTGATTGTATGATATTGATTGTATGATTGTGATTGTATGATTGTGATTGTATGGTTGTGATAGTATGATTGTGATTGTATGATTGTGATTGTATGACTGTGATTGTATGATTGTGATTGTGCGATTGTGATTGTGCGATTGTGATTGTACGATTGTGATTGTACGATTCTGATTGCATGATTGTGATTGTATGATTGTGATTGCATGACTTTGAATGTATGATTGTGATTGTATGATTGTGATTGTATGATTGTGATAGTATGATTGTGATTGTATGATTGTGATTGCATGATTCTGATTGTATGATTGTGATTGTATGATATTGATTGTATGATTGTGATTGTATGATTGTGATTGTATGATTGTGATAGTATGATTGTGATTGTATGATTGTGATTGTATGAGTGCGAGCGTATGATTGTGATTGTATGATTATGATTGTATGATTGTGATTGAATGATTGCGATTGTATGATTGTGATTGTATGATCATGATTGTATTTTTGTGATTGTATGATTGTGATTGTATGATTGTGATTGTATGATTGTGATTGTACGATTGTGATTGTACGATTGTGATTGTATGATTGCGATTGTATGTATTCGATTGTATGATTGTGATTGCATGATTGTGATTGTATGATTGTGATTGTATGATATTGATTGTATGATTGTGATTGTATGATTGTGATTGTATGGTTGTGATAGTATGATTGTGATTGTATGATTGTGATTGTATGACTGTGATTGTGTGATTGTGATTGTGCGATTGTGATTGTGCGATTGTGATTGTACGATTGTGATTGTACGATTCTGATTGCATGATTGTGATTGTATGATTGTGATTGCATGACTTTGAATGTATGATTGTGATTGTATGATTGTGATTGTATGATTGTGATAGTATGATTGTGATAGTATGATTGTGATTGTATGATTGTGATTGCATGATTCTGATTGTATGATTGTGATTGTATGATATTGATTGTATGATTGTGATTGTATGATTGTGATTGTATGATTGTGATAGTATGATTGTGATTGTATGATTGTGATTGTATGACTGTGATTGTATGATTGTGATTCTGCGATTGTGATTGTGCGATTGTGATTGTACGACTGTGATTGTACGATTGTGGTTGCATGATTGTGATTGTATGATTGTGATTGCATGACTTTGAATGTATGATTGTGATTGTATGATTGTGACTGTATGATTGTGATAGTATGATTGTGATTGTATGATTGCGATTGTAATATTGTGATTGTATGATTATGATTGTATTTTTGTGATTGTATGATTGTGATTGTATGATTGTGATTGTATGATTGTGATTGTATGATTGTGATTGTAAGATTGCGATTGTATGAATGGGATTGTATGATTGTGATTGCATGATTGTGATTGTATGATTGTGATTGTATGATTGTGATTGTATGATTGTGATTGTATGATTGTGATTGTATGATTGTGATTGTATGATCGAGATTGCATGATTTTGTATGTATGATTGTGACTGAATGATGGTGATTGTATGATTGTGATTGTATGATTGTGATTGTATGATTGCGATTGTATGATTGTGATAGTATGATTGTGATTGTAAGATTGTGACTGTATGACTGTGATTGTATGATTGTGATTGTATGATTGTGATTGTATGATTGTGATAGTATGATTGTGATTGTATGATTGTGATTGTATGACTGTGATTGTATGATTGTGATTCTGCGATTGTGATTGTGCGATTGTGATTGTACGACTGTGATTGTACGATTGTGATTGCATGATTGTGATTGTATGATTGTGATTGCATGACTTTGAATGTATGATTGTGATTGTATGATTGTGACTGTATGATTGTGATAGTATGATTGTGATTGTATGATTGCGATTGTAATATTGTGATTGTATGATTATGATTGTATTTTTGTGATTGTATGATTGTGATTGTATGATTGTGATTGTATGATTGTGATTGTATGATTGTGATTGTAAGATTGCGATTGTATGAATGGGATTGTATGATTGTGATTGCATGATTGTGATTGTATGATTGTGATTGTATGATTGTGATTGTATGATTGTGATTGTATGATTGTGATTGTATGATTGTGATTGTATGATCGAGATTGCATGATTTTGTATGTATGATTGTGACTGAATGATGGTGATTGTATGATTGTGATTGTATGATTGTGATTGTATGATTGTGATTGTAGGATTGCGATTGTATGATTGTGATTGTATGATTGTGATTGTATGATTGTGATTGTATGATTGTGATTGTATGATTGTGATTTTATGATTATGATTGTATGATTGTGATTGTATGATTGTGATTGTATGTCTGTGATTGTATGATTGTGATTGTGCGATTGGGATTGTACGATTGTGATTGTACGATTGTGATTGTACGATTGTGATTGTATGATTGTGATTGCATGATTGTGATTGTATGATTGTGATTGCATCATTTTGAATGTATGATTGTGATTGTATGATTGTGATTGTATGATTGTGATTGTATGATTGTGATTGTATGATTGTGATTGTATGATTGTGATTGTATGATTGTGATTGTATGATTGTGATTGTATGATTGTGATTGTATGATTGTGATTGTAAGATTGTGATTGTATGATTGTGATTGTAAGATTGTGATTGTATGACTGTGATTGTATGATTGTGATTGTATGATTGTGATTGTAAGATTGCGATTGTATGAATGGGATTGTATGATTGTGATTGCATGATTGTGATTGTATGATTGTGATTCTATGATTGTGAGTGTATGATTGTGATAGTATGATTGTGATTGTATGATTGTGATAGTATGATTGTGATTGTAAGATTGTGATTGTATGACTGTGATTGTATGATTGTGATTGTATGATTGTCATTGTATGATTGTGATTGCATGATTGTGATTGTATGATTGAGATTGCATGATTTTGTATGTATGATTGTGATTGTATGATTGTGATTGCATGATTGTGATTGTATGATTGTGATAGTATGATTGTGATTGTATGATTGTGATTGTATGATTGTATTTGGGAGATGGTAGTTGTATGATTGTGATTGTATGATTGCGAAAGTATGATTGTGATGTATGATTGTGATTGTATGATTATGATTGTATCATTGTGATTGTATGATTGCGATTGTATGATTGTGATTGTAAGATTGTGATTGTATGACTGTGATTGTATGACTGTGATTGTATGATTGTGACTGTATGATTGTGATTGTATGATTGTGATAGTATGATTGTGATTGTATGATTGTGATTGTATGATTATGATAGTATGATTGTGATTGTATGATTGTATTTGGGAGATTGTATTTTGGAGATTGTAATTGTAGGATTGCGATTGTATGATTGTGATTGTATGATTGTGATTGTAAGATTGTGATTGAATGATTGTGATTGTAAGATTGTGATTGTATGACTGTGATTGTATGATTGTGATTGTATGATTGTGATTGTATGATTATGATTGTATGATTGTGATTGTATGATTGTATTTGGGAGATTGTATTTTGGAGATTGTAATTGTAGGATTGCGATTGTATGATTGTGATTGTATGATTGTGATTGTATGATTGTGATTGTATGATTGTGATTGTATGATTGTGATTGTATGATTGTGATTGTAGGATTGTGATTTTATGATTATGATTGTATGATTGTGATTGTATGATTGTGATTGTATGACTGCGATTGTATGATTGTGATTGTGCGATTGTGATAGTGCGATTGTGATTGTACGACTGTGATTGTACGATTGTGATTTCATGATTGTGATTGTATGATTGTGATTGCATGACTTTGAATGTATGATTGTGATTGTATGATTGTGACTGTATGATTGTGATAGTATGATTGTGATTGTATGATTGCGATTGTATGATTGTGATTGTATGATTATGATTGTATTTTTGTGATTGTATGATTGTGATTGTATGATTGTGATTGTATGATTGTGATTGTATGATTGTGATTGTATGATTGTGATTGTATGATTGTGATTGTAAGATTGCGATTGTATGAATGGGATTGTATGATTGTGATTGCATGATTGTGATTGTATGATTGTGATTGTATGATTGTGATTGTATGATTGTGATAGTATGATTGTGATTGTATGATTGTGATTGTATGACTGTGATTGTATGATTGTGATTGTGCGATTGTGATTGTACGATTGTGATTGTACGATTGTGATTGTATGGTTGTGATTGTATGATTATGATTGAATGATTGTGATTGCATGACTGTGATTGTATGATTGTGATTGCATGACTTTGAATGTATGGTTGTGATTGTATGATTGTGATTGTATGATTGTGATAGTATGATTGTGATTGTAAGATTGTGATTGTATGACTGTGATTGTATGATTGTGATTGTATGATTGTGATTGTATGATTGTGATTGTATGATTGTGATAGTATGATTGTGATTGTATGATTGTGATTGTATGATTGTGATTGTATGATTGTGATTGTATGATTGTGATTGTATGATTGTGATTGTATGATTGTGATTGTATGATTGTGATTGTAAGATTGCGATTGTATGAATGGGATTGTATGATTGTGATTGCATGATTGTGATTGTATGATTGTGATTGTATGATTGTGATTGTATGATTGTGATTGTATGATTGTGATAGTATGATTGTGATTGTATGATTGTGATTGTATGATTGTGATTGTATGATTGTGATTGTATGATTGTGATTGTATGATTGTGATTGTATGATTGTGATTGTATGATTGTGATTGTATGATTGTGATTGTATGATTGTGATTGTAAGATTGCGATTGTATGAATGGGATTGTATGATTGTGATTGCATGATTGTGATTGTATGATTGTGATTGTATGATTGTGATTGTATGATTGTGATAGTATGATTGTGATTGTATGATTGTGATTGTATGACTGTGATTGTATGATTGTGATTGTATGATTGCGATTGTATGATTGTGATAGTATGATTGTGATTGTAAGATTGTGACTGTATGACTGTGATTGTATGATTGTGATTGTATGATTGTGATTGTATGATTATGATTGTATGATTGCGATCGTATGATTGTGATTGTATGATTATGATTGTATGATTGTGATTGAATGATTGCGATTGTATGATTGTGATTGTATGATTATGATTGTATTTTTGTGATTGTATGATTGTGATTCTATGATTGTGATTGTATGATTGTGATTGTACGATTGTGATTGTACGATTGTGAATGTATGATTGTGATTGTATGATTGTGATAGTATGATTGTGATTGTATGATTGTGATTGTATGATTGTGATTGTATGATTGTGATTGTATGATTGTGATTGTATGATTGTGATTGTATGATTGTGATTGTATGATTGTGATTGTATGATTGTGATTGTATGATTGTATTTGGGTGATGGTAGTTGTATGATTGCGATTGTATGATTGTGATTTTATGATTGCGATGTATGATTGTAATTGTATGATTATGATTGTATGATTGTGATTGTATGATTGTGATGGTATGATTGTGATTGTATGAGTGCGAGCGTATGATTGTGATTGTATGATTATGATTGTATGATTGTGATTGAATGATTGCGATTGTATGATTGTGATTGTATGATCATGATTGTATTTTTGTGATTGTATGATTGTGATTGTATGATTGTGATTGTATGATTGTGATTGTACGATTGTGATTGTATGATTGTGATTGTATGATTGCGATTGTATGTATTCGATTGTATGATTGTGATTGCATGATTGTGATTGTATGATTGTGATTGTATGATATTGATTGTATGATTGTGATTGTATGATTGTGATTGTATGGTTGTGATAGTATGATTGTGATTGTATGATTGTGATTGTATGACTGTGATTGTATGATTGTGATTGTGCGATTGTGATTGTGCGATTGTGATTGTACGATTGTGATTGTACGATTGTGATTGCATGATTGTGATTGTATGATTGTGATTGCATGACTTTGAATGTATGATTGTGATTGTATGATTGTGATTGTATGATTGTGATAGTATGATTGTGATTGTATGATTGTGATTGCATGATTCTGATTGTATGATTGTGATTGTATGATATTGATTGTATGATTGTGATTGTATGATTGTGATTGTATGATTGTGATAGTATGATTGTGATTGTATGATTGTGATTGTATGACTGTGATTGTATGATTGTGATTCTGCGATTGTGATTGTGCGATTGTGATTGTACGACTGTGATTGTACGATTGTGATTGCATGATTGTGATTGTATGATTGTGATTGCATGACTTTGAATGTATGATTGTGATTGTATGATTGTGACTGTATGATTGTGATAGTATGATTGTGATTGTATGATTGCGATTGTAATATTGTGATTGTATGATTATGATTGTATTTTTGTGATTGTATGATTGTGATTGTATGATTGTGATTGTATGATTGTGATTGTATGATTGTGATTGTATGATTGTGATTGTATGATTGTGATTGTAAGATTGCGATTGTATGAATGGGATTGTATGATTGTGATTGCATGATTGTGATTGTATGATTGTGATTGTATGATTGTGATTGTATGATTGTGATTGTGTGATTGTGATTGTATGATTGTGATTGTATGATCGAGATTGCATGATTTTGTATGTATGATTGTGACTGAATGATGGTGATTGTATGATTGTGATTGTATGATTGTGATTGTATGATTGCGATTGTATGATTGTGATAGTATGATTGTGATTGTAAGATTGTGACTGTATGACTGTGATTGTATGATTGTGATTGTATGATTGTGATTGTATGATTATGATTGTATGATTGTGATTGTATGATTGTGATTCTATGATTGTGATTGTATGATCGAGATTGCATGATTTTGTATGTATGATTGTGACTGAATGATGGTGATTGTATGATTGTGATTGTATGATTGTGATTGTATGATTGTGATTGTAGGATTGCGATTGTATGATTGTGATTGTATGATTGTGATTGTATGATTGTGATTGTATGATTGTGATTGTATGATTGTGATTTTATGATTATGATTGTATGATTGTGATTGTATGATTGTGATTGTATGTCTGTGATTGTATGATTGTGATTGTGCGATTGGGATTGTACGATTGTGATTGTACGATTGTGATTGTACGATTGTGATTGTATGATTGTGATTGCATGATTGTGATTGTATGATTGTGATTGCATCATTTTGAATGTATGATTGTGATTGTATGATTGTGATTGTATGATTGTGATTGTATGATTGTGATTGTATGATTGTGATTGTATGATTGTGATTGTATGATTGTGATTGTATGATTGTGATTGTATGATTGTGATTGTAAGATTGTGATTGTATGATTGTGATTGTAAGATTGTGATTGTATGACTGTGATTGTATGATTGTGATTGTATGATTGTGATTGTAAGATTGCGATTGTATGAATGGGATTGTATGATTGTGATTGCATGATTGTGATTGTATGATTGTGATTCTATGATTGTGAGTGTATGATTGTGATAGTATGATTGTGATTGTATGATTGTGATAGTATGATTGTGATTGTAAGATTGTGATTGTATGACTGTGATTGTATGATTGTGATTGTATGATTGTCATTGTATGATTGTGATTGCATGATTGTGATTGTATGATTGAGATTGCATGATTTTGTATGTATGATTGTGATTGTATGATTGTGATTGCATGATTGTGATTGTATGATTGTGATAGTATGATTGTGATTGTATGATTGTGATTGTATGATTGTATTTGGGAGATGGTAGTTGTATGATTGTGATTGTATGATTGCGAAAGTATGATTGTGATGTATGATTGTGATTGTATGATTATGATTGTATCATTGTGATTGTATGATTGCGATTGTATGATTGTGATTGTAAGATTGTGATTGTATGACTGTGATTGTATGACTGTGATTGTATGATTGTGACTGTATGATTGTGATTGTATGATTGTGATAGTATGATTGTGATTGTATGATTGTGATTGTATGATTATGATAGTATGATTGTGATTGTATGATTGTATTTGGGAGATTGTATTTTGGAGATTGTAATTGTAGGATTGCGATTGTATGATTGTGATTGTATGATTGTGATTGTAAGATTGTGATTGAATGATTGTGATTGTAAGATTGTGATTGTATGACTGTTATTGTATGATTGTGATTGTATGATTGTGATTGTATGATTATGATTGTATGATTGTGATTGTATGATTGTATTTGGGAGATTGTATTTTGGAGATTGTAATTGTAGGATTGCGATTGTATGAATGTGATTGTATGATTGTGATTGTATGATTGTGATTGTATGATTGTGATTGTATGATTGTGATTGTATGATTGTGATTGTAGGATTGTGATTTTATGATTATGATTGTATGATTGTGATTGTATGATTGTGATTGTATGACTGTGATTGTATGATTGTGATTGTGCGATTGTGATAGTGCGATTGTGATTGTACGACTGTGATTGTACGATTGTGATTTCATGATTGTGATTGTATGATTGTGATTGCATGACTTTGAATGTATGATTGTGATTGTATGATTGTGACTGTATGATTGTGATAGTATGATTGTGATTGTATGATTGCGATTGTATGATTGTGATTGTATGATTATGATTGTATTTTTGTGATTGTATGATTGTGATTGTATGATTGTGATTGTATGATTGTGATTGTATGATTGTGATTGTATGATTGTGATTGTAAGATTGCGATTGTATGAATGGGATTGTATGATTGTGATTGCATGATGGTGATTGTATGATTGTGATTGTATGATTGTGATTGTATGATTGTGATAGTATGATTGTGATTGTATGATTGTGATTGTATGACTGTGATTGTATGATTGTGATTGTGCGATTGTGATTGTACGATTGTGATTGTACGATTGTGATTGTATGGTTGTGATTGTATGATTATGATTGAATGATTGTGATTGCATGACTGTGATTGTATGATTGTGATTGCATGACTTTGAATGTATGGTTGTGATTGTATGATTGTGATTGTATGATTGTGATAGTATGATTGTGATTGTAAGATTGTGATTGTATGACTGTGATTGTATGATTGTGATTGTATGATTGTGATTGTATGATTGTGATTGTATGATTGTGATAGTATGATTGTGATTGTATGATTGTGATTGTATGATTGTGATTGTATGATTGTGATTGTATGATTGTGATTGTATGATTGTGATTGTATGATTGTGATTGTATGATTGTGATTGTAAGATTGCGATTGTATGAATGGGATTGTATGATTGTGATTGCATGATTGTGATTGTATGATTGTGATTGTATGATTGTGATTGTATGATTGTGATTGTATGATTGTGATAGTATGATTGTGATTGTATGATTGTGATTGTATGATTGTGATTGTATGATTGTGATTGTATGATTGTGATTGTATGATTGTGATTGTATGATTGTGATTGTATGATTGTGATTGTATGATTGTGATTGTAAGATTGCGATTGTATGAATGGGATTGTATGATTGTGATTGCATGATTGTGATTGTATGATTGTGATTCTATGATTGTGAGTGTATGATTGTGATAGTATGATTGTGATTGTATGATTGTGATTGTATGACTGTGATTGTATGATTGTGATTGTGCGATTGTGATTTTACGATTGTGATTGTACGATTGTGATTGTATGATTGTGATTGTATGATTATGATTGAATGATTGTGATTGCATGATTGTGATTGTATGATTGTGATTGCATGACTTTGAATGTATGATTGTGATTGTATGATTGTAATTGTATGATTGTGATAGTATGATTGTGATTGGAAGATTGTGATTGTATGACTGTGATTGTATGATTGTGATTGTATGATTGTCATTGTATGATTGTGATTGCATGATTGTGATTGTATGATTGAGATTGCATGACTTTGAATGTATGATTGTGATTGTATGATTGTGATTGTATGATTATGATTGTATGATTGTGATTGTATGATTGTATTTGGGAGATTGTATTTTGGAGATTGTAATTGTAGGATTGCGATTGTATGATTGTGATTGTATGATTGTGATTGTATGATTGTGATTGTATGATTGTGATTGTATGATTGTGATTGTAGGATTGTGATTTTATGATTATGATTGTATGATTGTGATTGTATGATTGTGATTGTATGACTGTGATTGTATGATTGTGATTGTGCGATTGTGATTGTGCGATTGTGATTGTACGACTGTGATTGTACGATTGTGATTTCATGATTGTGATTGCATGACTTTGAATGTATGATTGTGATTGTATGATTGTGACTGTATGATTGTGATAGTATGATTGTGATTGTATGATTGCGATTGTATGATTGTGATTGTATGATTATGATTGTATTTTTGTGATTGTATGATTGTGATTGTATGATTGTGATTGTATGATTGTGATTGTATGATTGTGATTGTAAGATTGCGATTGTATGAATGGGATTGTATGATTGTGATTGCATGATTGTGATTGTATGATTGTGATTGTATGATTGTGATAGTATGATTGTGATTGTATGATTGTGATTGTATGATTGTGATTGTATGATTGTGATTGTATGATTGTGATTGTATGATTGTGATTGTATGATTGTATTTGGGTGATGGTAGTTGTATGATTGCGATTGTATGATTGTGATTGTATGATTGTGATGTATGATTGTAATTGTATGATTATGATTGTATGATTGTGATTGTATGATTGTGATGGTATGATTGTGATTGTATGAGTGCGAGCGTATGATTGTGATTGTATGATTATGATTGTATGATTGTGATTGAATGATTGCGATTGTATGATTGTGATTGTATGATCATGATTGTATTTTTGTGATTGTATGATTGTGATTGTATGATTGTGATTGTATGATTGTGATTGTACGATTGTGATTGTATGATTGTGATTGTATGATTGCGATTGTATGTATTCGATTGTATGATTGTGATTGCATGATTGTGGTTGTATGATTGTGATTGTATGATATTGATTGTATGATTGTGATTGTATGATTGTGATTGTATGGTTGTGATAGTATGATTGTGATTGTATGATTGTGATTGTATGACTGTGATTGTATGATCGTGATTGTGCGATTGTGATTGTGCGATTGTGATTGTACGATTGTGATTGTACGATTGTGATTGCATGATTGTGATTGTATGATTGTGATTGCATGACTTTGAATGTATGATTGTGATTGTATGATTGTGATTGTATGATTATGATAGTATGATTGTGGTTGTATGATTGTGATTGCATGATTGTGATTGTATGATATTGATTGTATGATTGTGATTGTATGATTGTGATTGTATGATTGTGATAGTATGATTGTGATTGTATGATTGTGATTGTATGACTGTGATTGTATGATTGTGATTGTGCGATTGTGATTGTGCGATTGTGATTGTACGACTGTGATTCTACGATTGTGATTGCATGATTGTGATTGTATGATTGTGATTGCATGACTTTGAATGTATGATTGTGATTGTATGATTGTGACTGTATGATTGTGATAGTATGATTGTGATTGTATGTTTGCGATTGTAATATTGTGATTGTATGATTATGAATGTATTTTTGTGATTGTATGATTGTGATTGTATGATTGTCATTGTATGATTGTGATTGTATGATTGTGATTGTATGAATGTCATTGTGTGATTGTGATTGCATGATTGTGATTGTATGATCGAGATTGCATGATTTTGTATGTATGATTGTGACTAAATGATTGTGATTGTATGATTGTGATTGTATGATTGTGATTGTATGATTGTGATTGTATGATTGCGATTGTATGATTGTTATAGTATGATTGTGATTGTAAGATTGTGACTGTATGACTGTGATTGTATGATTGTGATTATATGATTGTGATTGTATGATTATGATTGTATGATTGTGATTGTATGATTGTATTTGGGAGATTGTATTTTGGAGATTGTAATTGTAGGATTGCGATTGTATGATTGTGATTGTATGATTGTGATTGTATGATTGTGATTGTATGATTGTGATTGTATGATTGTGATTGTATGATTGTGATTGTATGATTGTGATTGTATGATTGTGATTGTATGATTGTGATTGTATGATTGTGATTGTATGATTGTGATTGTATGATTGTGATTGTATGATTGTGATTGTATGATTGTGATTGTAAGATTGTGATTGTAAGATTGTGATTGTATGATTGTGATTGTAAGATTGTGATTCTATGACTGTGATTGTATGATTGCGATTGTATGATTGTGATTGTATGATTATGATTGTATTTTTGTGATTGTATGATTGTGATTGTATGATTGTGATTGTATGATTGTGATTGTACGATTGTGATTGTATGATTGTGATTGTATGATTATGATTGTATTTTTGTGATTGTATGATTGTGATTGTATGATTGTGATTGTATGATTGTGATTGTACGATTGCGATTGTATGATTGTGATTGTATGATTGTGATTGTAAGATTGTGATTGTATGATTGTGATTGTAAGATTGTGATTGTATGACTGTGATTGTATGATTGTGATTGTATGATTGTGATTGTATGATTATGATTGTATGATTGTGATTGTATGATTGTATTTGGGAGATTGTATTTTGGAGATTGTAATTGTAGGATTGCGATTGTATGATTGTGATTGTATGATTGTGATTGTATGATTGTGATTGTATGATTGTGATTGTATGATTGTGATTGTAGGATTGTGATTTTATGATTATGATTGTATGATTGTGATTGTATGATTGTGATTGTATGACTGTGATTGTATGATTGTGATTGTGCGATTGTGATTGTGCGATTGTGATTGTACGACTGTGATTGTACGATTGTGATTTCATGATTGTGATTGTATGATTGTGATTGCATGACTTTGAATGTATGATTGTGATTGTATGATTGTGACTGTATGATTGTGATAGTATGATTGTGATTGTATGATTGCGATTGTATGATTGTGATTGTATGATTATGATTGTATTTTTGTGATTGTATGATTGTGATTGTATGATTGTGATTGTATGATTGTGATTGTATGATTGTGATTGTAAGATTGCGATTGTATGAATGGGATTGTATGATTGTGATTGCATGATTGTGATTGTATGATTGTGATTGTATGATTGTGATTGTATGATTGTGATAGTATGATTGTGATTGTATGATTGTGATTGTATGACTGTGATTGTATGATTGTGATTGTGCGATTGTGATTGTACGATCGTGATTGTACGATTGTGATTGTATGATTGTGATTATATGATTATGATTGAATGATTGTGATTGCATGACTGTGATTGTATGGTTGTGATTGCATGACTTTGAATGTATGGTTGTGATTGTATGATTGTGATAGTATGATTGTGATTGTAAGATTGTGATTGTATGACTGTGATTGTATGATTGTGATTGTATGATTGTCATTGTGTGATTGTGATTGCATGATTGTGATTGTATGATCGAGATTGCATGATTTTGTATGTATGATTGTGACTGTATGATTGTGATTGTATGATTGTGATTGTATGATTGTGATTGTATGATTGTGATTGTATGATTGTGATTGTATGATTGTGATAGTATGATTGTGATTGTATGATTGTGATTGTATGATTGTCATTGTGTGATTGTGATTGTATGATTGTGATTGTATGATTGTGATTGTATGATTGTGATAGTATGATTGTGATTGTATGATTATGATTGTATTTTTGTGATTGTATGATTGTGATTGTATGATTGTGATTTTATGATTGTGATTGTAAGATTGCGATTGTATGAATGGGATTGTATGATTGTGATTGTATGATTATGATTGTATGATTGTATTTGGGTGATGGTAGTTGTATGATTGCGATTGTATGATTGTGATTGTATGATTGTGATGTATGATTGTAATTGTATGATTATGATTGTATGATTGTGATGGTATGATTGTGATTGTATGATTGCGATCGTATGATTGTGATTGTATGATTATGATTGTATGATTGTGATTGAATGATTGCGATTGTATGATTGTGATTGTATGATTATGATTGTATGATTGTGATTGTATGATTGTGATTGTACGATTGTGATTGTATGATTGTGATTGTACGATTGTGATTGTATGATTGTGATTGTATGATTGCGATCGTATGAATGCGATTGTATGATTGTGATTGTATGATTGTGATTGTATGATATTGATTGTATGATTGTGATTGTATGATTGTGATTGTATGATTGTGATAGTATGATTGTGATTGTATGATTGTGATTGTATGACTGTGATTGTATGATTGTGATTGTGCGATTGTGATTGTGCGATTGTGATTGTACGACTGTGATTGTACGATTGTGATTTCATGATTGTGATTGTATGATTGTGATTGTATGATTGTGATTGTATGATTGTGATTGTATGATTGTGATTGTATGATTGTGATTGTAGGATTGTGATTTTATGATTATGATTGTATGATTGTGATTGTATGATTGTGATTGTATGACTGCGATTGTATGATTGTGATTGTGCGATTGTGATAGTGCGATTGTGATTGTACGACTGTGATTGTACGATTGTGATTTCATGATTGTGATTGTATGATTGTGATTGCATGACTTTGAATGTATGATTGTGATTGTATGATTGTGACTGTATGATTGTGATAGTATGATTGTGATTGTATGATTGCGATTGTATGATTGTGATTGTATGATTATGATTGTATTTTTGTGATTGTATGATTGTGATTGTATGATTGTGATTGTATGATTGTGATTGTATGATTGTGATTGTATGATTGTGATTGTAAGATTGCGATTGTATGAATGGGATTGTATGATTGTGATTGCATGATTGTGATTGTATGATTGTGATTGTATGATTGTGATTGTATGATTGTGATAGTATGATTGTGATTGTATGATTGTGATTGTATGACTGTGATTGTATGATTGTGATTGTGCGATTGTGATTGTACGATTGTGATTGTACGATTGTGATTGTATGGTTGTGATTGTATGATTATGATTGAATGATTGTGATTGCATGACTGTGATTGTATGATTGTGATTGCATGACTTTGAATGTATGGTTGTGATTGTATGATTGTGATTGTATGATTGTGATAGTATGATTGTGATTGTAAGATTGTGATTGTATGACTGTGATTGTATGATTGTGATTGTATGATTGTGATTGTATGATTGTGATTGTATGATTGTGATAGTATGATTGTGATTGTATGATTGTGATTGTATGAATGGGATTGTATGATTGTGATTGCATGACTGTGATTGTATGATTGTGATTGCATGACTTTGAATGTATGGTTGTGATTGTATGATTGTGATTGTATGATTGTGATAGTATGATTGTGATTGTAAGATTGTGATTGTATGACTGTGATTGTATGATTGTGATTGTATGATTGTGATTGTATGATTGTGATTGTATGATTGTGATTGTATGATTGTGATTGTAAGATTGCGATTGTATGAATGGGATTGTATGATTGTGATTGCATGATTGTGATTGTATGATTGTGATTGTATGATTGTGATTGTATGATTGTGATTGTATGATTGTGATAGTATGATTGTGATTGTATGATTGTGATTGTATGATTGTGATTGTATGATTGTGATTGTATGATTGTGATTGTATGATTGTGATTGTATGATTGTGATTGTATGATTGTGATTGTATGATTGTGATTGTATGATTGTGATTGTAAGATTGCGATTGTATGAATGGGATTGTATGATTGTGATTGCATGATTGTGATTGTATGATTGTGATTGTATGATTGTGATTGTATGATTGTGATAGTATGATTGTGATTGTATGATTGTGATTGTATGACTGTGATTGTATGATTGTGATTGTATGATTGCGATTGTATGATTGTGATAGTATGATTGTGATTGTAAGATTGTGACTGTATGACTGTGATTGTATGATTGTGATTGTATGATTGTGATTGTATGATTATGATTGTATGATTGCGATCGTATGATTGTGATTGTATGATTATGATTGTATGATTGTGATTGAATGATTGCGATTGTATGATTGTGATTGTATGATTATGATTGTATTTTTGTGATTGTATGATTGTGATTCTATGATTGTGATTGTATGATTGTGATTGTACGATTGTGATTGTACGATTGTGAATGTATGATTGTGATTGTATGATTGTGATAGTATGATTGTGATTGTATGATTGTGATTGTATGATTGTGATTGTATGATTGTGATTGTATGATTGTGATTGTATGATTGTGATTGTATGATTGTGATTGTATGATTGTGATTGTATGATTGTGATTGTATGATTGTATTTGGGTGATGGTAGTTGTATGATTGCGATTGTATGATTGTGATTTTATGATTGCGATGTATGATTGTAATTGTATGATTATGATTGTATGATTGTGATTGTATGATTGTGATGGTATGATTGTGATTGTATGAGTGCGAGCGTATGATTGTGATTGTATGATTATGATTGTATGATTGTGATTGAATGATTGCGATTGTATGATTGTGATTGTATGATCATGATTGTATTTTTGTGATTGTATGATTGTGATTGTATGATTGTGATTGTATGATTGTGATTGTACGATTGTGATTGTATGATTGTGATTGTATGATTGCGATTGTATGTATTCGATTGTATGATTGTGATTGCATGATTGTGATTGTATGATTGTGATTGTATGATATTGATTGTATGATTGTGATTGTATGATTGTGATTGTATGGTTGTGATAGTATGATTGTGATTGTATGATTGTGATTGTATGACTGTGATTGTATGATTGTGATTGTGCGATTGTGATTGTGCGATTGTGATTGTACGATTGTGATTGTACGATTGTGATTGCATGATTGTGATTGTATGATTGTGATTGCATGACTTTGAATGTATGATTGTGATTGTATGATTGTGATTGTATGATTGTGATAGTATGATTGTGATTGTATGATTGTGATTGCATGATTCTGATTGTATGATTGTGATTGTATGATATTGATTGTATGATTGTGATTGTATGATTGTGATTGTATGATTGTGATAGTATGATTGTGATTGTATGATTGTGATTGTATGACTGTGATTGTATGATTGTGATTCTGCGATTGTGATTGTGCGATTGTGATTGTACGACTGTGATTGTACGATTGTGATTGCATGATTGTGATTGTATGATTGTGATTGCATGACTTTGAATGTATGATTGTGATTGTATGATTGTGACTGTATGATTGTGATAGTATGATTGTGATTGTATGATTGCGATTGTAATATTGTGATTGTATGATTATGATTGTATTTTTGTGATTGTATGATTGTGATTGTATGATTGTGATTGTATGATTGTGATTGTATGATTGTGATTGTATGATTGTGATTGTATGATTGTGATTGTATGATTGTGATTGTAAGATTGCGATTGTATGAATGGGATTGTATGATTGTGATTGCATGATTGTGATTGTATGATTGTGATTGTATGATTGTGATTGTATGATTGTGATTGTATGATTGTGATTGTATGATTGTGATTGTATGATCGAGATTGCATGATTTTGTATGTATGATTGTGACTGAATGATGGTGATTGTATGATTGTGATTGTATGATTGTGATTGTATGATTGCGATTGTATGATTGTGATAGTATGATTGTGATTGTAAGATTGTGACTGTATGACTGTGATTGTATGATTGTGATTGTATGATTGTGATTGTATGATTATGATTGTATGATTGTGATTGTATGATTGTGATTCTATGATTGTGATTGTATGATCGAGATTGCATGATTTTGTATGTATGATTGTGACTGAATGATGGTGATTGTATGATTGTGATTGTATGATTGTGATTGTATGATTGTGATTGTAGGATTGCGATTGTATGATTGTGATTGTATGATTGTGATTGTATGATTGTGATTGTATGATTGTGATTGTATGATTGTGATTTTATGATTATGATTGTATGATTGTGATTGTATGATTGTGATTGTATGTCTGTGATTGTATGATTGTGATTGTGCGATTGGGATTGTACGATTGTGATTGTACGATTGTGATTGTACGATTGTGATTGTATGATTGTGATTGCATGATTGTGATTGTATGATTGTGATTGCATCATTTTGAATGTATGATTGTGATTGTATGATTGTGATTGTATGATTGTGATTGTATGATTGTGATTGTATGATTGTGATTGTATGATTGTGATTGTATGATTGTGATTGTATGATTGTGATTGTATGATTGTGATTGTAAGATTGTGATTGTATGATTGTGATTGTAAGATTGTGATTGTATGACTGTGATTGTATGATTGTGATTGTATGATTGTGATTGTAAGATTGCGATTGTATGAATGGGATTGTATGATTGTGATTGCATGATTGTGATTGTATGATTGTGATTCTATGATTGTGAGTGTATGATTGTGATAGTATGATTGTGATTGTATGATTGTGATAGTATGATTGTGATTGTAAGATTGTGATTGTATGACTGTGATTGTATGATTGTGATTGTATGATTGTCATTGTATGATTGTGATTGCATGATTGTGATTGTATGATTGAGATTGCATGATTTTGTATGTATGATTGTGATTGTATGATTGTGATTGCATGATTGTGATTGTATGATTGTGATAGTATGATTGTGATTGTATGATTGTGATTGTATGATTGTATTTGGGAGATGGTAGTTGTATGATTGTGATTGTATGATTGCGAAAGTATGATTGTGATGTATGATTGTGATTGTATGATTATGATTGTATCATTGTGATTGTATGATTGCGATTGTATGATTGTGATTGTAAGATTGTGATTGTATGACTGTGATTGTATGACTGTGATTGTATG
The DNA here is from genome assembly GCF_050947335.1 of Megachile rotundata. NCBI lineage: Eukaryota > Metazoa > Arthropoda > Insecta > Hymenoptera > Megachilidae > Megachile > Megachile rotundata. Next base: position 1,436,858 of record NW_027473333.1, on the reverse strand, counting down.
ATTGTGACTGTATGATTGTGATTGTATGATTGTGATAGTATGATTGTGATTGTATGATTGTGATTGTATGATTATGATAGTATGATTGTGATTGTATGATTGTATTTGGGAGATTGTATTTTGGAGATTGTAATTGTAGGATTGCGATTGTATGATTGTGATTGTATGATTGTGATTGTAAGATTGTGATTGAATGATTGTGATTGTAAGATTGTGATTGTATGACTGTTATTGTATGATTGTGATTGTATGATTGTGATTGTATGATTATGATTGTATGATTGTGATTGTATGATTGTATTTGGGAGATTGTATTTTGGAGATTGTAATTGTAGGATTGCGATTGTATGAATGTGATTGTATGATTGTGATTGTATGATTGTGATTGTATGATTGTGATTGTATGATTGTGATTGTATGATTGTGATTGTAGGATTGTGATTTTATGATTATGATTGTATGATTGTGATTGTATGATTGTGATTGTATGACTGTGATTGTATGATTGTGATTGTGCGATTGTGATAGTGCGATTGTGATTGTACGACTGTGATTGTACGATTGTGATTTCATGATTGTGATTGTATGATTGTGATTGCATGACTTTGAATGTATGATTGTGATTGTATGATTGTGACTGTATGATTGTGATAGTATGATTGTGATTGTATGATTGCGATTGTATGATTGTGATTGTATGATTATGATTGTATTTTTGTGATTGTATGATTGTGATTGTATGATTGTGATTGTATGATTGTGATTGTATGATTGTGATTGTATGATTGTGATTGTAAGATTGCGATTGTATGAATGGGATTGTATGATTGTGATTGCATGATGGTGATTGTATGATTGTGATTGTATGATTGTGATTGTATGATTGTGATAGTATGATTGTGATTGTATGATTGTGATTGTATGACTGTGATTGTATGATTGTGATTGTGCGATTGTGATTGTACGATTGTGATTGTACGATTGTGATTGTATGGTTGTGATTGTATGATTATGATTGAATGATTGTGATTGCATGACTGTGATTGTATGATTGTGATTGCATGACTTTGAATGTATGGTTGTGATTGTATGATTGTGATTGTATGATTGTGATAGTATGATTGTGATTGTAAGATTGTGATTGTATGACTGTGATTGTATGATTGTGATTGTATGATTGTGATTGTATGATTGTGATTGTATGATTGTGATAGTATGATTGTGATTGTATGATTGTGATTGTATGATTGTGATTGTATGATTGTGATTGTATGATTGTGATTGTATGATTGTGATTGTATGATTGTGATTGTATGATTGTGATTGTAAGATTGCGATTGTATGAATGGGATTGTATGATTGTGATTGCATGATTGTGATTGTATGATTGTGATTGTATGATTGTGATTGTATGATTGTGATTGTATGATTGTGATAGTATGATTGTGATTGTATGATTGTGATTGTATGATTGTGATTGTATGATTGTGATTGTATGATTGTGATTGTATGATTGTGATTGTATGATTGTGATTGTATGATTGTGATTGTATGATTGTGATTGTATGATTGTGATTGTATGATTGTGATTGTATGATTGTGATTGTATGATTGTGATTGTATGATTGTGATAGTATGATTGTGATTGTAAGATTGTGATTGTATGACTGTGATTGTATGATTGTGATTGTATGATTGTGATAGTATGATTGTGATTGTATGATTGTGATTGTATGATTGTGATTATATGATTGTGATTGTATGATTATGATTGTATGATTGTGATTGTATGATTGTATTTGGGAGATTGTATTTTGGAGATTGTAATTGTAGGATTGCGATTGTATGATTGTGATTGTATGATTGTGATTGTATGATTGTGATTGTATGATTGTGATTGTATGATTGTGATTGTATGATTGTGATTGTATGATTGTGATTGTATGATTGTGATTGTATGATTGTGATTGTATGATTGTGATTGTATGATTGTGATTGTATGATTGTGATTGTATGATTGTGATTGTATGATTGTGATTGTAAGATTGTGATTGTAAGATTGTGATTGTATGATTGTGATTGTAAGATTGTGATTCTATGACTGTGATTGTATGATTGCGATTGTATGATTGTGATTGTATGATTATGATTGTATTTTTGTGATTGTATGATTGTGATTGTATGATTGTGATTGTATGATTGTGATTGTACGATTGTGATTGTATGATTGTGATTGTATGATTATGATTGTATTTTTGTGATTGTATGATTGTGATTGTATGATTGTGATTGTATGATTGTGATTGTACGATTGCGATTGTATGATTGTGATTGTATGATTGTGATTGTAAGATTGTGATTGTATGATTGTGATTGTAAGATTGTGATTGTATGACTGTGATTGTATGATTGTGATTGTATGATTGTGATTGTATGATTATGATTGTATGATTGTGATTGTATGATTGTATTTGGGAGATTGTATTTTGGAGATTGTAATTGTAGGATTGCGATTGTATGATTGTGATTGTATGATTGTGATTGTATGATTGTGATTGTATGATTGTGATTGTATGATTGTGATTGTAGGATTGTGATTTTATGATTATGATTGTATGATTGTGATTGTATGATTGTGATTGTATGACTGTGATTGTATGATTGTGATTGTGCGATTGTGATTGTGCGATTGTGATTGTACGACTGTGATTGTACGATTGTGATTTCATGATTGTGATTGTATGATTGTGATTGCATGACTTTGAATGTATGATTGTGATTGTATGATTGTGACTGTATGATTGTGATAGTATGATTGTGATTGTATGATTGCGATTGTATGATTGTGATTGTATGATTATGATTGTATTTTTGTGATTGTATGATTGTGATTGTATGATTGTGATTGTATGATTGTGATTGTATGATTGTGATTGTAAGATTGCGATTGTATGAATGGGATTGTATGATTGTGATTGCATGATTGTGATTGTATGATTGTGATTGTATGATTGTGATTGTATGATTGTGATAGTATGATTGTGATTGTATGATTGTGATTGTATGACTGTGATTGTATGATTGTGATTGTGCGATTGTGATTGTACGATCGTGATTGTACGATTGTGATTGTATGATTGTGATTATATGATTATGATTGAATGATTGTGATTGCATGACTGTGATTGTATGGTTGTGATTGCATGACTTTGAATGTATGGTTGTGATTGTATGATTGTGATAGTATGATTGTGATTGTAAGATTGTGATTGTATGACTGTGATTGTATGATTGTGATTGTATGATTGTCATTGTGTGATTGTGATTGCATGATTGTGATTGTATGATCGAGATTGCATGATTTTGTATGTATGATTGTGACTGTATGATTGTGATTGTATGATTGTGATTGTATGATTGTGATTGTATGATTGTGATTGTATGATTGTGATTGTATGATTGTGATAGTATGATTGTGATTGTATGATTGTGATTGTATGATTGTCATTGTGTGATTGTGATTGTATGATTGTGATTGTATGATTGTGATTGTATGATTGTGATAGTATGATTGTGATTGTATGATTATGATTGTATTTTTGTGATTGTATGATTGTGATTGTATGATTGTGATTTTATGATTGTGATTGTAAGATTGCGATTGTATGAATGGGATTGTATGATTGTGATTGTATGATTATGATTGTATGATTGTATTTGGGTGATGGTAGTTGTATGATTGCGATTGTATGATTGTGATTGTATGATTGTGATGTATGATTGTAATTGTATGATTATGATTGTATGATTGTGATGGTATGATTGTGATTGTATGATTGCGATCGTATGATTGTGATTGTATGATTATGATTGTATGATTGTGATTGAATGATTGCGATTGTATGATTGTGATTGTATGATTATGATTGTATGATTGTGATTGTATGATTGTGATTGTACGATTGTGATTGTATGATTGTGATTGTACGATTGTGATTGTATGATTGTGATTGTATGATTGCGATCGTATGAATGCGATTGTATGATTGTGATTGTATGATTGTGATTGTATGATATTGATTGTATGATTGTGATTGTATGATTGTGATTGTATGATTGTGATAGTATGATTGTGATTGTATGATTGTGATTGTATGACTGTGATTGTATGATTGTGATTGTGCGATTGTGATTGTGCGATTGTGATTGTACGACTGTGATTGTACGATTGTGATTTCATGATTGTGATTGTATGATTGTGATTGTATGATTGTGATTGTATGATTGTGATTGTATGATTGTGATTGTATGATTGTGATTGTAGGATTGTGATTTTATGATTATGATTGTATGATTGTGATTGTATGATTGTGATTGTATGACTGCGATTGTATGATTGTGATTGTGCGATTGTGATAGTGCGATTGTGATTGTACGACTGTGATTGTACGATTGTGATTTCATGATTGTGATTGTATGATTGTGATTGCATGACTTTGAATGTATGATTGTGATTGTATGATTGTGACTGTATGATTGTGATAGTATGATTGTGATTGTATGATTGCGATTGTATGATTGTGATTGTATGATTATGATTGTATTTTTGTGATTGTATGATTGTGATTGTATGATTGTGATTGTATGATTGTGATTGTATGATTGTGATTGTATGATTGTGATTGTAAGATTGCGATTGTATGAATGGGATTGTATGATTGTGATTGCATGATTGTGATTGTATGATTGTGATTGTATGATTGTGATTGTATGATTGTGATAGTATGATTGTGATTGTATGATTGTGATTGTATGACTGTGATTGTATGATTGTGATTGTGCGATTGTGATTGTACGATTGTGATTGTACGATTGTGATTGTATGGTTGTGATTGTATGATTATGATTGAATGATTGTGATTGCATGACTGTGATTGTATGATTGTGATTGCATGACTTTGAATGTATGGTTGTGATTGTATGATTGTGATTGTATGATTGTGATAGTATGATTGTGATTGTAAGATTGTGATTGTATGACTGTGATTGTATGATTGTGATTGTATGATTGTGATTGTATGATTGTGATTGTATGATTGTGATAGTATGATTGTGATTGTATGATTGTGATTGTATGAATGGGATTGTATGATTGTGATTGCATGACTGTGATTGTATGATTGTGATTGCATGACTTTGAATGTATGGTTGTGATTGTATGATTGTGATTGTATGATTGTGATAGTATGATTGTGATTGTAAGATTGTGATTGTATGACTGTGATTGTATGATTGTGATTGTATGATTGTGATTGTATGATTGTGATTGTATGATTGTGATTGTATGATTGTGATTGTAAGATTGCGATTGTATGAATGGGATTGTATGATTGTGATTGCATGATTGTGATTGTATGATTGTGATTGTATGATTGTGATTGTATGATTGTGATTGTATGATTGTGATAGTATGATTGTGATTGTATGATTGTGATTGTATGATTGTGATTGTATGATTGTGATTGTATGATTGTGATTGTATGATTGTGATTGTATGATTGTGATTGTATGATTGTGATTGTATGATTGTGATTGTATGATTGTGATTGTAAGATTGCGATTGTATGAATGGGATTGTATGATTGTGATTGCATGATTGTGATTGTATGATTGTGATTGTATGATTGTGATTGTATGATTGTGATAGTATGATTGTGATTGTATGATTGTGATTGTATGACTGTGATTGTATGATTGTGATTGTATGATTGCGATTGTATGATTGTGATAGTATGATTGTGATTGTAAGATTGTGACTGTATGACTGTGATTGTATGATTGTGATTGTATGATTGTGATTGTATGATTATGATTGTATGATTGCGATCGTATGATTGTGATTGTATGATTATGATTGTATGATTGTGATTGAATGATTGCGATTGTATGATTGTGATTGTATGATTATGATTGTATTTTTGTGATTGTATGATTGTGATTCTATGATTGTGATTGTATGATTGTGATTGTACGATTGTGATTGTACGATTGTGAATGTATGATTGTGATTGTATGATTGTGATAGTATGATTGTGATTGTATGATTGTGATTGTATGATTGTGATTGTATGATTGTGATTGTATGATTGTGATTGTATGATTGTGATTGTATGATTGTGATTGTATGATTGTGATTGTATGATTGTGATTGTATGATTGTATTTGGGTGATGGTAGTTGTATGATTGCGATTGTATGATTGTGATTTTATGATTGCGATGTATGATTGTAATTGTATGATTATGATTGTATGATTGTGATTGTATGATTGTGATGGTATGATTGTGATTGTATGAGTGCGAGCGTATGATTGTGATTGTATGATTATGATTGTATGATTGTGATTGAATGATTGCGATTGTATGATTGTGATTGTATGATCATGATTGTATTTTTGTGATTGTATGATTGTGATTGTATGATTGTGATTGTATGATTGTGATTGTACGATTGTGATTGTATGATTGTGATTGTATGATTGCGATTGTATGTATTCGATTGTATGATTGTGATTGCATGATTGTGATTGTATGATTGTGATTGTATGATATTGATTGTATGATTGTGATTGTATGATTGTGATTGTATGGTTGTGATAGTATGATTGTGATTGTATGATTGTGATTGTATGACTGTGATTGTATGATTGTGATTGTGCGATTGTGATTGTGCGATTGTGATTGTACGATTGTGATTGTACGATTGTGATTGCATGATTGTGATTGTATGATTGTGATTGCATGACTTTGAATGTATGATTGTGATTGTATGATTGTGATTGTATGATTGTGATAGTATGATTGTGATTGTATGATTGTGATTGCATGATTCTGATTGTATGATTGTGATTGTATGATATTGATTGTATGATTGTGATTGTATGATTGTGATTGTATGATTGTGATAGTATGATTGTGATTGTATGATTGTGATTGTATGACTGTGATTGTATGATTGTGATTCTGCGATTGTGATTGTGCGATTGTGATTGTACGACTGTGATTGTACGATTGTGATTGCATGATTGTGATTGTATGATTGTGATTGCATGACTTTGAATGTATGATTGTGATTGTATGATTGTGACTGTATGATTGTGATAGTATGATTGTGATTGTATGATTGCGATTGTAATATTGTGATTGTATGATTATGATTGTATTTTTGTGATTGTATGATTGTGATTGTATGATTGTGATTGTATGATTGTGATTGTATGATTGTGATTGTATGATTGTGATTGTATGATTGTGATTGTATGATTGTGATTGTAAGATTGCGATTGTATGAATGGGATTGTATGATTGTGATTGCATGATTGTGATTGTATGATTGTGATTGTATGATTGTGATTGTATGATTGTGATTGTATGATTGTGATTGTATGATTGTGATTGTATGATCGAGATTGCATGATTTTGTATGTATGATTGTGACTGAATGATGGTGATTGTATGATTGTGATTGTATGATTGTGATTGTATGATTGCGATTGTATGATTGTGATAGTATGATTGTGATTGTAAGATTGTGACTGTATGACTGTGATTGTATGATTGTGATTGTATGATTGTGATTGTATGATTATGATTGTATGATTGTGATTGTATGATTGTGATTCTATGATTGTGATTGTATGATCGAGATTGCATGATTTTGTATGTATGATTGTGACTGAATGATGGTGATTGTATGATTGTGATTGTATGATTGTGATTGTATGATTGTGATTGTAGGATTGCGATTGTATGATTGTGATTGTATGATTGTGATTGTATGATTGTGATTGTATGATTGTGATTGTATGATTGTGATTTTATGATTATGATTGTATGATTGTGATTGTATGATTGTGATTGTATGTCTGTGATTGTATGATTGTGATTGTGCGATTGGGATTGTACGATTGTGATTGTACGATTGTGATTGTACGATTGTGATTGTATGATTGTGATTGCATGATTGTGATTGTATGATTGTGATTGCATCATTTTGAATGTATGATTGTGATTGTATGATTGTGATTGTATGATTGTGATTGTATGATTGTGATTGTATGATTGTGATTGTATGATTGTGATTGTATGATTGTGATTGTATGATTGTGATTGTATGATTGTGATTGTAAGATTGTGATTGTATGATTGTGATTGTAAGATTGTGATTGTATGACTGTGATTGTATGATTGTGATTGTATGATTGTGATTGTAAGATTGCGATTGTATGAATGGGATTGTATGATTGTGATTGCATGATTGTGATTGTATGATTGTGATTCTATGATTGTGAGTGTATGATTGTGATAGTATGATTGTGATTGTATGATTGTGATAGTATGATTGTGATTGTAAGATTGTGATTGTATGACTGTGATTGTATGATTGTGATTGTATGATTGTCATTGTATGATTGTGATTGCATGATTGTGATTGTATGATTGAGATTGCATGATTTTGTATGTATGATTGTGATTGTATGATTGTGATTGCATGATTGTGATTGTATGATTGTGATAGTATGATTGTGATTGTATGATTGTGATTGTATGATTGTATTTGGGAGATGGTAGTTGTATGATTGTGATTGTATGATTGCGAAAGTATGATTGTGATGTATGATTGTGATTGTATGATTATGATTGTATCATTGTGATTGTATGATTGCGATTGTATGATTGTGATTGTAAGATTGTGATTGTATGACTGTGATTGTATGACTGTGATTGTATGATTGTGACTGTATGATTGTGATTGTATGATTGTGATAGTATGATTGTGATTGTATGATTGTGATTGTATGATTATGATAGTATGATTGTGATTGTATGATTGTATTTGGGAGATTGTATTTTGGAGATTGTAATTGTAGGATTGCGATTGTATGATTGTGATTGTATGATTGTGATTGTAAGATTGTGATTGAATGATTGTGATTGTAAGATTGTGATTGTATGACTGTTATTGTATGATTGTGATTGTATGATTGTGATTGTATGATTATGATTGTATGATTGTGATTGTATGATTGTATTTGGGAGATTGTATTTTGGAGATTGTAATTGTAGGATTGCGATTGTATGAATGTGATTGTATGATTGTGATTGTATGATTGTGATTGTATGATTGTGATTGTATGATTGTGATTGTATGATTGTGATTGTAGGATTGTGATTTTATGATTATGATTGTATGATTGTGATTGTATGATTGTGATTGTATGACTGTGATTGTATGATTGTGATTGTGCGATTGTGATAGTGCGATTGTGATTGTACGACTGTGATTGTACGATTGTGATTTCATGATTGTGATTGTATGATTGTGATTGCATGACTTTGAATGTATGATTGTGATTGTATGATTGTGACTGTATGATTGTGATAGTATGATTGTGATTGTATGATTGCGATTGTATGATTGTGATTGTATGATTATGATTGTATTTTTGTGATTGTATGATTGTGATTGTATGATTGTGATTGTATGATTGTGATTGTATGATTGTGATTGTATGATTGTGATTGTAAGATTGCGATTGTATGAATGGGATTGTATGATTGTGATTGCATGATGGTGATTGTATGATTGTGATTGTATGATTGTGATTGTATGATTGTGATAGTATGATTGTGATTGTATGATTGTGATTGTATGACTGTGATTGTATGATTGTGATTGTGCGATTGTGATTGTACGATTGTGATTGTACGATTGTGATTGTATGGTTGTGATTGTATGATTATGATTGAATGATTGTGATTGCATGACTGTGATTGTATGATTGTGATTGCATGACTTTGAATGTATGGTTGTGATTGTATGATTGTGATTGTATGATTGTGATAGTATGATTGTGATTGTAAGATTGTGATTGTATGACTGTGATTGTATGATTGTGATTGTATGATTGTGATTGTATGATTGTGATTGTATGATTGTGATAGTATGATTGTGATTGTATGATTGTGATTGTATGATTGTGATTGTATGATTGTGATTGTATGATTGTGATTGTATGATTGTGATTGTATGATTGTGATTGTATGATTGTGATTGTAAGATTGCGATTGTATGAATGGGATTGTATGATTGTGATTGCATGATTGTGATTGTATGATTGTGATTGTATGATTGTGATTGTATGATTGTGATTGTATGATTGTGATAGTATGATTGTGATTGTATGATTGTGATTGTATGATTGTGATTGTATGATTGTGATTGTATGATTGTGATTGTATGATTGTGATTGTATGATTGTGATTGTATGATTGTGATTGTATGATTGTGATTGTAAGATTGCGATTGTATGAATGGGATTGTATGATTGTGATTGCATGATTGTGATTGTATGATTGTGATTCTATGATTGTGAGTGTATGATTGTGATAGTATGATTGTGATTGTATGATTGTGATTGTATGACTGTGATTGTATGATTGTGATTGTGCGATTGTGATTTTACGATTGTGATTGTACGATTGTGATTGTATGATTGTGATTGTATGATTATGATTGAATGATTGTGATTGCATGATTGTGATTGTATGATTGTGATTGCATGACTTTGAATGTATGATTGTGATTGTATGATTGTAATTGTATGATTGTGATAGTATGATTGTGATTGGAAGATTGTGATTGTATGACTGTGATTGTATGATTGTGATTGTATGATTGTCATTGTATGATTGTGATTGCATGATTGTGATTGTATGATTGAGATTGCATGACTTTGAATGTATGATTGTGATTGTATGATTGTGATTGTATGATTATGATTGTATGATTGTGATTGTATGATTGTATTTGGGAGATTGTATTTTGGAGATTGTAATTGTAGGATTGCGATTGTATGATTGTGATTGTATGATTGTGATTGTATGATTGTGATTGTATGATTGTGATTGTAGGATTGTGATTTTATGATTATGATTGTATGATTGTGATTGTATGATTGTGATTGTATGACTGTGATTGTATGATTGTGATTGTGCGATTGTGATTGTGCGATTGTGATTGTACGACTGTGATTGTACGATTGTGATTTCATGATTGTGATTGCATGACTTTGAATGTATGATTGTGATTGTATGATTGTGACTGTATGATTGTGATAGTATGATTGTGATTGTATGATTGCGATTGTATGATTGTGATTGTATGATTATGATTGTATTTTTGTGATTGTATGATTGTGATTGTATGATTGTGATTGTATGATTGTGATTGTATGATTGTGATTGTAAGATTGCGATTGTATGAATGGGATTGTATGATTGTGATTGCATGATTGTGATTGTATGATTGTGATTGTATGATTGTGATAGTATGATTGTGATTGTATGATTGTGATTGTATGATTGTGATTGTATGATTGTGATTGTATGATTGTGATTGTATGATTGTGATTGTATGATTGTATTTGGGTGATGGTAGTTGTATGATTGCGATTGTATGATTGTGATTGTATGATTGTGATGTATGATTGTAATTGTATGATTATGATTGTATGATTGTGATTGTATGATTGTGATGGTATGATTGTGATTGTATGAGTGCGAGCGTATGATTGTGATTGTATGATTATGATTGTATGATTGTGATTGAATGATTGCGATTGTATGATTGTGATTGTATGATCATGATTGTATTTTTGTGATTGTATGATTGTGATTGTATGATTGTGATTGTATGATTGTGATTGTACGATTGTGATTGTATGATTGTGATTGTATGATTGCGATTGTATGTATTCGATTGTATGATTGTGATTGCATGATTGTGGTTGTATGATTGTGATTGTATGATATTGATTGTATGATTGTGATTGTATGATTGTGATTGTATGGTTGTGATAGTATGATTGTGATTGTATGATTGTGATTGTATGACTGTGATTGTATGATCGTGATTGTGCGATTGTGATTGTGCGATTGTGATTGTACGATTGTGATTGTACGATTGTGATTGCATGATTGTGATTGTATGATTGTGATTGCATGACTTTGAATGTATGATTGTGATTGTATGATTGTGATTGTATGATTATGATAGTATGATTGTGGTTGTATGATTGTGATTGCATGATTGTGATTGTATGATATTGATTGTATGATTGTGATTGTATGATTGTGATTGTATGATTGTGATAGTATGATTGTGATTGTATGATTGTGATTGTATGACTGTGATTGTATGATTGTGATTGTGCGATTGTGATTGTGCGATTGTGATTGTACGACTGTGATTCTACGATTGTGATTGCATGATTGTGATTGTATGATTGTGATTGCATGACTTTGAATGTATGATTGTGATTGTATGATTGTGACTGTATGATTGTGATAGTATGATTGTGATTGTATGTTTGCGATTGTAATATTGTGATTGTATGATTATGAATGTATTTTTGTGATTGTATGATTGTGATTGTATGATTGTCATTGTATGATTGTGATTGTATGATTGTGATTGTATGAATGTCATTGTGTGATTGTGATTGCATGATTGTGATTGTATGATCGAGATTGCATGATTTTGTATGTATGATTGTGACTAAATGATTGTGATTGTATGATTGTGATTGTATGATTGTGATTGTATGATTGCGATTGTATGATTGTTATAGTATGATTGTGATTGTAAGATTGTGACTGTATGACTGTGATTGTATGATTGTGATTATATGATTGTGATTGTATGATTATGATTGTATGATTGTGATTGTATGATTGTATTTGGGAGATTGTATTTTGGAGATTGTAATTGTAGGATTGCGATTGTATGATTGTGATTGTATGATTGTGATTGTATGATTGTGATTGTATGATTGTGATTGTATGATTGTGATTGTATGATTGTGATTGTATGATTGTGATTGTATGATTGTGATTGTATGATTGTGATTGTATGATTGTGATTGTATGATTGTGATTGTATGATTGTGATTGTATGATTGTGATTGTATGATTGTGATTGTATGATTGTGATTGTAAGATTGTGATTGTAAGATTGTGATTGTATGATTGTGATTGTAAGATTGTGATTCTATGACTGTGATTGTATGATTGCGATTGTATGATTGTGATTGTATGATTATGATTGTATTTTTGTGATTGTATGATTGTGATTGTATGATTGTGATTGTATGATTGTGATTGTACGATTGTGATTGTATGATTGTGATTGTATGATTATGATTGTATTTTTGTGATTGTATGATTGTGATTGTATGATTGTGATTGTATGATTGTGATTGTACGATTGCGATTGTATGATTGTGATTGTATGATTGTGATTGTAAGATTGTGATTGTATGATTGTGATTGTAAGATTGTGATTGTATGACTGTGATTGTATGATTGTGATTGTATGATTGTGATTGTATGATTATGATTGTATGATTGTGATTGTATGATTGTATTTGGGAGATTGTATTTTGGAGATTGTAATTGTAGGATTGCGATTGTATGATTGTGATTGTATGATTGTGATTGTATGATTGTGATTGTATGATTGTGATTGTATGATTGTGATTGTAGGATTGTGATTTTATGATTATGATTGTATGATTGTGATTGTATGATTGTGATTGTATGACTGTGATTGTATGATTGTGATTGTGCGATTGTGATTGTGCGATTGTGATTGTACGACTGTGATTGTACGATTGTGATTTCATGATTGTGATTGTATGATTGTGATTGCATGACTTTGAATGTATGATTGTGATTGTATGATTGTGACTGTATGATTGTGATAGTATGATTGTGATTGTATGATTGCGATTGTATGATTGTGATTGTATGATTATGATTGTATTTTTGTGATTGTATGATTGTGATTGTATGATTGTGATTGTATGATTGTGACTGTATGATTGTGATTGTAAGATTGCGATTGTATGAATGGGATTGTATGATTGTGATTGCATGATTGTGATTGTATGATTGTGATTGTATGATTGTGATTGTATGATTGTGATAGTATGATTGTGATTGTATGATTGTGATTGTATGACTGTGATTGTATGATTGTGATTGTGCGATTGTGATTGTACGATCGTGATTGTACGATTGTGATTGTATGATTGTGATTATATGATTATGATTGAATGATTGTGATTGCATGACTGTGATTGTATGGTTGTGATTGCATGACTTTGAATGTATGGTTGTGATTGTATGATTGTGATAGTATGATTGTGATTGTAAGATTGTGATTGTATGACTGTGATTGTATGATTGTGATTGTATGATTGTCATTGTGTGATTGTGATTGCATGATTGTGATTGTATGATCGAGATTGCATGATTTTGTATGTATGATTGTGACTGTATGATTGTGATTGTATGATTGTGATTGTATGATTGTGATTGTATGATTGTGATTGTATGATTGTGATAGTATGATTGTGATTGTATGATTGTGATTGTATGATTGTCATTGTGTGATTGTGATTGTATGATTGTGATTGTATGATTGTAATTGTATGATTGTGATAGTATGATTGTGATTGTATGATTATGATTGTATTTTTGTGATTGTATGATTGTGATTGTATGATTGTGATTTTATGATTGTGATTGTAAGATTGCGATTGTATGAATGGGATTGTATGATTGTGATTGTATGATTATGATTGTATGATTGTATTTGGGTGATGGTAGTTGTATGATTGCGATTGTATGATTGTGATTGTATGATTGTGATGTATGATTGTAATTGTATGATTATGATTGTATGATTGTGATGGTATGATTGTGATTGTATGATTGCGATCGTATGATTGTGATTGTATGATTATGATTGTATGATTGTGATTGAATGATTGCGATTGTATGATTGTGATTGTATGATTATGATTGTATGATTGTGATTGTATGATTGTGATTGTACGATTGTGATTGTATGATTGTGATTGTACGATTGTGATTGTATGATTGTGATTGTATGATTGCGATCGTATGAATGCGATTGTATGATTGTGATTGTATGATTGTGATTGTATGATATTGATTGTATGATTGTGATTGTATGATTGTGATTGTATGATTGTGATAGTATGATTGTGATTGTATGATTGTGATTGTATGACTGTGATTGTATGATTGTGATTGTGCGATTGTGATTGTGCGATTGTGATTGTACGATTGTGATTGTACGATTGTGATTGCATGATTGTGATTGTATGATTGTGATTGCATGACTTTGAATGTATGATTGTGATTGTATGATTGTGATTGTATGATTGTGGTAGTATGATTGTGATTGTATGATTGTGATTGTATGATTCGGATTGTATGATTGTGATAGTATGATTGTGATTGTATGATTGTGATTGTATGATTGTGATGGTAGGATTGTGATTTTATGATTATGATTGTATGATTGTGATTGTATGATTGTGATTGTATGACTGTGATTGTATGATTGTGATTGTGCGATTGTGATTGTGCGATTGTGATTGTACGACTGTGATTGTACGATTGTGATTTCATGATTGTGATTGTATGATTGTGATTGCATGACTTTGAATGTATGATTGTGATTGTATGATTGTGACTGTATGATTGTGATAGTATGATTGTGATAGTATGATTGTGATTGTATGATTGCGATTGTATGATTGTGATTGTATGATTATGATTGTATTTTTGTGATTGTATGATTGTGATTGTATGATTGTGATTGTATGATTGTGATTGTATGATTGTGATTGTATGATTGTGATTGTATGATTGTGATTGTAAGATTGTGATTGTATGACTGTGATTGTATGATTGTGATTGTATGATTGTCATTGTGTGATTGTGATTGCATGATTGTGATTGTATGATCGAGATTGCATGATTTTGTATGTATGATTGTGACTGTATGATTGTGATTGTATGATTGTGATTGTATGATTGTGATTGTATGATTGTGATAGTATGATTGTGATTGTATGATTGTTATTGTATGACTGTGATTGTATGATTGTGATTGTATGATTGTGATTGTATGATTGTGATAGTATGATTGTGATAGTATGATTGTGATTGTGCGATTGTGATTGTAAGATTGTGATTGTACGATTGTGATTGTATGATTGTGATTGTATGATTATGATTGAATGATTGTGATTGCATGATTGTGATTGTATGATTGTGATTGTATGATTGTGATTGCATGATTTTGAATGTATGATTGTGATTGTATGATTGTGGTTGTATGATTGCGATTGTATGATTGTGATAGTATGATTGTGATTGTATGATTGTGATTGTATGATATTGATTGTATGAGTGTGATTGTATGATTGGGATAGTATGATTGTGTTTGTAAGATTGTGATTGTATGACTGTGATTGTATGATAGTGATTGTATGATTGTGATTGTATGATTGTGATTGTATGATTGTGATAGTATGATTGTGATTGTATGATTGTGATTGTATGTTTGTATTTGGGAGATGGTAGTTGTATGATTGTGATTGTATGATTGCGAAAGTATGATTGTGATGTATGATCGTGATTGTATGATTATGATTGTATCATTGTGATTGTATGATTGCGATTGTATGATTGTGATTGTATGATTATGATTGTATTTTTGTGATTGTATGATTGTGATTGTATGATTGTGATTGTATGATTGTGATTGTACGATTGTGATTGTAAGATTGTGATTGTATGATTGTGATTGTATGATTATGATTGTATGATTGTGATTGTATGATTGTATTTGGGAGATTGTATTTTGGAGATTGTAATTGTAGGATTGCGATTGTATGATTGTGATTGTATGATTGTGATTGTATGATTGTGATTGTATGATTGTGATTGTATGATTGTGATTGTATGATTGTGATTGTATGATTGTGATTGTATGATTGTGATTGTATGATTGTGATTGTATGATTGTGATTGTAGGATTGTGATTTTATGATTATGATTGTATGATTGTGATTGTATGATTGTGATTGTATGACTGTGATTGTATGATTGTGATTGTGCGATTGGGATTGTACGATTGTGATTGTACGATTTTGATTGTACGATTGTGATTGTATGATTATGATTGAATGATTGTGATTGCATGATTGTGATTGCATGATTGTGATTGTATGATTGTGATTGCAAGATTTTGAAAGTATGATTGTGATTGTATGATTGTGATTGTATGATTGTGATTGTATGATTGTGATTGTATGATTGTGATTGTATGATTGTGATTGTATGATTGTGATTGTATGATTGTGATTGTATGATTGTGATTGTACGATTGTGATTGTATGATTGTGAATGTATGATTGTGATTGTATGATTGTGATAGTATGATTGTGATTGTATGATTCTGATTGTATGATTGTGATTGTATGATTGTGATTGTATGATTGTGATTGTATGATTGTGATTGTATGATTGTGATTGTATGATTGTGATTGTATGATTGTGATTGTATGTCTGTGATTGTATGATTGTGATTGTGCGATTGGGATTGTACGATTGTGATTGTACGATTGTGATTGTACGATTGTGATTGTATGATTGTGATTGCATGATTGTGATTGTATGATTGTGATTGCATCATTTTGAATGTATGATTGTGATTGTATGATTGTGATTGTATGATTGTGATTGTATGATTGTGATTGTATGATTGTGATTGTATGATTGTGATTGTATGATTGTGATTGTATGATTGTGATTGTATGATTGTGATTGTGAGATTGTGATTGTATGATTGTGATTGTAAGATTGTGATTGTATGACTGTGATTGTATGATTGTGATTGTATGATTGTTATTGTAAGATTGCGATTGTATGAATGGGATTGTATGATTGTGATTGCATGATTGTGATTGTATGATTGTGATTCTATGATTGTGAGTGTATGATTGTGATAGTATGATTGTGATTGTATGATTGTGATAGTATGATTGTGATTGTAAGATTGTGATTGTATGACTGTGATTGTATGATTGTGATTGTATGATTGTCATTGTATGATTGTGATTGCATGATTGTGATTGTATGATTGAGATTGCATGATTTTGTATGTATGATTGTGATTGTATGATTGTGATTGCATGATTGTGATTGTATGATTGTGATAGTATGATTGTGATTGTATGATTGTGATTGTATGATTGTATTTGGGAGATGGTAGTTGTATGATTGTGATTGTATGATTGCGAAAGTATGATTGTGATGTATGATTGTGATTGTATGATTATGATTGTATCATTGTGATTGTATGATTGCGATTGTATGATTGTGATTGTAAGATTGTGATTGTATGACTGTGATTGTATGACTGTGATTGTATGATTGTGACTGTATGATTGCGATTGTATGATTGTGATAGTATGATTGTGATTGTATGATTGTGATTGTATGATTATGATAGTATGATTGTGATTGTATGATTGTATTTGGGAGATTGTATTTTGGAGATTGTAATTGTAGGATTGCGATTGTATGATTGTGATTGTATGATTGTGATTGTATGATTGTGATTGTATGATTGTGATTGTATGATTGTGATTGTATGATTGTGATTGTATGACTGTGATTGTATGATTGTGATTGTGCGATTGTGATAGTGCGATTGTGATTGTACGACTGTGATTGTACGATTGTGATTTCATGATTGTGATTGTATGATTGTGATTGCATGACTTTGAATGTATGATTGTGATTGTATGATTGTGACTGTATGATTGTGATAGTATGATTGTGATTGTATGATTGCGATTGTATGATTGTGATTGTATGATTATGATTGTATTTTTGTGATTGTATGATTGTGATTATATGATTGTGCTTGTATGATTGTGATTGTATGATTGTGATTGTAAGATTGCGATTGTATGAATGGGATTGTATGATTGTGATTGCATGATTGTGATTGTATGATTGTGATTGTATGATTGTGATTGTATGATTGTGATAGTATGATTGTGATTGTATGATTGTGATTGTATGACTGTGATTGTATGATTGTGATTGTGCGATTGTGATTGTACGATTGTGATTGTACGATTGTGATTGTATGGTTGTGATTGTATGATTATGATTGAATGATTGTGATTGCATGACTGTGATTGTATGATTGTGATTGCATGACTTTGAATGTATGGTTGTGATTGTATGATTGTGATTGTATGATTGTGATAGTATGATTGTGATTGTAAGATTGTGATTGTATGACTGTGATTGTATGATTGTGATTGTATGATTGTCATTGTGTGATTGTGATTGCATGATTGTGATTGTATGATCGAGATTGCATGATTTTGTATGTATGATTGTGACTGTATGATTGTGATTGTATGATTGTGATTGTATGATTATGATAGTATGATTGTGATTGTATGATTGTATTTGGGAGATTGTATTTTGGAGATTGTAATTGTAGGATTGCGATTGTATGATTGTGATTGTATGATTGTGATTGTATGACTGTGATTGTATGATTGTGATTGTGCGATTGTGATTGTACGATTGTGATTGTACGATTGTGATTGTATGGTTGTGATTGTATGATTATGATTGAATGATTGTGATTGCATGACTGTGATTGTATGATTGTGATTGCATGACTTTGAATGTATGGTTGTGATTGTATGATTGTGATTGTATGATTGTGATAGTATGATTGTGATTGTAAGATTGTGATTGTATGACTGTGATTGTATGATTGTGATTGTATGATTGTCATTGTGTGATTGTGATTGCATGATTGTGATTGTATGATCGAGATTGCATGATTTTGTATGTATGATTGTGACTGTATGATTGTGATTGTATAATTGTGATTGTATGATTGTGATTGTATGATTGTGATAGTATGATTGTGATTGTATGATTGTTATTGTATGACTGTGATTGTATGATTGTGATTGTATGATTGTGATTGTATGATTGTGATTGTATGATTGTGATAGTATGATTGTGATTGTATGATTGTGATTGTATGATTGTGATTGTATGATTGTGATTGTATGATTGTGATTGTATGATTGTGATTGTATGATTGTATTTGGGTGATGGTAGTTGTATGATTGCGATTGTATGATTGTGATTATATGATTGTGATGTATGATTGTAATTGTATGATTATGATTGTATGATTGTGATTGTATGATTGTGATGGTATGATTGTGATTGTATGAGTGCGAGCGTATGATTGTGATTATCTGATTACGATTGTATGATTGTGATTGAATGATTGCGATTGTATGATTGTGATTGTATGATCATGATTGTATTTTTGTGATTGTATGATTGTGATTGTATGATTGTGATTGTATGATTGCGATTGTACGATTGTGATTGTATGATTGTGATTGTATGATTGCGATTGTATGTATTCGATTGTATGATTGTGATTGCATGATTGTGATTGTATGATTGTGATTGTATGATATTGATTGTATGATTGTGATTGTATGATTGTGATTGTATGGTTGTGATTGTATGATTGTGATTTTATGATTATGATTGTATGATTGTGATTGTATGATTGTGATTGTATGTCTGTGATTGTATGATTGTGATTGTGCGATTGGGATTGTACGATTGTGATTGTACGATTGTGATTGTACGATTGTGATTGTATGATTGTGATTGCATGATTGTGATTGTATGATTGTGATTGCATCATTTTGAATGTATGATTGTGATTGTATGATTGTGATTGTATGATTGTGATTGTATGATTGTGATTGTATGATTGTGATTGTATGATTGTGATTGTATGATTGTGATTGTATGATTGTGATTGTATGATTGTGATTGTGAGATTGTGATTGTATGATTGTGATTGTAAGATTGTGATTGTATGACTGTGATTGTATGATTGTGATTGTATGATTGTTATTGTAAGATTGCGATTGTATGAATGGGATTGTATGATTGTGATTGCATGATTGTGATTGTATGATTGTGATTCTATGATTGTGAGTGTATGATTGTGATAGTATGATTGTGATTGTATGATTGTGATAGTATGATTGTGATTGTAAGATTGTGATTGTATGACTGTGATTGTATGATTGTGATTGTATGATTGTCATTGTATGATTGTGATTGCATGATTGTGATTGTATGACTGTGATTGTATGATTGTGACTGTATGATTGCGATTGTATGATTGTGATAGTATGATTGTGATTGTATGATTGTGATTGTATGATTATGATAGTATGATTGTGATTGTATGATTGTATTTGGGAGATTGTATTTTGGAGATTGTAATTGTAGGATTGCGATTGTATGATTGTGATTGTATGATTGTGATTGTATGATTGTGATTGTATGATTGTGATTGTATGATTGTGATTGTATGACTGCATTGTATGATTGTGATTGTGCGATTGTGATAGTGCGATTGTGATTGTACGACTGTGATTGTACGATTGTGATTTCATGATTGTGATTGTATGATTGTGATTGCATGACTTTGAATGTATGATTGTGATTGTATGATTGTGACTGTATGATTGTGATAGTATGATTGTGATTGTATGATTGCGATTGTATGATTGTGATTGTATGATTATGATTGTATTTTTGTGATTGTATGATTGTGATTGTATGATTGTGCTTGTATGATTGTGATTGTATGATTGTGATTGTAAGATTGCGATTGTATGAATGGGATTGTATGATTGTGATTGCATGATTGTGATTGTATGATTGTGATTGTATGATTGTGATTGTATGATTGTGATAGTATGATTGTGATTGTATGATTGTGATTGTATGACTGTGATTGTATGATTGTGATTGTGCGATTGTGATTGTACGATTGTGATTGTACGATTGTGATTGTATGGTTGTGATTGTATGATTATGATTGAATGATTGTGATTGCATGACTGTGATTGTATGATTGTGATTGCATGACTTTGAATGTATGGTTGTGATTGTATGATTGTGATTGTATGATTGTGATAGTATGATTGTGATTGTAAGATTGTGATTGTATGACTGTGATTGTATGATTGTGATTGTATGATTGTCATTGTGTGATTGTGATTGCATGATTGTGATTGTATGATCGAGATTGCATGATTTTGTATGTATGATTGTGACTGTATGATTGTGATTGTATAATTGTGATTGTATGATTGTGATTGTATGATTGTGATAGTATGATTGTGATTGTATGATTGTTATTGTATGACTGTGATTGTATGATTGTGATTGTATGATTGTGATTGTATGATTGTGATTGTATGATTGTGATTGTATGATTGTGATAGTATGATTGTGATTGTATGATTGTGATTGTATGATTGTGATTGTATGATTGTGATTGTATGATTGTGATTGTATGATTGTGATTGTATGATTGTATTTGGGTGATGGTAGTTGTATGATTGCGATTGTATGATTGTGATTGTATGATTGTGATGTATGATTGTAATTGTATGATTATGATTGTATGATTGTGATTGTATGATTGTGATTGTATGATTGTGATGGTATGATTGTGATTGTATGAGTGCGAGCGTATGATTGTGATTGTATG
The DNA here is from genome assembly GCF_050947335.1 of Megachile rotundata. Classification (NCBI taxonomy): domain Eukaryota; kingdom Metazoa; phylum Arthropoda; class Insecta; order Hymenoptera; family Megachilidae; genus Megachile; species Megachile rotundata. The sequence goes on along the minus strand of NW_027473333.1, from coordinate 1,414,272 downwards.
ATTATGATTGTATGATTGTGATAGTATGATTGTGATTGTATGATTGTGATTGTATGATTATGATAGTATGATTGTGATTGTATGATTGTATTTGGGAGATTGTATTTTGGAGATTGTAATTGTAGGATTGTGATTGTAAGATTGTGATTGTATGATTGTGATTGTATGATTGTGATTGTATGATTGTGATTGTATGATTGTGATTGTAGGATTGTGATTGTATGATTATGATTGTATTTTTGTGATTGTATGATTGTAATTGTATGATTGTGATTGTATGATTGTGATTGTATGATTGTGATTGTATGATTGTGATTGTAAGATTGCGATTGTATGAATGGGATTGTATGATTGTGATTGCATGATTGTGATTGTATGATTGTGATTGTATGATTGTGATTGTATGATTGTGATAGTATGATTGTGATTGTATGATTGTGATTGTATGACTGTGATTGTATGATTGTGATTGTGCGATTGTGATTGTACGATTGTGATTGTACGATTGTGATTGTATGGTTGTGATTGTATGATTATGATTGAATGATTGTGATTGCATGACTGTGATTGTATGATTGTGATTGCATGACTTTGAATGTATGGTTGTGATTGTATGATTGTGATTGTATGATTGTGATAGTATGATTGTGATTGTAAGATTGTGATTGTATGACTGTGATTGTATGATTGTGATTGTATGATTGTCATTGTGTGATTGTGATTGCATGATTGTGATTGTATGATCGAGATTGCATGATTTTGTATGTATGATTGTGACTGTATGATTGTGATTGTATAATTGTGATTGTATGATTGTGATTGTATGATTGTGATAGTATGATTGTGATTGTATGATTGTTATTGTATGACTGTGATTGTATGATTGTGATTGTATGATTGTGATTGTATGATTGTGATTGTATGATTGTGATAGTATGATTGTGATTGTATGATTGTGATTGTATGACTGTGATTGTATGATTGTGATTGTATGATTGTGATTGTATGATTGTGATTGTATGATTGTATTTGGGTGATGGTAGTTGTATGATTGCGATTGTATGATTGTGATTATATGATTGTGATGTATGATTGTAATTGTATGATTATGATTGTATGATTGTGATTGTATGATTGTGATGGTATGATTGTGATTGTATGAGTGCGAGCGTATGATTGTGATTATCTGATTACGATTGTATGATTGTGATTGAATGATTGCGATTGTATGATTGTGATTGTATGATCATGATTGTATTTTTGTGATTGTATGATTGTGATTGTATGATTGTGATTGTATGATTGCGATTGTACGATTGTGATTGTATGATTGTGATTGTATGATTGCGATTGTATGTATTCGATTGTATGATTGTGATTGCATGATTGTGATTGTATGATTGTGATTGTATGATATTGATTGTATGATTGTGATTGTATGATTGTGATTGTATGGTTGTGATTGTATGATTGTGATTTTATGATTATGATTGTATGATTGTGATTGTATGATTGTGATTGTATGTCTGTGATTGTATGATTGTGATTGTGCGATTGGGATTGTACGATTGTGATTGTACGATTGTGATTGTACGATTGTGATTGTATGATTGTGATTGCATGATTGTGATTGTATGATTGTGATTGCATCATTTTGAATGTATGATTGTGATTGTATGATTGTGATTGTATGATTGTGATTGTATGATTGTGATTGTATGATTGTGATTGTATGATTGTGATTGTATGATTGTGATTGTATGATTGTGATTGTATGATTGTGATTGTATGATTGTGATTGTGAGATTGTGATTGTATGATTGTGATTGTAAGATTGTGATTGTATGACTGTGATTGTATGATTGTGATTGTATGATTGTTATTGTAAGATTGCGATTGTATGAATGGGATTGTATGATTGTGATTGCATGATTGTGATTGTATGATTGTGATTCTATGATTGTGAGTGTATGATTGTGATAGTATGATTGTGATTGTATGATTGTGATAGTATGATTGTGATTGTAAGATTGTGATTGTATGACTGTGATTGTATGATTGTGATTGTATGATTGTCATTGTATGATTGTGATTGCATGATTGTGATTGTATGATTGAGATTGCATGATTTTGTATGTATGATTGTGATTGTATGATTGTGATTGCATGATTGTGATTGTATGATTGTGATAGTATGATTGTGATTGTATGATTGTGATTGTATGATTGTATTTGGGAGATGGTAGTTGTATGATTGTGATTGTATGATTGCGAAAGTATGATTGTGATGTATGATTGTGATTGTATGATTATGATTGTATCATTGTGATTGTATGATTGCGATTGTATGATTGTGATTGTAAGATTGTGATTGTATGACTGTGATTGTATGACTGTGATTGTATGATTGTGACTGTATGATTGTGATTGTATGATTGTGATAGTATGATTGTGATTGTATGATTGTGATTGTATGATTATGATAGTATGATTGTGATTGTATGATTGTATTTGGGAGATTGTATTTTGGAGATTGTAATTGTAGGATTGCGATTGTATGATTGTGATTGTATGATTGTGATTGTAAGATTGTGATTGTATGATTGTGATTGTAAGATTGTGATTGTATGACTGTGATTGTATGATTGTGATTGTATGATTGTGATTGTATGATTATGATTGTATGATTGTGATTGTATGATTGTATTTGGGAGATTGTATTTTGGAGATTGTAATTGTAGGATTGCGATTGTATGATTGTGATTGTATGATTGTGATTGTATGATTGTGATTGTATGATTGTGATTGTATGATTGTGATTGTATGATTGTGATTGTAGGATTGTGATTTTAGGATTATGATTGTATGATTGTGATTGTATGATTGTGATTGTATGACTGTGATTGTATGATTGTGATTGTGCGATTGTGATAGTGCGATTGTGATTGTACGACTGTGATTGTACGATTGTGATTTCATGATTGTGATTGTATGATTGTGATTGCATGACTTTGAATGTATGATTGTGATTGTATGATTGTGACTGTATGATTGTGATAGTATGATTGTGATTGTATGATTGCGATTGTATGATTGTGATTGTACGATTGTGATTGTATGGTTGTGATTGTATGATTATGATTGAATGATTGTGATTGCATGACTGTGATTGTATGATTGTGATTGCATGACTTTGAATGTATGGTTGTGATTGTATGATTGTGATTGTATGATTGTGATAGTATGATTGTGATTGTAAGATTGTGATTGTATGACTGTGATTGTATGATTGTGATTGTATGATTGTCATTGTGTGATTGTGATTGCATGATTGTGATTGTATGATCGAGATTGCATGATTTTGTATGTATGATTGTGACTGTATGATTGTGATTGTATAATTGTGATTGTATGATTGTGATTGTATGATTGTGATAGTATGATTGTGATTGTATGATTGTTATTGTATGACTGTGATTGTATGATTGTGATTGTATGATTGTTATTGTATGATTGTGATTGTATGATTGTGATTGTATGATTGTGATAGTATGATTGTGATTGTATGATTGTGATTGTATGATTGTGATTGTATGATTGTGATTGTATGATTGTGATTGTATGATTGTGATTGTATGATTGTGATTGTATGATTGTATTTGGGTGATGGTAGTTGTATGATTGCGATTGTATGATTGTGATTGTATGATTGTGATGTATGATTGTAATTGTATGATTATGATTGTATGATTGTGATTGTATGATTGTGATGGTATGATTGTGATTGTATGAGTGCGAGCGTATGATTGTGATTGTATGATTATGATTGTATGATTGTGATAGTATGATTGTGATTGTATGATTGTGATTGTATGATTATGATAGTATGATTGTGATTGTATGATTGTATTTGGGAGATTGTATTTTGGAGATTGTAATTGTAGGATTGTGATTGTAAGATTGTGATTGGATGATTGTGATTGTATGATTGTGATTGTATGATTGTGATTGTATGATTGTGATTGTAGGATTGTGATTTTATGATTATGATTGTATGATTGTGATTGTATGATTGTGATTGTATGACTGTGATTGTATGATTGTGATTGTGCGATTGTGATTGTGCGATTGTGATTGTACGACTGTGATTGTACGATTATGATTTAATGATTGTGATTGTATGATTGTGATTGCATGACTTTGAATGTATGATTGTGATTGTATGATTGTGACTGTATGATTGTGATAGTATGATTGTGATTGTATGATTGCGATTGTATGATTGTGATTGTATGATTATGATTGTATTTTTGTGATTGTATGATTGTGATTGTATGATTGTGATTGTATGATTGTGATTGTATGATTGTGATTGTATGATTGTGATTGTAAGATTGCGATTGTATGAATGGGATTGTATGATTGTGATTGCATGATTGTGATTGTATGATTGTGATTGTATGATTGTGATTGTATGATTGTGATAGTATGATTGTGATTGTATGATTGTGATTGTATGACTGTGATTGTATGATTGTGATTGTGCGATTGTGATTGTACGATTGTGATTGTACGATTGTGATTGTATGGTTGTGATTGTATGATTATGATTGAATGATTGTGATTGCATGACTGTGATTGTATTATTGTGATTGCATGACTTTGAATGTATGGTTGTGATTGTATGATTGTGATTGTATGATTGTGATAGTATGATTGTGATTGTAAGATTGTGATTGTATGACTGTGATTGTATGATTGTGATTGTATGATTGTCATTGTGTGATTGTGATTGCATGATTGTGATTGTATGATCGAGATTGCATGATTTTGTATGTATGATTGTGACTGTATGATTGTGATTGTATAATTGTGATTGTATGATTGTGATTGTATGATTGTGATAGTATGATTGTGATTGTATGATTGTTATTGTATGACTGTGATTGTATGATTGTGATTGTATGATTGTGATTGTATGATTGTGATTGTATGATTGTGATAGTATGATTGTGATTGTATGATTGTGATTGTATGATTGTGATTGTATGATTGTGATTGTATGATTGTGATTGTATGATTGTGATTGTATGATTGTATTTGGGTGATGGTAGTTGTATGATTGCGATTGTACGATTGTGATTATATGATTGTGATGTATGATTGTAATTGTATGATTATGATTGTATGATTGCGATTGTACGATTGTGATTGTATGATTGTGATTGCATGATTGCGATTGTATGTATTCGATTGTATGATTGTGATTGCATGATTGTGATTGTATGATTGTGATTGTATGATATTGATTGTATGATTGTGATTGTATGATTGTGATTGTATGGTTGTGATAGTATGATTGTGATTGTATGATTGTGATTGTATGACTGTGATTGTATGATTGTGATTGTGCGATTGTGATTGTGCGATTGTGATTGTACGATTGTGATTATACGATTGTGATTGCATGATTGTGATTGTACGATTGTGATTGTATGATTATGATTGAATGATTGTGATTGCATGACTATGATTGTATGATTGTGATTGCATGACTTTGAATGTATGGTTGTGATTGTATGATTGTGATTGTATGATTGTGATAGTATGATTGTGATTGTAAGATTGTGATTGTATGACTGTGATTGTATGATTGTGATTGTATGATTGTCATTGTGTGATTGTGATTGCATGATTGTGATTGTATGATCGAGATTGCATGATTTTGTATGTATGATTGTGACTGAATGATTGTGATTGTATGATTGTGATTGTATGATTGTGATTGTATGATTGTGATTGTATGATTGCGATTGTATGATTGTGATAGTATGATTGTGATTGTAAGATTGTGACTGTATGACTGTGATTGTATGATTGTGATTGTATGATTGTGATTGTATGATTATGATTGTATGATTGTGATTGTATGATTGTATTTGGGAGATTGTATTTTGGAGATTGTAATTGTAGGATTGCGATTGTATGATTGTGATTGTATGATTGTGATTGTATGATTGTGATTGTATGATTGTGATTGTATGATTGTGATTTTATGATTATGATTGTATGATTGTGATTGTATGATTGTGATTGTATGTCTGTGATTGTATGATTGTGATTGTGCGATTGGGATTGTACGATTGTGATTGTACGATTGTGATTGTACGATTGTGATTGTATGATTGTGATTGCATGATTGTGATTGTATGATTGTGATTGCATCATTTTGAATGTATGATTGTGATTGTATGATTGTGATTGTATGATTGTGATTGTATGATTGTGATCGTATGATTGTGATTGTAAGATTGTGATTGTATGATTGTGATTGTAAGATTGTGATTGTATGACTGTGATTGTATGATTGTGATTGTATGATTATGATTGTATGATTGTATTTGGGTGATGGTAGTTATATGATTGCGATTGTATGATTGTGATTGTATGATTGTGATGTATGATTGTAATTGTATGATTATGATTGTATGATTGTGATTGTATGATTGTGATGGTATGATTGTGATTGTATGATTGCGATCGTATGATTGTGATTGTATGATTATGATTGTATGATTGTGATTGAATGATTGCGATTGTATGATTGTGATTGTATGATTATGATTGTATTTTTGTGATTGTATGATTGTGATTGCATGACTGTGATTGTATGATTGTGATTGCATGACTTTGAATGTATGATTGTGATTGTATGATTGTGACTGTATGATTGTGATAGTATGATTGTGATTGTATGATTGCGATTGTAATATTGTGATTGTATGGTTATGATTGTATTATTGTGATTGTATGATTGTGATTGTATGATTGTGATTGTATGATTGTGATTGTATGATTGTGATTGTAAGATTGTGATTGTATGATTGTGATTGTAAGATTGCGATTGTATGAATGGGATTGTATGATTGTGATTGCATGATTGTGATTGTATGATTGTGATTGTATGATTGTGATTGTATGATTGTGATAGTATGATTGTGATTGTATGATTGTGATTGTATGACTGTGATTGTATGATTGTGATTGTGCGATTGTGATTGTACGATTGTGATTGTACGATTGTGATTGTACGATTGTGATTGTATGATTATGATTGAATGATTGTGATTGCATGACTATGATTGTATGATTGTGATTGCATGACTTTGAATGTATGGTTGTGATTGTATGATTGTGATTGTATGATTGTGATAGTATGATTGTGATTGTAAGATTGTGATTGTATGACTGTGATTGTATGATTGTGATTGTATGATTGTCATTGTGTGATTGTGATTGCATGATTGTGATTGTATGATCGAGATTGCATGATTTTGTATGTATGATTGTGACTGAATGATTGTGATTGCATGATTGTGATTGTATGATTGTGATTGTATGATTGTGATTGTATGATTGTGATAGTATGATTGTGATTGTATGATTGTGATTGTATGACTGTGATTGTATGATTGTGATTGTGCGATTGTGATTGTACGATTGTGATTGTACGATTGTGATTGTATGGTTGTGATTGTATGATTATGATTGAATGATTGTGATTGCATGACTGTGATTGTATTATTGTGATTGCATGACTTTGAATGTATGGTTGTGATTGTATGATTGTGATTGTATGATTGTGATAGTATGATTGTGATTGTAAGATTGTGATTGTATGACTGTGATTGTATGATTGTGATTGTATGATTGTCATTGTGTGATTGTGATTGCATGATTGTGATTGTATGATCGAGATTGCATGATTTTGTATGTACGATTGTGACTGTATGATTGTGATTGTATAATTGTGATTGTATGATTGTGATTGTATGATTGTGATAGTATGATTGTGATTGTATGATTGTTATTGTATGACTGTGATTGTATGATTGTGATTGTATGATTGTGATTGTATGATTGTGATTGTATGATTGTGATTGTATGATTGTGATAGTATGATTGTGATTGTATGATTGTGATTGTATGATTGTGATTGTATGATTGTGATTGTATGATTGTGATTGTATGATTGTGATTGTATGATTGTATTTGGGTGATGGTAGTTGTATGATTGCGATTGTATGATTGTGATTGTATGATTGTGATGTATGATTGTAATTGTATGATTATGATTGTATGATTGTGATTGTATGATTGTGATTGTATGATTGTGATGGTATGATTGTGATTGTATGAGTGCGAGCGTATGATTGTGATTGTATGATTATGATTGTATGATTGTGATAGTATGATTGTGATTGTATGATTGTGATTGTATGATTATGATAGTATGATTGTGATTGTATGATTGTATTTGGGAGATTGTATTTTGGAGATTGTAATTGTAGGATTGTGATTGTAAGATTGTGATTGTATGATTGTGATTGTATGATTGTGATTGTATGATTGTGATTGTATGATTGTGATTGTATGATTGTGATTGTAGGATTGTGATTGTATGATTATGATTGTATTTTTGTGATTGTATGATTGTAATTGTATGATTGTGATTGTATGATTGTGATTGTATGATTGTGATTGTATGATTGTGATTGTAAGATTGCGATTGTATGAATGGGATTGTATGATTGTGATTGCATGATTGTGATTGTATGATTGTGATTGTATGATTGTGATTGTATGATTGTGATAGTATGATTGTGATTGTATGATTGTGATTGTATGACTGTGATTGTATGATTGTGATTGTGCGATTGTGATTGTACGATTGTGATTGTACGATTGTGATTGTATGGTTGTGATTGTATGATTATGATTGAATGATTGTGATTGCATGACTGTGATTGTATGATTGTGATTGCATGACTTTGAATGTATGGTTGTGATTGTATGATTGTGATTGTATGATTGTGATAGTATGATTGTGATTGTAAGATTGTGATTGTATGACTGTGATTGTATGATTGTGATTGTATGATTGTCATTGTGTGATTGTGATTGCATGATTGTGATTGTATGATCGAGATTGCATGATTTTGTATGTATGATTGTGACTGTATGATTGTGATTGTATAATTGTGATTGTATGATTGTGATTGTATGATTGTGATAGTATGATTGTGATTGTATGATTGTTATTGTATGACTGTGATTGTATGATTGTGATTGTATGATTGTGATTGTATGATTGTGATTGTATGATTGTGATAGTATGATTGTGATTGTATGATTGTGATTGTATGACTGTGATTGTATGATTGTGATTGTATGATTGTGATTGTATGATTGTGATTGTATGATTGTATTTGGGTGATGGTAGTTGTATGATTGCGATTGTATGATTGTGATTATATGATTGTGATGTATGATTGTAATTGTATGATTACGATTGTATGATTGTGATTGTATGATTGTGATGGTATGATTGTGATTGTATGAGTGCGAGCGTATGATTGTGATTATCTGATTACGATTGTATGATTGTGATTGAATGATTGCGATTGTATGATTGTGATTGTATGATCATGATTGTATTTTTGTGATTGTATGATTGTGATTGTATGATTGTGATTGTATGATTGCGATTGTACGATTGTGATTGTATGATTGTGATTGTATGATTGCGATTGTATGTATTCGATTGTATGATTGTGATTGCATGATTGTGATTGTATGATTGTGATTGTATGATATTGATTGTATGATTGTGATTGTATGATTGTGATTGTATGGTTGTGATTGTATGATTGTGATTTTATGATTATGATTGTATGATTGTGATTGTATGATTGTGATTGTATGTCTGTGATTGTATGATTGTGATTGTGCGATTGGGATTGTACGATTGTGATTGTACGATTGTGATTGTACGATTGTGATTGTATGATTGTGATTGCATGATTGTGATTGTATGATTGTGATTGCATCATTTTGAATGTATGATTGTGATTGTATGATTGTGATTGTATGATTGTGATTGTATGATTGTGATTGTATGATTGTGATTGTATGATTGTGATTGTATGATTGTGATTGTATGATTGTGATTGTATGATTGTGATTGTAAGATTGTGATTGTATGACTGTGATTGTATGATTGTGATTGTATGATTGTGATTGTATGATTATGATTGTATGATTGTGATTGTATGACTGTGATTGTATGATTGTGATTGTATGATTGTGATTGTATGATTATGATTGTATGATTGTGATTGTATGATTGTATTTGGGAGATTGTATTTTGGAGATTGTAATTGTAGGATTGCGATTGTATGATTGTGATTGTATGATTGTGATTGTATGATTGTGATTGTATGATTGTGATTGTATGATTGTGATTGTATGATTGTGATTGTAGGATTGTGATTTTAGGATTATGATTGTATGATTGTGATTGTATGATTGTGATTGTATGACTGTGATTGTATGATTGTGATTGTGCGATTGTGATAGTGCGATTGTGATTGTACGACTGTGATTGTACGATTGTGATTTCATGATTGTGATTGTATGATTGTGATTGCATGACTTTGAATGTATGATTGTGATTGTATGATTGTGACTGTATGATTGTGATAGTATGATTGTGATTGTATGATTGCGATTGTATGATTGTGATTGTACGATTGTGATTGTATGGTTGTGATTGTATGATTATGATTGAATGATTGTGATTGCATGACTGTGATTGTATGATTGTGATTGCATGACTTTGAATGTATGGTTGTGATTGTATGATTGTGATTGTATGATTGTGATAGTATGATTGTGATTGTAAGATTGTGATTGTATGACTGTGATTGTATGATTGTGATTGTATGATTGTCATTGTGTGATTGTGATTGCATGATTGTGATTGTATGATCGAGATTGCATGATTTTGTATGTATGATTGTGACTGTATGATTGTGATTGTATAATTGTGATTGTATGATTGTGATTGTATGATTGTGATAGTATGATTGTGATTGTATGATTGTTATTGTATGACTGTGATTGTATGATTGTGATTGTATGATTGTGATTGTATGATTGTGATTGTATGATTGTGATTGTATGATTGTGATAGTATGATTGTGATTGTATGATTGTGATTGTATGATTGTGATTGTATGATTGTGATTGTATGATTGTGATTGTATGATTGTGATTGTATGATTGTGATTGTATGATTGTATTTGGGTGATGGTAGTTGTATGATTGCGATTGTATGATTGTGATTGTATGATTGTGATGTATGATTGTAATTGTATGATTATGATTGTATGATTGTGATTGTATGATTGTGATGGTATGATTGTGATTGTATGAGTGCGAGCGTATGATTGTGATTGTATGATTATGATTGTATGATTGTGATAGTATGATTGTGATTGTATGATTGTGATTGTATGATTATGATAGTATGATTGTGATTGTATGATTGTATTTGGGAGATTGTATTTTGGAGATTGTAATTGTAGGATTGTGATTGTAAGATTGTGATTGGATGATTGTGATTGTATGATTGTGATTGTATGATTGTGATTGTATGATTGTGATTGTAGGATTGTGATTTTATGATTATGATTGTATGATTGTGATTGTATGATTGTGATTGTATGACTGTGATTGTATGATTGTGATTGTGCGATTGTGATTGTGCGATTGTGATTGTACGACTGTGATTGTACGATTATGATTTAATGATTGTGATTGTATGATTGTGATTGCATGACTTTGAATGTATGATTGTGATTGTATGATTGTGACTGTATGATTGTGATAGTATGATTGTGATTGTATGATTGCGATTGTATGATTGTGATTGTATGATTATGATTGTATTTTTGTGATTGTATGATTGTGATTGTATGATTGTGATTGTATGATTGTGATTGTATGATTGTGATTGTATGATTGTGATTGTAAGATTGCGATTGTATGAATGGGATTGTATGATTGTGATTGCATGATTGTGATTGTATGATTGTGATTGTATGATTGTGATTGTATGATTGTGATAGTATGATTGTGATTGTATGATTGTGATTGTATGACTGTGATTGTATGATTGTGATTGTGCGATTGTGATTGTACGATTGTGATTGTACGATTGTGATTGTATGGTTGTGATTGTATGATTATGATTGAATGATTGTGATTGCATGACTGTGATTGTATTATTGTGATTGCATGACTTTGAATGTATGGTTGTGATTGTATGATTGTGATTGTATGATTGTGATAGTATGATTGTGATTGTAAGATTGTGATTGTATGACTGTGATTGTATGATTGTGATTGTATGATTGTCATTGTGTGATTGTGATTGCATGATTGTGATTGTATGATCGAGATTGCATGATTTTGTATGTATGATTGTGACTGTATGATTGTGATTGTATAATTGTGATTGTATGATTGTGATTGTATGATTGTGATAGTATGATTGTGATTGTATGATTGTTATTGTATGACTGTGATTGTATGATTGTGATTGTATGATTGTGATTGTATGATTGTGATTGTATGATTGTGATAGTATGATTGTGATTGTATGATTGTGATTGTATGATTGTGATTGTATGATTGTGATTGTATGATTGTGATTGTATGATTGTGATTGTATGATTGTATTTGGGTGATGGTAGTTGTATGATTGCGATTGTATGATTGTGATTATATGATTGTGATGTATGATTGTAATTGTATGATTATGATTGTATGATTGCGATTGTACGATTGTGCTTGTATGATTGTGATTGCATGATTGCGATTGTATGTATTCGATTGTATGATTGTGATTGCATGATTGTGATTGTATGATTGTGATTGTATGATATTGATTGTATGATTGTGATTGTATGATTGTGATTGTATGGTTGTGATAGTATGATTGTGATTGTATGATTGTGATTGTATGACTGTGATTGTATGATTGTGATTGTGCGATTGTGATTGTGCGATTGTGATTGTACGATTGTGATTATACGATTGTGATTGCATGATTGTGATTGTATGATTGTGATTGTATGATATTGATTGTATGATTGTGATTGTATGATTGTGATTGTATGGTTGTGATAGTATGATTGTGATTGTATGATTGTGATTGTATGACTGTGATTGTATGATTGTGATTGTGCGATTGTGATTGTGCGATTGTGATTGTACGATTGTGATTATACGATTGTGATTGCATGATTGTGATTGTACGATTGTGATTGTATGATTATGATTGAATGATTGTGATTGCATGACTATGATTGTATGATTGTGATTGCATGACTTTGAATGTATGGTTGTGATTGTATGATTGTGATTGTATGATTGTGATAGTATGATTGTGATTGTAAGATTGTGATTGTATGACTGTGATTGTATGATTGTGATTGTATGATTGTCATTGTGTGATTGTGATTGCATGATTGTGATTGTATGATCGAGATTGCATGATTTTGTATGTATGATTGTGACTGAATGATTGTGATTGTATGATTGTGATTGTATGATTGTGATTGTATGATTGTGATTGTATGATTGCGATTGTATGATTGTGATAGTATGATTGTGATTGTAAGATTGTGACTGTATGACTGTGATTGTATGATTGTGATTGTATGATTGTGATTGTATGATTATGATTGTATGATTGTGATTGTATGATTGTATTTGGGAGATTGTATTTTGGAGATTGTAATTGTAGGATTGCGATTGTATGATTGTGATTGTATGATTGTGATTGTATGATTGTGATTGTATGATTGTGATTGTATGATTGTGATTTTATGATTATGATTGTATGATTGTGATTGTATGATTGTGATTGTATGTCTGTGATTGTATGATTGTGATTGTGCGATTGGGATTGTACGATTGTGATTGTACGATTGTGATTGTACGATTGTGATTGTATGATTGTGATTGCATGATTGTGATTGTATGATTGTGATTGCATCATTTTGAATGTATGATTGTGATTGTATGATTGTGATTGTATGATTGTGATTGTATGATTGTGATCGTATGATTGTGATTGTAAGATTGTGATTGTATGATTGTGATTGTAAGATTGTGATTGTACGACTGTGATTGTATGATTGTGATTGTATGATTATGATTGTATGATTGTATTTGGGTGATGGTAGTTATATGATTGCGATTGTATGATTGTGATTGTATGATTGTGATGTATGATTGTAATTGTATGATTATGATTGTATGATTGTGATTGTATGATTGTGATGGTATGATTGTGATTGTATGATTGCGATCGTATGATTGTGATTGTATGATTATGATTGTATGATTGTGATTGAATGATTGCGATTGTATGATTGTGATTGTATGATTATGATTGTATTTTTGTGATTGTATGATTGTGATTGCATGACTGTGATTGTATGATTGTGATTGCATGACTTTGAATGTATGATTGTGATTGTATGATTGTGACTGTATGATTGTGATAGTATGATTGTGATTGTATGATTGCGATTGTAATATTGTGATTGTATGGTTATGATTGTATTTTTGTGATTGTATGATTGTGATTGTATGATTGTGATTGTATGATTGTGATTGTATGATTGTGATTGTATGATTGTGATTGTATGATTGTGATTGTATGATTGTGATTGTAAGATTGCGATTGTATGAATGGGATTGTATGATTGTGATTGCATGATTGTGATTGTATGATTGTGATTGTATGATTGTGATTGTATGATTGTGATAGTATGATTGTGATTGTAAGATTGTGATTGTATGACTGTGATTGTATGATTGTGATTGTGCGATTGTGATTGTACGATTGTGATTGTACGATTGTGATTGTACGATTGTGATTGTATGATTATGATTGAATGATTGTGATTGCATGACTATGATTGTATGATTGTGATTGCATGACTTTGAATGTATGGTTGTGATTGTATGATTGTGATTGTATGATTGTGATAGTATGATTGTGATTGTAAGATTGTGATTGTATGACTGTGATTGTATGATTGTGATTGTATGATTGTCATTGTGTGATTGTGATTGCATGATTGTGATTGTATGATCGAGATTGCATGATTTTGTATGTATGATTGTGACTGAATGATTGTGATTGCATGATTGTGATTGTATGATTGTGATTGTATGATTGTGATTGTATGATTGTGATAGTATGATTGTGATTGTATGATTGTGATTGTATGACTGTGATTGTATGATTGTGATTGTGCGATTGTGATTGTACGATTGTGATTGTACGATTGTGATTGTATGGTTGTGATTGTATGATTATGATTGAATGATTGTGATTGCATGACTGTGATTGTATTATTGTGATTGCATGACTTTGAATGTATGGTTGTGATTGTATGATTGTGATTGTATGATTGTGATAGTATGATTGTGATTGTAAGATTGTGATTGTATGACTGTGATTGTATGATTGTGATTGTATGATTGTCATTGTGTGATTGTGATTGCATGATTGTGATTGTATGATCGAGATTGCATGATTTTGTATGTATGATTGTGACTGTATGATTGTGATTGTATAATTGTGATTGTATGATTGTGATTGTATGATTGTGATAGTATGATTGTGATTGTATGATTGTTATTGTATGACTGTGATTGTATGATTGTGATTGTATGATAGTGATTGTATGATTGTGATTGTATGATTGTGATAGTATGATTGTGATTGTATGATTGTGATTGTATGATTGTGATTGTATGATTGTGATTGTATGATTGTGATTGTATGATTGTGATTGTATGATTGTATTTGGGTGATGGTAGTTGTATGATTGCGATTGTATGATTGTGATTATATGATTGTGATGTATGATTGTAATTGTATGATTATGATTGTATGATTGTGATTGTATGATTGTGATGGTATGATTGTGATTGTATGAGTGCGAGCGTATGATTGTGATTATCTGATTACGATTGTATGATTGTGATTGAATGATTGCGATTGTATGATTGTGATTGTATGATCATGATTGTATTTTTGTGATTGTATGATTGTGATTGTATGATTGTGATTGTATGATTGCGATTGTACGATTGTGATTGTATGATTGTGATTGCATGATTGCGATTGTATGTATTCGATTGTATGATTGTGATTGCATGATTGTGATTGTATGATTGTGATTGTATGATATTGATTGTATGATTGTGATTGTATGATTGTGATTGTATGGTTGTGATAGTATGATTGTGATTGTATGATTGTGATTGTATGACTGTGATTGTATGATTGTGATTGTGCGATTGTGATTGTGCGATTGTGATTGTACGATTGTGATTATACGATTGTGATTGCATGATTGTGATTGTATGATTGTGATTGTATGATATTGATTGTATGATTGTGATTGTATGATTGTGATTGTATGGTTGTGATAGTATGATTGTGATTGTATGATTGTGATTGTATGACTGTGATTGTATGATTGTGATTGTGCGATTGTGATTGTGCGATTGTGATTGTACGATTGTGATTATACGATTGTGATTGCATGATTGTGATTGTATGATTGTGATTGCATGACTTTGAATGTATGATTGTGATTGTATGATTGTGATTGTATGATTGTGATAGTATGATTGTGATTGTATGATTGTGATTGCATGATTGTGATTGTATGATTGTGATTGTATGATATTGATTGTATGATTGTGATTGTATGATTGTGATTGTATGATTGTGATAGTATGATTGTGATTGTATGATTGTGATTGTATGACTGTGATTGTATGATTGTGATTGTGCGATTGTGATTGTGCGATTGTGATTGTACGACTGTGATTGTACGATTGTGATTGCATGACTGTGATTGTATGATTGTGATTGCATGACTTTGAATGTATGATTGTGATTGTATGATTGTGACTGTATGATTGTGATAGTATGATTGTGATTGTATGATTGCGATTGTAATATTGTGATTGTATGATTATGATTGTATTTTTGTGATTGTATGATTGTGATTGTATGATTGTGATTGTATGATTGTGATTGTATGATTGTGATTGTATGATTGTGATTGTATGATTGTGATTGTAAGATTGCGATTGTATGAATGGGATTGTATGATTGTGATTGCATGATTGTGATTGTATGATTGTGATTGTATGATTGTGATTGTATGATTGTGATAGTATGATTGTGATTGTATGATTGTGATTGTATGACTGTGATTGTATGATTGTGATTGTGCGATTGTGATTGTACGATTGTGATTGTACGATTGTGATTGTACGATTGTGATTGTATGATTATGATTGAATGATTGTGATTGCATGACTATGATTGTATGATTGTGATTGCATGACTTTGAATGTATGGTTGTGATTGTATGATTGTGATTGTATGATTGTGATAGTATGATTGTGATTGTAAGATTGTGATTGTATGACTGTGATTGTATGATTGTGATTGTATGATTGTCATTGTGTGATTGTGATTGCATGATTGTGATTGTATGATCGAGATTGCATGATTTTGTATGTATGATTGTGACTGAATGATTGTGATTGTATGACTGTGATTGTATGATTGTGATTGTATGATTGTGATTGTATGATTATGATTGTATGATTGTGATTGTATGATTGTATTTGGGAGATTGTATTTTGGAGATTGTAATTGTAGGATTGCGATTGTATGATTGTGATTGTATGATTGTGATTGTATGATTGTGATTGTATGATTGTAATTGTATGATTATGATTGTATGATTGTGATTGTATGATTGTGATGGTATGATTGTGATTGTATGATTGCGATCGTATGATTGTGATTGTATGATTATGATTGTATGATTGTGATTGAATGATTGCGATTGTATGATTGTGATTGTATGATTATGATTGTATTTTTGTGATTGTATGATTGTGATTGCATGACTGTGATTGTATGATTGTGATTGCATGACTTTGAATGTATGATTGTGATTGTATGATTGTGACTGTATGATTGTGATAGTATGATTGTGATTGTATGATTGCGATTGTAATATTGTGATTGTATGGTTATGATTGTATTTTTGTGATTGTATGATTGTGATTGTATGATTGTGATTGTATGATTGTGATTGTATGATTGTGATTGTATGATTGTGATTGTAAGATTGCGATTGTATGAATGGGATTGTATGATTGTGATTGCATGATTGTGATTGTATGATTGTGATTGTATGATTGTGATTGTATGATTGTGATAGTATGATTGTGATTGTATGATTGTGATTGTATGACTGTGATTGTATGATTGTGATTGTGCGATTGTGATTGTACGATTGTGATTGTACGATTGTGATTGTACGATTGTGATTGTATGATTATGATTGAATGATTGTGATTGCATGACTATGATTGTATGATTGTGATTGCATGACTTTGAATGTATGGTTGTGATTGTATGATTGTGATTGTATGATTGTGATAGTATGATTGTGATTGTAAGATTGTGATTGTATGACTGTGATTGTATGATTGTGATTGTATGATTGTCATTGTGTGATTGTGATTGCATGATTGTGATTGTATGATCGAGATTGCATGATTTTGTATGTATGATTGTGACTGAATGATTGTGATTGTATGATTGTGATTGTATGATTGTGATTGTATGATTGTGATTGTATGATTGCGATTGTATGATTGTGATAGTATGATTGTGATTGTAAGATTGTGACTGTATGACTGTGATTGTATGATTGTGATTGTATGATTGTGATTGTATGATTATGATTGTATGATTGTGATTGTATGATTGTATTTGGGAGATTGTATTTTGGAGATTGTAATTGTAGGATTGCGATTGTATGATTGTGATTGTATGATTGTGATTGTATGATTGTGATTGTATGATTGTGATTGTATGATTGTGATTGTATGATTGTGATTGTATGATTGTGATTGTATGATTGTGATTTTATGATTATGATTGTATGATTGTGATTGTATGATTGTGATTGTATGTCTGTGATTGTATGATTGTGATTGTGCGATTGGGATTGTACGATTGTGATTGTACGATTGTGATTGTACGATTGTGATTGTATGATTGTGATTGCATGATTGTGATTGTATGATTGTGATTGCATCATTTTGAATGTATGATTGTGATTGTATGATTGTGATTGTATGATTGTGATTGTATGATTGTGATCGTATGATTGTGATTGTAAGATTGTGATTGTATGATTGTGATTGTAAGATTGTGATTGTATGACTGTGATTGTATGATTGTGATTGTATGATTATGATTGTATGATTGTATTTGGGTGATGGTAGTTATATGATTGCGATTGTATGATTGTGATTGTATGATTGTGATGTATGATTGTAATTGTATGATTATGATTGTATGATTGTGATTGTATGATTGTGATGGTATGATTGTGATTGTATGATTGCGATCGTATGATTGTGATTGTATGATTATGATTGTATGATTGTGATTGAATGATTGCGATTGTATGATTGTGATTGTATGATTATGATTGTATTTTTGTGATTGTATGATTGTGATTGCATGACTGTGATTGTATGATTGTGATTGCATGACTTTGAATGTATGATTGTGATTGTATGATTGTGACTGTATGATTGTGATAGTATGATTGTGATTGTATGATTGCGATTGTAATATTGTGATTGTATGGTTATGATTGTATTTTTGTGATTGTATGATTGTGATTGTATGATTGTGATTGTATGATTGTGATTGTATGATTGTGATTGTATGATTGTGATTGCATGATTGTGATTGTATGATTGTGATTGTATGATTGTGATTGTATGATTGTGATAGTATGATTGTGATTGTATGATTGTGATTGTATGACTGTGATTGTATGATTGTGATTGTGCGATTGTGATTGTACGATTGTGATTGTACGATTGTGATTGTACGATTGTGATTGTATGATTATGATTGAATGATTGTGATTGCATGACTATGATTGTATGATTGTGATTGCATGACTTTGAATGTATGGTTGTGATTGTATGATTGTGATTGTATGATTGTGATAGTATGATTGTGATTGTAAGATTGTGATTGTATGACTGTGATTGTATGATTGTGATTGTATGATTGTCATTGTGTGATTGTGATTGCATGATTGTGATTGTATGATCGAGATTGCATGATTTTGTATGTATGATTGTGACTGAATGATTGTGATTGCATGATTGTGATTGTATGATTGTGATTGTATGATTGTGATTGTATGATTGTGATAGTATGATTGTGATTGTATGATTGTGATTGTATGACTGTGATTGTATGATTGTGATTGTGCGATTGTGATTGTACGATTGTGATTGTACGATTGTGATTGTATGGTTGTGATTGTATGATTATGATTGAATGATTGTGATTGCATGACTGTGATTGTATTATTGTGATTGCATGACTTTGAATGTATGGTTGTGATTGTATGATTGTGATTGTATGATTGTGATAGTATGATTGTGATTGTAAGATTGTGATTGTATGACTGTGATTGTATGATTGTGATTGTATGATTGTCATTGTGTGATTGTGATTGCATGATTGTGATTGTATGATCGAGATTGCATGATTTTGTATGTATGATTGTGACTGTATGATTGTGATTGTATAATTGTGATTGTATGATTGTGATTGTATGATTGTGATAGTATGATTGTGATTGTATGATTGTTATTGTATGACTGTGATTGTATGATTGTGATTGTATGATTGTGATTGTATGATTGTGATTGTATGATTGTGATTGTATGATTGTGATAGTATGATTGTGATTGTATGATTGTGATTGTATGATTGTGATTGTATGATTGTGATTGTATGATTGTGATTGTATGATTGTGATTGTATGATTGTATTTGGGTGATGGTAGTTGTATGATTGCGATTGTATGATTGTGATTGTATGATTGTGATGTATGATTGTAATTGTATGATTATGATTGTATGATTGTGATTGTATGATTGTGATTGTATGATTGTGATGGTATGATTGTGATTGTATGAGTGCGAGCGTATGATTGTGATTGTATGATTATGATTGTATGATTGTGATAGTATGATTGTGATTGTATGATTGTGATTGTATGATTATGATAGTATGATTGTGATTGTATGATTGTATTTGGGAGATTGTATTTTGGAGATTGTAATTGTAGGATTGTGATTGTAAGATTGTGATTGTATGATTGTGATTGTATGATTGTGATTGTATGATTGTGATTGTATGATTGTGATTGTAGGATTGTGATTGTATGATTATGATTGTATTTTTGTGATTGTATGATTGTAATTGTATGATTGTGATTGTATGATTGTGATTGTATGATTGTGATTGTATGATTGTGATTGTAAGATTGCGATTGTATGAATGGGATTGTATGATTGTGATTGCATGATTGTGATTGTATGATTGTGATTGTATGATTGTGATTGTATGATTGTGATAGTATGATTGTGATTGTATGATTGTGATTGTATGACTGTGATTGTATGATTGTGATTGTGCGATTGTGATTGTACGATTGTGATTGTACGATTGTGATTGTATGGTTGTGATTGTATGATTATGATTGAATGATTGTGATTGCATGACTGTGATTGTATGATTGTGATTGCATGACTTTGAATGTATGGTTGTGATTGTATGATTGTGATTGTATGATTGTGATAGTATGATTGTGATTGTAAGATTGTGATTGTATGACTGTGATTGTATGATTGTGATTGTATGATTGTCATTGTGTGATTGTGATTGCATGATTGTGATTGTATGATCGAGATTGCATGATTTTGTATGTATGATTGTGACTGTATGATTGTGATTGTATAATTGTGATTGTATGATTGTGATTGTATGATTGTGATAGTATGATTGTGATTGTATGATTGTTATTGTATGACTGTGATTGTATGATTGTGATTGTATGATTGTGATTGTATGATTGTGATTGTATGATTGTGATAGTATGATTGTGATTGTATGATTGTGATTGTATGACTGTGATTGTATGATTGTGATTGTATGATTGTGATTGTATGATTGTGATTGTATGATTGTATTTGGGTGATGGTAGTTGTATGATTGCGATTGTATGATTGTGATTATATGATTGTGATGTATGATTGTAATTGTATGATTATGATTGTATGATTGTGATTGTATGATTGTGATGGTATGATTGTGATTGTATGAGTGCGAGCGTATGATTGTGATTATCTGATTACGATTGTATGATTGTGATTGAATGATTGCGATTGTATGATTGTGATTGTATGATCATGATTGTATTTTTGTGATTGTATGATTGTGATTGTATGATTGTGATTGTATGATTGCGATTGTACGATTGTGATTGTATGATTGTGATTGTATGATTGCGATTGTATGTATTCGATTGTATGATTGTGATTGCATGATTGTGATTGTATGATTGTGATTGTATGATATTGATTGTATGATTGTGATTGTATGATTGTGATTGTATGGTTGTGATTGTATGATTGTGATTTTATGATTATGATTGTATGATTGTGATTGTATGATTGTGATTGTATGTCTGTGATTGTATGATTGTGATTGTGCGATTGGGATTGTACGATTGTGATTGTACGATTGTGATTGTACGATTGTGATTGTATGATTGTGATTGCATGATTGTGATTGTATGATTGTGATTGCATCATTTTGAATGTATGATTGTGATTGTATGATTGTGATTGTATGATTGTGATTGTATGATTGTGATTGTATGATTGTGATTGTATGATTGTGATTGTATGATTGTGATTGTATGATTGTGATTGTATGATTGTGATTGTATGATTGTGATTGTGAGATTGTGATTGTATGATTGTGATTGTAAGATTGTGATTGTATGACTGTGATTGTATGATTGTGATTGTATGATTGTTATTGTAAGATTGCGATTGTATGAATGGGATTGTATGATTGTGATTGCATGATTGTGATTGTATGATTGTGATTCTATGATTGTGAGTGTATGATTGTGATAGTATGATTGTGATTGTATGATTGTGATAGTATGATTGTGATTGTAAGATTGTGATTGTATGACTGTGATTGTATGATTGTGATTGTATGATTGTCATTGTATGATTGTGATTGCATGATTGTGATTGTATGATTGAGATTGCATGATTTTGTATGTATGATTGTGATTGTATGATTGTGATTGCATGATTGTGATTGTATGATTGTGATAGTATGATTGTGATTGTATGATTGTGATTGTATGATTGTATTTGGGAGATGGTAGTTGTATGATTGTGATTGTATGATTGCGAAAGTATGATTGTGATGTATGATTGTGATTGTATGATTATGATTGTATCATTGTGATTGTATGATTGCGATTGTATGATTGTGATTGTAAGATTGTGATTGTGTGACTGTGATTGTATGACTGTGATTGTATGATTGTGACTGTATGATTGTGATTGTATGATTGTGATAGTATGATTGTGATTGTATGATTGTGATTGTATGATTATGATAGTATGATTGTGATTGTATGATTGTATTTGGGAGATTGTATTTTGGAGATTGTAATTGTAGGATTGCGATTGTATGATTGTGATTGTATGATTGTGATTGTAAGATTGTGATTGTATGATTGTGATTGTAAGATTGTGATTGTATGACTGTGATTGTATGATTGTGATTGTATGATTGTGATTGTATGATTATGATTGTATGATTGTGATTGTATGATTGTATTTGGGAGATTGTATTTTGGAGATTGTAATTGTAGGATTGCGATTGTATGATTGTGATTGTATGATTGTGATTGTATGATTGTGATTGTATGATTGTGATTGTATGATTGTGATTGTATGATTGTGATTGTAGGATTGTGATTTTAGGATTATGATTGTATGATTGTGATTGTATGATTGTGATTGTATGACTGTGATTGTATGATTGTGATTGTGCGATTGTGATAGTGCGATTGTGATTGTACGACTGTGATTGTACGATTGTGATTTCATGATTGTGATTGTATGATTGTGATTGCATGACTTTGAATGTATGATTGTGATTGTATGATTGTGACTGTATGATTGTGATAGTATGATTGTGATTGTATGATTGCGATTGTATGATTGTGATTGTACGATTGTGATTGTATGGTTGTGATTGTATGATTATGATTGAATGATTGTGATTGCATGACTGTGATTGTATGATTGTGATTGCATGACTTTGAATGTATGGTTGTGATTGTATGATTGTGATTGTATGATTGTGATAGTATGATTGTGATTGTAAGATTGTGATTGTATGACTGTGATTGTATGATTGTGATTGTATGATTGTCATTGTGTGATTGTGATTGCATGATTGTGATTGTATGATCGAGATTGCATGATTTTGTATGTATGATTGTGACTGTATGATTGTGATTGTATAATTGTGATTGTATGATTGTGATTGTATGATTGTGATAGTATGATTGTGATTGTATGATTGTTATTGTATGACTGTGATTGTATGATTGTGATTGTATGATTGTGATTGTATGATTGTGATTGTATGATTGTGATTGTATGATTGTGATAGTATGATTGTGATTGTATGATTGTGATTGTATGATTGTGATTGTATGATTGTGATTGTATGATTGTGATTGTATGATTGTGATTGTATGATTGTGATTGTATGATTGTATTTGGGTGATGGTAGTTGTATGATTGCGATTGTATGATTGTGATTGTATGATTGTGATGTATGATTGTAATTGTATGATTATGATTGTATGATTGTGATTGTATGATTGTGATGGTATGATTGTGATTGTATGAGTGCGAGCGTATGATTGTGATTGTATGATTATGATTGTATGATTGTGATAGTATGATTGTGATTGTATGATTGTGATTGTATGATTATGATAGTATGATTGTGATTGTATGATTGTATTTGGGAGATTGTATTTTGGAGATTGTAATTGTAGGATTGTGATTGTAAGATTGTGATTGGATGATTGTGATTGTATGATTGTGATTGTATGATTGTGATTGTATGATTGTGATTGTAGGATTGTGATTTTATGATTATGATTGTATGATTGTGATTGTATGATTGTGATTGTATGACTGTGATTGTATGATTGTGATTGTGCGATTGTGATTGTGCGATTGTGATTGTACGACTGTGATTGTACGATTATGATTTAATGATTGTGATTGTATGATTGTGATTGCATGACTTTGAATGTATGATTGTGATTGTATGATTGTGACTGTATGATTGTGATAGTATGATTGTGATTGTATGATTGCGATTGTATGATTGTGATTGTATGATTATGATTGTATTTTTGTGATTGTATGATTGTGATTGTATGATTGTGATTGTATGATTGTGATTGTATGATTGTGATTGTATGATTGTGATTGTAAGATTGCGATTGTATGAATGGGATTGTATGATTGTGATTGCATGATTGTGATTGTATGATTGTGATTGTATGATTGTGATTGTATGATTGTGATAGTATGATTGTGATTGTATGATTGTGATTGTATGACTGTGATTGTATGATTGTGATTGTGCGATTGTGATTGTACGATTGTGATTGTACGATTGTGATTGTATGGTTGTGATTGTATGATTATGATTGAATGATTGTGATTGCATGACTGTGATTGTATTATTGTGATTGCATGACTTTGAATGTATGGTTGTGATTGTATGATTGTGATTGTATGATTGTGATAGTATGATTGTGATTGTAAGATTGTGATTGTATGACTGTGATTGTATGATTGTGATTGTATGATTGTCATTGTGTGATTGTGATTGCATGATTGTGATTGTATGATCGAGATTGCATGATTTTGTATGTATGATTGTGACTGTATGATTGTGATTGTATAATTGTGATTGTATGATTGTGATTGTATGATTGTGATAGTATGATTGTGATTGTATGATTGTTATTGTATGACTGTGATTGTATGATTGTGATTGTATGATTGCGATTGTATGATTGTGATTGTATGATTGTGATAGTATGATTGTGATTGTATGATTGTGATTGTATGATTGTGATTGTATGATTGTGATTGTATGATTGTGATTGTATGATTGTGATTGTATGATTGTATTTGGGTGATGGTAGTTGTATGATTGCGATTGTATGATTGTGATTATATGATTGTGATGTATGATTGTAATTGTATGATTATGATTGTATGATTGCGATTGTACGATTGTGCTTGTATGATTGTGATTGCATGATTGCGATTGTATGTATTCGATTGTATGATTGTGATTGCATGATTGTGATTGTATGATTGTGATTGTATGATATTGATTGTATGATTGTGATTGTATGATTGTGATTGTATGGTTGTGATAGTATGATTGTGATTGTATGATTGTGATTGTATGACTGTGATTGTATGATTGTGATTGTGCGATTGTGATTGTGCGATTGTGATTGTACGATTGTGATTATACGATTGTGATTGCATGATTGTGATTGTATGATTGTGATTGTATGATATTGATTGTATGATTGTGATTGTATGATTGTGATTGTATGGTTGTGATAGTATGATTGTGATTGTATGATTGTGATTGTATGACTGTGATTGTATGATTGTGATTGTGCGATTGTGATTGTGCGATTGTGATTGTACGATTGTGATTATACGATTGTGATTGCATGATTGTGATTGTACGATTGTGATTGTATGATTATGATTGAATGATTGTGATTGCATGACTATGATTGTATGATTGTGATTGCATGACTTTGAATGTATGGTTGTGATTGTATGATTGTGATTGTATGATTGTGATAGTATGATTGTGATTGTAAGATTGTGATTGTATGACTGTGATTGTATGATTGTGATTGTATGATTGTCATTGTGTGATTGTGATTGCATGATTGTGATTGTATGATCGAGATTGCATGATTTTGTATGTATGATTGTGACTGAATGATTGTGATTGTATGATTGTGATTGTATGATTGTGATTGTATGATTGTGATTGTATGATTGCGATTGTATGATTGTGATAGTATGATTGTGATTGTAAGATTGTGACTGTATGACTGTGATTGTATGATTGTGATTGTATGATTGTGATTGTATGATTATGATTGTATGATTGTGATTGTATGATTGTATTTGGGAGATTGTATTTTGGAGATTGTAATTGTAGGATTGCGATTGTATGATTGTGATTGTATGATTGTGATTGTATGATTGTGATTGTATGATTGTGATTGTATGATTGTGATTTTATGATTATGATTGTATGATTGTGATTGTATGATTGTGATTGTATGTCTGTGATTGTATGATTGTGATTGTGCGATTGGGATTGTACGATTGTGATTGTACGATTGTGATTGTACGATTGTGATTGTATGATTGTGATTGCATGATTGTGATTGTATGATTGTGATTGCATCATTTTGAATGTATGATTGTGATTGTATGATTGTGATTGTATGATTGTGATTGTATGATTGTGATCGTATGATTGTGATTGTATGATTATGATTGTATGATTGTGATTGAATGATTGCGATTGTATGATTGTGATTGTATGATTGTGATTGCATGACTGTGATTGTATGATTGTGATTGCATGACTTTGAATGTATGATTGTGATTGTATGATTGTGACTGTATGATTGTGATAGTATGATTGTGATTGTATGATTGCGATTGTAATATTGTGATTGTATGGTTATGATTGTATTTTTGTGATTGTATGATTGTGATTGTATGATTGTGATTGTATGATTGTGATTGTATGATTGTGATTGTATGATTGTGATTGTATGATTGTGATTGTATGATTGTGATTGTAAGATTGCGATTGTATGAATGGGATTGTATGATTGTGATTGCATGATTGTGATTGTATGATTGTGATTGTATGATTGTGATTGTATGATTGTGATAGTATGATTGTGATTGTAAGATTGTGATTGTATGACTGTGATTGTATGATTGTGATTGTGCGATTGTGATTGTACGATTGTGATTGTACGATTGTGATTGTACGATTGTGATTGTATGATTATGATTGAATGATTGTGATTGCATGACTATGATTGTATGATTGTGATTGCATGACTTTGAATGTATGGTTGTGATTGTATGATTGTGATTGTATGATTGTGATAGTATGATTGTGATTGTAAGATTGTGATTGTATGACTGTGATTGTATGATTGTGATTGTATGATTGTCATTGTGTGATTGTGATTGCATGATTGTGATTGTATGATCGAGATTGCATGATTTTGTATGTATGATTGTGACTGAATGATTGTGATTGCATGATTGTGATTGTATGATTGTGATTGTATGATTGTGATTGTATGATTGTGATAGTATGATTGTGATTGTATGATTGTGATTGTATGACTGTGATTGTATGATTGTGATTGTGCGATTGTGATTGTACGATTGTGATTGTACGATTGTGATTGTATGGTTGTGATTGTATGATTATGATTGAATGATTGTGATTGCATGACTGTGATTGTATTATTGTGATTGCATGACTTTGAATGTATGGTTGTGATTGTATGATTGTGATTGTATGATTGTGATAGTATGATTGTGATTGTAAGATTGTGATTGTATGACTGTGATTGTATGATTGTGATTGTATGATTGTCATTGTGTGATTGTGATTGCATGATTGTGATTGTATGATCGAGATTGCATGATTTTGTATGTATGATTGTGACTGTATGATTGTGATTGTATAATTGTGATTGTATGATTGTGATTGTATGATTGTGATAGTATGATTGTGATTGTATGATTGTTATTGTATGACTGTGATTGTATGATTGTGATTGTATGATAGTGATTGTATGATTGTGATTGTATGATTGTGATAGTATGATTGTGATTGTATGATTGTGATTGTATGATTGTGATTGTATGATTGTGATTGTATGATTGTGATTGTATGATTGTGATTGTATGATTGTATTTGGGTGATGGTAGTTGTATGATTGCGATTGTATGATTGTGATTATATGATTGTGATGTATGATTGTAATTGTATGATTATGATTGTATGATTGTGATTGTATGATTGTGATGGTATGATTGTGATTGTATGAGTGCGAGCGTATGATTGTGATTATCTGATTACGATTGTATGATTGTGATTGAATGATTGCGATTGTATGATTGTGATTGTATGATCATGATTGTATTTTTGTGATTGTATGATTGTGATTGTATGATTGTGATTGTATGATTGCGATTGTACGATTGTGATTGTATGATTGTGATTGCATGATTGCGATTGTATGTATTCGATTGTATGATTGTGATTGCATGATTGTGATTGTATGATTGTGATTGTATGATATTGATTGTATGATTGTGATTGTATGATTGTGATTGTATGGTTGTGATAGTATGATTGTGATTGTATGATTGTGATTGTATGACTGTGATTGTATGATTGTGATTGTGCGATTGTGATTGTGCGATTGTGATTGTACGATTGTGATTATACGATTGTGATTGCATGATTGTGATTGTATGATTGTGATTGTATGATATTGATTGTATGATTGTGATTGTATGATTGTGATTGTATGGTTGTGATAGTATGATTGTGATTGTATGATTGTGATTGTATGACTGTGATTGTATGATTGTGATTGTGCGATTGTGATTGTGCGATTGTGATTGTACGATTGTGATTATACGATTGTGATTGCATGATTGTGATTGTATGATTGTGATTGCATGACTTTGAATGTATGATTGTGATTGTATGATTGTGATTGTATGATTGTGATAGTATGATTGTGATTGTATGATTGTGATTGCATGATTGTGATTGTATGATTGTGATTGTATGATATTGATTGTATGATTGTGATTGTATGATTGTGATTGTATGATTGTGATAGTATGATTGTGATTGTATGATTGTGATTGTATGACTGTGATTGTATGATTGTGATTGTGCGATTGTGATTGTGCGATTGTGATTGTACGACTGTGATTGTACGATTGTGATTGCATGACTGTGATTGTATGATTGTGATTGCATGACTTTGAATGTATGATTGTGATTGTATGATTGTGACTGTATGATTGTGATAGTATGATTGTGATTGTATGATTGCGATTGTAATATTGTGATTGTATGATTATGATTGTATTTTTGTGATTGTATGATTGTGATTGTATGATTGTGATTGTATGATTGTGATTGTATGATTGTGATTGTATGATTGTGATTGTATGATTGTGATTGTAAGATTGCGATTGTATGAATGGGATTGTATGATTGTGATTGCATGATTGTGATTGTATGATTGTGATTGTATGATTGTGATTGTATGATTGTGATAGTATGATTGTGATTGTATGATTGTGATTGTATGACTGTGATTGTATGATTGTGATTGTGCGATTGTGATTGTACGATTGTGATTGTACGATTGTGATTGTACGATTGTGATTGTATGATTATGATTGAATGATTGTGATTGCATGACTATGATTGTATGATTGTGATTGCATGACTTTGAATGTATGGTTGTGATTGTATGATTGTGATTGTATGATTGTGATAGTATGATTGTGATTGTAAGATTGTGATTGTATGACTGTGATTGTATGATTGTGATTGTATGATTGTCATTGTGTGATTGTGATTGCATGATTGTGATTGTATGATCGAGATTGCATGATTTTGTATGTATGATTGTGACTGAATGATTGTGATTGTATGACTGTGATTGTATGATTGTGATTGTATGATTGTGATTGTATGATTATGATTGTATGATTGTGATTGTATGATTGTATTTGGGAGATTGTATTTTGGAGATTGTAATTGTAGGATTGCGATTGTATGATTGTGATTGTATGATTGTGATTGTATGATTGTGATTGTATGATTGTAATTGTATGATTATGATTGTATGATTGTGATTGTATGATTGTGATGGTATGATTGTGATTGTATGATTGCGATCGTATGATTGTGATTGTATGATTATGATTGTATGATTGTGATTGAATGATTGCGATTGTATGATTGTGATTGTATGATTATGATTGTATTTTTGTGATTGTATGATTGTGATTGCATGACTGTGATTGTATGATTGTGATTGCATGACTTTCAATGTATGATTGTGATTGTATGATTGTGACTGTATGATTGTGATAGTATGATTGTGATTGTATGATTGCGATTGTAATATTGTGATTGTATGGTTATGATTGTATTTTTGTGATTGTATGATTGTGATTGTATGATTGTGATTGTATGATTGTGATTGTATGATTGTGATTGTATGATTGTGATTGTAAGATTGCGATTGTATGAATGGGATTGTATGATTGTGATTGCATGATTGTGATTGTATGATTGTGATTGTATGATTGTGATTGTATGATTGTGATAGTATGATTGTGATTGTATGATTGTGATTGTATGACTGTGATTGTATGATTGTGATTGTGCGATTGTGATTGTACGATTGTGATTGTACGATTGTGATTGTACGATTGTGATTGTATGATTATGATTGAATGATTGTGATTGCATGACTATGATTGTATGATTGTGATTGCATGACTTTGAATGTATGGTTGTGATTGTATGATTGTGATTGTATGATTGTGATAGTACGATTGTGATTGTAATATTGTGATTGTATGACTGTGATTGTATGATTGTGATTGTATGATTGTCATTGTGTGATTGTGATTGCATGATTGTGATTGTATGATCGAGATTGCATGATTTTGTATGTATGATTGTGACTGAATGATTGTGATTGTATGATTGTGATTGTATGATTGTGATTGTATGATTGTGATTGTATGATTGCGATTGTATGATTGTGATAGTATGATTGTGATTGTAAGATTGTGACTGTATGACTGTGATTGTATGATTGTGATTGTATGATTGTGATTGTATGATTATGATTGTATGATTGTGATTGTATGATTGTATTTGGGAGATTGTATTTTGGAGATTGTAATTGTAGGATTGCGATTGTATGATTGTGATTGTATGATTGTGATTGTATGATTGTGATTGTATGATTGTGATTGTATGATTGTGATTGTATGATTGTGATTGTATGATTGTGATTGTATGATTGTGATTGTAGGATTGTGATTTTATGATTATGATTGTATGATTGTGATTGTATGATTGTGATTGTATGACTGTGATTGTATGATTGTGATTGTGCGATTGGGATTGTACGATTGTGATTGTACGATTTTGATTGTACGATTGTGATTGTATGATTATGATTGAATGATTGTGATTGCATGATTGTGATTGTATGATTGTGATTGCATGATTTTGAAAGTATGATTGTGATTGTATGATTGTGATTGTATGATTGTGATTGTATGATTGTGATTGTATGATTGTGATTGTATGATTGTGATTGTATGATTGTGATTTTATGATTGTGATAGTATGATTGTGATTGTACGATTGTGATTGTATGATTGTGATTGTATGATTATGATTGTATGATTGTGATAGTATGATTGTGATTGTAAGATTGTGATTGTATGACTGTGATTGTGTGATTGTGATTGTATGATTGTGATTGTATGATTGTGATTGTATGATTCGGATTGTATGATTGTGATAGTATGATTGTGATTGTATGATTGTGATTGTATGATTGTGATTGTATGATTGTATTTGGGAGATTGTATTTTGGAGATTGTAATTGTAGGATTGCGGTTGTATGATTGTGATTGTATGATTGTGATTGTATGATTGTGATTGTATGATTGTGATTGTATGATTGTGATTGTATGATTGTGATTGTATGATTGTGATTGTATGATTGTGATTGTATGAACGTGATTGTATGATTGTGATTGTATGATTGTGATTGTATGATTGTGATTGTATGGTTGTGATTGTATGATTGTGATTGTATGATTGTAATTGTATGATTGTGATTGTATGATTGTGATTGTATGATTGTGATTGTATGATTGCGAAAGTATGATTGTGATTGTATGATTGTGATTGTATGATTATGATTGTATGGTTGTGACTGTATGATTGTGATGGTATGATTGCGATTGTATGATTGCGATAGTATGATTGTCATTGTATGATTGTGATTGTATGATTGTGACTGTATGATTGTGATTGTATGATTGTGATTGTGTGATTGCGATTGTATGATTGCGATTGTATGATTGTGATGGTATGATTGTGATTGTATGATTGCGATCGTATGATTGTGATTGTATGATTGTGATTGTATGATTGTGATAGTACGATTGTGATTGTATGATTGTGATTGTATGATTGTGATTGTATGATTGTGATTGTATGATTGTGATTGTATGATTGTGATTGTATGATTGTGATTGTATGATTGTGATTGTATGATTGTGATTGTATGATTGTGATTGTATGATTGTGATTGTATGTCTGTGATTGTATGATTGTGATTGTGCGATTGTGATTGTGCGATTGGGATTGTACGATTGTGATTGTACGATTGTGATTGTACGATTGTGATTGTATGATTGTGATTGCATGATTGTGATTGTATGATTGTGATTGCATCATTTTGAATGTATGATTGTGATTGTATGATTGTGATTGTATGATTGTGATTGTATGATTGTGATTGTATGATTGTGATTGTGAGATTGTGATTGTATGATTGTGATT
The DNA here is from genome assembly GCF_050947335.1 of Megachile rotundata. NCBI lineage: Eukaryota > Metazoa > Arthropoda > Insecta > Hymenoptera > Megachilidae > Megachile > Megachile rotundata. Next base: position 1,380,569 of record NW_027473333.1, on the reverse strand, counting down.
GTAAGATTGTGATTGTATGACTGTGATTGTATGATTGTGATTGTATGATTGTTATTGTAAGATTGCGATTGTATGAATGGGATTGTATGATTGTGATTGCATGATTGTGATTGTATGATTGTGATTCTATGATTGTGAGTGTATGATTGTGATAGTATGATTGTGATTGTATGATTGTGATAGTATGATTGTGATTGTAAGATTGTGATTGTATGACTGTGATTGTATGATTGTGATTGTATGATTGTCATTGTATGATTGTGATTGCATGATTGTGATTGTATGATTGAGATTGCATGATTTTGTATGTATGATTGTGATTGTATGATTGCGATTGCATGATTGTGATTGTATGATTGTGATAGTATGATTGTGATTGTATGATTGTGATTGTATGATTGTATTTGGGAGATGGTAGTTGTATGATTGTGATTGTATGATTGCGAAAGTATGATTGTGATGTATGATTGTGATTGTATGATTATGATTGTATCATTGTGATTGTATGATTGCGATTGTATGATTGTGATTGTAAGATTGTGATTGTATGACTGTGATTGTATGACTGTGATTGTATGATTGTGACTGTATGATTGTGATTGTATGATTGTGATAGTATGATTGTGACTGTATGATTGTGATTGTATGATTATGATAGTATGATTGTGATTGTATGATTGTATTTGGGAGATTGTATTTTGGAGATTGTAATTGTAGGATTGCGATTGTATGATTGTGATTGTATGATTGTGATTGTAAGATTGTGATTGTATGATTGTGATTGTAAGATTGTGATTGTATGACTGTGATTGTATGATTGTGATTGTATGATTGTGATTGTATGATTATGATTGTATGATTGTGATTGTATGATTGTATTTGGGAGATTGTATTTTGGAGATTGTAATTGTAGGATTGCGATTGTATGATTGTGATTGTATGATTGTGATTGTATGATTGTGATTGTATGATTGTGATTGTATGATTGTGATTGTATGATTGTGATTGTATGATTGTGATTGTAGGAATGTGATTTTATGATTATGATTGTATGATTGTGATTGTATGATTGTGATTGTATGACTGTGATTGTATGATTGTGATTGTGCGATTGTGATAGTGCGATTGTGATTGTACGACTGTGATTGTACGATTGTGATTTCATGATTGTGATTGTATGATTGTGATTGCATGACTTTGAATGTATGATTGTGATTGTATGATTGTGACTGTATGATTGTGATAGTATGATTGTGATTGTATGATTGCGATTGTATGATTGTGATTGTATGATTATGATTGTATTTTTGTGATTGTATGATTGTGATTGTATGATTGTGCTTGTATGATTGTGATTGTATGATTGTGATTGTAAGATTGCGATTGTATGAATGGGATTGTATGATTGTGATTGCATGATTGTGATTGTATGATTGTGATTGTATGATTGTGATTGTATGATTGTGATAGTATGATTGTGATTGTATGATTGTGATTGTATGACTGTGATTGTATGATTGTGATTGTGCGATTGTGATTGTACGATTGTGATTGTACGATTGTGATTGTATGGTTGTGATTGTATGATTATGATTGAATGATTGTGATTGCATGACTGTGATTGTATGATTGTGATTGCATGACTTTGAATGTATGGTTGTGATTGTATGATTGTGATTGTATGATTGTGATAGTATGATTGTGATTGTAAGATTGTGATTGTATGACTGTGATTGTATGATTGTGATTGTATGATTGTCATTGTGTGATTGTGATTGCATGATTGTGATTGTATGATCGAGATTGCATGATTTTGTATGTATGATTGTGACTGTATGATTGTGATTGTATAATTGTGATTGTATGATTGTGATTGTATGATTGTGATAGTATGATTGTGATTGTATGATTGTTATTGTATGACTGTGATTGTATGATTGTGATTGTATGATTGTGATTGTATGATTGTGATTGTATGATTGTGATTGTATGATTGTGATAGTATGATTGTGATTGTATGATTGTGATTGTATGATTGTGATTGTATGATTGTGATTGTATGATTGTGATTGTATGATTGTGATTGTATGATTGTATTTGGGTGATGGTAGTTGTATGATTGCGATTGTATGATTGTGATTGTATGATTGTGATGTATGATTGTAATTGTATGATTATGATTGTATGATTGTGATTGTATGATTGTGATGGTATGATTGTGATTGTATGAGTGCGAGCGTATGATTGTGATTGTATGATTATGATTGTATGATTGTGATAGTATGATTGTGATTGTATGATTGTGATTGTATGATTATGATAGTATGATTGTGATTGTATGATTGTATTTGGGAGATTGTATTTTGGAGATTGTAATTGTAGGATTGTGATTGTAAGATTGTGATTGTATGATTGTGATTGTATGATTGTGATTGTATGATTGTGATTGTATGATTGTGATTGTAGGATTGTGATTGTATGATTATGATTGTATTTTTGTGATTGTATGATTGTGATTGTATGATTGTGATTGTATGATTGTGATTGTATGATTGTGATTGTATGATTGTGATTGTATGATTGTGATTGTAAGATTGCGATTGTATGAATGGGATTGTATGATTGTGTTTGCATGATTGTGATTGTATGATTGGGATTGTATGATTGTGATTGTATGATTGTGATAGTATGATTGTGATTGTATGATTGTGATTGTATGACTGTGATTGTATGATTGTGATTGTGCGATTGTGATTGTACGATTGTGATTGTACGATTGTGATTGTATGGTTGTGATTGTATGATTATGATTGAATGATTGTGATTGCATGACTGTGATTGTATGATTGTGATTGCATGACTTTGAATGTATGGTTGTGATTGTATGATTGTGATTGTATGATTGTGATAGTATGATTGTGATTGTAAGATTGTGATTGTATGACTGTGATTGTATGATTGTGATTGTATGATTGTCATTGTGTGATTGTGATTGCATGATTGTGATTGTATGATCGAGATTGCATGATTTTGTATGTATGATTGTGACTGTATGATTGTGATTGTATAATTGTGATTGTATGATTGTGATTGTATGATTGTGATAGTATGATTGTGATTGTATGATTGTTATTGTATGACTGTGATTGTATGATTGTGATTGTATGATTGTGATTGTATGATTGTGATTGTATGATTGTGATAGTATGATTGTGATTGTATGATTGTGATTGTATGATTGTGATTGTATGATTGTGATTGTATGATTGTGATTGTATGATTGTGATTGTATGATTGTATTTGGGTGATGGTAGTTGTATGATTGCGATTGTATGATTGTGATTATATGATTGTGATGTATGATTGTAATTGTATGATTATGATTGTATGATTGTGATTGTATGATTGTGATGGTATGATTGTGATTGTATGAGTGCGAGCGTATGGTTGTGATTATCTGATTACGATTGTATGATTGTGATTGAATGATTGCGATTGTATGATTGTGATTGTATGATCATGATTGTATTTTTGTGATTGTATGATTGTGATTGTATGATTGTGATTGTATGATTGCGATTGTACGATTGTGATTGTATGATTGTGATTGTATGATTGCGATTGTATGTATTCGATTGTATGATTGTGATTGCATGATTGTGATTGTATGGTTGTGATTGTATGATATTGATTGTATGATTGTGATTGTATGATTGTGATTGTATGACTGTGATTGTATGATTGTGATTGTGCGATTGTGATTGTACGATTGTGATTGTACGATTGTGATTGTACGATTGTGATTGTATGATTATGATTGAATGATTGTGATTGCATGACTATGATTGTATGATTGTGATTGCATGACTTTGAATGTATGGTTGTGATTGTATGATTGTAATTGTATGATTGTGATTGTATGATTGTGATGTATGATTGTAATTGTATGATTATGATTGTATGATTGTGATTGTATGATTGTGATGGTATGATTGTGATTGTATGATTGCGATCGTATGATTGTGATTGTATGATTATGATTGTATGATTGTGATTGAATGATTGCGATTGTATGATTGTGATTGTATGATTATGATTGTATTTTTGTGATTGTATGATTGTGATTGCATGACTGTGATTGTATGATTGTGATTGCATGACTTTGAATGTATGATTGTGATTGTATGATTGTGACTGTATGATTGTGATAGTATGATTGTGATTGTATGATTGCGATTGTAATATTGTGATTGTATGGTTATGATTGTATTTTTGTGATTGTATGATTGTGATTGTATGATTGTGATTGTATGATTGTGATTGTATGATTGTGATTGTATGATTGTGATTGTAAGATTGCGATTGTATGAATGGGATTGTATGATTGTGATTGCATGATTGTGATTGTATGATTGTGATTGTATGATTGTGATTGTATGATTGTGATAGTATGATTGTGATTGTATGATTGTGATTGTATGACTGTGATTGTATGATTGTGATTGTGCGATTGTGATTGTACGATTGTGATTGTACGATTGTGATTGTACGATTGTGATTGTATGATTATGATTGAATGATTGTGATTGCATGACTATGATTGTATGATTGTGATTGCATGACTTTGAATGTATGGTTGTGATTGTATGATTGTGATTGTATGATTGTGATAGTATGATTGTGATTGTAAGATTGTGATTGTATGACTGTGATTGTATGATTGTGATTGTATGATTGTCATTGTGTGATTGTGATTGCATGATTGTGATTGTATGATCGAGATTGCATGATTTTGTATGTATGATTGTGACTGAATGATTGTGATTGCATGATTGTGATTGTATGATTGTGATTGTATGATTGTGATTGTATGATTGTGATAGTATGATTGTGATTGTATGATTGTGATTGTATGACTGTGATTGTATGATTGTGATTGTGCGATTGTGATTGTACGATTGTGATTGTACGATTGTGATTTTATGGTTGTGATTGTATGATTATGATTGAATGATTGTGATTGCATGACTGTGATTGTATTATTGTGATTGCATGACTTTGAATGTATGGTTGTGATTGTATGATTGTGATTGTATGATTGTGATAGTATGATTGTGATTGTAAGATTGTGATTGTATGACTGTGATTGTATGATTGTGATTGTATGATTGTCATTGTGTGATTGTGATTGCATGATTGTGATTGTATGATCGAGATTGCATGATTTTGTATGTATGATTGTGACTGTATGATTGTGATTGTATAATTGTGATTGTATGATTGTGATTGTATGATTGTGATAGTATGATTGTGATTGTATGATTGTTATTGTATGACTGTGATTGTATGATTGTGATTGTATGATTGTGATTGTATGATTGTGATTGTATGATTGTGATAGTATGATTGTGATTGTATGATTGTGATTGTATGATTGTGATTGTATGATTGTGATTGTATGATTGTGATTGTATGATTGTGATTGTATGATTGTATTTGGGTGATGGTAGTTGTATGATTGCGATTGTATGATTGTGATTATATGATTGTGATGTATGATTGTAATTGTATGATTATGATTGTATGATTGTGATTGTATGATTGTGATGGTATGATTGTGATTGTATGAGTGCGAGCGTATGATTGTGATTATCTGATTACGATTGTATGATTGTGATTGAATGATTGCGATTGTATGATTGTGATTGTATGATCATGATTGTATTTTTGTGATTGTATGATTGTGATTGTATGATTGTGATTGTATGATTGCGATTGTACGATTGTGATTGTATGATTGTGATTGCATGGTTGTGATAGTATGATTGTGATTGTATGATTGTGATTGTATGACTGTGATTGTATGATTGTGATTGTGCGATTGTGATTGTGCGATTGTGATTGTACGATTGTGATTATACGATTGTGATTGCATGATTGTGATTGTATGATTGTGATTGTATGATATTGATTGTATGATTGTGATTGTATGATTGTGATTGTATGGTTGTGATAGTATGATTGTGATTGTATGATTGTGATTGTATGACTGTGATTGTATGATTGTGATTGTGCGATTGTGATTGTGCGATTGTGATTGTACGATTGTGATTATACGATTGTGATTGCATGATTGTGATTGTATGATTGTGATTGTATGATATTGATTGTATGATTGTGATTGTATGATTGTGATTGTATGGTTGTGATAGTATGATTGTGATTGTATGATTGTGATTGTATGACTGTGATTGTATGATTGTGATTGTGCGATTGTGATTGTGCGATTGTGATTGTACGATTGTGATTATACGATTGTGATTGCATGATTGTGATTGTATGATTGTGATTGCATGACTTTGAATGTATGATTGTGATTGTATGATTGTGATTGTATGATTGTGATAGTATGATTGTGATTGTATGATTGTGATTGCATGATTGTGATTGTATGATTGTGATTGTATGATATTGATTGTATGATTGTGATTGTATGATTGTGATTGTATGATTGTGATAGTATGATTGTGATTGTATGATTGTGATTGTATGACTGTGATTGTATGATTGTGATTGTGCGATTGTGATTGTGCGATTGTGATTGTACGACTGTGATTGTACGATTGTGATTGCATGACTGTGATTGTATGATTGTGATTGCATGACTTTGAATGTATGATTGTGATTGTATGATTGTGACTGTATGATTGTGATAGTATGATTGTGATTGTATGATTGCGATTGTAATATTGTGATTGTATGATTATGATTGTATTTTTGTGATTGTATGATTGTGATTGTATGATTGTGATTGTATGATTGTGATTGTATGATTGTGATTGTATGATTGTGATTGTATGATTGTGATTGTAAGATTGCGATTGTATGAATGGGATTGTATGATTGTGATTGCATGATTGTGATTGTATGATTGTGATTGTATGATTGTGATTGTATGATTGTGATAGTATGATTGTGATTGTATGATTGTGATTGTATGACTGTGATTGTATGATTGTGATTGTGCGATTGTGATTGTACGATTGTGATTGTACGATTGTGATTGTACGATTGTGATTGTATGATTATGATTGAATGATTGTGACTGCATGACTATGATTGTATGATTGTGATTGCATGACTTTGAATGTATGGTTGTGATTGTATGATTGTGATTGTATGATTGTGATAGTATGATTGTGATTGTAAGATTGTGATTGTATGACTGTGATTGTATGATTGTGATTGTATGATTGTCATTGTGTGATTGTGATTGCATGATTGTGATTGTATGATCGAGATTGCATGATTTTGTATGTATGATTGTGACTGAATGATTGTGATTGTATGATTGTGATTGTATGATTGTGATTGTATGATTGTGATTGTATGATTGCGATTGTATGATTGTGATAGTATGATTGTGATTGTAAGATTGTGACTGTATGACTGTGATTGTATGATTGTGATTGTATGATTGTGATTGTATGATTATGATTGTATGATTGTGATTGTATGATTGTATTTGGGAGATTGTATTTTGGAGATTGTGATTGTATGTCTGTGATTGTATGATTGTGATTGTGCGATTGGGATTGTACGATTGTGATTGTACGATTGTGATTGTACGATTGTGATTGTATGATTGTGATTGCATGATTGTGATTGTATGATTGTGATTGCATCATTTTGAATGTATGATTGTGATTGTATGATTGTGATTGTATGATTGTGATTGCATGATTGTGATCGTATGATTGTGATTGTAAGATTGTGATTGTATGATTGTGATTGTAAGATTGTGATTGTATGACTGTGATTGTATGATTGTGATTGTATGATTATGATTGTATGATTGTATTTGGGTGATGGTAGTTATATGATTGCGATTGTATGATTGTGATTGTATGATTGTGATGTATGATTGTAATTGTATGATTATGATTGTATGATTGTGATTGTATGATTGTGATGGTATGATTGTGATTGTATGATTGCGATCGTATGATTGTGATTGTATGATTATGATTGTATGATTGTGATTGAATGATTGCGATTGTATGATTGTGATTGTATGATTATGATTGTATTTTTGTGATTGTATGATTGTGATTGCATGACTGTGATTGTATGATTGTGATTGCATGACTTTGAATGTATGATTGTGATTGTATGATTGTGACTGTATGATTGTGATAGTATGATTGTGATTGTATGATTGCGATTGTAATATTGTGATTGTATGGTTATGATTGTATTTTTGTGATTGTATGATTGTGATTGTATGATTGTGATTGTATGATTGTGATTGTATGATTGTGATTGTATGATTGTGATTGTAAGATTGCGATTGTATGAATGGGATTGTGTGATTGTGATTGCATGATTGTGATTGTATGATTGTGATTGTATGATTGTGATTGTATGATTGTGATAGTATGATTGTGATTGTATGATTGTGATTGTATGACTGTGATTGTATGATTGTGATTGTGCGATTGTGATTGTACGATTGTGATTGTACGATTGTGATTGTACGATTGTGATTGTATGATTATGATTGAATGATTGTGATTGCATGACTATGATTGTATGATTGTGATTGCATGACTTTGAATGTATGGTTGTGATTGTATGATTGTGATTGTATGATTGTGATAGTATGATTGTGATTGTAAGATTGTGATTGTATGACTGTGATTGTATGATTGTGATTGTATGATTGTCATTGTGTGATTGTGATTGCATGATTGTGATTGTATGATCGAGATTGCATGATTTTGTATGTATGATTGTGACTGAATGATTGTGATTGTATGATTGTGATTGTATGATTGTGATTGTATGATTGTGATTGTATGATTGCGATTGTATGATTGTGATAGTATGATTGTGATTGTAAGATTGTGACTGTATGACTGTGATTGTATGATTGTGATTGTATGATTGTGATTGTATGATTATGATTGTATGATTGTGATTGTATGATTGTATTTGGGAGATTGTATTTTGGAGATTGTAATTGTAGGATTGCGATTGTATGATTGTGATTGTATGATTGTGATTGTATGATTGTGATTGTATGATTGTGATTGTATGATTGTGATTTTATGATTATGATTGTATGATTGTGATTGTATGATTGTGATTGTATGTCTGTGATTGTATGATTGTGATTGTGCGATTGGGATTGTACGATTGTGATTGTACGATTGTGATTGTACGATTGTGATTGTATGATTGTGATTGCATGATTGTGATTGTATGATTGTGATTGCATCATTTTGAATGTATGATAGTGATTGTATGATTGTGATTGTATGATTGTGATTGTATGATTGTGATTGTATGATTGTGATTGTATGATTGTGATTGTATGATTGTGATGGTATGATTGTGATTGTATGATTGCGATCGTATGATTGTGATTGTATGATTATGATTGTATGATTGTGATTGAATGATTGCGATTGTATGATTGTGATTGTATGATTATGATTGTATTTTTGTGATTGTATGATTGTGATTGTATGATTGTGATTGTATGATTGTGATTGTACGATTGTGATTGTATGATTGTGATTGTATGATTATGATTGTATTTTTGTGATTGTATGATTGTGATTGTATGATTGTGATTTTATGATTGTGATTGTAAGATTGCGATTGTATGAATGGGATTGTAGGATTGTGATTGCATGATTGTGATTGTATGACTGTGATTCTATGATTGTGAGTGTATGATTGTGATAGTATGATTGTGATTGTATGATTGTGATTGTATGACTGTGATTGTATGATTGTGATTGTGCGATTGTGATTTTACGATTGTGATTGTACGATTGTGATTGTATGATTGTGATTGTATGATTATGATTGAATGATTGTGATTGCATGATTGTGATTGTATGATTGTGATTGCATGACTTTGAATGTATGATTGTGATTGTATGATTGTGATTGTATGATTGTGATAGTATGATTGTGATTGTAAGATTGTGATTGTATGACTGTGATTGTATGATTGTGATTGTATGATTGTCATTGTATGATTGTGATTGCATGATTGTGATTGTATGATTGAGATTGCATGATTTTGTATGTATGATTGTGATTGTATGATTGTGATTGCATGATTGTGATTGTATGATTGTGATAGTATGATTGTGATTGTATGATTGTGATTGTATGATTGTATTTGGGAGATGGTAGTTGTATGATTGTGATTGTATGATTGCGAAAGTATGATTGTGATGTATGATTGTGATTGTATGATTATGACTGTATCATTGTGATTGTATGATTGCGATTGTATGATTGTGATTGTAAGATTGTGATTGTATGACTGTGATTGTATGACTGTGATTGTATGATTGTGACTGTATGATTGTGATTGTATGATTGTGATAGTATGATTGTGATTGTATGATTGTGATTGTATGATTATGATAGTATGATTGTGATTGTATGATTGTATTTGGGAGATTGTATTTTGGAGATTGTAATTGTAGGATTGCGATTGTATGATTGTGATTGTATGATTGTGATTGTAAGATTGTGATTGTATGATTGTGATTGTAAGATTGTGATTGTATGACTGTGATTGTATGATTGTGATTGTATGATTGTGATTGTATGATTGTGATTGTATGATTGTGATTGTAGGATTGTGATTTTATGATTATGATTGTATGATTGTGATTGTATGATTGTGATTGTATGACTGTGATTGTATGATTGTGACTGTATGACTGTGATTGTATGATTGTGATTGTGCGATTGTGATTGTGCGATTGTGATTGTACGACTGTGATTGTACGATTGTGATTTCATGATTGTGATTGCATGACTTTGAATGTATGATTGTGATTGTATGATTGTGACTGTATGATTGTGATAGTATGATTGTGATTGTATGATTGCGATTGTATGATTGTGATTGTATGATTATGATTGTATTTTTGTGATTGTATGATTGTGATTGTATGATTGTGATTGTATGATTGTGATTGTATGATTGTGATTGTATGATTGTGATTGTAAGATTGCGATTGTATGAATGGGGTTGTATGACTGTGATTGCATGATTGTGATTGTATGATCGAGATTGCATGATTTTGTATGTATGATTGTGACTGTATGATTGTGATTGTATGATTGTGATTGTATGATTGTGATTGTATGATTGTGATTGTATGATTGTGATAGTATGATTGTTATTGTATGACTGTGATTGTATGATTGTGATTGTATGATTGTGATTGTATGATTGTGATAGTATGATTGTGATAGTATGATTGTGATTGTGCGATTGTGATTGTAAGATTGTGATTGTACGATTGTGATTGTATGATTGTGATTGTATGATTATGATTGAATGATTGTGATTGCATGATTGTGATTGTATGATTGTGATTGTATGATTGTGATTGCATGATTTTGAATGTATGATTGTGATTGTATGATTGTGGTTGTATGATTGCGATTGTATGATTGTGATAGTATGATTGTGATTGTATGATTGTGATTGTATGATATTGATTGTATGAGTGTGATTGTATGATTGGGATAGTATGATTGTGTTTGTAAGATTGTGATTGTATGACTGTGATTGTATGATAGTGATTGTATGATTGTGATTGTATGATTGTGATTGTATGATTGTGATAGTATGATTGTGATTGTATGATTGTGATTGTATGTTTGTATTTGGGAGATGGTAGTTGTATGATTGTGATTGTATGATTGCGAAAGTATGATTGTGATGTATGATTGTGATTGTATGATTATGATTGTATCATTGTGATTGTATGAATGCGATTGTATGATTGTGATTGTATGATTATGATTGTATTTTTGTGATTGTATGATTGTGATTGTATGATTGTGATTGTATGATTGTGATTGTACGATTGTGATTGTAAGATTGTGATTGTATGATTGTGATTGTATGATTATGATTGTATGATTATGATTGTATGATTGTGATTGTATGATTGTATTTGGGAGATTGTATTTTGGAGATTGTAATTGTAGGATTGCGATTGTATGATTGTGATTGTATGATTGTGATTGTATGATTGTGATTGTATGATTGTGATTGTATGATTGTGATTGTATGATTGTGATTGTATGATTGTGATTGTAGGATTGTGATTTTATGATTATGATTGTATGATTGTGATTATATGATTGTGATTGTATGACTGTGATTGTATGATTGTGATTGTGCGATTGGGATTGTACGATTGTGATTGTACGATTTTGATTGTACGATTGTGATTGTATGATTATGATTGAATGATTGTGATTGCATGATTGTGATTGTATGATTGTGATTGCATGATTTTGAAAGTATGATTGTGATTGTATGATTGTGATTGTATGATTGTGATTGTATGATTGTGATTGTATGATTGTGATTGTATGATTGTGATTGTATGATTGTGATTGTATGATTGTGATTGTATGATTGTGATTGTATGATTGTGATAGTATGATTGTGATTGTACGATTGTGATTGTATGATTGTGATTGTATGATTATGATTGTATGATTGTGATAGTATGATTGTGATTGTAAGATTGTGATTGTATGACTGTGATTGTTTGATTGTTATTGTATGATTGTGATTGTATGATTGTGATTGTATGATTCGGATTGTATGATTGTGATAGTATGATTGTGATTGTATGATTGTGATTGTATGATTGTGATTGTATGATTGTATTTGGGAGATTGTATTTTGGAGATTGTAATTGTAGGATTGCGGTTGTATGATTGTGATTGTATGATTGTGATTGTATGATTGTGATTGTATGATTGTGATTGTATGATTGTGATTGTATGATTGTGATTGTATGATTGTGATTGTATGATTGTGATTGTATGAACGTGATTGTATGATTGTGATTGTATGATTGTGATTGTATGATTGTGATTGTATGGTTGTGATTGTATGATTGTGATTGTATGATTGTAATTGTATGATTGTGATTGTATGATTGTGATTGTATGATTGTGATTGTATGATTGCGAAAGTATGATTGTGATTGTATGATTGTGATTGTATGATTATGATTGTATGGTTGTGACTGTATGATTGTGATGGTATGATTGCGATTGTATGATTGCGATAGTATGATTGTCATTGTATGATTGTGATTGTATGATTGTGACTGTATGATTGTGATTGTATGATTGTGATTGTGTGATTGCGATTGTATGATTGCGATTGTATGATTGTGATGGTATGATTGTGATTGTATGATTGCGATCGTATGATTGTGATTGTATGATTGTGATTGTATGATTGTGATAGTACGATTGTGATTGTATGATTGTGATTGTATGATTGTGATTGTATGATTGTGATTGTATGATTGTGATTGTATGATTGTGATTGTATGATTGTGATTGTATGATTGTGATTGTATGATTGTGATTGTATGATTGTGATTGTATGATTGTGATTGTATGTCTGTGATTGTATGATTGTGATTGTGCGATTGTGATTGTGCGATTGGGATTGTACGATTGTGATTGTACGATTGTGATTGTACGATTGTGATTGTATGATTGTGATTGCATGATTGTGATTGTATGATTGTGATTGCATCATTTTGAATGTATGATTGTGATTGTATGATTGTGATTGTATGATTGTGATTGTATGATTGTGATTGTATGATTGTGATTGTATGATTGTGATTGTATGATTGTGATTGTATGATTGTGATTGTATGATTGTGATTGTGAGATTGTGATTGTATGATTGTGATTGTAAGATTGTGATTGTATGACTGTGATTGTATGATTGTGATTGTATGATTGTTATTGTAAGATTGCGATTGTATGAATGGGATTGTATGATTGTGATTGCATGATTGTGATTGTATGATTGTGATTCTATGATTGTGAGTGTATGATTGTGATAGTATGATTGTGATTGTATGATTGTGATAGTATGATTGTGATTGTAAGATTGTGATTGTATGACTGTGATTGTATGATTGTGATTGTATGATTGTCATTGTATGATTGTGATTGCATGATTGTGATTGTATGATTGAGATTGCATGATTTTGTATGTATGATTGTGATTGTATGATTGCGATTGCATGATTGTGATTGTAAGATTGTGATTGTATGACTGTGATTGTATGACTGTGATTGTATGATTGTGACTGTATGATTGTGATTGTATGATTGTGATAGTATGATTGTGATTGTATGATTGTGATTGTATGATTATGATAGTATGATTGTGATTGTATGATTGTATTTGGGAGATTGTATTTTGGAGATTGTAATTGTAGGATTGCGATTGTATGATTGTGATTGTATGATTGTGATTGTAAGATTGTGATTGTATGATTGTGATTGTAAGATTGTGATTGTATGACTGTGATTGTATGATTGTGATTGTATGATTGTGATTGTATGATTATGATTGTATGATTGTGATTGTATGATTGTATTTGGGAGATTGTATTTTGGAGATTGTAATTGTAGGATTGCGATTGTATGATTGTGATTGTATGATTGTGATTGTATGATTGTGATTGTATGATTGTGATTGTATGATTGTGATTGTATGATTGTGATTGTATGATTGTGATTGTAGGATTGTGATTTTATGATTATGATTGTATGATTGTGATTGTATGATTGTGATTGTATGACTGTGATTGTATGATTGTGATTGTGCGATTGTGATAGTGCGATTGTGATTGTACGACTGTGATTGTACGATTGTGATTTCATGATTGTGATTGTATGATTGTGATTGCATGACTTTGAATGTATGATTGTGATTGTATGATTGTGACTGTATGATTGTGATAGTATGATTGTGATTGTATGATTGCGATTGTATGATTGTGATTGTATGATTATGATTGTATTTTTGTGATTGTATGATTGTGATTGTATGATTGTGCTTGTATGATTGTGATTGTATGATTGTGATTGTAAGATTGCGATTGTATGAATGGGATTGTATGATTGTGATTGCATGATTGTGATTGTATGATTGTGATTGTATGATTGTGATTGTATGATTGTGATAGTATGATTGTGATTGTATGATTGTGATTGTATGACTGTGATTGTATGATTGTGATTGTGCGATTGTGATTGTACGATTGTGATTGTACGATTGTGATTGTATGGTTGTGATTGTATGATTATGATTGAATGATTGTGATTGCATGACTGTGATTGTATGATTGTGATTGCATGACTTTGAATGTATGGTTGTGATTGTATGATTGTGATTGTATGATTGTGATAGTATGATTGTGATTGTAAGATTGTGATTGTATGACTGTGATTGTATGATTGTGATTGTATGATTGTCATTGTGTGATTGCGATTGCATGATTGTGATTGTATGATCGAGATTGCATGATTTTGTATGTATGATTGTGACTGTATGATTGTGATTGTATAATTGTGATTGTATGATTGTGATTGTATGATTGTGATAGTATGATTGTGATTGTATGATTGTTATTGTATGACTGTGATTGTATGATTGTGATTGTATGATTGTGATTGTATGATTGTGATTGTATGATTGTGATTGTATGATTGTGATTGTATGATTGTGATAGTATGATTGTGATTGTATGATTGTGATTGTATGATTGTGATTGTATGATTGTGATTGTATGATTGTGATTGTATGATTGTGATTGTATGATTGTATTTGGGTGATGGTAGTTGTATGATTGCGATTGTATGATTGTGATTGTATGATTGTGATGTATGATTGTAATTGTATGATTATGATTGTATGATTGTGATTGTATGATTGTGATGGTATGATTGTGATTGTATGAGTGCGAGCGTATGATTGTGATTGTATGATTATGATTGTATGATTGTGATAGTATGATTGTGATTGTATGATTGTGATTGTATGATTATGATAGTATGATTGTGATTGTATGATTGTATTTGGGAGATTGTATTTTGGAGATTGTAATTGTAGGATTGTGATTGTAAGATTGTGATTGTATGATTGTGATTGTATGATTGTGATTGTATGATTGTGATTGTATGATTGTGATTGTAGGATTGTGATTGTATGATTATGATTGTATTTTTGTGATTGTATGATTGTGATTGTATGATTGTGATTGTATGATTGTGATTGTATGATTGTGATTGTATGATTGTGATTGTATGATTGTGATTGTATGATTGTGATTGTATGATTGTGATTGTAAGATTGCGATTGTATGAATGGGATTGTATGATTGTGTTTGCATGATTGTGATTGTATGATTGGGATTGTATGATTGTGATTGTATGATTGTGATAGTATGATTGTGATTGTATGATTGTGATTGTATGACTGTGATTGTATGATTGTGATTGTGCGATTGTGATTGTACGATTGTGATTGTACGATTGTGATTGTATGGTTGTGATTGTATGATTATGATTGAATGATTGTGATTGCATGACTGTGATTGTATGATTGTGATTGCATGACTTTGAATGTATGGTTGTGATTGTATGATTGTGATTGTATGATTGTGATAGTATGATTGTGATTGTAAGATTGTGATTGTATGACTGTGATTGTATGATTGTGATTGTATGATTGTCATTGTGTGATTGTGATTGCATGATTGTGATTGTATGATCGAGATTGCATGATTTTGTATGTATGATTGTGACTGTATGATTGTGATTGTATAATTGTGATTGTATGATTGTGATTGTATGATTGTGATTGTATGATTGTGATAGTATGATTGTGATTGTATGATTGTTATTGTATGACTGTGATTGTATGATTGTGATTGTATGATTGTGATTGTATGATTGTGATTGTATGATTGTGATAGTATGATTGTGATTGTATGATTGTGATTGTATGATTGTGATTGCATGATTGTGATTGTATGATTGTGATTGTATGATTGTGATTGTATGATTGTATTTGGGTGATGGTAGTTGTATGATTGCGATTGTATGATTGTGATTATATGATTGTGATGTATGATTGTAATTGTATGATTATGATTGTATGATTGTGATTGTATGATTGTGATGGTATGATTGTGATTGTATGAGTGCGAGCGTATGGTTGTGATTATCTGATTACGATTGTATGATTGTGATTGAATGATTGCGATTGTATGATTGTGATTGTATGATCATGATTGTATTTTTGTGATTGTATGATTGTGATTGTATGATTGTGATTGTATGATTGCGATTGTACGATTGTGATTGTATGATTGTGATTGTATGATTGCGATTGTGTGTATTCGATTGTATGATTGTGATTGCATGATTGTGATTGTATGGTTGTGATTGTATGATATTGATTGTATGATTGTGATTGTATGATTGTGATTGTATGGTTGTGATTGTATGATTGTGATTTTATGATTATGATTGTATGATTGTGATTGTATGATTGTGATTGTATGTCTGTGATTGTATGATTGTGATTGTGCGATTGGGATTGTACGATTGTGATTGTACGATTGTGATTGTACGATTGTGATTGTATGATTGTGATTGCATGATTGTGATTGTATGATTGTGATTGCATCATTTTGAATGTATGATTGTGATTGTATGATTGTGATTGTATGATTGTGATTGTATGATTGTATTTGGGTGATGGTAGTTGTATGATTGCGATTGTATGATTGTGATTGTACGATTGTGATTGTATGATTGTGATTGCATGATTGTGATTGTATGATTGTGATTGCATCATTTTGAATGTATGATTGTGATTGTATGATTGTGAGTGTATGATTGTGATAGTATGATTGTGATTGTATGATTGTGATAGTATGATTGTGATTGTAAGATTGTGATTGTATGACTGTGATTTTATGATTGTGATTGTATGATTGTCATTGTATGATTGTGATTGCATGATTGTGATTGTATGATTGAGATTGCATGATTTTGTATGTATGATTGTGATTGTATGATTGTGATTGCATGATTGTGATTGTATGATTGTGATAGTATGATTGTGATTGTATGATTGTGATTGTATGATTGTATTTGGGAGATGGTAGTTGTATGATTGTGATTGTATGATTGCGAAAGTATGATTGTGATGTATGATTGTGATTGTATGATTATGATTGTATCATTGTGATTGTATGATTGCGATTGTATGATTGTGATTGTAAGATTGTGATTGTATGACTGTGATTGTATGACTGTGATTGTATGATTGTGACTGTATTATTGTGATTGTATGATTGTGATAGTATGATTGTGATTGTATGATTGTGATTGTATGATTATGATAGTATGATTGTGATTGTATGATTGTATTTGGGAGATTGTATTTTGGAGATTGTAATTGTAGGATTGCGATTGTATGATTGTGATTGTATGATTGTGATTGTAAGATTGTGATTGTATGATTGTGATTGTAAGATTGTGATTGTATGACTGTGATTGTATGATTGTGATTGTATGATTGTGATTGTATGATTATGATTGTATGATTGTGATTGTATGATTGTATTTGGGAGATTGTATTTTGGAGATTGTAATTGTAGGATTGCGATTGTATGATTGTGATTGTATGATTGTGATTGTATGATTGTGATTGTATGATTGTGATTGTATGATTGTGATTGTATGATTGTGATTGTAGGATTGTGATTTTATGATTATGATTGTATGATTGTGATTGTATGATTGTGATTGTATGACTGTGATTGTATGATTGTGATTGTGCGATTGTGATAGTGCGATTGTGATTGTACGACTGTGATTGTACGATTGTGATTTCATGATTGTGATTGTATGATTGTGATTGCATGACTTTGAATGTATGATTGTGATTGTATGATTGTGACTGTATGATTGTGATAGTATGATTGTGATTGTATGATTGCGATTGTATGATTGTGATTGTATGATTATGATTGTATTTTTGTGATTGTATGATTGTGATTGTATGATTGTGCTTGTATGATTGTGATTGTATGATTGTGATTGTAAGATTGCGATTGTATGAATGGGATTGTATGATTGTGATTGCATGATTGTGATTGTATGATTGTGATTGTATGATTGTGATTGTATGATTGTGATAGTATGATTGTGATTGTATGATTGTGATTGTATGACTGTGATTGTATGATTGTGATTGTGCGATTGTGATTGTACGATTGTGATTGTACGATTGTGATTGTATGGTTGTGATTGTATGATTATGATTGAATGATTGTGATTGCATGACTGTGATTGTATGATTGTGATTGCATGACTTTGAATGTATGGTTGTGATTGTATGATTGTGATTGTATGATTGTGATAGTATGATTGTGATTGTAAGATTGTGATTGTATGACTGTGATTGTATGATTGTGATTGTATGATTGTCATTGTGTGATTGTGATTGCATGATTGTGATTGTATTATCGAGATTGCATGATTTTGTATGTATGATTGTGACTGTATGATTGTGATTGTATAATTGTGATTGTATGATTGTGATTGTATGATTGTGATAGTATGATTGTGATTGTATGATTGTTATTGTATGACTGTGATTGTATGATTGTGATTGTATGATTGTGATTGTATGATTGTGATTGTATGATTGTGATAGTATGATTGTGATTGTATGATTGTGATTGTATGATTGTGATTGTATGATTGTGATTGTATGATTGTGATTGTATGATTGTGATTGTATGATTGTATTTGGGTGATGGTAGTTGTATGATTGCGATTGTATGATTGTGATTGTATGATTGTGATGTATGATTGTAATTGTATGATTATGATTGTATGATTGTGATTGTATGATTGTGATGGTATGATTGTGATTGTATGAGTGCGAGCGTATGATTGTGATTGTATGATTATGATTGTATGATTGTGATAGTATGATTGTGATTGTATGATTGTGATTGTATGATTATGATAGTATGATTGTGATTGTATGATTGTATTTGGGAGATTGTATTTTGGAGATTGTAATTGTAGGATTGTGATTGTAAGATTGTGATTGTATGATTGTGATTGTATGATTGTGATTGTATGATTGTGATTGTATGATTGTGATTGTATGATTGTGATTGTAGGATTGTGATTTTATGATTATGATTGTATGATTGTGATTGTATGATTGTGATTGTATGACTGTGATTGTATGATTGTGATTGTGCGATTGTGATTGTGCGATTGTGATTGTACGACTGTGATTGTACGATTATGATTTAATGATTGTGATTGTATGATTGTGATTGCATGACTTTGAATGTATGATTGTGATTGTATGATTGTGACTGTATGATTGTGATAGTATGATTGTGATTGTATGATTGCGATTGTATGATTGTGATTGTATGATTATGATTGTATTTTTGTGATTGTATGATTGTGATTGTATGATTGTGATTGTATGATTGTGATTGTATGATTGTGATTGTAAGATTGCGATTGTATGAATGGGATTGTATGATTGTGATTGCATGATTGTGATTGTATGATTGTGATTGTATGATTGTGATTGTATGATTGTGATAGTATGATTGTGATTGTATGATTGTGATTGTATGACTGTGATTGTATGATTGTGATTGTGCGATTGTGATTGTACGATTGTGATTGTACGATTGTGATTGTATGGTTGTGATTGTATGATTATGATTGAATGATTGTGATTGCATGACTGTGATTGTATTATTGTGATTGCATGACTTTGAATGTATGGTTGTGATTGTATGATTGTGATTGTATGATTGTGATAGTATGATTGTGATTGTAAGATTGTGATTGTATGACTGTGATTGTATGATTGTGATTGTATGATTGTCATTGTGTGATTGCGATTGCATGATTGTGATTGTATGATCGAGATTGCATGATTTTGTATGTATGATTGTGACTGTATGATTGTGATTGTATAATTGTGATTGTATGATTGTGATTGTATGATTGTGATAGTATGATTGTGATTGTATGATTGTTATTGTATGACTGTGATTGTATGATTGTGATTGTATGATTGTGATTGTATGATTGTGATTGTATGATTGTGATAGTATGATTGTGATTGTATGATTGTGATTGTATGATTGTGATTGTATGATTGTGATTGTATGATTGTGATTGTATGATTGTGATTGTATGATTGTATTTGGGTGATGGTAGTTGTATGATTGCGATTGTATGATTGTGATTATATGATTGTGATGTATGATTGTAATTGTATGATTATGATTGTATGATTGTGATTGTATGATTGTGATGGTATGATTGTGATTGTATGAGTGCGAGCGTATGATTGTGATTATCTGATTACGATTGTATGATTGTGATTGAATGATTGCGATTGTATGATTGTGATTGTATGATCATGATTGTATTTTTGTGATTGTATGATTGTGATTGTATGATTGTGATTGTATGATTGCGATTGTACGATTGTGATTGTATGATTGTGATTGCATGATTGCGATTGTATGTATTCGATTGTATGATTGTGATTGCATGATTGTGATTGTATGATTGTGATTGTATGATATTGATTGTATGATTGTGATTGTATGATTGTGATGGTATGGTTGTGATAGTATGATTGTGATTGTATGATTGTGATTGTATGACTGTGATTGTATGATTGTGATTGTGCGATTGTGATTGTGCGATTGTGATTGTACGATTGTGATTATACGATTGTGATTGCATGATTGTGATTGTATGATTGTGATTGTATGATATTGATTGTATGATTGTGATTGTATGATTGTGATTGTATGGTTGTGATAGTATGATTGTGATTGTATGATTGTGATTGTATGACTGTGATTGTATGATTGTGATTGTGCGATTGTGATTGTGCGATTGTGATTGTACGATTGTGATTATACGATTGTGATTGCATGATTGTGATTGTATGATTGTGATTGCGTGACTTTGAATGTATGATTGTGATTGTATGATTGTGATTGTATGATTGTGATAGTATGATTGTGATTGTATGATTGTGATTGCATGATTGTGATTGTATGATTGTGATTGTATGATATTGATTGTATGATTGTGATTGTATGATTGTGATTGTATGATTGTGATAGTATGATTGTGATTGTATGATTGTGATTGTGTGACTGTGATTGTATGATTGTGATTGTGCGATTGTGATTGTGCGATTGTGATTGTACGACTGTGATTGTACGATTGTGATTGCATGACTGTGATTGTATGATTGTGATTGCATGACTTTGAATGTATGATTGTGATTGTATGATTGTGACTGTATGATTGTGATAGTATGATTGTGATTGTATGATTGCGATTGTAATATTGTGATTGTATGATTATGATTGTATTTTTGTGATTGTATGATTGTGATTGTATGATTGTGATTGTATGATTGTGATTGTATGATTGTGATTGTATGATTGTGATTGTAAGATTGCGATTGTATGAATGGGATTGTATGATTGTGATTGCATGATTGTGATTGTATGATTGTGATTGTATGATTGTGATTGTATGATTGTGATTGTATGATTGTGATAGTATGATTGTGATTGTATGATTGTGATTGTATGACTGTGATTGTATGATTGTGATTGTGCGATTGTGATTGTACGATTGTGATTGTACGATTGTGATTGTACGATTGTGATTGTATGATTATGATTGAATGATTGTGATTGCATGACTATGATTGTATGATTGTGATTGCATGACTTTGAATGTATGGTTGTGATTGTATGATTGTGATTGTATGATTGTGATAGTATGATTGTGATTGTAAGATTGTGATTGTATGACTGTGATTGTATGATTGTGATTGTATGATTGTCATTGTGTGATTGTGATTGCATGATTGTGATTGTATGATCGAGATTGCATGATTTTGTATGTATGATTGTGACTGAATGATTGTGATTGTATGATTGTCATTGTATGATTGTGATTGTATGATTGTGATTGTATGATTGCGATTGTATGATTGTGATAGTATGATTGTGATTGTAAGATTGTGACTGTATGACTGTGATTGTATGATTGTGATTGTATGATTGTGATTGTATGATTATGATTGTATGATTGTGATTGTATGATTGTATTTGGGAGATTGTATTTTGGAGATTGTAATTGTAGGATTGCGATTGTATGATTGTGATTGTATGATTGTGATTGTATGATTGTGATTGTATGATTGTGATTGTATGATTGTGATTTTATGATTATGATTGTATGATTGTGATTGTATGATTGTGATTGTATGTCTGTGATTGTATGATTGTGATTGTGCGATTGGGATTGTACGATTGTGATTGTACGATTGTGATTGTACGATTGTGATTGTATGATTGTGATTGCATGATTGTGATTGTATGATTGTGATTGCATCATTTTGAATGTATGATTGTGATTGTATGATTGTGATTGTATGATTGTGATTGTATGATTGTGATTGTATGATTGTGATTGTAAGATTGTGATTGTATGATTGTGATTGTAAGATTGTGATTGTATGACTGTGATTGTATGATTGTGATTGTATGATTATGATTGTATGATTGTATTTGGGTGATGGTAGTTATATGATTGCGATAGTATGATTGTGATTGTATGATTGTGATGTATGATTGTAATTGTATGATTATGATTGTATGATTGTGATTGTATGATTGTGATGGTATGATTGTGATTGTATGATTGCGATCGTATGATTGTGATTGTATGATTATGATTGTATGATTGTGATTGAATGATTGCGATTGTATGATTGTGATTGTATGATTATGATTGTATTTTTGTGATTGTATGATTGTGATTGCATGACTGTGATTGTATGATTGTGATTGCATGACTTTGAATGTATGATTGTGATTGTATGATTGTGACTGTATGATTGTGATAGTATGATTGTGATTGTATGATTGCGATTGTAATATTGTGATTGTATGATTATGATTGTATTTTTGTGATTGTATGATTGTGATTGTATGATTGTGATTGTATGATTGTGATTGTATGATTGTGATTGTATGATTGTGATTGTAAGATTGCGATTGTATGAATGGGATTGTATGATTGTGATTGCATGATTGTGATTGTATGATTGTGATTGTATGATTGTGATTGTATGATTGTGATAGTATGATTGTGATTGTATGATTGTGATTGTATGACTGTGATTGTATGATTGTGATTGTGCGATTGTGATTGTACGATTGTGATTGTACGATTGTGATTGTACGATTGTGATTGTATGATTATGATTGAATGATTGTGATTGCATGACTATGATTGTATGATTGTGATTGCATGACTTTGAATGTATGGTTGTGATTGTATGATTGTGATTGTATGATTGTGATAGTATGATTGTGGTTGTAAGATTGTGATTGTATGACTGTGATTGTATGATTGTGATTGTATGATTGTCATTGTGTGATTGTGATTGCATGATTGTGATTGTATGATCGAGATTGCATGATTTTGTATGTATGATTGTGACTGAATGATTGTGATTGTATGATTGTGATTGTATGATTGTGATTGTATGATTGTGATTGTATGATTGCGATTGTATGATTGTGATAGTATGATTGTGATTGTAAGATTGTGACTGTATGACTGTGATTGTATGATTGTGATTGTATGATTGTGATTGTATGATTATGATTGTATGATTGTGATTGTATGATTGTATTTGGGAGATTGTATTTTGGAGATTGTAATTGTAGGATTGCGATTGTATGATTGTGATTGTATGATTGTGATTGTATGATTGTGATTGTATGATTGTGATTGTATGATTGTGATTTTATGATTATGATTGTATGATTGTGATTGTATGATTGTGATTGTATGTCTGTGATTGTATGATTGTGATTGTGCGATTGGGATTGTACGATTGTGATTGTACGATTGTGATTGTACGATTGTGATTGTATGATTGTGATTGCATGATTGTGATTGTATGATTGTGATTGCATCATTTTGAATGTATGATAGTGATTGTATGATTGTGATTGTATGATTGTGATTGTATGATTGTGATTGTATGATTGTGATTGTATGATTGTGATTGTATGATTGTGATTGTATGATTGTGATTGTATGATTGTGATTGTATGATTGTGATTGTAAGATTGTGATTGTATGATTGTGATTGTAAGATTGTGATTGTATGACTGTGATTGTATGATTGTGATTGTATGATTATGATTGTATGATTGTATTTGGGTGATGGTAGTTGTATGATTGCGATTGTATGAATGTGATTGTATGATTGTGATGTATGATTGTAATTGTATGATTATGATTGTATGATTGTGATTGTATGATTGTGATGGTATGATTGTGATTGTATGATTGCGATCGTATGATTGTGATTGTATGATTATGATTGTATGATTGTGATTGAATGATTGCGATTGTATGATTGTGATTGTATGATTATGATTGTATTTTTGTGATTGTATGATTGTGATTGTATGATTGTGATTGTATGATTGTGATTGTACGATTGTGATTGTATGATTGTGATTGTATGATTATGATTGTATTTTTGTGATTGTATGATTGTGATTGTAAGATTGTGATTGTATGACTGTGATTGTATGACTGTGATTGTATGATTGTGACTGTGCGATTGTGATTTTACGATTGTGATTGTACGATTGTGATTGTATGATTGTGATTGTATGATTATGATTGAATGATTGTGATTGCATGATTGTGATTGTATGATTGTGATTGCATGACTTTGAATGTATGATTGTGATTGTATGATTGTGATTGTATGATTGTGATAGTATGATTGTGATTGTAAGATTGTGATTGTATGACTGTGATTGTATGATTGTGATTGTATGATTGTCATTGTATGATTGTGATTGCATGATTGTGATTGTATGATTGAGATTGCATGATTTTGTATGTATGATTGTGATTGTATGATTGTGATTGCATGATTGTGATTGTATGATTGTGATAGTATGATTGTGATTGTATGATTGTGATTGTATGATTGTATTTGGGAGATGGTAGTTGTATGATTGTGATTGTATGATTGCGAAAGTATGATTGTGATGTATGATTGTGATTGTATGATTATGATTGTATCATTGTGATTGTATGATTGCGATTGTATGATTGTGATTGTAAGATTGTGATTGTATGACTGTGATTGTATGACTGTGATTGTATGATTGTGACTGTATGATTGTGATTGTATGATTGTGATAGTATGATTGTGATTGTATGATTGTGATTGTATGATTATGATAGTATGATTGTGATTGTATGATTGTATTTGGGAGATTGTATTTTGGAGATTGTAATTGTAGGATTGCGATTGTATGATTGTGATTGTATGATTGTGATTGTAAGATTGTGATTGTATGATTGTGATTGTAAGATTGTGATTGTATGACTGTGATTGTATGATTGTGATTGTATGATTGTGATTGTATGATTGTGATTGTATGATTGTGATTGTAGGATTGTGATTTTATGATTATGATTGTATGATTGTGATTGTATGATTGTGATTGTATGACTGTGATTGTATGATTGTGACTGTATGACTGTGATTGTATGATTGTGATTGTGCGATTGTGATTGTGCGATTGTGATTGTACGACTGTGATTGTACGATTGTGATTTCATGATTGTGATTGCATGACTTTGAATGTATGATTGTGATTGTATGATTGTGACTGTATGATTGTGATAGTATGATTGTGATTGTATGATTGCGATTGTATGATTGTGTTTGTATGATTATGATTGTATTTTTGTGATTGTATGATTGTGATTGTATGATTGTGATTGTATGATTGTGATTGTATGATTGTGATTGTATGATTGTGATTGTAAGATTGCGATTGTATGAATGGGATTGTATGACTGTGATTGCATGATTGTGATTGTATGATTGTGATTGTATGATTGTGATTGTATGATTGTGATAGTATGATTGTGATTGTATGATTGTGATTGTATGACTGTGATTGTATGATTGTGATTGTGCGATTGTGATTGTACGATTGTGATTGTACGATTGTGATTGTATGATTGTGATTGTATGATTATGATTGAATGATTGTGATTGCATGACTGTGATTGTATGATTGTGATTGCATGACTTTGAATGTATGGTTGTGATTGTATGATTGTGATTGTATGATTGTGATAGTATGATTGTGATTGTAAGATTGTGATTGTATGACTGTGATTGTATGATTGTGATTGTATGATTGTCATTGTGTGATTGTGATTGCATGATTGTGATTGTATGATCGAGATTGCATGATTTTGTATGTATGATTGTGACGGTATGATTGTGATTGTATGATTGTGATTGTATGATTGTGATTGTATGATTGTGATAGTATGATTGTGATTGTATGATTGTTATTGTATGACTGTGATTGTATGATTGTGATTGTATGATTGTGATTGTATGATTGTGATTGTATGATTGTGATAGTATGATTGTGATTGTATGATTGTGATTGTATGATTGTGATTGTATGATTGTGATTGTATGATTGTGATTGTATGATTGTGATTGTATGATTGTATTTGGGTGATGGTAGTTGTATGATTGCGATTGTATGATTGTGATTGTATGATTGTGATGTATGATTGTAATTGTATGATTATGATTGTATGATTGTGATTGTATGATTGTGATGGTATGATTGTGATTGTATGAGTGCGAGCGTATGATTGTGATTGTATGATTATGATTGTATGATTGTGATTGAATGATTGCGATTGTATGATTGTGATTGTATGATCATGATTGTATTTTTGTGATTGTATGATTGTGATTGTATGATTGTGATTGTATGATTGTGATTGTATGATTGTGATTGTACGATTGTGATTGTATGATTGTGATTGTATGATTGCGATTGTATGTATTCGATTGTATGATTGTGATTGCATGATTGTGATTGTATGATTGTGATTGTATGATATTGATTGTATGATTGTGATTGTATGATTGTGATTGTATGGTTGTGATAGTATGATTGTGATTGTATGATTGTGATTGTATGACTGTGATTGTATGATTGTGATTGTGCGATTGTGATTGTGCGATTGTGATTGTACGATTGTGATTGTACGATTGTGATTGCATGATTGTGATTGTATGATTGTGATTGCATGACTTTGAATGTATGATTGTGATTGTATGATTGTGATTGTATGATTATGATAGTATGATTGTGATTGTATGATTGTGATTGCATGATTGTGATTGTATGATATTGATTGTATGATTGTGATTGTATGATTGTGATTGTATGATTGTGATAGTATGATTGTGATTGTATGATTGTGATTGTATGACTGTGATTGTATGATTGTGATTGTGCGATTGTGATTGTGCGATTGTGATTGTACGACTGTGATTGTACGATTGTGATTGCATGATTGTGATTGTATGATTGTGACTGTATGATTGTGATAGTATGATTGTGATTGTATGTTTGCGATTGTAATATTGTGATTGTATGATTATGAATGTATTTTTGTGATTGTATGATTGTGATTGTATGATTGTCATTGTATGATTGTGATTGTATGATTGTGATTGTATGAATGTCATTGTGTGATTGTGATTGCATGATTGTGATTGTATGATCGAGATTGCAAGATTTTGTATGTATGATTGTGACTGAATGATTGTGATTGTATGATTGTGATTGTATGATTGTGATTGTATGATTGCGATTGTATGATTGTGATAGTATGATTGTGATTGTAAGATTGTGACTGTATGACTGTGATTGTATGATTGTGATTATATGATTGTGATTGTATGATTATGATTGTATGATTGTGATTGTATGATTGTATTTGGGAGATTGTATTTTGGAGATTGTAATTGTAGGATTGCGATTGTATGATTGTGATTGTATGATTGTGATTGTAAGATTGTGATTGTAAGATTGTGATTGTATGATTGTGATTGTAAGATTGTGATTCTATGACTGTGATTGTATGATTGTGATTGTATGATTATGATTGTATGATTGTATTTGGGTGATGGTAGTTGTATGATTGCGATTGTATGATTGTGATTGTATGATTGTGATGTATGATTGTAATTGTATGATTATGATTGTATGATTGTGATTGTATGATTGTGATGGTATGATTGTGATTGTATGATTGCGATCGTATGATTGTGATTGTATGATTATGATTGTATGATTGTGATTGAATGATTGCGATTGTATGATTGTGATTGTATGATTATGATTGTATTTTTGTGATTGTATGATTGTGATTGTATGATTGTGATTGTATGATTGTGATTGTACGATTGTGATTGTATGATTGTGATTGTATGATTATGATTGTATTTTTGTGATTGTATGATTGTGATTGTATGATTGTGATTGTATGATTGTGATTGTATGATTGTGATTGTAAGATTGCGATTGTATGAATGGGATTGTATGATTGTGATTGCATGATTGTGATTGTATGATTGTGATTCTATGATTGTGAGTGTATGATTGTGATAGTATGATTGTGATTGTATGATTGTGATTGTATGGCTGTGATTGTATGATTGTGATTGTGCGATTGTGATTTTACGATTGTGATTGTACGATTGTGATTGTATGATTGTGATTGTATGATTATGATTGAATGATTGTGATTGCATGATTGTGATTGTATGATTGTGATTGCATGACTTTGAATGTATGATTGTGATTGTATGATTGTGATTGTATGATTGTGACTGTATGATTGTGATTGTAAGATTGTGATTGTATGACTGTGATTGTATGATTGTGATTGTATGATTGTCATTGTATGATTGTGGTTGCATGATTGTGATTGTATGATTGAGATTGCATGATTTTGTATGTATGATTGTGATTGTATGATTGTGATTGCATGATTGTGATTGTATGATTGTGATAGTATGATTGTGATTGTATGATTGTGATTGTATGATTGTATTTGGGAGATGGTAGTTGTATGATTGTGATTGTATGATTGCGAAAGTATGATTGTGATGTATGATTGTGATTGTATGATTATGATTGTATCATTGTGATTGTATGATTGCGATTGTATGATTGTGATTGTATGATTATGATTGTATTTTTGTGATTGTATGATTGTGATTGTATGATTGTGATTGTATGATTGTGATTGTACGATTGTGATTGTAAGATTGTGATTGTATGACTGTGATTGTATGACTGTGATTGTATGATTGTGACTGTATGATTGTGATTGTATGATTGTGATAGTATGATTGTGATTGTATGATTGTGATTGTATGATTATGATAGTATGATTGTGATTGTATGATTGTATTTGGGAGATTGTATTTTGGAGATTGTAATTGTAGGATTGCGATTGTATGATTGTGATTGTATTTTTGTGATTGTATGATTGTGATTGTATGATTGTGATTGTATGATTGTGATTGTACGATTGTGATTGTAAGATTGTGATTGTATGATTGTGATTGTAAGATTGTGATTGTATGACTGTGATTGTATGATTGTGATTGTATGATTGTGATTGTATGATTATGATTGTATGATTGTGATTGTATGATTGTATTTGGGAGATTGTATTTTGGAGATTGTAATTGTAGGATTGCGATTGTATGATTGTGATTGTATGATTGTGATTGTATGATTATGATTGTATGATTGTGATTGTATGATTGTGATTGTATGATTGTGATTGTAGGATTGTGATTTTATGATTATGATTGTATGATTGTGATTGTATGATTATGATTGTATTTTTGTGATTGTATGATTGTGATTGTATGATTGTGATTGTATGATTGTGATTGTATGATTGTGATTGTATGATTGTGATTGTAAGATTGCGATTGTATGAATGGGATTGTATGATTGTGATTGCATGATTGTGATTGTATGATTGTGATTGTATGATTGTGATTGTATGATTGTGATAGTATGATTGTGATTGTATGATTGTGATTGTATGACTGTGATTGTATGATTGTGATTGTGCGATTGTGATTGTACGATTGTGATTGTACGATTGTGATTGTATGATTGTGATTGTATGATTATGATTGAATGATTGTGATTGCATGACTGTGATTGTATGATTGTGATTGCATGACTTTGAATGTATGGTTGTGATTGTATGATTGTGATAGTATGATTGTGATTGTAAGATTGTGATTGTATGACTGTGATTGTATGATTGTGATTGTATGATTGTCATTGTGTGATTGTGATTGCATGATTGTGATTGTATGATCGAGATTGCATGATTTTGTATGTATGATTGTGACTGTATGATTGTGATTGTATGATTGTGATTGTATGATTGTGATTGTATGATTGTGATAGTATGATTGTGATTGTATGATTGTTATTGTATGACTGTGATTGTATGATTGTGATTGTATGATTGTGATTGTATGATTGTGATAGTATGATTGTGATTGTATGATTGTGATTGTATGACTGTGATTGTATGATTGTGATTGTGCGATTGTGATTGTACGATTGTGATTGTACGATTGTGATTGTATGATTGTGATTGTATGATTATGATTGAATGGTTGTGATTGCATGATTGTGATTGTATGATTGTGATTGTATGATTGTGATTGCATGATTTTGAATGTATGATTGTGATTGTATGATTGTGATTGTATGATTGTGATTGTATGATTGTGATAGTATGATTGTGATTGTAAGATTGTGACTGTATGACTGTGATTGTATGATTGTGATTGTATGATTCTGATTGTATGAATATGATTGTATGATTGTATTTGGGAGATTGTATTTTGGAGATTGTAATTGTAGGATTGCGATTGTATGATTGTGATTGTATGATTGTGATTGCATGATTGTGATTGTATGATTGTGATTGTATGATATTGATTGTATGATTGTGATTGTATGATTGTGATTGTTCGATTGTGATAGTATGATTATGATTGTATGATTGTGATTGTATGATTGTGATTGTACGATTGTGATTGTATGATTGTGATTGTAGGATTGTGATTTTATGATTATGATTGTATGATTGTGATTGTATGATTGTGATTGTATGACTGTGATTGTATGATTGTGATTGTGCGATTGTGATGGTGCGATTGTGATTGTACGACTGTGATTGTACGATTGTGATTTCATGATTGTGATTGTATGATTGTGATTGCATGACTTTGAATGTATGATTGTGATTGTATGATTGTGACTGTATGATTGTGATAGTATGATTGTGATTGTATGATTGCGATTGTATGATTGTGATTGTATGATTATGATTGTATTTTTGTGATTGTATGACTGTGATTGTATGATTGTGATTGTATGATTGTGATTGTATGATTGTGATTGTAAGATTGCGATTGTATGAATGGGATTGTATGATTGTGATTGCATGATTGTGATTGTATGATTGTGATTGTATGATTGTGATTGTATGATTGTGATAGTATGATTGTGATTGTATGATTGTGATTGTATGACTGTGATTGTATGATTGTGATTGTGCGATTGTGATTGTACGATTGTGATTGTACGATTGTGATTGTATGATTGTGATTGTATGATTATGATTGAATGATTGTGATTGCATGACTGTGATTGTATGATTGTGATTGCATGACTTTGAATGTATGGTTGTGATTGTATGATTGTGATAGTATGATTGTGATTGTAAGATTGTGATTGTATGACTGTGATTGTATGATTGTGATTGTATGATTGTCATTGTGTGATTGTGATTGCATGATTGTGATTGTATGATCGAGATTGCATGATTTTGTATGTATGATTGTGACTGTATGATTGTGATTGTATGATTGTGATTGTATGATTGTGATTGTATGATTGTGATAGTATGATTGTGATTGTATGATTCTTATTGTATGACTGTGATTGTATGATTGTGATTGTATGATTGTGATTGTATGATTGTGATTGTATGATTGTGATAGTATGATTGTGATTGTATGATTGTGATTGTATGACTGTGATTGTATGATTGTGATTGTGCGATTGTGATTGTACGATTGTGAATGTACGATTGTGATTGTATGATTGTGATTGTATGATTATGATTGAATGGTTGTGATTGCATGATTGTGATTGTATGATTGTGATTGTATGATTGTGATTGCATGATTTTGAATGTATGATTGTGATTGTATGATTGTGATTGTATGATTGTGATTGTATGATTGTGATTGTATGATTGTGATAGTATGATTGTGATTGTAAGATTGTGACTGTATGACTGTGATTGTATGATTGTGATTGTATGATTGTGATTGTATGATTGTGATTGTATGAATATGATTGTATGATTGTGATTGTATGATTGTATTTGGGAGATTGTATTTTGGAGATTGTAATTGTAGGATTGCGATTGTATGATTGTGATTGTATGATTGTGATTGCATGATTGTGATTGTATGATTGTGATTGTATGATATTGATTGTATGATTGTGATTGTATGATTGTGATTGTTCGATTGTGATAGTATGATTGTGATTGTATGATTGTGATTGTATGACTGTGATTATATGATTGTGATTGTGCGATTGTGATTGCGCGATTGTGATTGTACGACTGTGATTGTACGATTGTGATTGCATGATTGTGATTGTATGATTGTGATTGCATGACTTTGAATTTATGATTGTGATTGTATGATTGTGACTGTATGATTGTGATAGTATGATTGTGATTGTATGATTGCGATTGTATGATTGTGATTGTATGATTATGATTGTATTTTTGTGATTGTATGATTGTGATTGTACGATTGTGATTGTATGATTGTGATTGCATGATTGTGATTGTTTGATTGTGATTGCATCATTTTGAATGTATGATTGTGATTGTATGATTATGATTGTATGATTGTATTTGGGTGATGGTAGTTGTATGATTGCGATTGTATGATTGTGATTGTATGATTGTGATGTATGATTGTAATTGTATGATTATGATTGTATGATTGTGATGGTATGATTGTGATTGTATGATTGCGATCGTATGATTGTGATTGTATGATTATGATTGTATGATTGTGATTGAATGATTGCGATTGTATGATTGTGATTGTATGATTATGATTGTATGATTGTGATTGTATGATTGTGATTGTACGATTGTGATTGTATGATTGTGATTGTACGATTGGGGATTGTATGTTTGTGATTGTATGATTGCGATCGTATGAATGCGATTGTATGATTGTGATTGTATGATTGTGATTGTATGATATTGATTGTATGATTGTGATTGTATGATTGTGATTGTACGATTGTGATAGTATGATTGTGATTGTATGATTGTGATTGTATGACTGTGATTGTATGATTGTGATTGTGCGATTGTGATTGTGCGATTGTGATTGTACGATTGTGATTGTACGATTGTGATTGCATGATTGTGATTGTATGATTGTGATTGCATGACTTTGAATGTATGATTGTGATTGTATGATTGTGATTGTATGATTGTGGTAGTATGATTGTGATTGTATGATTGTGATTGTATGATTGTGATTGCATGATTTTGAATGTATGATTGTGATTGTATGATTGTGATTGTATGATTGTGATTGTATGATTGTGATAGTATGATTGTGATTGTAAGATTGTGACTGTATGACTGTGATTGTATGATTGTGATTGTATGATTGTGATTGTATGATTATGATTGTATGATTGTGATTGTATGATTGTATTTGGGAGATTGTATTTTGGAGATTGTAATTGTAGGATTGCGATTGTGTGATTGTGATTGTATGATTGTGATTGCATGATTGTGATTGTATGATTGTGATTGTATGATATTGATTGTAAGATTGCGATTGTATGAATGGGATTGTATGATTGTGATTGCATGATTTTGATTGTATGATTGTGATTGTATGATTGTGAGTGTATGATTGTGATAGTACGATTGTGATTGTATGATTGTGATTGCATGATTGTGATTGTATGATCGAGATTGCATGATTTTGTATGTATGATTGTGACTGTATGATTGTGATTGTATGATTGTGATTGTATGATTGTGATTGTATGATTGTGATAGTATGATTGTGATTGTATGATTGTGATTGTATG
Source organism: Megachile rotundata (assembly GCF_050947335.1). Taxonomy (NCBI): domain Eukaryota; kingdom Metazoa; phylum Arthropoda; class Insecta; order Hymenoptera; family Megachilidae; genus Megachile; species Megachile rotundata. The sequence goes on along the minus strand of NW_027473333.1, from coordinate 1,345,443 downwards.
ACTGTGATTGTATGATTGTGATTGTGCGATTGTGATTGTACGATTGTGATTGTACGATTGTGATTGTACGATTGTGATTGTAGGATTGTGATTGTATGATTATGATTGAATGATTGTGATTGCATGATTGTGATTGTATGATTGTGATTGTATGATTGTGATTGCATGATTTTGAATGTATGATTGTGATTGTATGATTGTGATTGTATGATTGTGATTGTATGATTGTGATAGTATGATTGTGATTATAAGATTGTGACTGTATGACTGTGATTGTATGATTGTGATTGTATGATTGTGATTGTATGATTATGATTGTATGATTGTGATTGTATGATTGTATTTGGGAGATTGTATTTTGGAGATTGTAATTGTAGGATTGCGATTGTATGATTGTGATTGTATGATTGTGATTGCATGATTGTGATTGTATGATTGTGATTGTATGATATTGATTGTATGATTGTGATTGTATGATTGTGATTGTATGATTGTGAGAGTATGATTGTGATTGTATGATTGTGATTGCATGATTGTGATTGTATGATTGTGATTGTGTGACTGTGATTGTATGATTGTGATTGTGCGATTGTGATTGTGCGATTGTGATTGTACGACTGTGATTGTACGATTGTGATTGCATGATTGTGATTGTATGATTGTGATTGCATGACTTTGAATGTATGATTGTGATTGTATGATTGTGACTGTATGATTGTGATAGTATGATTGTGATTGTATGATTGCGATTGTAATATTGTGATTGTATGATTATGATTGTATTTTTGTGATTGTATGATTGTGATTGTATGATTGTGATTGTATGATTGTGATTGTATGATTGTGATTGTAAGATTGCGATTGTATGAATGGGATTGTATGATTGTGATTGCATGATTGTGATTGTATGATTGTGATTGTATGATTGTGATTGTATGATTGTGATAGTATGATTGTGATTGTATGATTGTGATTGTATGACTGTGATTGTATGATTGTGATTGTGCGATTGTGATTGTACGATTGTGATTGTACGATTGTGATTGTACGATTGTGATTGTATGATTATGATTGAATGATTGTGATTGCATGACTATGATTGTATGATTGTGATTGCATGACTTTGAATGTATGGTTGTGATTGTATGATTGTGATTGTATGATTGTGATAGTATGATTGTGATTGTAAGATTGTGATGGTATGACTGTGATTGTATGATTGTGATTGTATGATTGTCATTGTGTGATTGTGATTGCATGATTGTGATTGTATGATCGAGATTGCATGATTTTGTATGTATGATTGTGACTGTATGATTGTGATTGTATGATTGTGATTGTATGATTGTGATTGTATGATTGTGATTGTACGATTGTGATAGTATGATTGTGATTGTATGATTGTTATTGTATGACTGTGATTGTATGATTGTGATAGTATGATTGTGATTGTATGATTGTTATTGTATGACTGTGATTGTATGATTGTGATTGTATGATTGTGATTGTATGATTGTGATAGTATGATTGTGATTGTATGATTGTGATTGTATGACTGTGATTGTATGATTGTGATTGTGCGATTGTGATTGTACGATTGTGATTGTACGATTGCGATTGTATGATTGTGATTGTATGATTATGATTGAATGGTTGTGATTGCATGATTGTGATTGTATGATTGTGATTGTATGATTGTGATTGCATGATTTTGAATGTATGATTGTGATTGTAAGATTGTGATGGTATGACTGTGATTGTATGATTGTGATTGTATGATTGTCATTGTGTGATTGTGATTGCATGATTGTGATTGTATGATCGAGATTGCATGATTTTGTATGTATGATTGTGACTGTATGATTGTGATTGTATGATTGTGATTGTATGATTGTGATTGTATGATTGTGATTGTACGATTGTGATAGTATGATTGTGATTGTATGATTGTTATTGTATGACTGTGATTGTATGATTGTGATAGTATGATTGTGATTGTATGATTGTTATTGTATGACTGTGATTGTATGATTGTGATTGTATGATTGTGATTGTATGATTGTGATAGTATGATTGTGATTGTATGATTGTGATTGTATGACTGTGATTGTATGATTGTGATTGTGCGATTGTGATTGTACGATTGTGATTGTACGATTGCGATTGTATGATTGTGATTGTATGATTATGATTGAATGGTTGTGATTGCATGATTGTGATTGTATGATTGTGATTGTATGATTGTGATTGCATGATTTTGAATGTATGATTGTGATTGTATGATTGTGATTGTATGATTGTGATTGTATGATTGTGATAGTATGATTGTGATTGTAAGATTGTGACTGTATGACTGTGATTGTATGATTGTGATTGTATGATTGTGATTGGATGATTATGATTGTATGATTGTGATTGTATGATTGTATTTGGGAGATTGTATTTTGGAGATTGTAATTGTAGGATTGCGATTGTATGATTGTGATTGTATGATTGTGATTGCATGATTGTGATTGTATGATTGTGATTGTATGATATTGATTGTATGATTGTGATTGTATGATTGTGATTGTATGATTGTGATAGTATGATTGTGATTGTATGATTGTGATTGTATGACTGTGATTGTATGATTGTGATTGTGCGATTGTGATTGTATGATTGTGATTGCATGACTTTGAATGTATGATTGTGATTGTATGATTGTGACTGTATGATTGTGATAGTATGATTGTGATTGTATGATTGCGATTGTATGATTGTGATTGTATGATTATGATTGTATTTTTGTGATTGTATGATTGTGATTGTATGATTGTGATTGTATGATTGTGATTGTATGATTGTGATTGTAAGATTGCGATTGTATGAATGGGATTGTATGATTGTGATTGCATGATTGTGATTGTATGATTGTGATTGTATGATTGTGATTGTATGATTGTGATAGTATGATTGTGATTGTATGATTGTGATTGTATGACTGTGATTGTATGATTGTGATTGTGCGATTGTGATTGTACGATTGTGATTGTACGATTGTGATTGTATGATTGTGATTGTATGATTATGATTGAATGATTGTGATTGCATGACTGTGATTGTATGATTGTGATTGCATGACTTTGAATGTATGGTTGTGATTGTATGATTGTGATTGTATGATTGTGATAGTATGATTGTGATTGTAAGATTGTGATGGTATGACTGTGATTGTATGATTGTGATTGTATGATTGTCATTGTGTGATTGTGATTGCATGATTGTGATTGTATGATCGAGATTGCATGATTTTGTATGTATGATTGTGACTGTATGATTGTGATTGTATGATTGTGATTGTATGATTGTGATTGTATGATTGTGATTGTACGATTGTGATAGTATGATTGTGATTGTATGATTGTTATTGTATGACTGTGATTGTATGATTGTGATTGTATGATTGTGATTGTATGATTGTGATTGTATGATTGTGATAGTATGATTGTGATTGTATGATTATGATTGAATGATTGTGATTGCATGATTGTGATTGTATGATTGTGATTGTATGATTGTGATTGCATGATTTTGAATGTATGATTGTGATTGTATGATTGTGATTGTATGATTGCGATTGTATGATTGTGATAGTATGATTGTGATTGTATGATTGTGAATGTATGATTGTGATGGCATGATTGTGGTTGTATGATTGCGATCGTATGATTGTGATTGTATGATTATGATTGTATGATTGTGATTGAATGATTGCGATTGTATGATTGTGATTGTATGATTATGATTGTATTTTTGTGATTGTATGATTGTGATGGTATGATTGTGATTGTATGATTGTGATGTATGATTGTAATTGTATGATTGTGATTGTATGATTGTGATTGTATGATTGTGATGGTATGATTGTGATTGTATGATTGCGATCGTCTGATTGTGATTGTATGATTATGATTGTATGATTGTGATTGAATGATTGCGATTGTATGATTGTGATTGTATGATTATGATTGTATTTTTGTGATTGTATGATTGTGATTGTATGATTGTGATTGTATAATTGTGATTGTACGATTGTGATTGTATGATTGTGATTGTATGATTGCGATCGTATGAATGCGATTGTATGATTGTGATTGCATGATTGGGATTGTATGATTGTGATTGTATGATATTGATTGTATGATTGTGATTGTATGATTGTGATTGTATGATTGTGATAGTATGATTGTGATTGTATGATTGTGATTGTATGACTGTGATTGTATGATTGTGATTGTGCGATTGTGATTGTGCGATTGTGATTGTACGATTGTGATTGTACGATTGTGATTGCATGATTGTGATTGTATGATTGTGATTGCATGACTTTGAATGTATGATTGTGATTGTATGATTGTGATTGTATGATTGTGGTAGTATGATTGTGATTGTATGATTGTGATTGCATGATTGTGATTGTATGATTGTGATTGTATGATATTGATTGTATGATTGTGATTGTATGATTGTGATTGTATGATTGTGATAGTATGATTGTGATTGTATGATTGTGATTGTATGACTGTGATTGTATGATTGTGATTGTGCGATTGTGATTGTATGACTGTGATTGTATGATTGTGATTGTATGATTGTCACTGTGTGATTGTGATTGCATGATTGTGATTGTATGATCGAGATTGCATGATTTTGTATGTATGATTGTGACTGTATGATTGTGATTGTATGATTGTGATTGTATGATTGTGACTGTATGATTGTGATAGTATGATTGTGATTGTATGATTGTTATTGTATGACTGTGATTGTATGATTGTGATTGTATGATTGTGATTGTATGATTGTGATAGTATGATTGTGATTGTATGATTGTGATTGTATGACTGTGATTGTATGATTGTGATTGTGCGATTGTGATTGTACGATTGTGATTGTACGATTGTGATTGTACGATTGTGATTGTATGATTATGATTGAATGGTTGTGATTGCATGATTGTGATTGTATGATTGTGATTGTATGATTGTGATTGCATGATTTTGAATGTATGATTGTGATTGTATGATTGTGATTGTATGATTGTGATTGTATGATTGTGATTGTATGATTGTGATAGTATGATTGTGATTGTAAGATTGTGACTGTATGACTGTGATTGTATGATTGTGATTGTATGATTGTGATTGTATGATTATGATTGCATGATTGTGATTGTATGATTGTATTTGGGAGATTGTATTTTGGAGATTGTAATTGTAGGATTGCGATTGTATGATTGTGATTGTATGATTGTGATTGCATGATTGTGATTGTATGATTGTGATTGTATGATATTGATTGTATGATTGTGATTGTGTGATTGTTATTGTATGATTGTGATTGTATGATTGTGATAGTATGATTGTGATTGTATGATTGTGATTGTATGACTGTGATTGTATGATTGTGATTGTGCGATTGTGATTGTATGATTGTGATTGCATGACTTTGAATGTATGATTGTGATTGTATGATTGTGACTGTATGATTGTGATAGTATGATTGTGATTGTATGATTGCGATTGTATGATTGTGATTGTATGATTATGATTGTATTTTTGTGATTGTATGATTGTGATTGTATGATTGTGATTGTATGATTGTGATTGTAAGATTGCGATTGTATGAATGGGATTGTATGATTGTGATTGCATGATTGTGATTGTATGATTGTGATTGTATGATTGTGATTGCATGATTGTGATAGTATGATTGCGATTGTATGATTGTGATTGTATGACTGTGATTGTATGATTGTGATTGTGCGATTGTGATTGTACGATTGTGATTGTACGATTGTGATTGTATGATTGTGATTGTATGATTATGATTGAATGATTGTGATTGCATGGCTGTGATTGTATGATTGTGATTGCATGACTTTGAATGTATGGTTGTGATTGTATGATTGTGATTGTATGATTGTGATAGTATGATTGTGATAGTATGATTGTGATTGTAAGATTGTGATTGTATGACTGTGATTGTATGATTGTGATTGTATGATTGTCATTGTGTGATTGTGATTGCATGATTGTGATTGTATGATCGAGATTGCATGATTTTGTATGTACGATTGTGACTGTATGATTGTGATTGTATGATTGTGATTGTATGATTGTGATTGTATGATAATGATAGTATGATTGTGATTGTATGATTGTTATTGTATGACTGTGATTGTATGATTGTGATTGTATGATTGTGATTGTATGATTGTGATTGTATGATTGTGATTGCATGATTTTGAATGTATGATTGTGATTGTATGATTGTGATTGTATGATTGTGATTGCATGATTTTGAATGTATGATTGTGATTGTATGATTGTGATTGTATGATTGCGATTGTATGATTGTGATAGTATGATTGTGATTGTATGATTGTGAATGTATGATTGTGATGGCATGATTGTGATTGTATGATTGCGATCGTATGATTGTGATTGTATGATTATGATTGTATGATTGTGATTGAATGATTGCGATTGTATGATTGCGATTGTATGATTATGATTGTATTTTTGTGATTGTATGATTGTGATTGTATGATTGTGATTGTATGATTGTGATTGTATGATTGTGATTGTATGATTGTGATTGTATGATTGTGATTGTATGATTGTGATTTTATGATTATGATTGTATGATTGTGATTGCATGATTGTGATTGTATGTCTGTGATTGTATGATTGTGATTGTATGATTGTGATTGTAAGATTGTGATATTATGATTGTGATTGTAAGATTGTGATTGTATGACTGTGATTGTATGATTGTGATTGTATGATTATGATTGTATGATTGTATTTGGGTGATGGTAGTTGTATGATTGCGATTGTATGATTGTGATTGTATGATTGTGATGTATGATTGTAATTGTATGATTATGATTGTATGATTGTGATTGTATGATTGTGATGGTATGATTGTGATTGTATGATTGCGATCGTATGATTGTGATTGTATGATTATGATTGTATGATTGTGATTGAATGATTGCGATTGTATGATTGTGATTGTATGATTATGATTGTATTTTTGTGATTGTATGATTGTGATTGTATGATTGTGATTGTATGATTGTGATTGTATGATTGTGGTTGTACGATTGTGATTGTATGATTGTGATTGTATGATTGCGATCGTATGAATGCGATTGTATGATTGTGATTGCATGATTGTGATTGTATGATTGTGATTGTATGACTGTGATTGTATGATTGTGATTGTGCGATTGTGATTGTGCGATTGTGATTGTACGATTGTGATTGTACGATTGTGATTGCATGATTGTGATTGTATGATTTTGATTGCATGACTTTGAATGTATGATTGTGATTGTATGATTGTGATTGTATGATTGTGGTAGTATGATTGTGATTGTATGATTGTGATTGCATGATTGTGATTGTATGATTATGATTGTATGATATTGATTGTATGATTGTGATTGTATGATTGTGATTGTATGATTGTGATAGTATGATTGTGATAATATGATTGTGATTGTATGACTGTGATTGTACGATTGTGATTGTATGATTGGGATTGTATGATTATGATTGAATGATTGTGATTGCATGATTGTGATTGTATGATTGTGATTGCATGACTTTGAATGTATGATTGTGATTGTATGATTGTGATTGTATGATTGTGATAGTATGATTGTGATTGTAAGATTGTGATTGTATGATTGCGATTGTATGATTGTGATTGTATGATTATGATTGTATTTTTGTGATTGTATGATTGTGATTGTATGATTGTGATTGTATGATTGTGATTGTATGATTGTGATTGTAAGATTGCGATTGTATGAATGGGATTGTATGATTGTGATTGCATGATTTTGATTGTATGATTGTGATTGTATGATTGTGAGTGTATGATTGTGATAGTATGATTGTGATTGTATGATTGTGATTGTATGACTGTGATTGTATGATTGTGATTGTGCGATTGTGATTGTACGATTGTGATTGTACGATTGTGATTGTATGATTGTGATTGTACGATTATGATTGAATGATTGTGATTGCATGATTGTGATTGTATGATTGTGATTGCATGACTTTGAATGTATGATTGTGATTGTATGATTGTGATTGTATGATTGTGATAGTATGATTGTGATTGTAAGATTGTGATTGTATGACTGTGATTGTATGATTGTGATTGTATGATTGTCATTGTATGATTGTGATTATATGATTGTGATAGTATGATTGTGATTGTAAGATTGCGATTGTATGACTGTGATTGTATGATTGTGATTGTATGATTGTCATTGTATGATTGTGATTGCATGATTGTGATTGTATGATTGAGATTGCATGATTTTGTATGTATGATTGGGATTGTATGATTGTGATTGCATGATTGTGATTGTATGATTGTGATAGTATGATTGTGATTGTATGATTGTGATTGTATGACTGTGATTGTATGATTGTGATTGTATGATTGTGATTGTATGATATTGATTGTATGATTGTGATTGTATGATTGTGGTTGTATGATTGTGATAGTATGATTGTGATTGTATGATTGTGATTGTATGACTGTGATTGTATGATTGTGATTGTGCGATTGTGATTGTGCGATTGTGATTGTACGATTGTGATTGTACGATTGTGATTGCATGATTGTGATTGTATGATTGTGATTGCATGACTTTGAATGTATGATTGTGATTGTATGATTGTGATTGTATGATTGCGATAGCAAGATTGTGATTGTATGATTGCGATTGTATGATTGTGATTGTATGATTATGAGTGTATTTTTGTGATTGTATGATTGTGATTGTATGATTGTGATTGTATGATTGTGATTGTAAGATTGCGGTTGTATGAATGGGATTGTATGATTGTGATTGCATGATTTTGATTGTATGACTGTGATTGTATGATTGTGAGTGTATGATTGTGATAGTATGATTGTGATTGTATGATTGTGATTGTATGACTGTGATTGTATGATTGTGATTGTGCGATTGTGATTGTACGATTGTGATTGTACGATTGTGATTGTATGATTGTGATTGTATGATTATGATTGTATGATTGTGATTGCATGATTGTGATTGCATGATTGTGATTGTATGATTGTGATTGCATGACTTTGAATGTATGATTGTGATTGTATGATTGTGATTGTATGATTGTGATAGTATGATTGTGATTGTAAGATTGTGATTGTATGACTGTGATTGTATGATTGTGATTGTATGATTGTCATTGTATGATTGTGATTGCATGATTGTGATTGTATGATTGAGATTGCATGATTTTGTATGTATGATTGTGATTGTATGATTGTGATTGCATGATTGTGATTGTATGATTGTGATTGTATGATTGTGATTGTATGATTGTGATAGTATGATTGTGATTGTATGATTGTGATTGTATGACTGTGATTCTATGATTGTGATTGTGCGATTGTGATTGTACGATTGTGATTGTACGATTGTGATTGTATGATTGTGATTGTATGATTATGATTGAATGATTGTGATTGCATGATTGTGATTGTATGATTGTGATTGCATGATTTTGAATGTATGATTGTGATTGTATGATTGTGATTGTATGATTGTGATTGTATGATTGTGATAGTATGATTGTGATTGTAAGATTGTGATTGTATGACTGTGATTGTATGATTGTGATTGTATGGTTGTGATTGTATGATTATGATTGTATGATTGTGATTGTATGATTGTATTTGGGAGATTGTATTTTGGAGATTGTAACTGTAGGATTGCGATTGTATGATTGTGATTGTATGATTGTGATTGTAAGATTGTGATTGTATGATTGTGATTGTAAGATTGTGATTGTATGACTGTGATTGTATGGTTGTGATTGTATGATTGTGATTGTATGATTGTGATTGTATGATTATGGTTGTATGATTGTGATTGTATGATTGTGATAGTATGATTGTGATTGTATGATTGTGATTGTATGACTGTGATTGTATGATTGTGATTGTGCGATTGTGATTGTGCGATTGTGATTGTACGATTGTGATTGTACGATTGTGATTGCATGATTGTGATTGTATGATTGTGATTGTATGATATTGATTGTATGATTGTGATTGTATGATTGTGATTGTATGATTGTGATAGTATGATTGTGATTGTATGATTGTGATTGTATGACTGTGATTGTATGATTGTGATTGTGCGATTGTGATTGTGCGATTGTGATTGTACGATTGTGATTGTACGATTGTGATTGCATGATTGTGATTGTATGATTGTGATTGCATGACTTTGAATGTATGATTGGGATTGTATGATTGTGATTGTATGATTGCGATAGCATGATTGTGATTGTATGATTGCGATTGTATGATTGTGATTGTATGATTATTATTGTATTTTTGTGATTGTATGATTGTGATTGTATGATTGTGTTTGTATGATTGTGATTGTATGATTGTGATTGTAAGATTGCGATTGTATGAATGGGATTGTATGATTGTGATTGCATGATTTTGATTGTATGATTGTGATTGTATGATTGTGAGTGTATGATTGTGATAGTATGATTGTGATTGTATGATTGTGATTGTATGCCTGTGATTGTATGATTGTGATTGTGCGATTGTGATTGTACGATTGTGATTGTACGATTGTGATTGTATGATTGTGATTGTACGATTATGATTGAATGATTGTGATTGCATGATTGTGATTGTATGATTGTGATTGCATGACTTTGAATGTATGATTGTGATTGTATGATTGTGATTGTATGATTGTGATTGCATGATTTTGAATGTATGATTGTGATTGTATGATTGTGATAGTATGATTGTGATTGTAAGATTGTGACTGTATGACTGTGATTGTATGATTGTGATTGTATGATTGTGATTGTATGATTATGGTTGTATGATTGTGATTGTATGATTGTATTTGGGAGATTGTATTTTGGAGATTGTAATTGTAGGATTGCGATTGTATGATTGTGATTGTATGATTGTGATTGCATGATTGTGATTGTATGATTGTGATTGTATGATATTGATTGTAAGATTGCGATTGTATGAATGGGATTGTATGATTGTGATTGCATGATTTTGATTGTATGATTGTGATTGTATGATTGTGAGTGTATGATTGTGATAGTATGATTGTGATTGTATGATTGTGATTGTATGACTGTGATTGTATGATTGTGATTGTGCGATTGTGATTGTATGTCTGTGATTGTATGATTGTGATTGTATGATTGTCATTGTGTGATTGTGATTGCATGATTGTGATTGTATGATCGAGATTGCATGATTTTGTATGTATGATTGTGACTGTATGATTGTGATTGTATGATTGTGATTGTATGATTGTGATTGTATGATTGTGATAGTATGATTGTGATTGTATGATTGTTATTGTATGACTGTGATTGTATGATTGTGATTGTATGATTGTGATTGTATGATTGTGATTGTATGATTGTGATAGTATGATTGTGATTGTATGATTGTGATTGTATGACTGTGATTGTATGATTGTGATTGTGCGATTGTGATTGTACGATTGTGATTGTACGATTGTGATTGTATGATTGTGATTGTATGATTATGATTGAATGATTGTGATTGCATGATTGTGATTGTATGATTGTGATTGCATGATTTTGAATGTATGATTGTGATTGTATGATTGTGATTGTATGATTGTGATTGTATGATTGTGATAGTATGATTGTGATTGTAAGATTGTGACTGTATGACTGTGATTGTATGATTGTGATTGTATGATTGTGATTGTATGATTATGATTGTATGATTGTGATTGTATGATTGTATTTGGGAGATTGTATTTTGGAGATTGTAATTGTAGGATTGCGATTGTATGATTGTGATTGTATGATTGTGATTGCATGATTGTGATTGTATGATTGTGATAGTATGATTGTGATTGTATGATTGCGATTGTATGATTGTGATTGTATGATTATGATTGTATTTTTGTGATTGTATGATTGTGATTGTATAATTGTGATTGTATGATTGTGATTGTAAGATTGCGATTGTATGAATGGGATTGTATGATTGTGATTGCATGATTGTGATTGTATGATTGTGATTGTATGATTGTGATTGTATGATTGTGATAGTATGATTGTGATTGTATGATTGTGATTGTATGACTGCGATTGTATGATTGTGATTGTGCGATTGTGATTGTACGATTGTGATTGTACGATTGTGATTGTATGATTGTGATTGTATGATTATGATTGAATGATTGTGATTGCATGACTGTGATTGTATGATTGTAATTGCATGACTTTGAATGTATGGTTGTGATTGTATGATTGTGATTGTATGATTGTGATAGTATGATTGTGATTGTAAGATTGTGATTGTATGACTGTGATTGTATGATTGTGATTGTATGATTGTCATTGTGTGATTGTGATTGCATGATTGTGATTGTATGATCGAGATTGCATGATTTTGTATGTATGATTGTGACTGTATGATTGTGATTGTATGATTGTGATTGTATGATTGTGATTGTATGATTGTGATTGTATGATTATGATTGTATGGTTGTGATTGTATGATTGTGATGGAATGATTGTGATTGTATGATTGCGATAGAATGATTGTGATTGTATGATCGTGATTGTATGATTGTGACTGTATGATTGTGATTGTATGACTGTGATTGTATGACTGTGATTGTATGATTGTGATGGTATGATTGTGATTGTATGATTTCGATTGTATGACTGTGATTGTATGATTGTGATTGTATGATAGCGATAGTATGATTGTGATTGTATGACTGTGATTGTATGACTGTGATTGTATGATTGTGATTGTGCGATTGTGATTGTAAGATTGTGATTGTACGATTGTGATTGTATGATTGTGATTGCATGATTGTGATTGTATGATTGTGATTGTATGATTGTGTTTGTATGATTGTGATCGTATGACTGTGATTGTATGACTGTGATTGAATGATTGTGATGGTATGATTGTGATTGTATGATTGTGATTGTATGATTGTGTTTGTATGATTGTGATCGTATGACTGTGATTGTATGACTGTGATTGCATGATTGTGATGGTATGATTGTGATTGTATGATTGTGATTGTATGATTGTGATTGTATGATTGTGATTGTATGACTGTGATTGAATGATTGTGATTGCGCGATTGTGATTGTACGACTGTGATTGTACGATTGTGATTGCATGATTGTGATTGTATGATTGTGATTGCATGACTTTGAATGTATGATTGTGATTGTATGATTGTGACTGTATGATTGTGATAGTATGATTGTGATTGTATGATTGCGATTGTATGATTGTGATTGTATGATTATGATTGTATTTTTGTGATTGTATGATTGTGATTGTATAATTGTGATTGTATGATTGTGATTGTAAGATTGCGATTGTATGAATGGGATTGTATGATTGTGATTGCATGATTGTGATTGTATGATTGTGATTGTATGATTGTGATTGTATGATTGTGATAGTATGATTGTGATTGTATGATTGTGATTGTATGACTGCGATTGTATGATTGTGATTGTGCGATTGTGATTGTACGATTGTGATTGTATGATTGTGATTGTATGATTATGATTGAATGATTGTGATTGCATGACTGTGATTGTATGATTGTGATTGCATGACTTTGAATGTATGGTTGTGATTGTATGATTGTGATTGTATGATTGTGATTGTATGATTGTGATTGTATGATTGTGATTGTATGATTGTGATTGTATGATTGTCATTGTCTGATTATGATTGTATGATTGTGATTGCATGATTGTGATTTTATGATTGTGATAGTATGACTGTGATTGTATGATTGTGATTGTGCGATTGTGATTGTAAGATTGTGATTGTACGATTGTGATTGTATGATTGTGATTGCATGATTGTGATTGTATGATTGTGATTGTATGATTGTGTTTGTATGATTGTGATCGTATGACTGTGATTGTATGACTGTGATTGAATGTTTGTGATGGTATGATTGTGATTGTATGATTGTGATTGTATGATTGTGTTTGTATGATTGTGATCATATGACTGTGATTGTATGACTGTGATTGCATGATTGTGATGGTATGATTGTGATTGTATGATTGTGATTGTATGATTGTGATTGTATGATTGTGATTGTATGACTGTGATTGAATGATTGTGATTGCGCGATTGTGATTGTACGACTGTGATTGTACGATTGTGATTGCATGATTGTGATTGTATGATTGTGATTGCATGACTTTGAATGTATGATTGTGATTGTATGATTGTGACTGTATGATTGTGATAGTATGATTGTGATTGTATGATTGCGATTGTATGATTGTGATTGTATGATTATGATTGTATTTTTGTGATTGTATGATTGTGATTGTATAATTGTGATTGTATGATTGTGATTGTAAGATTGCGATTGAATGAATGGGATTGTATGATTGTGATTGCATGATTGTGATTGTATGATTGTGATTGTATGATTGTGATTGTATGATTGTGATAGTATGATTGTGATTGTATGATTGTGATTGTATGACTGCGATTGTATGATTGTGATTGTGCGATTGTGATTGTACGATTGTGATTGTCCGATTGTGATTGTATGATTGTGATTGTATGATTATGATTGAATGATTGTGATTGCATGACTGTGATTGTATGATTGTGATTGCATGACTTTGAATGTATGGTTGTGATTGTATGATTGTGATTGTATGATTGTCATTGTGTGATTGTGATTGCATGATTGTGATTGTATGATCGAGATTGCATGATTTTGTATGTATGATTGTGACTGTATGATTGTGATTGTATGATTGTGATTGTATGATTGTGATTGTATGATTGTGATTGTACGATTGTGATAGTATGATTGTGATTGTATGATTGTTATTGTATGACTGTGATTGTATGATTGTGATTGTATGATTGTGATTGTATGATTGTGATTGAATGATTGTGATAGTATGATTGTGATTGTATGATTGTGATTGTGCGATTGTGATTGTAAGATTGTGATTGTACGATTGTGATTGTATGATTGTGATTGTATGATTATGATTGAATGATTGTGATTGCATGATTGTGATTGTATGATTGTGATTGTATGATTGTGATTGCATGATTTTGAATGTATGATTGTGATTGTATGATTGTGATTGTATGATTGCGGTTGTATGATTGTGATAGTATGATTGTGATTGTATGATTGTGAATGTATGATTGTGATGGCATGATTGTGATTGTATGATTGCGATCGTATGATTGTGATTGTATGATTATGATTGAATGATTGTGATTGAATGATTGCGATTGTATGATTGTGATTGTATTATTATGATTGTATGATTGTGATTGTATGATTGTGATTGTATGATTGTGATAGTATGATTGTGATTGTATGATTGTGATTGTATGACTGTGATTGTATGATTGTGATTGTGCGATTGTGATTGTGCGATTGTGATTGTACGATTGTGATTGTACGATTGTGATTGCATGATTGTGATTGTATGATTGTGATTGTATGATATTGATTGTATGATTGTGATTGTATGACTGTGATTGAATGATTGTGATGGTATGATTGTGATTGTATGATTGTGATTGTATGATTGTGTTTGTATGATTGTGATCGTATGACTGTGATTGTATGACTGTGATTGCATGATTGTGATGGTATGATTGTGATTGTATGATTGTGATTGTATGATTGTGATTGTATGATTGTGATTGTATGACTGTGATTGAATGATTGTGATTGCGCGATTGTGATTGTACGACTGTGATTGTACGATTGTGATTGCATGATTGTGATTGTATGATTGTGATTGCATGACTTTGAATGTATGATTGTGATTGTATGATTGTGACTGTATGATTGTGATAGTATGATTGTGATTGTATGATTGCGATTGTATGATTGTGATTGTATGATTATGATTGTATTTTTGTGATTGTATGATTGTGATTGTATAATTGTGATTGTATGATTGTGATTGTAAGATTGCGATTGTATGAATGGGATTGTATGATTGTGATTGCATGATTGTGATTGTATGATTGTGATTGTATGATTGTGATTGTATGATTGTGATAGTATGATTGTGATTGTATGATTGTGATTGTATGACTGCGATTGTATGATTGTGATTGTGCGATTGTGATTGTACGATTGTGATTGTACGATTGTGATTGTATGATTGTGATTGTATGATTATGATTGAATGATTGTGATTGCATGACTGTGATTGTATGATTGTGATTGCATGACTTTGAATGTATGGTTGTGATTGTATGATTGTGATTGTATGATTGTGATTGTATGATTGTGATTGTATGATTGTGATTGTATGATTGTGATTGTATGATTGTGATTGTATGATTGTCATTGTCTGATTATGATTGTATGATTGTGATTGCATGATTGTGATTTTATGATTGTGATAGTATGACTGTGATTGTATGATTGTGATTGTGCGATTGTGATTGTAAAATTGTGATTGTACGATTGTGATTGTATGATTGTGATTGCATGATTGTGATTGTATGATTGTGATTGTATGATTGTGTTTGTATGATTGTGATCGTATGACTGTGATTGTATGACTGTGATTGAATGATTGTGATGGTATGATTGTGATTGTATGATTGTGATTGTATGATTGTGTTTGTATGATTGTGATCGTATGACTGTGATTGTATGACTGTGATTGCATGATTGTGATGGTATGATTGTGATTGTATGATTGTGATTGTATGATTGTGATTGTATGATTGTGATTGTATGACTGTGATTGAATGATTGTGATTGCGCGATTGTGATTGTACGACTGTGATTGTACGATTGTGATTGCATGATTGTGATTGTATGATTGTGATTGCATGACTTTGAATGTATGATTGTGATTGTATGATTGTGACTGTATGATTGTGATAGTATGATTGTGATTGTATGATTGCGATTGTATGATTGTGATTGTATGATTATGATTGTATTTTTGTGATTGTATGATTGTGATTGTATAATTGTGATTGTATGATTGTGATTGTAAGATTGCGATTGTATGAATGGGATTGTATGATTGTGATTGCATGATTGTGATTGTATGATTGTGATTGTATGATTGTGATTGTATGATTGTGATAGTATGATTGTGATTGTATGATTGTGATTGTATGATTGTGATTGCATGATTTTGAATGTATGATTGTGATTGTATGATTGTGATTGTATGATTGCGGTTGTATGATTGTGATAGTATGATTGTGATTGTATGATTGTGAATGTATGATTGTGATGGCATGATTGTGATTGTATGATTGCGATCGTATGATTGTGATTGTATGATTATGATTGAATGATTGTGATTGAATGATTGCGATTGTATGATATTGATTGTATGATTGTGATTGTATGATTGTGATTGTATGATTGTGATAGTATGATTGTGATTGTATGATTGTGATTGTATGACTGTGATTGTATGATTGTGATTGTGCGATTGTGATTGTGCGATTGTGATTGTGCGATTGTGATTGTACGATTGTGATTGTACGATTGTGATTGCATGATTGTGATTGTATGATTGTGATTGCATGACTTTGAATGTATGATTGTGATTGTATGATTGTGATTGTATGATTGCGATAGCATGATTGTGATTGTATGATTGCGATTGTATGATTGTGATTGTATGATTATGATTGTATTTTTGTGATTGTATGATTGTGATTGTATCATTGTGTTTGTATGATTGTGATTGTATGATTGTGATTGTAAGATTGCGATTGTATGAATGGTATTGTATGATTGTGATTGCATGATTTTGATTGTATGATTGTGATTGTATGATTGTGAGTGTATGATTGTGATAGTATGATTGTGATTGTATGATTGTGATTGTATGACTGTGATTGTATGATTGTGATTGTGCGATTGTGATTGTACGATTGTGATTGTACGATTGTGATTGTATGATTGTGATTGTACGATTATGATTGAATGATTGTGATTGCATGATTGTGATTGTATGATTGTGATTGCATGACTTTGAATGTATGATTGTGATTGTATGATTGTGATTGTATGATTGTGATTGCATGATTTTGAATGTATGATTGTGATTGTATGATTGTGATAGTATGATTGTGATTGTAAGATTGTGACTGTATGACTGTGATTGCATGATTGTGATTGTATGATTGTGATTGTATGATATTGATTGTAAGATTGCGATTGTATGAATGGGATTGTATGATTGTGATTGCATGATTTTGATTGTATGATTGTGATTGTATGATTGTGAGTGTATGATTGTGATAGCATGATTGTGATTGTATGATTGTGATTGTATGACTGTGATTGTATGATTGTGATTGTGCGATTGTGATTGTATGTCTGTGATTGTATGATTGTGATTGTATGATTGTCATTGTGTGATTGTGATTGCATGATTGTGATTGTATGATCGAGATTGCATGATTTTGTATGTATGATTGTGACTGTATGATTGTGATTGTATGATTGTGATTGTATGATTGTGATTGTATGATTGTGATAGTATGATTGTGATTGTATGATTGTTATTGTATGACTGTGATTGTATGATTGTGATTGTATGATTGTGATAGTATGATTGTGATTGTAAGATTGTGACTGTATGACTGTGATTGTATGATTGTGATTGTATGATTGTGATTGTATGATTGTGATTGTATGATTATGATTGTATGATTGTGATTGTATGATTGTATTTGGGAGATTGTATTTTGGAGATTGTAATTGTAGGATTGCGATTGTATGATTGTGATTGTATGATTGTGATTGCATGATTGTGATTGTATGATTGTGATAGTATGATTGTGATTGTATGATTGCGATTGTATGATTGTGATTGTATGATTATGATTGTATTTTTGTGATTGTATGATTGTGATTGTATAATTGTGATTGTATGATTGTGATTGTAAGATTGCGATTGTATGAATGGGATTGTATGATTGTGATTGCATGATTGTGATTGTATGATTGTGATTGTATGATTGTGATTGTATGATTGTGATAGTATGATTGTGATTGTATGATTGTGATTGTATGACTGCGATTGTATGATTGTGATTGTGCGATTGTGATTGTACGATTGAGATTGTACGATTGTGATTGTATGATTGTGATTGTATGATTATGATTGAATGATTGTGATTGCATGACTGTGATTGTATGATTGTGATTGCATGACTTTGAATGTATGGTTGTGATTGTATGATTGTGATTGTATGATTGTGATAGTATGATTGTGATTGTAAGATTGTGATTGTATGACTGTGATTGTATGATTGTGATTGTATGATTGTCATTGTGTGATTGTGATTGCATGATTGTGATTGTATGATCGAGATTGCATGATTTTGTATGTATGATTGTGACTGTATGATTGTGATTGTATGATTGTGATTGTATGATTGTGATTGTATGATTGTGATTGTATGATTATGATTGTATGGTTGTGATTGTATGATTGTGATGGTATGATTGTGATTGTATGATTGCGATAGAATGATTGTGATTGTATGATCGTGATTGTATGATTGTGACTGTATGATTGTGATTGTATGACTGTGATTGTATGACTGTGATTGTATGACTGTGATGGTATGATTGTGATTGTATGATTTCGATTGTATGACTGTGATTGTATGATTGTGATTGTATGATAGCGATAGTATGATTGTGATTGTATGACTGTGATTGTATGACTGTGATTGTATGATTGTGATTGTATGATTGTATTTGGGAGATTGTATTTTGGTGATTGTAATTATATGATTGCGATTGTATGATTGTGATTGTATGATTGTGATTGTATGATTGTCATTGTCTGATTATGATTGTATGATTGTGATTGCATGATTGTGATTTTATGATTGTGATAGTATGACTGTGATTGTATGATTGTGATTGTGCGATTGTGATTGTAAGATTGTGATTGTACGATTGTGATTGTATGATTGTGATTGCATGATTGTGATTGTATGATTGTGATTGTATGATTGTGTTTGTATGATTGTGATCGTATGACTGTGATTGTATGACTGTGATTGAATGATTGTGATGGTATGATTGTGATTGTATGATTGTGATTGTATGATTGTGTTTGTATGATTGTGATCGTATGACTGTGATTGTATGACTGTGATTGCATGATTGTGATGGTATGATTGTGATTGTATGATTGTGATTGTATGATTGTGATTGTATGATTGTGATTGTATGACTGTGATTGAATGATTGTGATTGCGCGATTGTGATTGTACGACTGTGATTGTACGATTGTGATTGCATGATTGTGATTGTATGATTGTGATTGCATGACTTTGAATGTATGATTGTGATTGTATGATTGTGACTGTATGATTGTGATAGTATGATTGTGATTGTATGATTGCGATTGTATGATTGTGATTGTAAGATTGCGATTGTATGAATGGGATTGTATGATTGTGATTGCATGATTGTGATTGTATGATTGTGATTGTATGATTGTGATTGTATGATTGTGATAGTATGATTGTGATTGTATGATTGTGATTGTATGACTGCGATTGTATGATTGTGATTGTGCGATTGTGATTGTACGATTGTGATTGTACGATTGTGATTGTATGATTGTGATTGTATGATTATGATTGAATGATTGTGATTGCATGACTGTGATTGTATGATTGTGATTGCATGACTTTGAATGTATGGTTGTGATTGTATGATTGTGATTGTATGATTGTGATTGTATGATTGTGATTGTATGATTGTGATTGTATGATTGTGATTGTATGATTGTGATTGTATGATTGTCATTGTCTGATTATGATTGTATGATTGTGATTGCATGATTGTGATTTTATGATTGTGATAGTATGACTGTGATTGTATGATTGTGATTGTGCGATTGTGATTGTAAGATTGTGATTGTACGATTGTGATTGTATGATTGTGATTGCATGATTGTGATTGTATGATTGTGATTGTATGATTGTGTTTGTATGATTGTGATCGTATGACTGTGATTGTATGACTGTGATTGAATGATTGTGATGGTATGATTGTGATTGTATGATTGTGATTGTATGATTGTGTTTGTATGATTGTGATCGTATGACTGTGATTGTATGACTGTGATTGCATGATTGTGATGGTATGATTGTGATTGTATAATTGTGATTGTATGATTGTGATTGTATGATTGTGATTGTATGACTGTGATTGAATGATTGTGATTGCGCGATTGTGATTGTACGACTGTGATTGTACGATTGTGATTGCATGATTGTGATTGTATGATTGTGATTGCATGACTTTGAATGTATGATTGTGATTGTATGATTGTGACTGTATGATTGTGATAGTATGATTGTGATTGTATGATTGCGATTGTATGATTGTGATTGTATGATTATGATTGTATTTTTGTGATTGTATGATTGTGATTGTATAATTGTGATTGTATGATTGTGATTGTAAGATTGCGATTGTATGAATGGGATTGTATGATTGTGATTGCATGATTGTGATTGTATGATTGTGATTGTATGATTGTGATTGTATGATTGTGATAGTATGATTGTGATTGTATGATTGTGATTGTATGACTGCGATTGTATGATTGTGATTGTGCGATTGTGATTGTACGATTGTGATTGTACGATTGTGATTGTATGATTGTGATTGTATGATTATGATTGAATGATTGTGATTGCATGACTGTGATTGTATGATTGTGATTGCATGACTTTGAATGTATGGTTGTGATTGTATGATTGTGATTGTATGATTGTGATAGTATGATTGTGATTGTAAGATTGTGATTGTATGACTGTGATTGTATGATTGTGATTGTATGATTGTCATTGTGTGATTGTGATTGCATGATTGTGATTGTATGATCGAGATTGCATGATTTTGTATGTATGATTGTGATTGTATGATTGTGATTGTATGATTGTGATTGTATGATTGTGATTGTATGATTGTGATTGTACGATTGTGATAGTATGATTGTGATTGTATGATTGTTATTGTATGACTGTGATTGTATGATTGTGATTGTATGATTGTGATTGTATGATTGTGATTGAATGATTGTGATAGTATGATTGTGATTGTATGATTGTGATTGTGCGATTGTGATTGTAAGATTGTGATTGTACGATTGTGATTGTATGATTGTGATTGTATGATTGTGATTGTATGATTGTGATTGCATGATTTTGAATGTATGATTGTGATTGTATGATTGTGATTGTATGATTGCGGTTGTATGATTGTGATAGTATGATTGTGATTGTATGATTGTGAATGTATGATTGTGATGGCATGATTGTGATTGTATGATTGCGATCGTATGATTGTGATTGTATGATTATGATTGTATGATTGTGATTGAATGATTGCGATTGTATGATTGTGATTGTATGATTATGATTGTATGATTGTGATTGTATGATTGTGATTGTATGATTGTGATAGTATGATTGTGATTGTATGATTGTGATTGTATGACTGTGATTGTATGATTGTGATTGTGCGATTGTGATTGTGCGATTGTGATTGTACGATTGTGATTGTACGATTGTGATTGCATGATTGTGATTGTATGATTGTGATTGTATGATATTGATTGTATGATTGTGATTGTATGATTGTGATTGTATGATTGTGATAGTATGATTGTGATTGTATGATTGTGATCGTATGACTGTGATTGTATGATTGTGATTGTGCGATTGTGATTGTGCGATTGTGATTGTACGATTGTGATTGTACGATTGTGATTGCATGATTGTGATTGTATGATTGTGATTGCATGACTTTGAATGTATGATTGTGATTGTATGATTGTGATTGTATGATTGCGATAGCATGATTGTGATTGTATGATTGCGATTGTATGATTGTGATTGTATGATTATGATTGTATTTTTGTGATTGTATGATTGTGATTGTATCATTGTGTTTGTATGATTGTGATTGTATGATTGTGATTGTAAGATTGTGATTGTATGATTGTGATTGTACGATTATGATTGAATGATTGTGATTGCATGATTGTGATTGTATGATTGTGATTGCATGACTTTGAATGTATGATTGTGATTGTATGATTGTGATTGTATGATTGTGATTGCATGATTTTGAATGTATGATTGTGATTGTATGATTGTGATAGTATGATTGTGATTGTAAGATTGTGACTGTATGACTGTGATTGTATGATTGTGATTGTATGATTGTGATTGTATGATTATGGTTGTATGATTGTGATTGTATGATTGTATTTGGGAGATTGTATTTTGGAGATTGTAATTGTAGGATTGCGATTGTATGATTGTGATTGTATGATTGTGATTGCATGATTGTGATTGTATGATTGTGATTGTATGATATTGATTGTAAGATTGCGATTGTATGAATGGGATTGTATGATTGTGATTGCATGATTTTGATTGTATGATTGTGATTGTATGATTGTGAGTGTATGATTGTGATAGTATGATTGTGATTGTATGATTGTGATTGTATGACTGTGATTGTATGATTGTGATTGTGCGATTGTGATTGTATGTCTGTGATTGTATGATTGTGATTGTATGATTGTCATTGTGTGATTGTGATTGCATGATTGTGATTGTATGATCGAGATTGCATGATTTTGTATGTATGATTGTGACTGTATGATTGTGATTGTATGATTGTGATTGTATGATTGTGATTGTATGATTGTGATAGTATGATTGTGATTGTATGATTGTTATTGTATGACTGTGATTGTATGATTGTGATTGTATGATTGTGATTGTATGATTGTGATTGTATGATTGTGATAGTATGATTGTGATTGTATGATTGTGATTGTATGACTGTGATTGTATGATTGTGATTGTGCGATTGTGATTGTACGATTGTGATTGTACGATTGTGATTGTATGATTGTGATTGTATGATTATGATTGAATGATTGTGATTGCATGATTGTGATTGTATGATTGTGATTGCATGATTTTGAATGTATGATTGTGATTGTATGATTGTGATTGTATGATTGTGATTGTATGATTGTGATAGTATGATTGTGATTGTAAGATTGTGACTGTATGACTGTGATTGTATGATTGTGATTGTATGATTGTGATTGTATGATTATGATTGTATGATTGTGATTGTATGATTGTATTTGGGAGATTGTATTTTGGAGATTGTAATTGTAGGATTGCGATTGTATGATTGTGATTGTATGATTGTGATTGCATGATTGTGATTGTATGATTGTGATTGTATGATATTGATTGTATGATTGTGATTGTATGATTGTGAGTGTATGATTGTGATAGTATGATTGTGATTGTATGATTGTGATTGTGCGATTGTGATTGCGCGATTGTGATTGTACGACGGTGATTGTATGATTGTGATTGTATGATTGTGATGGTATGATTGTGATTGTATGATTGTTATTGTATGACTGTGATTGTATGATTGTGATTGTATGATTGTGATTGAATGATTGCGATTGTATGATTGTGATTGTATGATTATGATTGTATTTTTGTGATTGTATGATTGTGATTGTATGATTGTGATTGTATGATTGTGATTGTATGATTGTGATTGTATGATTGTGATTGTATGATTGTGATTGTATGATTGTGATTTTATGATTATGATTGTATGATTGTGATTGTATGATTGTGATTGTATGTCTGTGATTGTATGATTGTAATTGTACGATTGGGATTGTACGATTGTGATTGTACGATTGTGATTGTACGATTGTGATTGTATGATTGTGATTGCATGATTGTGATTGTATGATTGTGATTGCATCATTTTGAATGTATGATTGTGATTGTATGATTGTGATTGTATGATTGTGATTGTATGATTGTGATTGTATGATTGTGATTGTATGATTGTGATTGTATGATTGTGATTGTAAGATTGTGATTGTATGATTGTGATTGTAAGATTGTGATTGTATGACTGTGATTGTATGATTGTGATTGTATGATTATGATTGTATGATTGTATTTGGGTGATGGCAGTTGTATGATTGCGATTGTATGATTGTGATTGTATGATTGTGATGTATGATTGTAATTGTATGATTATGATTGTATGATTGTGATTGTATGATTGTGATGGTATGATTGTGATTGTATGATTGCGATCGTATGATTGTGATTGTATGATTATGATTGTATGATTGTGATTGAATGATTGCGATTGTATGATTGTGATTGTATGATTATGATTGTATTTTTGTGATTGTATGATTGTGATTGTATGATTGTGATTGTATGATTGTGATTGTACGATTGTGATTGTATGATTGTGATTGTATGATTGCGATCGTATGAATGCGATTGTATGATTGTGATTGCATGATTGTGATTGTATGATTGTGATTGTATGATATTGATTGTATGATTGTGATTGTATGATTGTGATTGTATGATTGTGATAGTATGATTGTGATTGTATGATTGTGATTGTATGACTGTGATTGTACGATTGTGATTGTGCGATTGTGATTGTGCGATTGTGATTGTACGATTGTGATTGTACGATTGTGATTGCATGATTGTGATTGTATGATTGTGATTGCATGACTTTGAATGTATGATTGTGATTGTATGATTGTGATTGTATGATTGTGGTAGTATGATTGTGATTGTATGATTGTGATTGCATGATTGTGATTGTATGATTGTGATTGTATGATTGTGATAGTATGATTGTGATTGTATGATTGTGATTGTATGACTGTGATTGTACGATTGTGATTGTATGATTGTGATTGTATGATTATGATTGAATGATTGTGATTGCATGATTGTGATTGTATGATTGTGATTGCATGACTTTGAATGTATGATTGTGATTGTATGATTGTGATTGTATGATTGTGATTGTATGATTGTGATAGTATGATTGTGATAGTATGATTGTGATTGTACGATTGTGATTGTACGATTGTGATTGTATGATTGTGATTGTACGATTATGATTGAATGATTGTGATTGCATGATTGTGATTGTATGATTGTGATTGCATGACTTTGAATGTATGATTGTGATTGTATGATTGTGATTGTATGATTGTGATAGTATGATTGTGATTGTAAGATTGTGATTGTATGACTGTGATTGTATGATTGTGATTGTATGATTGTCATTGTATGATTGTGATTGCATGAGTGTGATTGTATGATTGAGATTGCATGATTTTGTATGTATGATTGTGATTGTATGATTGTGATTGCATGATTGTGATTGTATGATTGTGATAGTATGATTGTGATTGTATGATTGTGATTGTATGATTGTGATTGTATGACTGTGATTGTATGATTGTGATTGTATGATGGTGATTGTATGATATTGATTGTATGATTGTGATTGTTTGATTGTGATTGTATGATTGTGATAGTATGATTGTGATTGTATGATTGTGATTGTATGACTGTGATTGTATGATTGTGATTGTGCGATTGTGATTGTGCGATTGTGATTGTACGATTGTGATTGTACGATTGTGTTTGCATGATTGTGATTGTATGATTGTGATTGCATGACTTTGAATGTATGATTGTGATTGTATGATTGTGATTGTATGATTGCGATAGCATGATTGTGATTGTATGATTGCGATTGTATGATTGTGATTGCATGATTATGATTGTATTTTTGTGATTGTATGATTGTGATTGTATGATTGTGATTGTATGATTGTGATTGTATGATTGTGATTGTAAGATTGCGATTGTATGAATGGGATTGTATGATTGTGATTGCATGATTTTGATTGTATGATTGTGATTGTATGATTGTGAGTGTATGATTGTGATAGTATGATTGTGATTGTATGATTGTGATTGTATGACTGTGATTGTATGATTGTGATTGTGCGATTGTGATTGTACGATTGTGATTGTACGATTGTGATTGTATGATTGTGATTGTATGATTATGATTGAATGATTGTGATTGCATGATTGTGATTGTATGATTGTGATTGCATGACTTTGAATGTATGATTGTGATTGTATGATTGTGATTGTATGATTGCGATTGTATGATTGTGATAGTATGATTGTGATAGTATGATTGTGATTGTACGATTGTGATTGTACGATTGTGATTGTATGATTGTGATTGTACGATTATGATTGAATGATTGTGATTGCATGATTGTGATTGTATGATTGTGATTGCATGACTTTGAATGTATGATTGTGATTGTATGATTGTGATTGTATGATTGTGATAGTATGATTGTGATTGTAAGATTGTGATTGTATGACTGTGATTGTATGATTGTGATTGTATGATTGTCATTGTATGATTGTGATTGCATGAGTGTGATTGTATGATTGAGATTGCATGATTTTGTATGTATGATTGTGATTGTATGATTGTGATTGCATGATTGTGATTGTATGATTGTGATAGTATGATTGTGATTGTATGATTGTGATTGTATGATTGTGATTGTATGACTGTGATTGTATGATTGTGATTGTATGATGGTGATTGTATGATATTGATTGTATGATTGTGATTGTTTGATTGTGATTGTACGATTGTGATTGTACGATTGTGATTGCATGATTGTGATTGTATGATTGCGATTGTATGATTGTGATTGTATGATTATGATTGTATTTTTGTGATTGTATGATTGTGATTGTATGATTGTGATTGTATGATTGTGATTGTATGATTGTGATTGTATGATTGTGATTGTATGATTGTGATTGTAAGATTGCGATTGTATGAATGGGATTGTATGATTGTGATTGCATGATTTTGATTGTATGATTGTGATTGTATGATTGTGAGTGTATGATTGTGATAGTATGATTGTGATTGTATGATTGTGATTGTATGACTGTGATTGTATGATTGTGATTGTGCGATTGTGATTGTACGATTGTGATTGTACGATTGTGATTGTATGATTGTGATTGTATGATTATGATTGAATGATTGTGATTGCCTGATTGTGATTGTATGATTGTGATTGCATGACTTTGAATGTATGATTGTGATTGTATGATTGTGATTGTATGATTGTGATTGTATGATTGTGATAGTATGATTGTGATTGTAAGATTGTGATTGTATGACTCTGATTGTATGATTGTGATTGTATGATTGTCATTGTATGATTGTGATTGCATGATTGTGATTGTATGATTGAGATTGCATGATTTTGTGTGTATGATTGTGATTGTATGATTGTGATTGCATGATTGTGATTGTATGATTGTGATAGTATGATTGTGATTGTATGATTGTGATTGTATGACTGTGATTGTATGATTGTGATTGTATGATTGTGATTGTATGATTGTGATAGTATGATTGTGATTGTATGATTGTGATTGTATGACTGTGATTGTATGATTGTGATTGTGCGATTGTGATTGTACGATTGTGATTGTACGATTCTGATTGTATGATTGTGATTGTATGATTATGATTGAATGATTGTGATTGCATGATTGTGATAGTATGATTGTGATTGTACGATTGTGATTGTAGGATTGCGATTGTATGATTGTGATTGTATGATTGTGATTGTAAGATTGTGATTGTATGATTGTGATTGTAAGATTGTGATTGTATGACTGTGATTGTATGGTTGTGATTGTATGATTGTGATTGTATGATTATGATTGTATGATTGTGATTGTATGATTGTATTTGGGAGATTGTATTTTGGAGATTGTAATTGTAGGATTGCGATTGTATGATTGCGATTGTATGATTGCGATTGTATGATTGCGATTGTATGATTGCGATTGTATGATTGTGATTGTATGATTGTGATTGTATGATTGTGATTGTATGATTGTGATTGTATGATTGTGATTTTATGATTATGATTGTATGATTGTGATTGTATGATTGTGATTGTATGACTGTGATTGTATGATTGTGATTGTGCGATTGGGATTGTACGATTTTGATTGTATGATTGTGATTGTAAGATTGTGATTGTATGACTGTAATTGTATGACTGTGATTGTATGATTGTGATTGTATGATTGTGATTGTAAGATTGTGATTGTGTGACTGTGATTGTATGATTGTGATTGTATGATTGTGATTGTATGATTGTGATTGTATGATTGTATTTGGGAGATGGTAGTTGTATGATTGCGATTGTACGATTGTGATTGTATGATTGTGATGTATGATTGTGATTGTATGATTGTGATTGTATGATTGTGATTGTATGATTGTGATTGTATGATTGTCATTGTCTGATTATGATTGTATGATTGTGATTGCATGATTGTGATTTTGTGATTGTGATAGTATGATTGTGATTGTGTGATTGCGATTGTATGATTGTGATTGCATGATTGTGATTGTATGATTGTGAATGTATGATTGTGTTTGTATGATTGTGATCGTATGACTGTGATTGTATGACTGTGATTGTATGATTGTGATGGTATGATTGTGATTGTATGATTGTGATCGTATGATTGTGATTGAATGATTGCGATTGTATGATTGTGATTGTATGATTATGATTGTATTTTTGTGATTGTATGATTGTGATTGTATGATTGTGATTGTATGATTGTGATTGTATGATTGTGATTGTATGATTGTGATTGTATGATTGTGATTTTATGATTATGATTGTATGATTGTGATTGTATGATTGTGATTGTATGTCTGTGATTGTATGATTGTGATTGTACGATTGGGATTGTACGATTGTGATTGTACGATTGTGATTGTACGATTGTGATTGTATGATTGTGATTGCATGATTGTGATTGTATGATTGTGATTGCATCATTTTGAATGTATGATTGTGATTGTATGATTGTGATTGTATGATTGTGATTGTATGATTGTGATTGTATGATTGTGATTGTATGATTGTGATTGTATGATTGCGATTGTATGATTGTGATTGTATGATTGTGATTGTATGATTGTGATTGTAAGATTGTGATTGTATGATTGTGATTGTAAGATTGTGATTGTATGACTGTGATTGTATGATTGTGATTGTATGATTATGATTGTATGATTGTATTTGGGTGATGGTAGTTGTATGATTGCGATTGTATGATTGTGATTGTATGATTGTGATGGTATGATTGTGATTGTATGATTGCGATCGTATGATTGCGATTGTATGATTGTGATTGTATGATTGTGATTGTATGATTGTGATTGTATGATTGTGATTGTATGATTGTGATTGTATGATTGTGATTGTATGATTGTGATTGTATGATTGTGAATGTATGATTGTGATTGTATGATTGTGATTGTATGATTGTGATAGTATGATTGTGATTGTATGATTGTGATTGTATGACAGTGATTGTATGATTGTGATTGTGCGATTGTGATTGTATGATTGTCATTGCATGACTTTGAATGTATGATTGTGATTGTATGATTGTGATTGTATGATTGTGGTAGTATGATTGTGATTGTATGATTGTGATTGCATGATTGTGATTGTATGATTGTGATTGTATGATTGTGATAGTATGATTGTGATTGTATGATTGTGATTGTATGACTGTGATTTTACGATTGTGATTGTATGATTGTGATTGTATGATTATGATTGAATGATTGTGATTGCATGATTGTGATTGTATGATTGTGATTGCATGACTTTGAATGTATGATTGTGATTGTATGATTGTGATTGTATGATTGTGATAGTATGATTGTGATTGTAAGATTGTGATTGTATGACTTTGATTGTATGATTGTGATTGTATGATTGTCATTGTATGATTGTGATTGCATGATTGTGATTGTATGATTGAGATTGCATGATTTTGTATGTATGATTGTGATTGTATGATTGTGATTGCATGATTGTGATTGTATGATTGTGATAGTATGATTGTGATTGTATGATTGTGATTGTATGACTGTGATTGTATGATTGTGATTGTATGATTGTGATTGTATGATATTGATTGTATGATTGTGATTGTATGATTGTGATTGTATGATTGTGGTAGTATGATTGTGATTGTATGATTGTGATTGTATGACTGTGATTGTATGATTGTGATTGTGCGATTGTGATTGTGCGATTGTGATTGTACGATTGTGATTGTACGATTGTGATTGCATGATTGTGATTGTATGATTGTCATTGCATGACTTTGAATGTATGATTGTGATTGTATGATTGTGATTGTATGATTGTGGTAGTATGATTGTGATTGTATGATTGTGATTGCATGATTGTGATTGTATGATTGTGATTGTATGATTGTGATAGTATGATTGTGATTGTATGATTGTGATTGTATGACTGTGATTGTACGATTGTGATTGTATGATTGTGATTGTATGATTATGATTGAATGATTGTGATTGCATGATTGTGATTGTATGATTGTGATTGCATGACTTTGAATGTATGATTGTGATTGTATGATTGTGATTGTATGATTGTGATAGTATGATTGTGATTGTAAGATTGTGATTGTATGACTTTGATTGTATGATTGTGATTGTATGATTGTCATTGTATGATTGTGATTGCATGATTGTGAGTGTATGATTGAGATTGCATGATTTTGTATGTATGATTGTGATTGTATGATTGTGATTGCATGATTGTGATTGTATGATTGTGATAGTATGATTGTGATTGTATGATTGTGATTGTATGACTGTGATTGTATGATTGTGATTGTATGATTGTGATTGTATGATATTGATTGTATGATTGTGATTGTATGATTGTGATTGTATGATTGTGATAGTATGATTGTGATTGTATGATTGTGATTGTATGACTGTGATTGTATGATTGTGATTGTGCGATTGTGATTGTGCGATTGTGATTGTACGATTGTGATTGTACGATTGTGATTGCATGATTGTGATTGTATGATTGTGATTGCATGACTTTGAATGTATGATTGTGATTGTATGATTGTGATTGTATGATTGCGATAGCATGATTGTGATTGTATGATTGCGATTGTATGACTGTGATTGTATGATTATGATTGTATTTTTGTGATTGTATGATAGTGATTGTATGATTGTGATTGTATGATTGTGATTGTATGATTGTGATTGTATGATTGTGATTGTAAGATTGCGATTGTATGAATGGGATTGTATGATTGTGATTGCATGATTTTGATTGTATGATTGTGATTGTATGATTGTGAGTGTATGATTGTGATAGTATGATTGTGATTGTATGATTGTGATTGGATGACTGTGATTGTATGATTGTGATTGTGCGATTGTGATTGTACGATTGTGATTGTACGATTGTGATTGTATGATTGTGATTGTATGATTATGATTGAATGATTGTGATTGCATGATTGTGATTGTATGATTGTGATTGCATGACTTTGAATGTATGATTGTGATTGTATGATTGTGATTGTATGATTGTGATAGTATGATTGTGATTGTAAGATTGTGATTGTATGACTTTGATTGTATGATTGTGATTGTATGATTGTCATTGTATGATTGTGATTGCATGATTGTGATTGTATGATTGAGATTGCATGATTTTGTATGTATGATTGTGATTGTATGATTGTGATTGCATGATTGTGATTGTATGATTGTGATAGTATGATTGTGATTGTATGATTGTGATTGTATGACTGTGATTGTATGATTGTGATTGTATGATTGTGATTGAATGATTGTGATAGTATGATTGTGATTGTAAGATTGTGATTGTATGACTGTGATTGTATGATTGTGATTGTATGGTTGTGATTGTATGATTATGATTGTATGATTGTGATTGTATGATTGTATTTGGGAGATTGTATTTTGGAGATTGTAATTGTAGGATTGCGATAGTATGATTGTGATTGTATGATTGTGATTGTAAGATTGTGATTGTATGATTGTGATTGTAAGATTGTGATTGTATGACTGTGATTGTATGGTTGTGATTGTATGATTGTGATTGTATGATTATGATTGTATGATTGTGATTGTATGATTGTATTTGGGAGATTGTATTTTGGAGATTGTAATTGTAGGATTGCGATTGTATGATTGCGATTGTATGATTGTGATTGTATGATTGTGATTGTATGATTGTGATTGTATGATTGTGATTGTATGATTGTGATTGTATGATTGTGATTGTATGATTGTGATTTTATGATTATGATTGTATGATTGTGATTATATGATTGTGATTGTATGACTGTGATTGTATGATTGTGATTGTGCGATTGGGATTGTACGATTGTGATTGTATGATTGTGACTGTAAGATTGTGATTGTATGACTGTAATTGTATGACTGTGATTGTATGATTGTGATTGTATGATTGTGATTGTAAGATTGTGATTGTATGACTGTGATTGTATGATTGTGATTGTATGATTGTGATTGTATGATTGTGATTGTATGATTGTATTTGGGAGATGGTAGTTGTATGATTGCGATTGTACGATTGTGATTGTATGATTGTGATGTATGATTGTGATTGTATGATTGTGATTGTATGATTGTGATTGTATGATTGTGATTGTATGATTGTCATTGTCTGATTATGATTGTATGATTGTGATTGCATGATTGTGATTTTGTGATTGTGATAGTATGATTGTGATTGTGTGATTGCGATTGTATGATTGTGATTGCATGATTGTGATTGTATGATTGTGAATGTATGATTGTGTTTGTATGATTGTGATCGTATGACTGTGATTGTATGACTGTGATTGTATGATTGTGATGGTATGATTGTGATTGTATGATTGTGATCGTATGATTGTGATGGTATGATTGTGATTGTATGATTGTGATTGTATGATTGTGATTGTATGATTGTGATTGTATGATTGTGATTGTATGATTGCTATTGTATGATTGTGATTGTATGATTGTGATTGACTGATTGTGATCGTATGATTGCGATTGTATGATTTTGATTGTGATTGTCTGATTGTGGGTGTATGATTGCGATTGTATGATTGTGATTGTATGATTGTGATTGTATGATTGTGATTGTATGATTTTGATTGTATGATTGTGATGGTATGATTGTATTTGGGAGATTGTATTTGGGAGATTGTAATTGTATGATTGCGATTGTATGAGTGTGTTTGTATGATTGTGATTGTATGATTGTGATTGTATGATTGCGGTTGTATGATTGTGATTGTATGACTATGATTGTATTATTGTGATTGTATGATTATGATTGTATGGTTGTGATTGTATGATTGTGATGGTATGATTGTGATTGTATGATTGCGATAGAATGATTGTGATTGTATGATCGTGATTGTATGATTGTGACTGTATGATTGTGATTGTATGACTGTGATTGTATGACTGTGATTGTATGATTGTGATGGTATGATTGTGATTGTATGATTGCGATTGTATGACTGTGATTGTATGATTGTGATTGTATGATAGCGATAGTATGATTGTGATTGTATGACTGTGATTGTATGACTGTGATTGTATGATTGTGATTGTATGATTGTATTTGGGAGATTGTATTTTGGAGATTGTAATTATATGATTGCGATTGTATGATTGTGATTGTATGATTGTGATTGTATAATTGCGATTGTATGACTGTCATTGTCTGATTATGATTGTATGATTGTGATTGCATGATTGTGATTTTATGATTGTGATAGTATGATTGTGATTGTATGATTGCGATTGTATGATTGTGATTGCATGATTGTGATTGCATGATTGTGATTGTATGATTGATATTGCATGATTTTGTATGAATGATTGTGATTGTATGATTGTGATTGTATGATTGTGATTGTATGATTGTGATAGTATGATTGTCATTGTATGATTATGATTGTATGATTGTGATTGCATGATTGTGATTGTATGATTGAGATTGCATGATTTTGTATGTATGATTGTGATTGTATGATTGTGATTGTATGATTGTGATTGTATGATTGTGATTATATGATTGTGATTGTATGATTGTGATTGTATGATTGTGATTGTATGATTGTGATAGTATGATTGTGATTGTCTGATTGCGATTGTATGATTGTGGTTGTATGATTGCGATAGTATGATTGTGATTGTATGATTATGATTGTATGATTGTGATTGTATGATTTATTTGGGAGATTGTATTTTGGAGATTGTAATTGTAGGATTGCGATTGTATGATTGTGATTGTATGATTGTGATTGTATGATTGTGATTGTATGATTGTGATTGTATGATTGTGATTGTATGATTGTGATTGTATGATTGTGATTGTATGATTGTGATTGTATGATTGTGATTGTATGATTGTGATTGTATGATTGTGATTGTATGATTGTAATTGTATGATTATGATTGTATGATTGTGATTGTATGATTGTGATGGTATGATTGTGATTGTATGATTGCGATAGTATGTTTGCGATTGTATGATTGCGATTGTATGATTGTGATTGTATGATTGTGATAGTATGATTGTGATTGTATGACTGTGATTGTATGTCTGTGATTGTATGATTGTGATAGTATGATTGTGATTGTAAGATTGTGATTGTACGATTGTGATTGTATGATTGTGATTGTATGATTGTGATTGTATGATTGTGATAGTATGATTGTGATTGTATGATTGTGATTGTATGATTGTGATTGTATGATTGTGATTGTATGATTGTGATTGTATGATTGTATTTGGGAGATTGTATTTGGGAGATTGTAGTTGTATGATTGTGATTGTATGATTGTGATTGTATGATTGTGATTGTGCGATTGTGATTGTACGATTGTGATTGTACGATTGTGATTGTATGATTATGATTGTATGATTATGATTGAATGATTGTCATTGTATGAATATGATTGTATGATTGTGATTGCATGATTGTGATTGTATGATTGAGATTGCCTGATTTTGTATGTATGATTGTGATTGTATGATTGTGATTGTATGATTGTGATTGTATGATTGTGATTGTATGATTGTGATTGTATGATTGTGTTTGTATGATTATGATTGTATGATTGCGATTGTATGATTGTGATTGTATGATTGCGATTGTATGATTGTGGTTGTATGATTGTGATTGTATTATTGTGATTGTATGATTATGATTGTATGGTTGTGATTGTATGATTGTGGTGGTATGATTGTGATTGTTTGTTTGTGATAGTATGATGGTGATTGTAAGATTGTGATTGTACGATTGTGATTGTACGATTGTGATTGTATGATTATGATTGTATGATTGTGATTGTATGATTATGATTGAATGATTGTCATTGTATGATTATGATTGTATGATTGTGATTGCATGATTGTGATTGTATGATTGAGATTGCCTGATTTTGTATGTATGATTGTGATTGTATGATTGTGATTTTATGATTGTGATTGTATGATTGTGATTGTATGATTGTGATTGTATGATTGTGATTGTATGATTGTGATTGTATGATTGTGATTGTATGATTGTAATTGTATGATTATGATTGTATGATTGTGATTGTATGATTGTGATGGTATGATTGTGATTGTATGATTGCGATCGTATGATTGTGATTGTATGATTATGATTGTATGATTGTGATTGTATGATTGCGATTGTATGATTGTGATTGTATGATTATGATTGTATTTTTGTGATTGTATGATTGTGATTGTATGATTGTGATTGTATGATTGTGATTGTATTATTGTGATTGTATGATTGCGATTGTATGATTGCGATTGTATGAATGCGATTGTATGATTGTGATTGCATGATTGTGATTGTATAATTGTGATTGTATGATATTGATTGTATGATTGTGATTGTATGATTGTGATTGTATGATTGTGATAGTATGATTGTGATTGTATGATTGTGATTGTATGATTGCGATAGTGTGATTGTGATTGTATGATTGTGATTGTATGTTTGCGATTGTATGATTGTGATTGTATGATTATGATTGTATGATTTTGATGGTATGATTGTGATTGTATGATTGTAATTGTATGATTATGATTGTATGATTGTGATTGTATGATTGTGATGGTATGATTGTGATTGTATGATTGCGATAGTATGATTGCGATTGTATGATTGTGATTGTATGATTGCGATTGTATGGTTGTGATTGTATGATTATGATTGTATGATTGTGATTGTATGATTGTGATTGTATGATTGTGATTGTATGATTATGATTGTATGGTTGTGACTGTATGATTGAGATGGTATGATTGCGATTGTATGATTGCGATCGTATGATTGTGATTGTATGATTATGATTGTATGATTGTGATTGTAT
This sequence comes from Megachile rotundata, assembly GCF_050947335.1. Lineage (NCBI taxonomy): Eukaryota > Metazoa > Arthropoda > Insecta > Hymenoptera > Megachilidae > Megachile > Megachile rotundata. Next base: position 1,308,008 of record NW_027473333.1, on the reverse strand, counting down.
GATTTATTTGGGAGATAGTATTTTGGAGATTGTAAATGTATGATTGTGATTGTATGATTGTGATTGTATGATTGTGATAGTATGATTGTGATTGTATGATTGTGATTGTATGACTGTGATTGTATGATTGTGATTGTGCGATTGTGGTTGTACGATTGTGATTGTACGATTGTGATTGTATGATTGTGATTGTATGATTATGATGGAATGATTGTGATTGCATGATTGTGATTGTATGATTGTGATTGCATGATTTTGAATATATGATTGTGATTGTATGATTGTGATTGTATGATTGTGATAGTATGATTGTGATTGTAAGATTGTGATTGTATGACTGTGATTGTATGATTGTGATTGTATGATTGTGATTGTATGATTATGATTGTATGATTGTGATTGTATATTTTATATGGGAGATTGTATTTTGGAGATTGTAATTGTAGGATTGTGATTGTATGATTGTGATTGCATGATTATGATTGTATTATTGTGATTGTATGATTGTGATTGTATGACTGTGATTGTATGATTGTGATTGTGCGATTGGGATTGTACGATTGTGATTGTATGATTGTGATTGTAAGATTGTGATTGTATGACTGTAATTATATGACTGTGATTGTATGATTGTGATTGTATGATTGTGATTGTAAGATTGTGATTGTATGACTGTGATTGTATGATTGTGATTGTATGATTGTGATTGTATGATTGTGATAGTATGATTGTGATTGTATGATTGTGATTGTATGATTGTGATTGTGCGATTGTGATTGTACGATTGTGATTGTACGATTGTGATTGTATGATTATGATTGTATGATTGTGATTGTATGATTATGATTGAATGATTGTCATTGTATGATTATGATTGTATGATTGTGATTGCATGATTGTGATTGTATGATTGTGATTGTATGATTGTGATTGCACGATCGTGATTGTATGACTGTGATTGTATGATTGTGATTGTATGATTGTGATTGTATGATTGTGATTGTATGATTGTGATTGTATGATTGTGATTGCATGATTATGATTGTATTATTGTGATTGTATGATTGTGATTGTATGACTGTGATTGTATGATTGTGATTGTGCGATTGGGATTGTACGATTGTGATTGTATGATTGTGATTGTAAGATTGTGATTGTATGACTGTAATTATATGACTGTGATTGTATGATTGTGATTGTATGATTGTGATTGTAAGATTGTGATTGTATGACTGTGATTGTATGATTGTGATTGTATGATTGTGATTGTATGATTGTGATTGCAAGATCGTGATTGTATGACTGTGATTGTATGATTGTGATTGTATGATTGTGATTGTATGATTGTGATTGTATGATTGCGATAGTATGATTGTGATTGTATGATTGTGATTGTATGATTGTATTTGGGAAATGGTAGTTGTATGATTGCGATTGTACGATTGTGATTGTATGATTGTGATGTATGATTGTGATTGTATGATTGTGATTGTATGATTGTGATTGTATGATTGTGATTGTATGATTGTCATTGTCTGATTATGATTGTATGATTGTGATTGCATGATTGTGATTTTATGATTGTGATAGTATGATTGTGATTGTGTGATTGCGATTGTATGATTGTGATTGCATGATTGTGATTGTATGATTGTGAATGTATGATTGTGTTTGTATGATTGTGATCGTATGACTGTGATTGTATGACTGTGATTGTATGATTGTGATGGTATGATTGTGATTGTATGATTGTGATCGTATGATTGTGATGGTATGATTGTGATTGTATGATAGTGATTGTATGATTGTGATTGTATGATTGTGATTGTATGATTGTGATTGTATGATTGCTATTGTATGATTGTGATTGTATGATTGTGATTGACTGATTGTGATCGTATGATTGCGATTGTATGATTTTGATTGTGATTGTCTGATTGTGGGTGTATGATTGCGATTGTATGATTGTGATTGCATGATTGTGATTGTATGATTGTGATTGTATGATTTTGATTGTATGATTGTGATTGTATGATTGTATTTGGGAGATTGTATTTGGGAGATTGTAATTGTATGATTGCGATTGTATGAGTGTGTTTGTATGATTGTGATTGTATGATTGTGATTGTATGATTGCGATTGTATGATTGTGATTGTATGATTATGATTGTATTATTGTGATTGTATGATTATGATTGTATGGTTGTGATTCTATGATTGTGATGGTATGATTGTGATTGTATGATTGCGATAGAATGATTGTGATTGTATGATCGTGATTGTATGATTGTGACTGTATGATTGTGATTGTATGACTGTGATTGTATGACTGTGATTGTATGATTGTGATGGTATGATTGTGATTGTATGATTGCGATTGTATGACTGTGATTGTATGATTGTGATTGTATGATAGCGATAGTATGATTGTGATTGTATGACTGTGATTGTATGACTGTGATTGTATGATTGTGATTGTATGATTGTATTTGGGAGATTGTATTTTGGAGATTGTAATTATATGATTGCGATTGTATGATTGTGATTGTATGATTGTGATTGTATGATTGTGATTGTATGATTGTCATTGTCTGATTATGATTGTATGATTGTGATTGCATGATTGTGATTTTATGATTGTGATAGTATGATTGTGATTGTATGATTGCGATTGTATGATTGTGATTGCATGATTGTGATTGCATGATTGTGATTGTATGATTGTGTTTGTATGATTGTGATGGTATGACTGTGATTGTATGACTGTGATTGTATGATTGTGATGGTATGATTGTGATTGCATGATTGTGATTATATGATTGCGATTGTATGATTGTGATTGTATGACTGTGATTGTATGATTGTGATTGTGCGATTGTGATTGTACGATTGTGATTGTACGATTGTAATTGTATGATTGTGATTGTATGATTATGATTGTATGATTGTGATAGTATGATTGTGATTGTAAGATTGTGATTGTATGACTGTGATTGTATGATTGTGATTGTATGATTGTGATTGTATGATTGTATTTGGGAGATTGTATTTTGGAGATTGTAATTATATGATTGCGATTGTATGATTGTGATTGTATGATTGTGATTGTATGATTGTGATTGTATGATTGTGATTGTATGATTGTGATTGTATGATTGTGATTGTATGATTGTGATTGTATGATTGTATTTGGGAGATTGTATTTGGGAGATTGTAGTTGTATGATTGCGATTTTATGATTGTGATTGTATGATTGTGATTGTATGATTGTGATTGTATGATTGTGATTGTATGATTGTCATTGTCTGATTATGATTGTATGATTGTGATTGCATGATTGTGATTTTATGATTGTGATAGTATGATTGTGATTGTATGATTGCGATTGTATGATTGTGATTGTATGATTGTGATTGTATGATTGTATTTGGGAGATTGTATTTGGGAGATTGTAATTATATGATTGTGATTGTATGATTGTGATTGTATGATTGTGATTGTATGATTGTGATTGTATGATTGTGATTGTATGATTGTGATTGTATGATTGTGATTGTATGATTGTGATTGTATGATTGTGATTGTATGATTGTGATTGTATGATTGTGATTGTATGATTGTGATGGTATGATAGTGATTGTATGATTGTGATTGTATGATTGTGATTGTATGATTGTGATTGTATGACTGTGATTGTATGATTGTGATTGTGCGATTGTGATTGTATGATTGTCATTGTCTGATTATGATTGTATGATTGTGATTGCATGATTGTGATTTTATGATTGTGATAGTATGATTGTGATTGTATGATTGTATTTGGGAGATTATATTTTGGAGATTGTAATTATATGATTGCGATTGTATGATTGTGATTGTATGATTGTGATTGTATGATTGTGATTGTATGATTGTGATTGTATGATTGTGATTGTATGATTGTGATTGTATGATTGTGATTGTATGATTGTGATTGTATGATTGTGATTGTATGATTGTGATTGTATGATTGTGATTGTATGATTGTGATTGTATGATTGTGATTGTATGACTGTATTTGGGAGATTGTAGTTGTATGATTGCGATTGTATGATTGTGATTGTATGATTGTGATGTATGATTGTAATTGTATGATTATGATCGTATGATTGTGATTGTATGATTGTGATGCTATAATTGTGATTGTATGATTGCGATCGTATGATTATGATTGTATGATTGTGATTGTATGATTGTGATTGTATGATTGTGATTGTATGATTGTGATTGTATGATTGTGATTGTATGATTGTGATTGTATGATTGTGGTAGTATGATTGTCATTGTATGATTATGATTGTATGATTGTAATTGCATGATTGTGATTATATGATGGAGATTGCATGATTTTGTATGTATGATTGTAATTGTATGATTGTGATTGTATGATTGTGATTATATGATTGTGATTGTATGATTGTGATTGTATGATTGTGATTGTATGATTGTGATTGTATGATTGTGATAGTATGATTGTGATTGTCTGATTGCGATTGTATGATTGTGGTTGTATGATTGCGATAGTATGATTGTGATTGTATGATTATGATTGTATGATTGTGATTGTATGATTTATTTGGGAGATTGTATTTTCGAGATTGTAATTGTAGGATTGCGATTGTATGATTGTGATTGTATGATTGTGATTGTATGATTGTGATTGTATGATTGTGATTGTATGATTGTGATTGTATGATTGTGATTGTATGATTGTGATTGTATGATTGTGATTGTATGATTGTAATTGTATGATTATGATTGTATGATTGTGATTGTATGGTTGTGATGGTATGATTGTGATTGTATGATTGCGATAGTATGTTTGCGATTGTATGATTGCGATTGTATGATTGTGATTGTATGATTGTGATAGTATGATTGTGATTGTATGACTGTGATTGTATGATTGTGATAGTATGATTGTGATTGTAAGATTGTGATTGTAAGATTGTGATTGTATGACTGTGATTGTACGATTGTGATTGTACGATTGTGATTGTATGATTGTGATTGTATGATTGTGATTGTATGATTGTGATTGTATGATTGTGATTGTATGATTGTGATTGTATGATTGTGATTGTATGATTGTGATTATATGATTGTGATTGTATGATTGTGATTGTATGTCTGTGATTGTATGATTGTGATAGTATGATTGTGATTGTAAGATTGTGATTGTAAGATTGTGATTGTATGACTGTGATTGTACGATTGTGATTGTATGATTGTGATTGTAAGATTGTGATTGTATGACTGTGATTGTATGATTGTGATTGTATGATTGTGATTGTATGATTGAGATTGCATGATTTTGTATGTATGATTGTGATTGTATGATTGTGATTGCATGATTGTGATTGTATGATTGTGATAGTATGATTGTGATTGTATGATTGTGATTGCATGACTGTGATTGTATGATTGTGATTGTATGATTGTGATTGTATGATTGTGACTGTATGATTGTGATAGTATGATTGTGATTGTATGATTGTGATTGTATGACTGTGATTGTATGATTGTGATTGTGCGATTGTGATTGTACGATTGTGATTGTACGATTGTGATTGTATGATTGTGATTGTATGATTATGATTGAATGATTGTGATTGCATGATTGTGATTGTATGATTGTGATTGCATGATTTTGAATGTATGATTGTGATTGTATGATTGTGATTGTATGGTTGTGATTGTATGATTATGATTGTATGATTGTGATTGTATGATTGTATTTGGGAGATTGTATTTTGGAGATTGTAATTGTAGGATTGCGATTGTATGATTGTGATTGTATGATTGTGATTGTAAGATTGTGATTGTATGACTGTGATTGTATGATTGTGATTGTATGGTTGTGATTGTCTGATTATGATTGTATGATTGTGATTGCATGATTGTGATTTTATGATTGTGATAGTATGATTGTGATTGTGTGATTGCGATTGTATGATTGTGATTGCATGATTGTGATTGTATGATTGTGAATGTATGATTGTGTTTGTATGATTGTGATCGTATGACTGTGATTGTATGACTGTGATTGTATGATTGTGATGGTATGATTGTGATTGTATGATTGTGATCGTATGATTGTGATGGTATGATTGTGATTGTATGATTGTGATTGTATGATTGTGATTGTATGATTGTGATTGTATGATTGCTATTGTATGATTGTGATTGTATGATTGTGATTGACTGATTGTGATCGTATGATTGCGATTGTATGATTTTGATTGTGATTGTCTGATTGTGGGTGTATGATTGCGATTGTATGATTGTGATTGCATGATTGTGATTGTATGATTGTGATTGTATGATTTTGATTGTATGATTGTGATTGTATGATTGTATTTGGGAGATTGTAATTGTATGATTGCGATTTTATGAGTGTGTTTGTATGATTGTGATTGTATGATTGTGATTGTATGATTGCGATTGTATGATTGTGATTGTATGATTATGATTGTATTATTGTGATTGTATGATTATGATTGTATGGTTGTGATTGTATGATTGTGATGGTATGATTGTGATTGTATGATTGCGATAGAATGATTGTGATTGTATGATCGTGATTGTATGATTGTGACTGTATGATTGTGATTGTATGACTGTGATTGTATGACTGTGATTGTATGATTGTGATGGTATGAATGTGATTGTATGATTGCGATTGTATGACTGTGATTGTATGATTGTGATTGTATGATAGCGATAGTATGATTGTGATTGTATGACTGTGATTGTATGACTGTGATTGTATGATTGTGATTGTATGATTGTATTTGGGAGATTGTAATTTTGGAGATTGTAATTATATGATTGCGATTGTATGATTGTGATTGTATGATTGTGATTGTATGATTGTGATTGTATGATTGTCATTGTCTGATTATGATTGTATGATTGTGATTGCATGATTGTGATTTTATGATTGTGATAGTATGATTGTGATTGTATGATTGCGATTGTATGATTGTGATTGCATGATTGTGATTGTATGATTGTGATTGTATGATTGTGTTTGTATGATTGTGATGGTATGACTGTGATTGTATGACTGTGATTGTATGATTGTGATGGTATGATTGTGATTGTATGATTGTGATTATATGATTGTGTTTGTATGATTGTGATGGTATGACTGTGATTGTATGACTGTGATTGTATGATTGTGATGGTATGATTGTGATTGTATGATTGTGATTGCATGATTGTGATTATATGATTGTGATTGTATGACTGTGATTGTATGATTGTGATTGTATGATTGTGATTGTATGATTGTGATTGTATGATTGTGATTGTATGATTGTGATTGTATGATTGTGATTGTATGATTCGGATTGTATGATTGTGATTGTATGATTGTGATTGTATGATTGTGATTGTATGATTCGGATTGTATGATTGTGATAGTATGATTGTGATTGTATGATTGTGATTGTATGGTTGTGATTGTATGATTGTATTTGGGAGATTGTATTTTGGAGATTGTAATTATATGATTGCGATTGTATGATTGTGATTGTATGATTGTGATTGTATGATTGTGATTGTATGATTGTGATTGTATGATTGTGATTGTATGATTGTGATTGTATGATTGTGATTGTATGATTGTGATTGTATGATTGTGATTGTATGATTGTGATTGTATGATTGTATTTGGGAGATTGTAGTTGTATGATTGCGATTGTATGATTGTGATTGTATGATTGTGATGTATGATTGTAATTGTATGATTATGATCGTATGATTGTGATTGTATGATTGTGATGCTATAATTGTGATTGTATGATTGCGATCGTATGATTATGATTGTATGATTGTGATTGTATGATTGCGATTGTATGATTGTGATTGTATGATTATGATTGTATTTTTGTGATTGTATGATTGTGATTGTATGATTGTGATAGTATGATTGTCATTGTATGATTATGATTGTATGATTGTGATTGCATGATTGTGATTGTATGATTGATATTGCATGATTTTGTATGTATGATTGTGATTGTATGATTGTGATTGTATGATTGTGATAGTATGATTGTGATTGTCTGATTGCGATTGTATGATTGTGGTTGTATGATTGCGATAGTATGATTGTGATTGTATGATTATGATTGTATGATTGTGATTGTATGATTTATTTGGGAGATTGTATTTTGGATATTGTAATTGTAGGATTGCGATTGTATGATTGTGATTGTATGATTGTGATTGTATGATTGTGATTGTATGATTGTGATTGTATGATTGTGATTGTATGATTGTGATTGTATGATTGTGATTGTATGATTGTAATTGTATGATTATGATTGTATGATTGTGATTGTATGATTGTGATGGTATGATTGTGATTGTATGATTCCGATAGTATGTTTGCGATTGTATGATTGCGATTGTATGATTGTGATTGTATGATTGTGATAGTATGATTGTGATTGTATGACTGTGATTGTATGTCTGTGATTGTATGATTGTGATAGTATGATTGTGATTGTAAGATTGTGATTGTAAGATTGTGATTGTATGACTGTGATTGTACGATTGTGATTGTACGATTGTGATTGTATGATTGTGATTGTATGATTGTGATTGTATGATTGTGATTGTATGATTGTGATTGTATGATTGTGATTGTATGATTGTGATTGTATGATTGTGATTGTATGATTGTGATTATATGATTGTGATTGTATGATTGTGATTGTATGTCTGTGATTGTATGATTGTGATAGTATGATTGTGATTGTAAGATTGTGATTGTAAGATTGTGATTGTATGACTGTGATTGTACGATTGTGATTGTATGATTGTGATTGTAAGATTGTGATTGTATGACTGTGATTGTATGATTGTGATTGTATGATTGTGATTGTATGATTGAGATTGCATGATTTTGTATGTATGATTGTGATTGTATGATTGTGATTGCATGATTGTGATTGTATGATTGTGATAGTATGATTGTGATTGTATGATTGTGATTGCATGACTGTGATTGTATGATTGTGATTGTATGATTGTGATTGTATGATTGTGATTGTATGATTGTGATAGTATGATTGTGATTGTATGATTGTGATTGTATGACTGTGATTGTATGATTGTGATTGTGCGATTGTGATTGTACGATTGTGATTGTACGATTGTGATTGTATGATTGTGATTGTATGATTATGATTGAATGATTGTGATTGCATGATTGTGATTGTATGATTGTGATTGCATGATTTTGAATGTATGATTGCGATTGTATGATTGTGATTGTATGATTGTGATTGTATGATTGTGATAGTATGATTGTGATTGTAAGATTGTGATTGTATGACTGTGATTGTATGATTGTGATTGTATGGTTGTGATTGTATGATTATGATTGTATGATTGTGATTGTATGGTTGTGATTGTATGATTATGATTGTATGATTGTGATTGTATGATTGTATTTGGGAGATTGTATTTTGGAGATTGTAATTGTAGGATTGCGATTGTATGATTGTGATTGTATGATTGTGATTGTAAGATTGTGATTGTATGACTGTGATTGTATGATTGTGATTGTATGGTTGTGATTGTCTGATTAATTTATGATTGTGATTGCATGATTGTGATTGCATGATTGTGATTTTATGATTGTGATAGTATGATTGTGATTGTGTGATTGCGATTGTATGATTGTGATTGCATGATTGTGATTGTATGATTGTGAATGTATGATTGTGTTTGTATGATTGTGATCGTATGACTGTGATTGTATGACTGTGATTGTATGATTGTGATGGTATGATTGTGATTGTATGATTGTGATCGTATGATTGTGATGGTATGATCGTGATTGTATGATTGTGATTGTATGATTGTGATTGTATGATTGTGATTGTATGATTGTGATTGTATGATTGCTATTGTATGATTGTGATTGTATGATTGTGATTGACTGATTGTGATCGTATGATTGCGATTGTATGATTTTGATTGTGATTGTCTGATTGTGGGTGTATGATTGCGATTGTATGATTGTGATTGCATGATTGTGATTGTATGATTGTGATTGTGTGATTTTGATTGTATGATTGTGATTGTATGATTGTGATTGTATGATTGTATTTGGGAGATTGTATTTGGGAGATTGTAATCGTATGATTGCGATTGTATGAGTGTGTTTGTATGATTGTGATTTTATGATTGTGATTGTATGATTGCGATTGTATGATTGTGATTGTATGATTATGATTGTATTATTGTGATTGTATGATTATGATTGTATGGTTGTGATTGTATGATTGTGATGGTATGATTGTGATTGTATGATTGCGATAGAATGATTGTGATTGTATGATCGTGATTGTATGATTGTGACTGTATGATTGTGATTGTATGACTGTGATTGTATGACTGTGATTGTATGATTGTGATGGTATGATTGTGATTGTATGATTGCGATTGTATGACTGTGATTGTATGATTGTGATTGTATGATAGCGAAAGTATGATTGTGATTGTATGACTGTGATTGTATGACTGTGATTGTATGATTGTGATTGTATGATTGTATTTGGGAGATTGTATTTTGGAGATTGTAATTACATGATTGCGATTGTATGACTGTGATTGTATGATTGTGATGGTATGATTGTGATTGTATGATTGCGATTGTATGACTGTGATTGTATGATTGTGATTGTATGATAGCGATAGTATGATTGTGATTATATGATTGTGATTGTATGATTGTGATTGTATGACTGTGATTGTATGATTGTGATTGTGCGATTGTGATTGTACGATTGTGATTGTACGATTGTAATTGTATGATTGTGATTGTATGATTATGATTGTATGATTGTGATTGTATGATTCGGATTGTATGATTGTGATAGTATGATTGTGATTGTATGATTGTGATTGTATGGTTGTGATTGTATGATTGTATTTGGGAGATTGTATTTTGGAGATTGTAATTATATGTCTGTGATTGTATGATTGTGATAGTATGATTGTGATTGTAAGATTGTGATTGTAAGATTGTGATTGTATGATTGTGATTGTATGACTGTGATTGTACGATTGTGATTGTATGATTGTGATTGTAAGATTGTGATTGTATGACTGTGATTGTATGATTGTGATTGTATGATTGTGATTGTATGATTGAGATTGCATGATTTTGTATGTATGATTGTGATTGTATGATTGTGATTGCATGATTGTGATTGTATGATTGTGATAGTATGATTGTGATTGTATGATTGTGATTGCATGACTGTGATTGTATGATTGTGATTGTATGATTGTGATTGTATGATTGTGACTGTATGATTGTGATAGTATGATTGTGATTGTATGATTGTGATTGTATGACTGTGATTGTATGATTGTGATTGTGCGATTGTGATTGTACGATTGTGATTGTACGATTGTGATTGTATGATTGTGATTGTATGATTATGATTGAATGATTGTGATTGCATGATTGTGATTGTATGATTGTGATTGCATGATTTTGAATGTATGATTGTGATTGTATGATTGTGATTGTATGGTTGTGATTGTATGATTATGATTGTATGATTGTGATTGTATGATTGTATTTGGGAGATTGTATTTTGGAGATTGTAATTGTAGGATTGCGATTGTATGATTGTGATTGTATGATTGTGATTGTAAGATTGTGATTGTATGACTGTGATTGTATGATTGTGATTGTATGGTTGTGATTGTCTGATTATGATTGTATGATTGTGATTGCATGATTGTGATTTTATGATTGTGATAGTATGATTGTGATTGTGTGATTGCGATTGTATGATTGTGATTGCATGATTGTGATTGTATGATTGTGAATGTATGATTGTGTTTGTATGATTGTGATCGTATGACTGTGATTGTATGACTGTGATTGTATGATTGTGATGGTATGATTGTGATTGTATGATTGTGATCGTATGATTGTGATGGTATGATTGTGATTGTATGATTGTGATTGTATGATTGTGATTGTATGATTGTGATTGTATGATTGCTATTGTATGATTGTGATTGTATGATTGTGATTGACTGATTGTGATCGTATGATTGCGATTGTATGATTTTGATTGTGATTGTCTGATTGTGGGTGTATGATTGCGATTGTATGATTGTGATTGCATGATTGTGATTGTATGATTGTGATTGTATGATTTTGATTGTATGATTGTGATTGTATGATTGTATTTGGGAGATTGTAATTGTATGATTGCGATTTTATGAGTGTGTTTGTATGATTGTGATTGTATGATTGTGATTGTATGATTGCGATTGTATGATTGTGATTGTATGATTATGATTGTATTATTGTGATTGTATGATTATGATTGTATGGTTGTGATTGTATGATTGTGATGGTATGATTGTGATTGTATGATTGCGATAGAATGATTGTGATTGTATGATCGTGATTGTATGATTGTGACTGTATGATTGTGATTGTATGACTGTGATTGTATGACTGTGATTGTATGATTGTGATGGTATGAATGTGATTGTATGATTGCGATTGTATGACTGTGATTGTATGATTGTGATTGTATGATAGCGATAGTATGATTGTGATTGTATGACTGTGATTGTATGACTGTGATTGTATGATTGTGATTGTATGATTGTATTTGGGAGATTGTAATTTTGGAGATTGTAATTATATGATTGCGATTGTATGATTGTGATTGTATGATTGTGATTGTATGATTGTGATTGTATGATTGTCATTGTCTGATTATGATTGTATGATTGTGATTGCATGATTGTGATTTTATGATTGTGATAGTATGATTGTGATTGTATGATTGCGATTGTATGATTGTGATTGCATGATTGTGATTGTATGATTGTGATTGTATGATTGTGTTTGTATGATTGTGATGGTATGACTGTGATTGTATGACTGTGATTGTATGATTGTGATGGGATGATTGTGATTGTATGATTGTGATTATATGATTGTGTTTGTATGATTGTGATGGTATGACTGTGATTGTATGACTGTGATTGTATGATTGTGATGGTATGATTGTGATTGTATGATTGTGATTGCATGATTGTGATTATATGATTGTGATTGTATGACTGTGATTGTATGATTGTGATTGTATGATTGTGATTGTATGATTGTGATTGTATGATTGTGATTGTATGATTGTGATTGTATGATTGTGATTGTATGATTCGGATTGTATGATTGTGATTGTATGATTGTGATTGTATGATTGTGATTGTATGATTCGGATTGTATGATTGTGATAGTATGATTGTGATTGTATGATTGTGATTGTATGGTTGTGATTGTATGTTTGTATTTGGGAGATTGTATTTTGGAGATTGTAATTATATGATTGCGATTGTATGATTGTGATTGTATGATTGTGATTGTATGATTGTGATTGTATGATTGTGATTGTATGATTGTGATTGTATGATTGTGATTGTATGATTGTGATTGAATGATTGTGATTGTATGATTGTGATTGTATGATTGTGATTGTATGATTGTGATTGTATGATTGTGATTGTATGATTCTATTTGGGAGATTGTAGTTGTATGATTGCGATTGTATGATTGTGATTGTATGATTGTGATGTATGATTGTAATTGTATGATTATGATCGTATGATTGTGATTGTATGATTGTGATGCTATAATTGTGATTGTATGATTGCGATCGTATGATTATGATTGTATGATTGTGATTGTATGATTGCGATTGTATGATTGTGATTGTATGATTATGATTGTATTTTTGTGATTGTATGATTGTGATTGTATGATTGTGATAGTATGATTGTCATTGTATGATTATGATTGTATGATTGTGATTGCATGATTGTGATTGTATGATTGATATTGCATGATTTTGTATGTATGATTGTGATTGTATGATTGTGATTGTATGATTGTGATAGTATGATTGTGATTGTCTGATTGCGATTGTATGATTGTGGTTGTATGATTGCGATAGTATGATTGTGATTGTATGATTATGATTGTATGATTGTGATTGTATGATTTATTTGGGAGATTGTATTTTGGAGATTGTAATTGTAGGATTGCGATTGTATGATTGTGATTGTATGATTGTGATTGTATGATTGTGATTGTATGATTGTGATTGTATGATTGTGATTGTATGATTGTGATTGTATGATTGTGATTGTATGATTGTAATTGTATGATTATGATTGTATGATTGTGATTGTATGATTGTGATGGTATGATTGTGATTGTATGATTGCGATAGTATGTTTGCGATTGTATGATTGCGATTGTATGATTGTGATTGTATGATTGTGATAGTATGATTGTGATTGTATGACTGTGATTGTATGTCTGTGATTGTATGATTGTGATAGTATGATTGTGATTGTAAGATTGTGATTGTAAGATTGTGATTGTATGACTGTGATTGTACGATTGTGATTGTACGATTGTGATTGTATGATTGTGATTGTATGATTGTGATTGTATGATTGTGATTGTATGATTGTGATTGTATGATTGTGATTGTATGATTGTGATTGTATGATTGTGATTGTATGATTGTGATTATATGATTGTGATTGTATGATTGTGATTGTATGTCTGTGATTGTATGATTGTGATAGTATGATTGTGATTGTAAGATTGTGATTGTAAGATTGTGATTGTATGACTGTGATTGTACGATTGTGATTGTATGATTGTGATTGTAAGATTGTGATTGTATGACTGTGATTGTATGATTGTGATTGTATGATTGTGATTGTATGATTGAGATTGCATGATTTTGTATGTATGATTGTGATTGTATGATTGTGATTGCATGATTGTGATTGTATGATTGTGATAGTATGATTGTGATTGTATGATTGTGATTGCATGACTGTGATTGTATGATTGTGATTGTATGATTGTGATTGTATGATTGTGATTGTATGATTGTGATAGTATGATTGTGATTGTATGATTGTGATTGTATGACTGTGATTGTATGATTGTGATTGTGCGATTGTGATTGTACGATTGTGATTGTACGATTGTGATTGTATGATTGTGATTGTATGATTATGATTGAATGATTGTGATTGCATGATTGTGATTGTATGATTGTGATTGCATGATTTTGAATGTATGATTGCGATTGTATGATTGTGATTGTATGATTGTGATTGTATGATTGTGATAGTATGATTGTGATTGTAAGATTGTGATTGTATGACTGTGATTGTATGATTGTGATTGTATGGTTGTGATTGTATGATTATGATTGTATGATTGTGATTGTATGATTGTATTTGGGAGATTGTATTTTGGAGATTGTAATTGTAGGATTGCGATTGTATGATTGTGATTGTATGATTGTGATTGTAAGATTGTGATTGTATGACTGTGATTGTATGATTGTGATTGTATGGTTGTGATTGTCTGATTATGATTGTATGATTGTGATTGCATGATTGTGATTGCATGATTGTGATTTTATGATTGTGATAGTATGATTGTGATTGTGTGATTGCGATTGTATGATTGTGATTGCATGATTGTGATTGTATGATTGTGAATGTATGATTGTGTTTGTATGATTGTGATCGTATGACTGTGATTGTATGACTGTGATTGTATGATTGTGATGGTATGATTGTGATTGTATGATTGTGATCGTATGATTGTGATGGTATGATCGTGATTGTATGATTGTGATTGTATGATTGTGATTGTATGATTGTGATTGTATGATTGTGATTGTATGATTGCTATTGTATGATTGTGATTGTATGATTGTGATTGACTGATTGTGATCGTATGATTGCGATTGTATGATTTTGATTGTGATTGTCTGATTGTGGGTGTATGATTGCGATTGTATGATTGTGATTGCATGATTGTGATTGTATGATTGTGATTGTGTGATTTTGATTGTATGATTGTGATTGTATGATTGTGATTGTATGATTGTATTTGGGAGATTGTATTTGGGAGATTGTAATCGTATGATTGCGATTGTATGAGTGTGTTTGTATGATTGTGATTTTATGATTGTGATTGTATGATTGCGATTGTATGATTGTGATTGTATGATTATGATTGTATTATTGTGATTGTATGATTATGATTGTATGGTTGTGATTGTATGATTGTGATGGTATGATTGTGATTGTATGATTGCGATAGAATGATTGTGATTGTATGATCGTGATTGTATGATTGTGACTGTATGATTGTGATTGTATGACTGTGATTGTATGACTGTGATTGTATGATTGTGATGGTATGATTGTGATTGTATGATTGCGATTGTATGACTGTGATTGTATGATTGTGATTGTATGATAGCGAAAGTATGATTGTGATTGTATGACTGTGATTGTATGACTGTGATTGTATGATTGTGATTGTATGATTGTATTTGGGAGATTGTATTTTGGAGATTGTAATTATATGATTGCGATTGTATGACTGTGATTGTATGATTGTGATGGTATGATTGTGATTGTATGATTGCGATTGTATGACTGTGATTGTATGATTGTGATTGTATGATAGCGATAGTATGATTGTGATTATATGATTGTGATTGTATGATTGTGATTGTATGACTGTGATTGTATGATTGTGATTGTGCGATTGTGATTGTACGATTGTGATTGTACGATTGTAATTGTATGATTGTGATTGTATGATTATGATTGTATGATTGTGATTGTATGATTCGGATTGTATGATTGTGATAGTGTGATTGTGATTGTATGATTGTGATTGTATGGTTGTGATTGTATGATTGTATTTGGGAGATTGTATTTTGGAGATTGTAATTATATGATTGCGATTGTATGATTGTGATTGTATGATTGTGATTGTATGATTGTGATTGTATGATTGTGATTGTATGATTGTGATTGGATGATTGTGATTGTATGATTGTATTTGGGAGATTGTATTTGGGAGATTGTAGTTGTATGATTGCGATTGTATGATTGTGGTTGTATGATTGTGATGTATGATTGTAATTGTATGATTATGATCGTATGATTGTGATTGTATGATTGTGATGGTATAATTGTGATTGTATGATTGCGATCGTATGATTGTGATTGTATGATTATGATTGTCTGATTGTGATTGTATGATTGCGATTGTATGATTGTGATTGTATGATTATGATTGTATTTTTGTGATTGTATGATTGTGATTGTATGATTGTGATTGTATGATTGTGATAGTATGATTGTCATTGTATGATTATGATTGTATGATTGTGATTGCATGATTGTGATTGTATGATTGAGATTGCATGATTTTGTATGTATGATTGTGATTGTATGATTGTGATTGTATGATTGTGATTGTATGATTGTGATTGTATGATTGTGATTGTATGATTGTGATTGTATGATTGTGATTGTATGATTGTGATAGTATGATTGTGATTGTCTGATTGCGATTGTATGATTGTGGTTGTATGATTGCGATAGTATGATTGTGATTGTGTGATTATGATTGTATGATTGTGATTGTATGATTTATTTGGGAGATTGTATTTTGGAGATTGTAATTGTAGGATTGCGATTGTATGATTGTGATTGTATGATTGTGATAGTATGATTGTGATTGTAAGATTGTGATTGTATGACTGTGATTGTATGATTATGATTGAATGATTGTGATTGCATGATTGTGATTGTATGATTGTGATTGCATGATTTTGAATGTATGATTGCGATTGTATGATTGTGATTGTATGATTGTGATTGTATGATTGTGATAGTATGATTGTGATTGTAAGATTGTGATTGTATGACTGTGATTGTATGATTGTGATTGTATGGTTGTGATTGTATGATTATGATTGAATGATTGTGATTGCATGATTGTGATTGTATGATTGTGATTGCATGATTTTGAATGTATGATTGCGATTGTATGATTGTGATTGTATGATTGTGATTGTATGATTGTGATAGTATGATTGTGATTGTAAGATTGTGATTGTATGACTGTGATTGTATGATTGTGATTGTATGGTTGTGATTGAATGATTATGATTGTATGATTGTGATTGTATGATTGTATTTGGGAGATTGTATTTTGGAGATTGTAATTGTAGGATTGCGATTGTATGATTGTGATTGTATGATTGTGATTGTAAGATTGTGATTGTATGACTGTGATTGTATGATTGTGATTGTATGGTTGTGATTGTCTGATTATGATTGTATGATTGTGATTGCATGATTGTGATTTTATGATTGTGATAGTATGATTGTGATTGTGTGATTGCGATTGTATGATTGTGATTGCATGATTGTGATTGTATGATTGTGAATGTATGATTGTGTTTGTATGATTGTGATCGTATGACTGTGATTGTATGACTGTGATTGTATGATTGTGATGGTATGATTGTGATTGTATGATTGTGATCGTATGATTGTGATGGTATGATCGTGATTGTATGATTGTGATTGTATGATTGTGATTGTATGATTGTGATTGTATGATTGTGATTGTATGATTGCTATTGTATGATTGTGATTGTATGATTGTGATTGACTGATTGTGATCGTATGATTGCGATTGTATGATTTTGATTGTGATTGTCTGATTGTGGGTGTATGATTGCGATTGTATGATTGTGATTGCATGATTGTGATTGTATGATTGTGATTGTGTGATTTTGATTGTATGATTGTGATTGTATGATTGTGATTGTATGATTGTATTTGGGAGATTGTATTTGGGAGATTGTAATCGTATGATTGCGATTGTATGAGTGTGTTTGTATGATTGTGATTGTATGATTGTGACTGTATGATTGCGATTGTATGATTGTGATTGTATGATTATGACTGTATTATTGTGATTGTATGATTATGATTGTATGGTTGTGATTGTATGATTGTGATGGTATGATTGTGATTGTATGATTGCGATAGAATGATTGTGATTGTATGATCGTGATTGTATGATTGTGACTGTATGATTGTGATTGTATGACTGTGATTGTATGACTGTGATTGTATGATTGTGATGGTATGATTGTGATTGTATGATTGCGATTGTATGACTGTGATTGTATGATTGTGATTGTATGATAGCGAAAGTATGATTGTGATTGTATGACTGTGATTGTATGACTGTGATTGTATGATTGTGATTGTATGATTGTATTTGGGAGATTGTATTTTGGAGATTGTAATTATATGATTGCGATTGTATGACTGTGATTGTATGATTGTGATGGTATGATTGTGATTGTATGATTGCGATTGTATGACTGTGATTGTATGATTGTGATTGTATGATAGCGATAGTATGATTGTGATTATATGATTGTGATTGTATGATTGTGATTGTATGACTGTGATTGTATGATTGTGATTGTGCGATTGTGATTGTACGATTGTGATTGTACGATTGTAATTGTATGATTGTGATTGTATGATTATGATTGTATGATTGTGATAGTATGATTGTGATTGTAAGATTGTGATTGTATGACTGTGATTGTATGATTCGGATTGTATGATTGTGATAGTATGATTGTGATTGTATGATTGTGATTGTATGGTTGTGATTGTATGATTGTATTTGGGAGATTGTATTTTGGAGATTGTAATTATATGATTGCGATTGTATGATTGTGATTGTATGATTGTGATTGTATGATTGTGATTGTATGATTGTGATTGTATGATTGTGATTGGATGATTGTGATTGTATGATTGTATTTGGGAGATTGTAGTTGTATGATTGCGATTGTATGATTGTGGTTGTATGATTGTGATGTATGATTGTAATTGTATGATTATGATCGTATGATTGTGATTGTATGATTGTGATGGTATAATTGTGATTGTATGATTGCGATCGTATGATTGTGATTGTATGATTATGATTGTATGATTGTGATTGTATGATTGCGATTGTATGATTGTGATTGTATGATTATGATTGTATTTTTGTGATTGTATGATTGTGATTGTATGATTGTGATTGTATGATTGTGATAGTATGATTGTCATTGTATGATTATGATTGTATGATTGTGATTGCATGATTGTGATTGTATGATTGAGATTGCATGATTTTGTATGTATGATTGTGATTGTATGATTGTGATTGTATGATTGTGATTGTATGATTGTGATTGTATGATTGTGATAGTATGATTGTGATTGTCTGATTGCGATTGTATGATTGTGGTTGTATGATTGCGATAGTATGATTGTGATTGTGTGATTATGATTGTATGATTGTGATTGTATGATTTATTTGGGAGATTGTATTTTGGAGATTGTAATTGTAGGATTGCGATTGTATGATTTATTTGGGAGATTGTATTTTGGAGATTGTAATTGTAGGATTGCGATTGTATGATTGTGATTGTATGATTGTGATAGTATGATTGTGATTGTAAGATTGTGATTGTATGACTGTGATTGTATGATTGTGATTGTATGATTGTGATTGTATGATTGTGATTGTATGATTGTGATTGTATGATTCGGATTGTATGATTGTGATAGTATGATTGTGATTGTATGATTGTGATTGTATGGTTGTGATTGTATGATTGTATTTGGGAGATTGTATTTTGGAGATTGTAATTATATGATTGCGATTGTATGATTGTGATTGTATGATTGTGATTGTATGATTGTGATTGTATGATTGTGATTGTATGATTGTGATTGTATGATTGTGATTGTATGATTGTGATTGTATGATTGTGATTGTATGATTGTGATTGTATGTTTGTGATTGTATGATTGTGATTGTATGATTGTATTTGGGAGATTGTATTTGGGAGATTGTAGTTGTATGATTGCGATTGTATGATTGTGATTGTATGATTGTGATGTATGATTGTAATTGTATGATTATGATCGTATGATTGTGATTGTATGATTGTGATGGTATAATTGTGATTGTATGATTGCGATCGTATGATTGTGATTGTATGATTATGATTGTATGATTGTGATTGTATGATTGCGATTGTATGATTGTGATTGTATGATTATGATTGTATTTTTGTGATTGTATGATTGTGATTGTATGATTGTGATTGTATGATTGTGATAGTATGATTGTCATTGTATGATTATGATTGTATGATTGTGATTGCATGATTGTGATTGTATTATTGAGATTGCATGATTTTGTATGTATGATAGTGATTGTATGATTGTGATTGCATGATTGTGATTGTATGATTGTGATTGTATGATTGTGATAGTATGATTGTCATTGTATGATTATGATTGTATGATTGCGATTGCATGATTGTGATTGTATGATTGAGATTGCATGATTTTGTATGTATGATTGTGATTGTATGATTGTGATTGTATGATTGTGATTATATGATTGTGATTGTATGATTGTGATTGTATGATTGTGATTGTATGATTGTGATAGTATGATTGTGATTGTCTGATTGCGATTGTATGATTGTGGTTGTATGATTGCGATAGTATGATTGTGATTGTATGACTATGATTGTATGATTGTGATTGTATGATTTATTTGGGAGATTGTATTTTGGGGATTGTAATTGTAGGATTGCGATTGTATGATTGTGATTGTATGATTGTGATAGTATGATTGTGATTGTAAGATTGTGATTGTATGACTGTGATTGTATGATTGTGATTGTATGATTGTGATTGTATGATTGTGATTGTATGATTGTGATCGTATGATTCGGATTGTATGATTGTGATAGTATGATTGTGATTGTATGATTGTGATTGTATGGTTGTGATTGTATGATTGTATTTGGGAGATTGTATTTTGGAGATTGTAATTATATGATTGCGATTGTATGATTGTGATTGTATGATTGTGATTGTATGATTGTGATTGTATGATTGTGATTGTATGATTGTGATTGTATGATTGTGATTGTATGATTGTGATTGTATGATTGTGATTGTATGATTGTGATTGTATGATTGTGATTGTATGATTGTATTTGGGAGATTGTATTTGGGAGATTGTAGTTGTATGATTGCGATTGTATGATTGTGATTGTATGATTGTGATGTATGATTGTAATTGTATGATTATGATCGTATGATTGTGATTGTATGATTGTGATGGTATAATTGTGATTGTATGATTGCGATCGTATGGTTGTGATTGTATGATTGTATTTGGGAGATTGTATTTTGGAGATTGTAATTATATGATTGCGATTGTATGATTGTGATTGTATGATTGTGATTGTATGATTGTGATTGTATGATTGTGATTGTATGATTGTGATTGTATGATTGTGATTGTATGATTGTGATTGTATGATTATGATTGTATGATTGTGATTGTATGATTGCGATTGTATGATTGTGATTGTATGATTATGATTGTATTTTTGTGATTGTATGATTGTGATTGTATGATTGTGATTGTATGATTGTGATAGTATGATTGTCATTGTATGATTATGATTGTATGATTGTGATTGCATGATTGTGATTGTATGATTGAGATTGCATGATTTTGTATGTATGATTGTGATTGTATGATTGTGATTGTATGATTGTGATTGTATGATTGTGATTGTATGATTGTGATTGTATGATTGTGATAGTATGATTGTGATTGTCTGATTGCGATTGTATGATTGTGGTTGTATGATTGCGATAGTATGATTGTGATTGTGTGATTATGATTGTATGATTGTGATTGTATGATTTATTTGGAAGATTGTATTTTGGAGATTGTAATTGTAGGATTGCGATTGTATGATTTATTTGGGAGATTGTATTTTGGAGATTGTAATTGTAGGATTGCGATTGTATGATTGTGATTGTATGATTGTGATAGCATGATTGTGATTGTAAGATTGTGATTGTATGACTGTGATTGTATGATTGTGATTGTATGATTGTGATTGTATGATTGTGATTGTATGATTGTGATTGTATGATTCGGATTGTATGATTGTGATAGTATGATTGTGATTGTATGATTGTGATTGTATGGTTGTGATTGTATGATTGTATTTGGGAGATTGTATTTTGGAGATTGTAATTATATGATTGCGATTGTATGATTGTGATTGTATGATTGTGATTGTATGATTGTGATTGTATGATTGTGATTGTATGATTGTGATTGTATGATTGTGATTGTATGATTGTGATTGTATGATTGTGATTGTATGATTGTGATTGTATGTTTGTGATTGTATGATTGTGATTGTATGATTGTATTTGGGAGATTGTATTTGGGAGATTGTAGTTGTATGATTGCGATTGTATGATTGTGATTGTATGATTGTGATGTATGATTGTAATTGTATGATTATGATCGTATGATTGTGATTGTATGATTGTGATGGTATAATTGTGATTGTATGATTGCGATCGTATGATTGTGATTGTATGATTATGATTGTATGATTGTGATTGTATGATTGCGATTGTATGATTGTGATTGTATGATTATGATTGTATTTTTGTGATTGTATGATTGTGATTGTATGATTGTGATTGTATGATTGTGATAGTATGATTGTCATTGTATGATTATGATTGTATGATTGTGATTGCATGATTGTGATTGTATTATTGAGATTGCATGATTTTGTATGTATGATAGTGATTGTATGATTGTGATTGCATGATTGTGATTGTATGATTGTGATTGTATGATTGTGATAGTATGATTGTCATTGTATGATTATGATTGTATGATTGCGATTGCATGATTGTGATTGTATGATTGAGATTGCATGATTTTGTATGTATGATTGTGATTGTATGATTGTGATTGTATGATTGTGATTATATGATTGTGATTGTATGATTGTGATTGTATGATTGTGATTGTATGATTGTGATAGTATGATTGTGATTGTCTGATTGCGATTGTATGATTGTGGTTGTATGATTGCGATAGTATGATTGTGATTGTATGACTATGATTGTATGATTGTGATTGTATGATTTATTTGGGAGATTGTATTTTGGGGATTGTAATTGTAGGATTGCGATTGTATGATTGTGATTGTATGATTGTGATAGTATGATTGTGATTGTAAGATTGTGATTGTATGACTGTGATTGTATGATTGTGATTGTATGATTGTGATTGTATGATTGTGATTGTATGATTGTGATCGTATGATTCGGATTGTATGATTGTGATAGTATGATTGTGATTGTATGATTGTGATTGTATGGTTGTGATTGTATGATTGTATTTGGGAGATTGTATTTTGGAGATTGTAATTATATGATTGCGATTGTATGATTGTGATTGTATGATTGTGATTGTATGATTGTGATTGTATGATTGTGATTGTATGATTGTGATTGTATGATTGTGATAGTATGATTGTGATTGTATGATTGTGATTGTATGGTTGTGATTGTATGATTGTATTTGGGAGATTGTATTTTGGAGATTGTAATTATATGATTGCGATTGTATGATTGTGATTGTATGATTGTGATTGTATGATTGTGATTGTATGATTGTGATTGTATGATTGTGATTGTATGATTGTGATTGTATGATTGTGATTGTATGATTGTGATTGTATGATTGTGATTGTATGATTGTGATTGTATGATTGTATTTGGGAGATTGTATTTGGGAGATTGTAGTTGTATGATTGCGATTGTATGATTGTGATTGTATGATTGTGATGTATGATTGTAATTGTATGATTATGATCGTATGATTGTGATTGTATGATTGTGATGGTATAATTGTGATTGTATGATTGCGATCGTATGGTTGTGATTGTATGATTGTATTTGGGAGATTGTATTTTGGAGATTGTAATTATATGATTGCGATTGTATGATTGTGATTGTATGATTGTGATTGTATGATTGTGATTGTATGATTGTGATTGTATGATTGTGATTGTATGATTGTGATTGTATGATTGTGATTGTATGATTGTGATTGTATGATTGTGATTGTATGATTGTGATAGTATGATTGTGATTGTCTGATTGCGATTGTATGATTGTGGTTGTATGATTGCGATAGTATGATTGTGATTGTGTGATTATGATTGTATGATTGTGATTGTATGATTTATTTGGGAGATTGTATTTTGGAGATTGTAATTGTAGGATTGCGATTGTATGATTGTGATTGTATGATTGTGATAGTATGATTGTGATTGTAAGATTGTGATTGTATGACTGTGATTGTATGATTGTGATTGTATGATTGTGATTGTATGATTGTGATTGTATGATTGTGATTGTATGATTCGGATTGTATGATTGTGATAGTATGATTGTGATTGTATGATTGTGATTGTATGGTTGTGATTGTATGATTGTATTTGGGAGATTGTATTTTGGAGGTTGTAATTATATGATTGCGATTGTATGATTGTGATTGTATGATTGTGATTGTATGATTGTGATTGTATGATTGTGATTGTATGATTGTGATTGTATGATTGTGATTGTATGTTTGTGATTGTATGATTGTGATTGTATGATTGTATTTGGGAGATTGTATTTGGGAGATTGTAGTTGTATGATTGCGATTGTATGATTGTGATTGTATGATTGTGATGTATGATTGTAATTGTATGATTATGATCGTATGATTTTGATTGTATGATTGTGATGGTATAATTGTGATTGTATGATTGCGATCGTATGATTGTGATTGTATGATTATGATTGTATGATTGTGATTGTATGATTGCGATTGTATGATTGTGATTGTATGATTATGATTGTATTTTTGTGATTGTATGATTGTGATTGTATGATTGTGATTGTATGATTGTGATAGTATGATTGTCATTGTATGATTATGATTGTATGATTGTGATTGCATGATTGTGATTGTATGATTGAGATTGCATGATTTTGTATGTATGATAGTGATCGTATGATTGTGATTGCATGATTGTGATTGTATGATTGTGATTGTATGATTGTGATAGTATGATTGTCATTGTATGATTATGATTGTATGATTGCGATTGCATGATTGTGATTGTATGATTGAGATTGCATGATTTTGTATGTATGATTGTGATTGTATGATTGTGATTGTATGATTGTGATTATATGATTGTGATTGTATGATTGTGATTGTATGATTGTGATTGTATGATTGTGATAGTATGATTGTGATTGTCTGATTGCGATTGTATGATTGTGGTTGTATGATTGCGATAGTATGATTGTGATTGTATGACTATGATTGTATGATTGTGATTGTATGATTTATTTGGGAGATTGTATTTTGGAGATTGTAATTGTAGGATTGCGATTGTATGATTGTGATTGTATGATTGTGATAGTATGATTGTGATTGTAAGATTGTGATTGTATGACTGTGATTGTATGATTGTGATTGTATGATTGTGATTGTATGATTGTGATTGTATGATTGTGATCGTATGATTCGGATTGTATGATAGTGATAGTATGATTGTGATTGTATGATTGTGATTGTATGGTTGTGATTGTATGATTGTATTTGGGAGATTGTATTTTGGAGATTGTAATTATATGATTGCGATTGTATGATTGTGATTGTATGATTGTGATTGTATGATTGTGATTGTATGATTGTGATTGTATGATTGTGATTGTATGATTGTGATTGTATGATTGTGATTGTATGATTGTGATTGTATGATTGTATTTGGGAGATTGTATTTGGGAGATTGTAGTTGTATGATTGCGATTGTATGATTGTGATTGTATGATTGTGATGTATGATTGTAATTGTATGATTATGATCGTATGATTGTGATTGTATGATTGTGATGGTATAATTGTGATTGTATGATTGCGATCGTATGATTGTGATTTTATGATTATGATTGTATGATTGTGATTGTATGATTGCGATTGTATGATTGTGATTGTATGATTATGATTGTATTTTTGTGATTGTATGATTGTGATTGTATGATTGTGATTGTATGATTGTGATAGTATGATTGTCATTGTATGATTATGATTGTATGATTGTGATTGCATGATTGTGATTGTATGATTGAGATTGCATGATTTTGTATGTATGATAGTGATTGTATGATTGTGATTGCATGATTGTGATTGTATGATTGTGATTGTATGATTGTGATAGTATGATTGTCATTGTATGATTATGATTGTATGATTGTGATTGCATGATTGTGATTGTATGATTGAGATTGCATGATTTTGTATGTATGATTGTGATTGTATGATTGTGATTGTATGATTGTGATTGTATGATTGTGATTGTATGATTGTGATTGTATGATTGTGATTGTATGATTGTGATTGTATGATTGTGATGTATGATTGTAATTGTATGATTATGATCGTATGATTGTGATTGTATGATTGTGATGGTATAATTGTGATTGTATGATTGCGATCGTATGATTGTGATTGTATGATTATGATTGTATGATTGTGATTGTATGATTGCGATTGTATGATTGTGATTGTATGATTATGATTGTATTTTTGTGATTGTATGATTGTGATTGTATGATTGTGATTGTATGATTGTGATAGTATGATTGTCATTGTATGATTATGATTGTATGATTGTGATTGCATGATTGTGATTGTATGATTGAGATTGCATGATTTTGTATGTATGATAGTGATTGTATGATTGTGATTGCATGATTGTGATTGTATGATTGTGATTGTATGATTGTGATAGTATGATTGTCATTGTATGATTATGATTGTATGATTGCGATTGCATGATTGTGATTGTATGATTGAGATTGCATGATTTTGTATGTATGATTGTGATTGTATGATTGTGATTGTATGATTGTGATTATATGATTGTGATTGTATGATTGGGATTGTATGATTGTGATTGTATGATTGTGATTGTATGATTGTGATAGTATGATTGTGATTGTCTGATTGCGATTGTATGATTGTGGTTGTATGATTGCGATAGTATGATTGTGATTGTATGACTATGATTGTATGATTGTGATTGTATGATTTATTTGGGAGATTGTATTTTGGAGATTGTAATTGTAGGATTGCGATTGTATGATTGTGATTGTATGATTGTGATAGTATGATTGTGATTGTAAGATTGTGATTGTATGACTGTGATTGTATGATTGTGATTGTATGATTGTGATTGTATGATTGTGATTGTATGATTCGGATTGTAGGATTCGGATTGTATGATTGTGATAGTATGATTGTGATTGTATGATTGTGATTGTATGGTTGTGATTGTATGATTGTATTTGGGAGATTGTATTTTGGAGATTGTAATTATATGATTGCGATTGTATGATTGTGATTGTATGATTGTGATTGTATGATTGTGATTGTATGATTGTGATTGTATGATTGTGATTGTATGATTGTGATTGTATGATTGTATTTGGGAGATTGTATTTGGGAGATTGTAGTTGTATGATTGCGATTGTATGATTGTGATTGTATGATTGTGATTAATGATTGTAATTGTATGATTATGATCGTATGATTGTGATTGTATGATTGTGATGGTATAATTGTGATTGTATGATTGCGATCGTATGATTGTGATTGTATGATTATGATTGTATGATTGTGATTGTATGATTGCGATTGTATGATTGTGATTGTATGGTTATGATTGTATTTTTGTGATTGTATGATTGTGATTGTATGATTGTGATTGTATGATTGTGATGGTATGATTGTGATTGTATGATTGTGATTGTATGATTGTAATTGTATGATTATGATTGCATGATTGTGATTGTATGATTGTGATGGTATGATTGTGATTGTATGATTGCGATAGTATGTTTGCGATTGTATGATTGCGATTGTATGATTGTGATTGTATGATTGTGATAGTATGATTGTGATTGTATGACTGTGATTGTATGTCTGTGATTGTATGATTGTGATAGTATGATTGTGATTGTAAGATTGTGATTGTAAGATTGTGATTGTATGACTGTGATTGTACGATTGTGATTGTATGATTGTGATTGTATGATTGTGATTGTATGATTGTGATAGTATGATTGTGATTGTATGATTGTGATTGTATGATTGTGATTGTATGATTGTGATTGTATGATTGTGAATGTATGATTGTATTTGGGAGATTGTATTTGGGAGATTGTAGCTATATGATTGCGATTGTATGATTGTGATTGTATGATTGTGATGTATGATTGTAATTGTATGATTATGATCGTATGATTGTGATTGTATGATTGTGATGGTATGATTGTGATTGTATGTCTGCGATTGTATGATTGTGATAGTATGATTGTGATTGTAAGATTGTGATTGTAAGATTGTGATTGTATGACTGTGATTGTACGATTGTGATTGTATGATTGTGATTGTAAGATTGTGATTGTATGACTGTGATTGTATGATTGTGATTGTATGATTGTGATTGTATGATTGTGATTGTATGATTGTATTTGGGAGATTGTATTTCGGAGACTGTATTTGGGAGATTGTAATTGTATGATTGCGATTGTATGATTGTGATTGTATGATTGTGATAGTATGATTGTGATTGTAAGATTGTGATTGTATGACTGTGATTGTATGATTGTGATTGTATGGTTGTGATTGTATGATTATGATTGTATGATTGTGATTGTATGATTGTATTTGGGAGATTGTATTTTGGAGATTGTAATTGTAGGATTGCGATTGTATGATTGTGATTGTATGATTGTGATTGTAAGATTGTGATTGTATGATTGTGATTGTAAGATTGTGATTGTATGACTGTGATTGTATGGTTGTGATTGTATGATTGTGATTGTATGATTATGATTATATGATTGTGATTGTATGATTGTGATTGTATGATTGTGATTGTATGATTGTGATTTTATGATTATGATTGTATGATTGTGATTGTATGATTGTGATTGTATGACTGTGATTGTATGATTGTGATTGTGCGATTGGGATTGTACGATTGTGATTGTATGATTGTGATTGTAAGATTGTGATTGTATGACTGTAATTGTATGACTGTGATTGTATGATTGTGATTGTATGATTGTGATTGTAAGATTGTGATTGTATGACAGTGATTGTATGATTGTGATTGTATGATTGTGATTGTATGATTGTGATTGTAAGATTGTGATTGTATGACTGTGATTGTATGATTGTGATTGTATGATTGTGATTGTATGATTGTGATTGTATGATTGTGATAGTATGTTTGTGATTGTATGATTGTATTTGGGAGATGGTAGTTGTATGATGCGATTGTACGATTGTGATTGTATGATTGTGATGTATGATTGTGATTGTATGATTGTGATTGTATGATTGTGATTGTATGATTGTGATTGTACGATTGTGATTGTATGATTGTCATTGTCTGATTATGATTGTATGATTGTGATTGCATGATTGTGATTTTATGATTGTGATAGTATGATTGTGATTGTGTGATTGCGATTGTATGATTGTGATTGCATGATTGTGATTGTATGATTGTGAATGTATGATTGTGTTTGTATGATTGTGATCGTATGACTGTGATTGTATGACTGTGATTGTATGATTGTGATGGTATGATTGTGATTGTATGATTGTGATCGTATGATTGCGATGGTATGATTGTGATTGTATGATTGTGATTGTATGATTGTGATTGTATGATTGTGATTGTATGATTGTGATTGTATGATTGCTATTGTATGATTGTGATTGTATGATTGTGATTGACTGATTGTGATCGTATGATTGCGATTGTATGATTTTGATTGTGATTGTCTGATTGTGGGTGTATGATTGCGATTGTATGATTGTGATTGTATGATTGTGATTGTATGATTGTGATTGTATGATTTTGATTGTATGATTGTGATTGTATGATTGTATTTGGGAGATTGTATTTGGGAGATTCTAATTGTATGATTGCGATTGTATGAGTGTGTTTGTATGATTGTGATTGTATGATTGTGATTGTATGATTGCGATTGTATGATTGTGATTGTATGATTATGATTGTATTATTGTGATTGTATGATTATGATTGTATGGTTGTGATTGTATGGTTGTGATTGTATGATTGTGATGGTATGATTGTGATTGTATGATTGCGATAGAATGATTGTGATTGTATGATCGTGATTGTATGATTGTGACTGTATGATTGTGATTGTATGACTGTGATTGTATGACTGTGATTGTATGATTGTGATGGTATGATTGTGATTGTATGATTGCGATTGTATGACTGTGATTGTATGATTGTGATTGTATGATAGTGATAGTATGATTGTGATTGTATGACTGTGATTGTATGACTGTGATTGTATGATTGTGATTGTATGATTGTATTTGGGAGATTGTATTTTGGAGATTGTAATTATATGATTGCGATTGTATGATTGTGATTGTATGATTGTGATTGTATGATTGTGATTGTATGATTGTCATTGTCTGATTACGATTGTATGATTGTGATTGCATGATTGTGATTTTATGATTGTGATAGTATGATTGTGATTGTGCGATTGTGATTGTACGATTGTGATTGTACGATTGTAATTGTATGATTGTGATTGTATGATTATGATTGTATGATTGTGATAGTATGATTGTGATTGTAAGATTGTGATTGTATGACTGTTATTGTATGATTGTGATTGTATGATTGTGATTGTATGATTGTGATTGTATGATTGTGATTGTATGATTGTGATTGTATGATTCGGATTGTATGATTGTGATAGTATGATTGTGATTGTATGATTGTGATTGTATGGTTGTGATTGTATGATTGTATTTGGGAGATTGTATTTTGGAGATTGTAATTATATGATTGCGATTGTATGATTGTGATTGTATGATTGTGATTGTATGATTGTGATTGTATGATTGTGATTGTATGATTGTGATTGTATGATTGTGATTGTATGATTGTGATTGTATGATTGTGATTGTATGATTGTGATTGTATGATTGTGATTGTATGATTGTATTTGGGAGATTGTATTTGGGAGATTGTAGTTGTATGATTGCGATTGTATGATTGTGATTGTATGATTGTGATGTATGATTGTAATTGTATGATTATGATCGTATGATTGTGATTGTATGATTGTGATTGTATGATTGTGATGGTATGATTGTGATTGTATGATTGTATTTGGGAGATTGTATTTTGGAGATAGTAATTGTATGATTGTGATTGTGCGATTGTGATTGTAGGATTGTGATTGTACGATTGTGGTTGTATGATTGTGATTGTATGATTATGATGGAATGATTGTGATTGCATGATTGTGATTGTATGATTGTGATTGCATGATTTTGTATGTATGACTGTGGTTGTATGATTGTGATTGTATGATTGTGATTGTATGATTGTGATAGTATGATTGTGATTGTAAGATTGTGATTGTATGACTGTGATTGTATGATTGTGATTGTATGATTGTGATTGTATGATTGTGATTGTATGATTGTGATTGTATGATTGTGATTGTATGATTGTATTTGGGAGATTGTATTTGGGAGATTGTAGTTGTATGATTGCGATTGTATGATTGTGATTGTATGATTGTGATGTGTGATTGTAATTGTATGATTATGATCGTATGATTGTGATTGTATGATTGTGATGGTATAATTGTGATTGTATGATTGCGATCGTATGATTGTGATTGTATGATTATGATTGTATGATTGTGATTGTATGATTGCGATTGTATGATTGTGATTGTATGATTATGATTGTATTTTTGTGATTGTATGATTGTGATAGTATGATTGTGATAGTATGATTGTGATAGTATGATTGTGATTGTATGATTGTGATTGTATGATTGTGATTGTATGATTGTGATTGTATGACTGTGATTGTACGATTGTGATTGTACGATTGTGATTGTAAGATTGTGATTGTATGACTGTGATTGTATGATTGTGATTGTATGATTGTGATTGTATGATTGTATTTGGGAGATTGTATTTCGGAGACTGTATTTGGGAGATTGTAATTGTATGATTGCGATTGTATGATTGTGATTGTATGATTGTGATTGTATGATTGCGATAGAATGATTGTGATTGTATGATTGTGATTGTATGATTGTGATTATATGATTGTGATTGTATGATTGTGATAGTATGATTGTGATTGTATGATTGTGATTGTATGACTGTGATTGTACGATTGTGATTGTGCGATTGTGATTGTACGATTGTGATTGTACGATTGTGATTGTATGATTGTGATTGTATGATTATGATGGAATGATTGTGATTGCATGATTGTGATTGTATGATTGTGATTGCATGATTTTGTATGTGTGATTGTGATTGTATGATTGTGATTGTATGATTGTGATTGTATGATTGTGATAGTATGATTGTGATTGTAAGATTGTGATTGTATGACTGTGATTGTATGATTGTGATTGTATGATTGTGATTGTATGATTGTGATTGTATGATTATGATTGTATGATTGTGATTGTATGATTGTATTTGGGAGATTGTATTTTGGAGATTGTAATTGTAGGATTGCGATTGTATGATTGTGATGGTATGATTGTGATGGTATGATTGTGATTGTATGATTGCGATAGTATGATTGCGATTGTATGATTGTGATTGTATGATTGTGATTGTGTGATTGCGATTGTATGATTGCGATTGTATGATTGTGATTGTATGATTGCGATTGTATGATTAGGATTGTATGATTGTGATAGTATGATTGTGATTGTATGATTGTGATTGTATGATTGTGATGGTATGATTGTGATTGTATGATTGTATTTGGGAGATTGTATTTTGGAGATAGTAATTGTATGATTGCGATTGTATGATTGTGATTGTATGATTCTGATTGTATGATTGTGATTGTATGATTGTGATTGTATAATTGTGATTGTATGATTATGATTGTATTATTGTGATTGTATGATTATGATTGTATGGTTGTGATTGTATGATTGTGATGGTATGATTGTGATTGTATGATTGTGATGGTATGATTGCGATTGTATGATTGCGATCCTATGATTGTGATTGTATGATTATGATTGTATGATTGTGATTGTATGATTGCGATTGTATGATTGTGATTGTATGACTGTGATTGTATGATTGTGATTGTATGATTGTGATTGTATGATTGTGACTGTATGATTGTGATTGTATGATTGTGATTGTGTGATTGCGATTGTATGATTGCGATTATATGATTGTGATTGTATGATTGTGGTTGTATGATTGTGATTGTAAGATTGTGATTGTACGACTGTGATTGTATGATTATGATTGTATGTTTGTGATTGTATGATTAGGATTGTATGATTGCGATTGTATGATTGTGATGGTATGATTGTGATTGTATGATTGTGATGGTATGATTGTGATTGTATGATTGTATTTGGGAGATTGTATTTTGGAGATAGTAATTGTATGATTGCGATTGTATGATTGTGATTGTATGATTCTGATTGTATGATTGTGATTGTATGATTGTGATTGTATAATTGTGATTGTATGATTATGATTGTCTTATTGTGATTGTATGATTATGATTGTATGGTTGTGATTGTATGATTGTGATGGTATGATTGTGATTGTATGATTGTGATGGTATGATTGCGATTGTATGATTGCGATCCTATGATTGTGATTGTATGATTATGATTGTATGATTGCGATTGTATGATTGTGATGGTATGATTGTGATTGTATGATTGTATTTGGGAGATTGTATTTTGGAGATAGTAATTGTATGATTGCGATTGTATGATTATGATTGTATGATTGTGATAGTATGATTGTGATTGTAAGATTGTGATTGTATGACTGTGATTGTATGATTGTGATTGTATGATTGTGATTGTATGATTGTGATTGTATGATTGTGATTGTATGATTGTGATTGTATGATTGTGATTGTATGATTCGGATTGTATGATTGTGATAGTATGATTGTGATTGTATGATTGTGATTGTATGGTTGTGATTGTATGATTGTATTTGGGAGATTGTATTTTGGAGATTGTAATTATATGATTGCGATTGTATGATTGTGATTGTATGATTGTGAATGTATTATTGTGATTGTATGATCGTGATTGTATGATTGTGATTGTATGATTGTGATTGTATGATTGTGATTGTATGATTGTGATTGTATGATTGTGATTGTATGATTGTGATTGTATGATTGTGATTGTATGACTGTATTTGGGAGATTGTAGTTGTATGATTGCGATTGTATGATTGTGATTGTATGATTGTGATGTATGATTGTAATTGTATGATTATGATCGTATGATTGTGATTGTATGATTGTGATGCTATAATTGTGATTGTATGATTGCGATCGTATGATTATGATTGTATGATTGTGATTGTATGATTGCGATTGTATGATTGTGATTGTATGATTATGATTGTATTTTTGTGATTGTATGATTGTGATTGTATGATTGTGATAGTATGATTGTCATTGTATGATTATGATTGTATGATTGTGATTGCATGATTGTGATTGTATGATTGATATCGCATGATTTTGTATGTATGATTGTGATTGTATGATTGTGATTGTATGATTGTGATTGTATGATTGTGATTGTATGATTGTGATAGTATGATTGTCATTGTATGATTATGATTGTATGATTGTAATTGCATGATTGTGATTATATGATTGAGATTGCATGATTTTGTATGTATGATTGTGATTGTATGATTGTGATTGTATGATTGTGATTATATGATTGTGATTGTATGATTGTGATTGTATGATTGTGATTGTATGATTGTGATTGTATGATTGTGATAGTATGATTGTGATTGTCTGATTGCGATTGTATGATTGTGGTTGTATGATTGCGATAGTATGATTGTGATTGTATGATTATGATTGTATGATTGTGATTGTATGATTTATTTGGGAGATTGTATTTTGGAGATTGTAATTGTAGGATTGCGATTGTATGATTGTGATTGTCTGATTGTGATTGTATGATTGTGATTGTATGATTGTGATTGTATGATTGTAATTGTATGATTATGATTGTATGATTGTGATTGTATGGTTGTGATGGTATGATTGTGATTGTATGATTGCGATAGTATGTTTGCGATTGTATGATTGCGATTGTATGATTGTGATTGTATGATTGTGATAGTATGATTGTGATTGTATGACTGTGATTGTATGTCTGTGATTGTATGATTGTGATAGTATGATTGTGATTGTAAGATTGTGATTGTAAGATTGTGATTGTATGACTGTGATTGTACGATTGTGATTGTATGATTGTGATTGTATGATTGTGATTGTATGATTGTGATTGTATGATTGTGATTGTATGATTGTGATTGTATGATTGTGATTGTATGATTGTGATTATATGATTGTGATTGTATGATTGTGATTGTATGTCTGTGATTGTATGATTGTGATAGTATGATTGTGATTGTAAGATTGTGATTGTAAGATTGTGATTGTATGACTGTGATTGTACGATTGTGATTGTATGATTGTGATTGTAAGATTGTGATTGTATGACTGTGATTGTATGATTGTGATTGTATGATTGTGATTGTATGATTGAGATTGCATGATTTTGTATGTATGATTGTGATTGTATGATTGTGATTGCATGATTGTGATTGTATGATTGTGATAGTATGATTGTGATTGTATGATTGTGATTGCATGACTGTGATTGTATGATTGTGATTGTATGATTGTGATTGTATGATTGTGACTGTATGATTGTGATAGTATGATTGTGATTGTATGATTGTGATTGTATGACTGTGATTGTATGATTGTGATTGTGCGATTGTGATTGTACGATTGTGATTGTACGATTGTGATTGTATGATTGTGATTGTATGAATATGATTGAATGATTGTGATTGCATGATTGTGATTGTATGATTGTGATTGCATGATTTTGAATGTATGATTGTGATTGTATGATTGTGATTGTATGATTGTGATTGTATGATTGTGATAGTATGATTGTGATAGTAAGATTGTGATTGTATGACTGTGATTGTATGATTGTGATTGTATGGTTGTGATTGTATGATTATGATTGTATGATTGTGATTGTATGATTGTATTTGGGAGATTGTATTTTGGAGATTGTAATTGTAGGATTGCGACTGTATGATTGTGATTGTATGATTGCGATAGTATAATTGTGATTGTATGACTATGATTGTATGATTGTGATTGTATGATTTATTTGGGAGATTGTATTTTGGAGATTGTAATTGTAGGATTGCGATTGTATGATTGTGATTGTATGATTGTGATAGTATGATTGTGATTGTAAGATTGTGATTGTATGACTGTGATTGTATGATTGTGATTGTATGATTGTGATTGTATGATTGTGATTGTATGATTGTGATTGTATGATTCGGATTGTATGATTGTGATAGTATGATTGTGATTGTATGATTGTGATTGTATGGTTGTGATTGTATGATTGTATTTGGGAGATTGTATTTTGGAGATTGTAATTATATGATTGCGATTGTATGATTGTGATTGTATGATTGTGATTGTATGATTGTGATTGTATGATTGTGATTGTATGATTGTGATTGTATGACTGTGATTGTACGATTGTGATTGTATGATTGTGATTGTAAGATTGTGATTGTATGACTGTGATTGTATGATTGTGATTGTATGATTGTGATTGTATGATTGTGATTGTATGATTGTATTTGGGAGATTGTATTTCGGAGACTGCATTTGGGAGATTGTAATTGTATGATTGCGATTGTATGATTGTGATTGTATGATTGTGATAGTATGATTGTGATTGTAAGATTGTGATTGTATGACTGTGATTGTATGATTGTGATTGTATGGTTGTGATTGTATGATTATGATTGTATGATTGTGATTGTATGATTGTATTTGGGAGATTGTATTTTGGAGATTGTAATTGTAGGATTGCGATTGTATGATTGTGATTGTATGATTGTGATTGTAAGATTGTGATTGTATGATTGTGATTGTAAGATTGTGATTGTATGACTGTGATTGTATGGTTGTGATTGTATGATTGTGATTGTATGATTATGATTGTATGATTGTGATTGTATGATTGTGATTGTATGATTGTGATTGTATGATTGTGATTTTATGATTATGATTGTATGATTGTGATTGTATGATTGTGATTGTATGACTGTGATTGTATGATTGTGATTGTGCGATTGGGATTGTACGATTGTGATTGTATGATTGTGATTGTAAGATTGTGATTGTATGACTGTAATTGTATGACTGTGATTGTATGATTGTGATTGTATGATTGTGATTGTAAGATTGTGATTGTATGACAGTGATTGTATGATTGTGATTGTATGATTGTGATTGTATGATTGTGATTGTAAGATTGTGATTGTATGACTGTGATTGTATGATTGTGATTGTATGATTGTGATTGTATGATTGTGATTGTATGATTGTGATAGTATGATTGTGATTGTATGATTGTATTTGGGAGATGGTAGTTGTATGATTGCGATTGTACGATTGTGATTGTATGATTGTGATGTATGATTGTGATTGTATGATTGTGATTGTATGATTGTGATTGTACGATTGTGATTGTATGATTGTCATTGTCTGATTATGATTGTATGATTGTGATTGCATGATTGTGATTTTATGATTGTGATAGTATGATTGTGATTGTGTGATTGCGATTGTATGATTGTGATTGCATGATTGTGATTGTATGATTGTGAATGTATGATTGTGTTTGTATGATTGTGATCGTATGACTGTGATTGTATGACTGTGATTGTATGATTGTGATGGTATGATTGTGATTGTATGATTGTGATCGTATGATTGCGATGGTATGATTGTGATTGTATGATTGTGATTGACTGATTGTGATCGTATGATTGCGATTGTATGATTTTGATTGTGATTGTCTGATTGTGGGTGTATGATTGCGATTGTATGATTGTGACTGTATGATTGTGATTGTATGATTGTGATTGTATGATTTTGATTGTATGATTGTGATTGTATGATTGTATTTGGGAGATTGTATTTGGGAGATTCTAATTGTATGATTGCGATTGTATGAGTGTGTTTGTATGATTGTGATTGTATGATTGTGATTGTATGATTGTGATTGTATGATTGCGATTGTATGATTGTGATTGTATGATTATGATTGTATTATTGTGATTGTATGATTCTCATTGTATGGTTGTGATTGTATGATTGTGATGGTATGATTGTGATTGTATGATTGCGATAGAATGATTGTGATTGTATGATCGTGATTGTATGATTGTGACTGTATGATTGTGATTGTATGACTGTGATTGTATGACTGTGATTGTATGATTGTGATGGTATGATTGTGATTGTATGATTGCGATTGTATGACTGTGATTGTATGATTGTGATTGTATGATAGTGATAGTATGATTGTGATTGTATGACTGTGATTGTATGACTGTGATTGTATGATTGTGATTGTATGATTGTATTTGGGAGATTGTATTTTGGAGATTGTAATTATATGATTGCGATTGTATGATTGTGATTGTATGATTGTGATTGTATGATTGTGTTTGTATGATTGTCATTGTCTGATTACGATTGTATGATTGTGATTGCATGATTGTGATTTTATGATTGTGATAGTATGATTGTGATTGTGCGATTGTGATTGTACGATTGTGATTGTACGATTGTAATTGTATGATTGTGATTGTATGATTATGATTGTATGATTGTGATAGTATGATTGTGATTGTAAGATTGTGATTGTATGACCGTTATTGTATGATTGTGATTGTATGATTGTGATTGTATGATTGTGATTGTATGATTCGGATTGTATAATTGTGATAGTATGATTGTGATTGTATGATTGTGATTGTATGGTTGTGATTGTATGATTGTATTTGCGAGATTGTATTTTGGAGATTGTAATTATATGATTGCGATTGTATGATTGTGATTGTATGATTGTGATTGTATGATTGTGATTGTATGATTGTGATTGTATGATTGTGATTGTATGATTGCGATTGTATGATTGTGATTGTATGATTGTATTTGGGAGATTGTATTTGGGAGATTGTAGTTGTATGATTGCGATTGTATGATTGTGATTGTATGATTGTGATGTATGATTGTAATTGTATGATTATGATCGTATGATTGTGATTGTATGATTGTGATTGTATGATTGTGATGGTATGATTGTGATTGTATGATTGTATTTGGGAGATTGTATTTTGGAGATAGTAATTGTATGATTGTGATTGTGCGATTGTGATTGCACGATTGTGATTGTACGATTGTGGTTGTATGATTGTGATTGTATGATTATGATGGAATGATTGTGATTGCATGATTGTGATTGTATGATTGTGATTGCATGATTTTGCATGTATGACTGTGATTGTATGATTGTGATTGTATGATTGTGATTGTATGATTGTGATTGTATGATTGTGATTGTATGATTGTGATTGTATGATTGTGATTGTATGATTGTGATTGTATGATTGTGATTGTATGATTGTGATTGTATGATTGTATTTGGGAGATTGTATTTGGGAGATTGTAGTTGTATGATTGCGATTGTATGATTGTGATTGTATGATTGTGATTGTATGATTGCGATAGAATGATTGTGATTGTATGATTGTGATTGTATGATTGCGATAGAATGATTGTGATTGTATGATTGTGATAGTATGATTGTGATTGTATGATTGTGATTGTATGACTGTGATTGTATGATTGTGATTGTGCGATTGTGATTGTACGATTGTGATTGTACGATTGTGATTGTATGATTGTGATTGTATGATTATGATGGAATGATTGTGATTGCATGATTGCGATTGTATGATTGTGATTGCATGATTTTGTATGTATGATTGTGATTGTATGATTGTGATTGTATGATTGTGATTGTATGATTGTGATAGTATGATTGTGATTGTAAGATTGTGATTGTATGACTGTGATTGTATGATTGTGATTGTATGATTGTGATTGTATGATTGTGATTGTATGATTATGATTGTATGATTGTGATTGTATGATTGTATTTGGGAGATTGTATTTTGGAGATTGTAATTGTAGGATTGCGATTGTATGATTGTGATGGTATGATTGTGATTGTATGATTGCGATAGTATGATTGCGATTGTATGATTGCGATTGTATGATTATGATTGCATGATTGCGATTGTATGATTATGATTGTATGATTGTGATTGTATGATTGTGATTGTATGATTGTGATGGTATGATTGCGATTGTATGATTGCGATCGTATGATTGTGATTGTATGATTATGATTGTATGATTGCGATTGTATGATTGTGATTGTATGATTGTGATTGTATGATTGTGATTGTATGATTGTGATTGTATGATTGTGACTGTATGATTGTGATTGTATGATTGTGATTGTGTGATTGCGATTGTATGATTGCGATTGTATGATTGTGATTGTATGATTGTGATTGTATGATTAGGATTGTATGATTGTGATAGTATGATTGTGATTGTATGATTGTGATTGTATGATTGTGATGGTATGATTGTGATTGTATGATTGTATTTGGGGAAATTGTATTTTGGAGATAGTAATTGTATGATTGCGATTGTATGATTGTGATTGTATGATTCTGATTGTATGATTGTGATTGTATGATTGTGATTGTATAATTGTGATTGTATGATTATGATTGTATTATTGTGATTGTATGATTATGATTGTATGGTTGTGATTGTATGATTGTGATGGTATGATTGTGATTGTATGATTGTGATGGTATGATTGCGATTGTATGATTGCGATCCTATGATTGTGATTGTATGATTATGATTGTATGATTGTGATTGTATGATTGCGATTGTATGATTGTGATTGTATGACTGTGATTGTATGATTGTGATTGTATGATTGTGATTGTATGATTGTGACTGTATGATTGTGATTGTATGATTGTGATTGTGTGATTGCGATTGTATGATTGCGATTATATGATTGTGATTGTATGATTGTGATTGTATGATTGTGATTGTAAGATTGTGATTGTACGACTGTGATTGTATGATTATGATTGTATGTTTGTGATTGTATGATTAGGATTGTATGATTGTGATAGTATGATTGTGATTGTATGATTGTGATTGTATGATTGTGATGGTATGATTGTGATTGTATGATTGTATTTGGGAGATTGTATTTTGGAGATTGTAATTGTATGATTGCGATTGTATGATTGTGATTGTATGATTCTGATTGTATGATTGTGATTGTATGATTGTGATTGTATGATTGTGATAGTATGATTGTGATTGTGTGATTGTGATTGTATGACTGTGATTGTATGATTGTGATTGTATGATTGTTATTGTATGATTGTGATAGTAT
Organism: Megachile rotundata; assembly: GCF_050947335.1. NCBI lineage: Eukaryota > Metazoa > Arthropoda > Insecta > Hymenoptera > Megachilidae > Megachile > Megachile rotundata. Next base: position 1,265,523 of record NW_027473333.1, on the reverse strand, counting down.
GATTGTGATTGTATGATTGTGATTGTATGACTGTGATTGTATGATTGTGATTGTACGATTGTGATTGTACGATTGTGACTGTATGATTGTGATTGTATGATTACGATGGAATGATTGTGATTGCATGATTGTGATTGTATGATTGTGATTGCATGATTTTGAATGTATGATTGTGATTGTATGGTTGTGATTGTATGATTGTGGTAGTATGATTGTGATTGTATGATTGTGATTGCATGATTGTGATTGTATGATTGTGATTGTATGATATTGATTGTATGATTGTGATTGTATGATTGTGATTGTATGATTGTGATAGTATGATTGTGATTGTATGATTGTGATTGTATGACTGTGATTGCATGATTGTGATTGTGCGATTGTGATTGTGCGATTGTGATTGTACGATTGTGATTGTACGATTGTGATTGCATGATTGTGATTGTATGATTGTGATTGCATGACTTTGAATGTATGATTGTGATTGTATGATTGTGATTGTATGATTGTGATAGCATGATTGTGATTGTATGATTGCGATTGTATGATTGTGATTGTATGATTATGATTGTATTTTTGTGATTGTATGATTGTGATTGTAAGATTGTGATTGTATGACTGTGATTGTATGATTGTGATAGTATGATTGTCATTGTATGATTATGATTGTATGATTGTGATTGCATGATTGTGATTGTATGATTGAGATTGCATGATTTTGTATGTATGATTGTGATTGTATGATTGTGATTGTATGATTGTGATTGTGTGATTGTGATTGTATGATTGTGATAGTATGATTGTCATTGTATGATTATGATTGTATGATTGTGATTGCATGATTGTGATTGTATGATTGAGATTGCATGATTTTGTATGTATGATTGTGATTGTATGATTGTGATTATATGATTGTGATTGTATGATTGTGATTGTATGATTGTGATTGTATGATTGTGATAGTATGATTGTGATTGTCTGATTGCGATTGTATGATTGTGGTTGTATGATTGCGATAGTATGATTGTGATTGTATGATTATGATTGTATGATTGTGATTGTATGATTTATTTGGGAGATTGTATTTTGGAGATTGTAATTGTAGGATTGCGATTGTATGATTGTGATTGTATGATTGTGATTGTATGATGGTGATTGTATGATTGTGATTGTATGATTGTGATTGTATGATTGTGATTGTATGATTGTGATTGTATGATTGTGATTGTATGATTGTGATTGTATGATTGTAATTGTATGATTATGATTGTATGATTGTGATTGTATGATTGTGATGGTATGATTGTGATTGTTTGATTGCGATAGTATGTTTGCGATTGTATGATTGCGATTGTATGATTGTGATTGTATGATTGTGATAGTATGATTGTGATTGTATGACTGTGATTGTATGTCTGTGATTGTATGATTGTGATAGTATGATTGTGATTGTAAGATTGTGATTGTAAGATTGTGATTGTAAGATTGTGATTGTATGACTGTGATTGTACGATTGTGATTGTATGATTGTGATTGTATGATTGTGATTGTATGATCGTGATAGTATGATCGTGATTGTATGATTGTGATTGTATGATTGTGATTGTATGATTGTGATTGTATGATTGTGATTGTATGATTGTGATTGTATGATTGTATTTGGGAGATTGTATTTGGGAGATTGTAGTTGTATGATTGCGATTGTATGATTGTGATTGTATGATTGTAATGTATGATTGTAATTGTATGATTATGATCGTATGATTGTGATTGTATGATTGTGATGGTATGATTGTGATTGTATGTCTGTGATTGTATGATTGTGATAGTATGATTGTGATTGTAAGATTGTGATTGTAAGATTGTGATTGTATGACTGTGATTGTACGATTGTGATTGTACGATTGTGATTGTAAGATTGTGATTGTATGACTGTGATTGTATGATTGTGATTGCATGATTGTGATTGTATGATTGTGATTGCATGATTTTGAATGTACGATTGTGATTGTATGATTGTGATTGTATGATTGTGATTGTATGATTGTGATTGTATGATTGTGATACTATGATTGTGATTGTAAGATTGTGATTGTATGACTGTGATTGTATGATTATGATTGTATGATTGTGATTGTATGATTGTATTTGGGAGATTGTATTTTGGAGATTGTAATTGTAGGATTGCGATTGTATGATTGTGATTGTATGATTGTGATTGTATGATTGTGATTGTATGATTATGATTGTATGATTTTGATTGTATGATTGTGATTGTATGATTGTAATTGTATGATTATGATTGTATGATTGTGATTGTATGATTGTGATGGTATGATTGTGATTGTATGACTGCGATAGTATGATTGCGATTGTATGATTGCGATTGTATGATTGTGATTGTATGATTGCGATTGTATGATTATGATTGTATGATTGTGATTGTATGATTATGATTGTATGGGTGTGACAGTATGATTGTGATGGTATGATTGCGATTGTATGATTGCGATCGTATGATTGTGATTGTATGATTATGTTTGTACGATTGTGATTGTATGATTGCTATTGTATGATTGCGATCCTATGATTGTGATTGTATGATTATGATTGTATGATTGTGATTGTATGATTGCGATTGTATGATTGTGATTGTATGATTGTGATTGTATGATTGTGATTGTATGATTGTGATTGTATGATTTATTTGGGAGATTGTATTTTGGAGATTGTAATTGTAGGATTGCGATTGTATGATTGTGATTGTATGATTGTGATTGTATGATGGTGATTGTATGATTGTGATTGTATGATTGTGATTGTATGATTGTGATTGTATGATTGTGATTGTATGATTGTGATTGTATGATTGTAATTGTATGATTATGATTGTATGATTGTGATTGTATGATTGTGATGGTATGATTGTGATTGTTTGATTGCGATAGTATGTTTGCGATTGTATGATTGCGATTGTATGATTGCGATTGTATGATTGTGATAGTATGATTGTGATTGTATGACTGTGATTGTATGTCTGTGATTGTATGATTGTGATAGTATGATTGTGATTGAAAGATTGTGATTGTAAGATTGTGATTGTATGACTGTGATTGTACGATTGTGATTGTATGATTGTGATTGTATGATTGTGATTGTATGATCGTGATAGTATGATCGTGATTGTATGATTGTGATTGTATGATTGTGATTGTATGATTGTGATTGTATGATTGTGATTGTATGATTGTGATTGTATGATTGTGATTGTATGATTGTATTTGGGAGATTGTATTTGGGAGATTGTAGTTGTATGATTGCGATTGTATGATTGTGATTGTATGATTGTGATGTATGATTGTAATTGTATGATTATGATCGTATGATTGTGATTGTATGATTGTGATGGTATGATTGTGATTGTATGTCTGTGATTGTATGATTGTGATAGTATGATTGTGATTGTAAGATTGTGATTGTAAGATTGTGATTGTATGACTGTGATTGTACGATTGTGATTGTACGATTGTGATTGTAAGATTGTGATTGTATGACTGTGATTGTATGATTGTGATTGCATGATTGTGATTGTATGATTGTGATTGCATGATTTTGAATGTATGATTGTGATTGTATGATTGTGATTGTATGATTGTGATTGTATGATTGTGATACTATGATTGTGATTGTAAGATTGTGATTGTATGACTGTGATTGTATGATTGTGATTGTATGATTGTGATTGTATGATTATGATTGTATGATTGTGATTGTATGATTGTATTTGGGAGATTGTATTTTGGAGATTGTAATTGTAGGATTGCGATTGTATGATTGCGATTGTATGATTGTGATTGTATGATTGTGATTGTATGATTGTGATTGTATGATTATGATTGTATGATTTTGATTGTATGATTGTGATTGTATGATTGTAATTGTATGATTATGATTGTATGATTGTGATTGTATGATTGTGATGGTATGATTGTGATTGTATGACTGCGATAGTATGATTGCGATTGTATGATTGCGATTGTATGATTGTGATTGTATGATTGCGATTGTATGATTATGATTGTATGATTGTGATTGTATGATTGTGATTGTATGATTATGATTGTATGGTTGTGACAGTATGATTGTGATGGTATGATTGCGATTGTATGATTGCGATCGTATGATTGTGATTGTATGATTATGTTTGTACGATTGTGATTGTATGATTGCGATTGTATGATTGTGATTGTATGATTATGATAGTATGATTGTGATTGTATGATTGTGATTGTATGATTGTGATTGTATGATGGTGATTGTATGATTGTGATTGTATGATTGTGATTGTATGATTGTGATTGTATGATTGTGATTGTATGATTGTGATTGTATGATTGTAATTGTATGATTATGATTGTATGATTGTGATTGTATGATTGTGATGGTATGATTGTGATTGTTTGATTGCGATAGTATGTTTGCGATTGTATGATTGCGATTGTATAATTGTGATTGTATGATTGTGATAGTATGATTGTGATTGTATGACTGTGATTGTATGTCTGTGATTGTATGATTGTGATAGTATGATTGTGATTGTAAGATTGTGATTGTAAGATTGTGATTGTATGACTGTGATTGTACGATTGTGATTGTATGATTGTGATTGTATGATTGTGATTGTATGATCGTGATAGTATGATCGTGATTGTATGATTGTGATTGTATGATTGTGATTGTATGATTGTGATTGTATGATTGTGATTGTATGATTGTGATTGTATGATTGTATTTGGGAGATTGTATTTGGGAGATTGTAGTTGTATGATTGCGATTGTATGATTGTGATTGTATGATTGTGATGTATGATTGTAATTGTATGATTATGATCGTATGATTGTGATTGTATGATTGTGATGGTATGATTGTGATTGTATGTCTGTGATTGTATGATTGTGATAGTATGATTGTGATTGTAAGATTGTGATTGTAAGATTGTGATTGTATGACTGTGATTGTACGATGGTGATTGTACGATTGTGATTGTAAGATTGTGATTGTATGACTGTGATTGTATGATTGTGATTGCATGATTGTGATTGTATGATTGTGATTGCATGATTTTGAATGTATGATTGTGATTGTATGATTGTGATTGTATGATTGTGATTGTATGATTGTGATACTATGATTGTGATTGTAAGATTGTGATTGTATGACTGTGATTGTATGATTGTGATTGTATGATTGTGATTATATGATTATGATTGTATGATTGTGATTGTATGATTGTATTTGGGAGATTGTATTTTGGAGATTGTAATTGTAGGATTGCGATTGTATGATTGTGATTGTATGATTGTGATTGTATGATTGTGATTGTATGATTGTGATTGTATGATTATGATTGTATGATTTTGATTGTATGATTGTAATTGTATGATTATGATTGTATGATTGTGATTGTATGATTGTGATGGTATGATTGTGATTGTATGACTGCGATGGTATGATTGCGATTGTATGATTGCGATTGTATGATTGTGATTGTATGATTGCGATTGTATGATTATGATTGTATGATTGTGATTGTATGATTGTGATTGTATGATTATGATTGTATGGTTGTGACAGTATGATTGTGATGGTATGATTGCGATTGTATGATTGCGATCGTATGATTGTGATTGTATGATTATGTTTGTACGATTGTGATTGTATGATTGCGATTGTATGATTGTGATTGTATGATTGTGATTGTATGATTGTGATTGTATGATTAGGATTGTATGATTGTGATAGTATGATTGTGATTGTATGATTGTGATTGTATGATTGTGATGGTATGATTGTGATTGTATGATTGTATTTGGGAGATTGTATTTTGGAGATTGTAATTGTATGATTGCGATTGTATGATTGTGATTGTATGATTGTGGTGGTATGATTGTGATTGTATGATTGCGATTGTATGATTGTGATTGTATGATTATGATTGTATTTTTGTGATTGTATGAGTGTGATTGTAAGATTGTGATTGTATGACTGTGATTGTATGATTGTGATAGTATGATTGTATTTGGGAGATTGTATTTTGGAGATTGTAATTGTATGATTGCGATTGTATGATTGTGATTGTATGATTCTGATTGTATGATTGTGATTGTATGATTGTGACTGTATGATTGTGATAGTATGATTGTGATTGTGTGATTGTGATTGTATGACTGTGATTGTATGATTGTGATTGTATGACTGTGATTGTATGATTGTGATTGTGCGATTGTGATTGTACGATTGTGATTGTACGATTGTGATTGTATGATTATGATTGTATGATTATGATTGTATGATTGTGGATGCATGATTGTGATTGTATGATTGTGATAGTATGATTGCGATTGTATGATTGTGATTGTATGATTCTGATTGTATGATTGTGATTGTATGATTGTGATTGTATGATTGTGATAGTATGATTGTGATTGTGTGATTGTGATTGTATGACTGTGATTGTATGATTGTGATTGTATGACTGTGATTGTATGATTGTGATTGTGCGATTGTGATTGTACGATTGTGATTGTATGATTGTGATTGTATGATTGTGATAGTATGATTGTGATTGTATGATTGTGATTGTATGACTGTGATTGTATGATTGTGATTGTATGATTGTGATTGTATGATTGTGATAGTATGATTGTGATTGTATGATTGTGATTGTATGACTGTGATTGTATGATTGTGATTGTGCGATTGTGATTGTACGATTGTGATTGTACGATTGTGACTGTATGACTGTGATAGTATGATTACGATGGAATGATTGTGATTGCATGATTGTGATTGTATGATTGTGATTGCATGATTTTGAATGTATGATTGTGATTGTATGATTGTGATTGTATGATTGTGGTAGTATGATTGTGATTGTATGATTGTGATTGCATGATTGTGATTGTATGATTGTGATTGTATGATATTGATTGTATGATTGTGATTGTATGATTGTGATTGTATGATTGTGATAGTATGATTGTGATTGTATGATTGTGATTGTATGACTGTGATTGCATGATTGTGATTGTGCGATTGTGATTGTGCGATTGTGATTGTACGATTGTGATTGTACGATTGTGATTGCATGATTGTGATTGTATGATTGTGATTGCATGACTTTGAATGTATGATTGTGATTGTATGATTGTGATTGTATGATTGTGATAGTATGATTGTGATTGTATGATTGCGATTGTATGATTGTGATTGTATGATTATGATTGTATTTTTGTGATTGTATGATTGTGATTGTAAGATTGTGATTGTATGACTGTGATTGTATGATTGTGATAGTATGATTGTCATTGTATGATTATGATTGTATGATTGAGATTGCATGATTGTGATTGTATGATTGAGATTGCATGATTTTGTATGTATGATTGTGATTGTATGATTGTGATTGTATGATTGTGATTGTATGATTGTGATTGTATGATTGTGATAGTATGATTGTGATTGTATGATTGTGATTATATGATTGTGATTGTATGATTGTGATTGTGTGATTGCGATTGTATGATTTTGATTGTATGATTGTGATAGTATGATTGTAATTGTATGATTATGATTGTATGATTGTGATTGTATGATTGTGATGGTATGATTGTGATTGTATGATTGCGATAGTACGATTGTGATTGTATGATTGTGATTGTATGATTGTGATTGTATGATTGTGATTGTATGATTGCGATTGTATGATTGTGATTGTATGATTATGATTGTATTATTGTGATTGTATGATTATGATTGTAAGTTTGTGATTGTATGATTGTGATGGTATGATTGTGATTGTATGATTGCGATAGTATGATTGTGATTGTATGATTATGATTGTATGATTGTGACTGTATGATTGTGATTGTATGATTGTGATTGTATGATTGTGATTGTGTGATTGTGGTTGTATGATTGTGATTGTATGATTGTGATTGTATGATTGTCATTGTATGATTATGATTGTATGATTGTGATTGCATGATTGTGATTTTATGATTGAGATTGCATGATTTTGTATGTATGATTGTGATTGTATGATTGTGATTGTATGATTGTGATAGTATGATTGTGATTGTAAGATTGTGATTGTATGATTGTCGTTGTATGATTATGGTTGTATGATTGTGATTGCATGATTGTGATTTTATGATTGAGATTGCATGATTTTGTATGTATGATTGTGATTGTATGATTGTGATTGTATGATTGTGATTGTATGATTGTGATAGTATGATTGTGATTGTAAGATTGTGATTGTATGATTGTCATTGTATGATTATGGTTGTATGATTGTGATTGCATGATTGTGATTGTATGATTGTGATTGCATGATTTTGAATGTATGATTGTGATTGTATGATTGTGATTGTATGATTGTGATTGTATGATTGTGATTGTATGATTGTGATTGTATGATTGTGATAATATGATTGTGAATGTATGATTGTGATTGTATGTCTGTGATTGTATGATTGTGATTGTATGATAGTGATTGTATGATTGTGATTGTATGATTCTGATAGTATGATTGTGATTGTATGATTGTGATTGTATGATTGTATTTGGGAGATTGTATTTGGGAGATTATGATTGTATGATTGCGATTGTATGATTGAGATTGTATGACTGTGATTGTATGATTGTGATTGTATGATTGTGATAGTATGATTGTGATTGTGTGATTGTGATTGTATGACTGTGATTGTATGATTGTGATTGTATGATTGTGATTGTATGATTGTGATAGTATGATTGTGATTGTATGATTGTGATTGTATGACTGTGATTGTATGATTGTGATTGTGCGATTGTGATTGTGCGATTGTGATTGTACGATTGTGATTGTACGATTGTGATTGTACGATTGTGATTGTATGATTATGATTGAATGATTGTGATTGCATGATTGTGATTGTATGATTGTGATTGCATGATTTTGAATGTATGATTGTGATTGTATGATTGTGATTGTATGATTGTGATTGTATGATTGTGATTGTATGATTGTGATTGTATGATTGTGATAGTATGATTGTGATTGTAAGATTGTGATTGTATGATTGTCATTGTATGATTATGGTTGTATGATTGTGATTGCATGATTGTGATTTTATGATTGAGATTGCATGATTTTGTATGTATGATTGTGATTGTATGATTGTGATTGTATGATTGTGATAGTATGATTGTGATTGTAAGATTGTGATTGTATGATTGTCATTGTATGATTATGGTTGTATGATTGTGATTGCATGATTGTGATTGTATGATTGTGATTGCATGATTTTGAATGTATGATTGTGATTGTATGATTGTGATTGTATGATTGTGATTGTATGATTGTGATTGTATGATTGTGATTGTATGATTGTGATTGTATGATTGTGATAATATGATTGTGAATGTATGATTGTGATTGTATGTCTGTGATTGTATGATTGTGATTGTATGATAGTGATTGTATGATTGTGATTGTATGATTCTGATAGTATGATTGTGATTGTATGATTGTGATTGTATGATTGTATTTGGGAGATTGTATTTGGGAGATTATGATTGTATGATTGCGATTGTATGATTGAGATTGTATGATTGTGATTGTATGATTGTGATAGTATGATTGTGATTGTATGACTGTGATTGTATGTCTGTGATTGTATGATTGTGATAGTATGATTGTGATTGTAAGATTGTGATTGTAAGATTGTGATTGTATGACTGTGATTGTACGATTGTGATTGTATGATTGTGATTGTATGATTGTGATTGTATGATCGTGATAGTATGATCGTGATTGTATGATTGTGATTGTATGATTGTGATTGTATGATTGTGATTGTATGATTGTGATTGTATGATTGTGATTGTATGATTGTATTTGGGAGATTGTATTTGGGAGATTGTAGTTGTATGATTGCGATTGTATGATTGTGATTGTATGATTGTGATGTATGATTGTAATTGTATGATTATGATCGTATGATTGTGATTGTATGATTGTGATGGTATGATTGTGATTGTATGTCTGTGATTGTATGATTGTGATAGTATGATTGTAATTGTAAGATTGTGATTGTAAGATTGTGATTGTATGACTGTGATTGTACGATTGTGATTGTACGATTGTGATTGTAAGATTGTGATTGTATGACTGTGATTGTATGATTGTGATTGCATGATTGTGATTGTATGATTGTGATTGCATGATTCTGAATGTATGATTGTGATTGTATGATTGTGATTGTATGATTGTGATTGTATGATTGTGATACTATGATTGTGATTGTAAGATTGTGATTGTATGACTGTGATTGTATGATTGTGATTGTATGATTGTGATTGTATGATTATGATTGTATGATTGTGATTGTATGATTGTATTTGGGAGATTGTATTTTGGAGATTGTAATTGTAGGATTGCGATTGTATGATTGTGATTGTATGATTGTGATTGTATGATTGTGATTGTATGATTGTGATTGTATGATTATGATTGTATGATTTTGATTGTATGATTGTGATTGTATGATTGTAATTGTATGATTATGATTGTATGATTGTGATTGTATGATTGTGATGGTATGATTGTGATTGTATGACTGCGATAGTATGATTGCGATTGTATGATTGCGATTGTATGATTGTGATTGTATGATTGCGATTGTATGATTATGATTGTATGATTGTGATTGTATGATTGTGATTGTATGATTATGATTGTATGGTTGTGACAGTATGATTGTGATGGTATGATTGCGATTGTATGATTGCGATCGTATGATTGTGATTGTATGATTATGTTTGTACGATTGTGATTGTATGATTGCGATTGTATGATTGTGATTGTATGATTGTGATTGTATGATTGTGATTGTATGATTAGGATTGTATGATTGTGATAGTATGATTGTGATTGTATGATTGTGATTGTATGATTGTGATGGTATGATTGTGATTGTATGATTGTATTTGGGAGATTGTATTTTGGAGATTGTAATTGTATGATTGCGATTGTATGATTGTGATTGTATGATTGTGATGGTATGATTGTGATTGTATGATTGCGATCCTATGATTGTGATTGTATGATTATGATTGTATGATTGTGATTGTATGATTGCGATTGTATGATTGTGATTGTAAGATTGTGATTGTACGACTGTGATTGTATGATTATGATTGTATGATTGCGATTATATGATTGTGATTGTATGATTGTGATTGTATGATTGTGATTGTAAGATTGTGATTGTACGACTGTGATTGTATGATTATGATTGTATGTTTGTGATTGTATGATTAGGATTGTATGATTGTGATAGTATGATTGTGATTGTATGATTGTGATTGTATGATTGTGATGGTATGATTGTGATTGTATGATTGTATTTGGGAGATTGTATTTTGGAGATTGTAATTGTATGATTGCGATTGTATGATTGTGATTGTATGATTCTGATTGTATGATAGTGATTGTATGATTGTGATTGTATGATTGTGATAGTATGATTGTGATAGTATGATTGTGATTGTAAGATTGTGATTGTATGACTGTGATTGTATGATTGTGATTGTATGATTGTGATTGTATGATTAGGATTGTATGATTGTGATAGTATGATTGTGATTGTATGATTGTGATTGTATGATTGTGATTGTATGATTGTGATTGTATGATTGTATTTGGGAGATTGTATTTTGCAGATTGTAATTGTATGATTGCGATTGTATGATTGTGATTGTATGATTGTGATTGTATGATTGTGATTGTATGATTGTGATTGTATGATTGTGATTGTATGATTGTGATTGTATGATTGTGATTGTATGATTGTGATTGTATGATTGTGATTGTATGATTGTGATTGTATGATTGTAATTGTATGATTATGATTGTATGATTGTGATTGTATGATAGTGATGGTTTGATTGTGATTGTATGATTGCGATATTATTGTTGTGATTGTATGATTGCGATATTATTGTTGTGATTGTATGATTGTGATTGCATGATTGTGATTGTATGATTGGGATTGCATGATTTTGTATGTATGATTGTGATTGTATGATTATGATTGTATGATTGTGATTGTATGATTTATTTGGGAGATTGTATTTTGGAGATTGTAATTGTAGGATTGCGATTTTATGACTGTGATTGTATGATTGTGATTGTATGATTGTGATTGTATGATTGTGATTGTATGATTGTGATTGTATGATTGCGATTGTATGATTGTGATTGTATGATTATGATTGTATGATTTTGATTGTATGATTGTGATTGTATGATTGTAATTGTATGATTATGATTGTATGATTGTGATTGTATGATTGTGATGGTATCATTGTGATTGTATGATTGCGATAGTATGATTGCGATTGTATGATTGTGATTGTATGATTGCGATTGTATGATTATGATTGTATGATTGTGATTGCATGATTGTGATTGTATGATTGTGATAGTATGATTGTGATTGCATGATTTTGTATGTATGATTGTGATTGTATGATTGTGATTGTATGATTGTGATAGTATGATTGTGATTGTAAGATTGTGATTGTATGATTGTCATTGTATGATTATGGTTGTATGATTGTGATTGCATGATTGTGATTGTATGACTGTGATTGCATGATTTTGAATGTATGATTGTGATTGTATGATTGTGATTGTATGATTGTGATAGTATGATTGTGATTGCATGATTGTGATAATATGATTGTGAATGTATGATTGTGATTGTATGTCTGTGATTGTATGATTGTGATTGTATGATAGTGATTGTATGATTGTGATTGTATGATTCTCATAGTATGATTGTGATTGTATGATTGTGATTGTATGATTGTGATTGTATGATTGTGATTGTATGATTGTGATTGTATGATTGTATTTGGGAGATTGTATTTGGGAGATTGTATTTGGGAGATTGTAATTGTATGATTGCGATTGTATGATTGAGATTGTTTGATTTTGATTGTATGATTGTGATTGTATGATTGTGATAATATGATTGTGATTGTGTGATTGTGATTGTATGACTGTGATTGTATGATTGTGATTGTATGATTGTGATTGTATGATTGTGACAGTATGATTGTGATTGTATGACTGTGATTGTATGATTGTGATTCTGCGATTGTGATTGTATGATTGTGATTGTATGATTGTGATTGTATGGTTGTGATAGTATGATTGTGATTGTATGATTGTGATTGGATGATTGTGATTGTATGATTGTGATTGTATGATTGTGATTGTATGATTGTGATTGTATGATTGTGATAGTATGATTCTGATTGTAAGATTGTGATTGTATGATTGTGATAGTATGATTGTGATTGTATGACTGTGATTGTATGATTGTGATTCTGCGATTGTGATTGTATGATTGTGATTGTATGATTGTGATTGTATGATTGTGATAGTATGATTGTGATTGTATGATTGTGGTTGTATGATTGTGATTGTATGATTGTGATTGTATGATTTTGATTGTATGATTGTGATACTATGATTGTAATTGTATGATTATGATTGTATGATTGTGATTGTATGATTGTGATGGTATGATTGTGATTGTATGATTGCGATAGTATGATTGTGATTGTATGATTGTGATTGTATGATTGTGATTGTATGATTGCGATTGTATGATTGTGATTGTATGATTATGATTGTATTATTGTGATTGTATGATTATGATTGTAAGGTTGTGATTGTATGATTGTGATGGTATGATTGTGATTGTATGATTGCGATAGTATGATTGTGATTGTATGATTATGATTGTATGATTGTGACTGTATGATTGTGATTGTATGATTGTGATTGCGTGATTGTGATTGTATGATTGCGATTGTATGATTGTGATTGTACGATTGTGATTGTATGATTGTGATAGTATGATTGTGATAGTATGACTGTGATTGTATGACTGTGATTGTATGATTGTGATTGTATGAGTGTGATTGTGTGATTGTGGTTGTATGATTGTGATTGTATGATTGTGATTGTATGATTGTCATTGTATGATTATGATTGTATGATTGTGATTGCATGATTGTGATTTTATGATTGAGATTGCATGATTTTGTATGTATGATTGTGATTGTATGATTGTGATTGTATGATTGTGATAGTATGATTGTGATTGTAAGATTGTGATTGTATGATTGTCATTGTATGATTATGGTTGTATGATTGTGATTGCATGATTGTGATTTTATGATTGAGATTGCATGATTTTGTATGTATGATTGTGATTGTATGATTGTGATTGTATGATTGTGATAGTATGATTGTGATTGTAAGATTGTGATTGTATGATTGTCATTGTATGATTATGGTTGTATGATTGTGATTGCATGATTGTGATTGTATGATTGTGATTGCATGATTTTGAATGTATGATTGTGATTGTATGATTGTGATTGTATGATTGTGATTGTCTGATTGTGATTGTATGATTGTGATAATATGATTGTGAATGTATGATTGTGATTGTATGTCTGTGATTGTATGATTGTGATTGTATGATTGTGATTGTATGATTGTGATAGTATGATTGTGATTGTATGATTGTGATTGTATGATTGTATTTGGGAGATTGTATTTGGGAGATTATGATTGTATGATTGCGATTGTATGATTGAGATTGTATGATTGTGATTGTATGAGTGTGATTGTATGATTGTGATAGTATGATTGTGATTGTGTGATTGTGATTGTATGACTGTGATTGTATGATTGTGATTGTATGATTGTGATTGTATGATTGTGATAGTATGATTGTGATTGTGTGATTGTGATTGTATGACTGTGATTGTATGATTGTGATTGTACGATTGTGATTGTACGATTGTGATTGTATGATTGTGATTGTATGATTGTGACTGTATGATTGTGATTGTATGATTGTGATTGTATGATTGTGATAGTATGTTTGTGATTGTATGATTGTGATTGTATGACTGTGATTGTATGATTGTAATTGTATGATTGTGATAGTATGATTGTGATTGTATGATTGTGATTGTATGACTGTGATTGTATGATTGTGATTGTGCGATTGTGATTGTACGATTGTGATTGCAAGATTGTGATTGTATGATTGTGATTGTATGACTGTGATGGTATGATTGTGATTGTGTGATTGTGATTGTATGATTGTGATAGTATGATTGTGATTGTATGATTGTGATTGTATGACTGTGATTGTATGATTGTGATTGTGCGATTGTGATTGTGCGATTGTGATTGTACGATTGTGATTGTACGATTGTGATTGTACGATTGTGATTGTATGATTATGATTGAATGATTGTGATTGCATGATTGTGATTGTATGATTGTGATTGCATGATTTTGAATGTATGATTGTGATTGTATGATTGTGATTGTATGATTGTGATTGTATGATTGTGATAGTATGATTGCGATTGTATGATTTTGTATGTATGATTGTGATTGTATGATTGTGATTGTATGATTGTGATTGCATGATTGTCATTGTATGATTATGATTGTATGATTGAGATTGCATGATTGTGATTGCATGTTTATGATTGTATGATTGTGATTGTATGATATTGATTGTATGATTGTGATTGTGCGATTGTGATTGTATGATTGTGATTGTATGATTGTGATTGTATGATTGTGTTTGGGAGATTGTAGTTGTATGATTGCGATTGTATGATTGTGATTGTATGATTGTGATGTATGATTGTAATTGTATGATTATGATTGTATGATTGTGACTGTATGATTGTGATGGTATGATTGTGATTGTATGATTGCGATCTTATAATTGTGATTGTATGATTATGATTGTATGATTGTGATTGTATGATTGTGATTGTATGATTGTGATTGTATGATTGTGATTGTATGATTGTGATAGTTATATTGCGATTGTATGATTTTGTATGTATGATTGTGATTGTATGGTTGTGATTGTATGATTGTGATTGTATGATTGTGATTGTATGATTGTGATTGTATGATTGTGATTGTATGATTGTGATTGTATGGTTGTAATTGTATGATTATGATTGTATGATTGTGATTGTATGATAGTGATGGTTTGATTGTGATTGTATGATTGCGATATTATGGTTGTGATTGTATGATTGTGATTGTATGATAGCGATTGTATGATTGTGATTGTATGATTATGATTGTATGATTGTATGATTGTGATTGTATGATTATGATTGTATGATTGTGATTGCATGATTGTGATAATATGATTGTGAATGTATGATTGTGATTGTATATCTGCGATTGTACGATTGTGATTGTATGATAGTGATTGTATGATTGTGATTGTATGATTCTCATAGTATGATTGTGATTGTATGATTGTGATTGTATGATTGTGATTGTATGATTGTGATTGTATGATTGTGATAGTATGATTGTGATTGTATGATTGTGGTTGTATGATTGTGATTGTATGATTGTATTTTGGAGATTGTAATTGTATGATTGCGATTGTATGATTGTGATTGTATGATTCTGATTGTATGATTGTGATTGTATGGTTGTGGATGCATGATTATGATTGTATGATTGTGATAGTATGATTGTGATTGTATGACTGTGATTGTATGACTGTGATTGTATGATTGTGATTGTATGATTGTCATTCTATGATTATGATTGTGTGATTATGATTGCATTTTTGTGATTGTATGATTGAGATTGCATGATTTTGTATGTATGATTGTGATTGTATGATTGTGTTTGTATGATTGTGATTGTATGATTGTGATAGTATGATTGTGATTGTATGATTGTGATTGTATGACTGTGATTGTATGATTGTGATTGTATGATTGTGACAGTATGATTGTGATTGTATGACTGTGATTGTATGATTGTGATTCTGCGATTGTGATTGTATGATTGTGATTTTATGATTGTAATAGTATGATTGTGATTGTATGATTGTGATTGGATGATTGTGATTGTATGATTGTGATTGTATGATTGTGATTGTATGATTGTGATTGTATGATTGTGATAGTATGATTGTGATTGTAAGATTGTGATTGTATGATTCTGATAGTATGATTGTGATTGTATGACTGTGATTGTATGATTATGATTCTGCAATTGTGATTGTATGATTGTGATTGTATGATTGTGATTGTATGATTGTGATAGTATGATTGTGATTGTATGATTGTGGTTGTATGATTGTGATTGTATGATTGTGATTGTCTGATTGTGATTGTATGATTGTGATAATATGATTGTGAATGTATGATTGTGATTGTATGTCTGTGATTGTATGATTGTGATTGTATGATTGTGATTGTATGATTGTGATAGTATGATTGTGATTGTATGATTGTGATTGTATGATTGTATTTGGGAGATTGTATTTGGGAGATTATGATTGTATGATTGCGATTGTATGATTGAGATTGTATGATTGTGATTGTATGAGTGTGATTGCATGATTGCGATTGTATGATTGTGATTGTATGATTCTGATTGTATGATTGTGATTGTATGATTGTGATTGTGTGATTGTGATTGTATGATTGTGATAGTATGATTGTGATTGTGTGATTGTGATTGTATGACTGTGATTGTATGATTGTGATTGTATGACTGTGATTGTATGATTGTGATTGTGCGATTGTGATTGTATGATTGTGATTGTACGATTGTGATTGTATGATTATGATTGTATGATTATGATTGTATGATTGTGGATGCATGATTGTGATTGCATGATTGTGATAGTATGATTGTGATTGTATGACTGTGATTGTATGACTGTGATTCTGCGATTGTGATTGTACGATTGTGATTGTACGATTGTGATTGTACGATTGTGATTGTTTGATTGTGATTGTATGATTGTGACTGTATGATTGTGATTGTATGATTGTGATTGTATGATTGTGATAGTATGATTGTGATTGTAAGATTGTGATTGTATGATTGTCATTGTATGATTATGGTTGTATGATTGTGATTGCATGATTGTGATTGTATGATTGTGATTGCATGATTTTGAATGTATGATTGTGATTGTATGATTGTGATTGTATGATTGTGATTGTATGATTGTGATTGTATGATTGTGATAATATGATTGTGAATGTATGATTGTGATTGTATGTCTGTGATTGTATGATTGTGATTGTATGATAGTGATTGTATGATTGTGATTGTATGATTCTGATAGTATGATTGTGATTGTATGATTGTGATTGTATGATTGTATTTGGGAGATTGTATTTGGGAGATTGTGATTGTATGATTGCGATTGTATGATTGAGATTGTATGATTGTGATTGTATGATTGTGATTGTATGATTGTGATAGTATGATTGTGATTGTGTGATTGTGATTGTATGACTGTGATTGTATGATTGTGATTGTATGATTGTGATTGTATGATTGTGATAGAATGATTGTGATTGTATGATTGTGATTGTATGACTGTGATTGTATGATTGTGATTCTGCGATTGTGATTGTATGACTGTGATTGTATGATTGTGATTGTATGATTGTGATTGTATGATTGTGATAGTATGATTGTGATTGTATGATTGTGATTGTATGACTGTGATTGTATGATTGTGATTCTGCGATTGTGATTGTACGATTGTGATTGTACGATTGTGATTGTACGATTGTGATTGTATGATTGTGATTGTATGATTGTGACTGTATGATTGTGATTGTATGATTGTGATTGTATGATTGTGATTGTATGACTGTGATTGTATGATTGTGATTGTGCGATTGTGATTGTGCGATTGTGATTGTACGATTGTGATTGTACGATTGTGATCGTACGATTGTGATTGTATGATTATGATTGTATGATTGAGATTGCATGATTGTGATTGCATGATTATGATTGTATGATTGTGATTGTATGATATTGATTGTATGATTGTGTTTGGGAGATTGTAGTTGTATGATTGCGATTGTGTGATTGTGATTGTATGAATGTGATGTATGATTGTAATTGTATGATTATGATTGTATGATTGTGACTGTATGATTGTGATGGTATGATTGTGATTGTATGATTGCGATCCTATAATTGTGATTGTATGATTATGATTGTATGATTGTGATTGTATGATTGCGATTGTATGATTGTGATTGTATGATTATGATTGTATTTTTGTGATTGTATGATTGTGATTTTATGATTGTGATTGTATGATTGTGATTGTATGATTGTGATTGTATGATTGTGATTGTATGATTGTGATTGCATGATTGTGATTGTATGATTGAGATTGCATGATTTTGTATGTATGATTGTAATTGTATGATTATGATTGTATGATTGTGATTGTATGATTTATTTGGGAGATTGTATTTTGGAGATTGTAATTGTAGGATTGCGATTGTATGATTGTGATTGTATGATTGTGATTGTATGATTGTGATTGTATGATTGTGATTGTATGATTGCGATTGTATGATTGTGATTGTATGATTATGATTGTATGATTTTGATTGTATGATTATGATTGTATGGTTGTGACTGTATGGTTGTGACTGTATGATTAGGATTGTATGATTGTGATAGTATGATTGTGATTGTATGATTGTGACTGTATGATTATGATTGTATGATTGTGATAGTATGATTGTGATTGTAAGATTGTGATTGTATGACTGTGATTGTATGATTGTGATTGTATGATTGTGATTGTATGATTAGGATTGTATGATTGTGATAGTATGATTGTGATTGTATGATTGTGATTGTATGATTGTGATTGTATGATTGTGATTGTATGATTGTGATTGTATGATTGTATTTGGGAGATTGTATTTTGGAGATTGTAATTGTATGATTGCGATTGTATGATTGTGATTGTATGATTGTGATTGTATGATTGTGATTGTATGATTGTGATTGTATGATTGTGATTGTATGATTGTGATTGTATGATTGTGATTGTATGATTGTGATTGTATGATTGTGATTGTATGATTGTGATTGTATGATTGTAATTGTATGATTATGATTGTATGATTGTGATTGTATGATAGTGATGGTTTGATTGTGATTGTATGATTGCGATATTATTGTTGTGATTGTATGATTGTGATTGCATGATTGTGATTGTATGATTGGGATTGCATGATTTTGTATGTATGATTGTGATTGTATGATTATGATTGTATGATTGTGATTGTATGATTTATTTGGGAGATTGTATTTTGGAGATTGTAATTGTAGGATTGCGATTTTATGATTGTGATTGTATGATTGTGATTGTATGATTGTGATTGTATGATTGTGATTGTATGATTGTGATTGTATGATTGCGATTGTATGATTGTGATTGTATGATTATGATTGTATGATTTTGATTGTATGATTGTGATTGTATGATTGTAATTGTATGATTATGATTGTATGATTGTGATTGTATGATTGTGATGGTATCATTGTGATTGTATGATTGCGATAGTATGATTGCGATTGTATGATTGTGATTGTATGATTGCGATTGTATGATTATGATTGTATGATTGTGATTGCATGATTGTGATTGTATGATTGTGATAGTATGATTGTGATTGCATGATTTTGTATGTATGATTGTGATTGTATGATTGTGATTGTATGATTGTGATAGTATGATTGTGATTGTATGATTGTGATTGTATGATTGTGACAGTATGATTGTGATTGTATGACTGTGATTGTATGATTGTGATTCTGCGATTGTGATTGTATGATTGTGATTGTATGATTGTGATTGTATGGTTGTGATAGTATGATTGTGATTGTATGATTGTGATTTTATGATTGTATTTGGGAGATTGTATTTGGGAGATTGTATTTGGGAGATTGTAATTGTATGATTGCGATTGTATGATTGAGATTGTTTGATTTTGATTGTATGATTGTGATTGTATGATTGTGATAATATGATTGTGATTGTGTGATTGTGATTGTATGACTGTGATTGTATGATTGTGATTGTATGATTGTGATTGTATGATTGTGACAGTATGATTGTGATTGTATGACTGTGATTGTATGATTGTGATTCTGCGATTGTGATTGTATGATTGTGATTGTATGATTGTGATTGTATGGTTGTGATAGTATGATTGTGATTGTATGATTGTGATTTTATGATTGAGATTGCATGATTTTGTATGTATGATTGTGATTGTATGATTGTGATTGTATGATTGTGATAGTATGATTGTGATTGTAAGATTGTGATTGTATGATTGTCATTGTATGATTATGGTTGTATGATTGTGATTGCATGATTGTGATTTTATGATTGAGATTGCATGATTTTGTATGTATGATTGTGATTGTATGATTGTGATTGTATGATTGTGATAGTATGATTGTGATTGTAAGATTGTGATTGTATGATTGTCATTGTATGATTATGGTTGTATGATTGTGATTGCATGATTGTGATTGTATGATTGTGATTGCATGATTTTGAATGTATGATTGTGATTGTATGATTGTGATTGTATGATTGTGATTGTATGATTGTGATTGTATGATTGTGATAATATGATTGTGAATGTATGATTGTGATTGTATGATTGTGATTGCATGATTTTGAATGTATGATTGTGATTGTATGATTGTGATTGTATGATTGTGATTGCATGATTGTGATAATATGATTGTGAATGTATGATTGTGATTGTATGTCTGTGATTGTATGATTGTGATTGTATGATAGTGATTGTATGATTGTGATTGTATGATTCTCATAGTATGATTGTGATTGTATGATTGTGATTGTATGATTGTGATTGTATGATTGTGATTGTATGATTGTATTTGGGAGATTGTATTTGGGAGATTGTATTTGGGAGATTGTAATTGTATGATTGCGATTGTATGATTGAGATTGTTTGATTTTGATTGTATGATTGTGATTGTATGATTGTGATAATATGATTGTGATTGTGTGATTGTGATTGTATGATTGTCATTGTATGATTATGGTTGTATGATTGTGATTGCATGATTGTGATTTTATGATTGAGATTGCATGATTTTGTATGTATGATTGTGATTGTATGATTGTGATTGTATGATTGTGATAGTATGATTGTGATTGTAAGATTGTGATTGTATGATTGTCATTGTATGATTATGGTTGTATGATTGTGATTGCATGATTGTGATTGTATGATTGTGATTGCATGATTTTGAATGTATGATTGTGATTGTATGATTGTGATTGTATGATTGTGATTGTATGATTGTGATTGTATGATTGTGATGTATGATTGTAATTGTATGATTATGATCGTATGATTGTGATTGTATGATTGTGATGGTATGATTGCGATTGTATGATTGTGATTGTATGATTGTGATGTATGATTGTAATTGTATGATTATGATCGTATGATTGTGATTGTATGATTGTGATGGTATGATTGTGATTGTATGTCTGTGATTGTATGATTGTGATAGTATGATTGTAATTGTAAGATTGTGATTGTAAGATTGTGATTGTATGACTGTGATTGTACGATTGTGATTGTACGATTGTGATTGTAAGATTGTGATTGTATGACTGTGATTGTATGATTGTGATTGCATGATTGTGATTGTATGATTGTGATTGCATGATTGTGATTGCATGATTGTGATAATATGATTGTGAATGTATGATTGTGATTGTATGTCTGTGATTGTATGATTGTGATTGTATGATAGTGATTGTATGATTGTGATTGTATGATTCTCATAGTATGATTGTGATTGTATGATTGTGATTGTATGATTGTGATTGTATGATTGTGATTGTATGATTGTATTTGGGAGATTGTATGTGGGAGATTGTATTTGGGAGATTGTAATTGTATGATTGCGATTGTATGATTGAGATTGTTTGATTTTGATTGTATGATTGTGATTGTATGATTGTGATAATATGATTGTGATTGTGTGATTGTGATTGTATGATTGTCATTGTATGATTATGGTTGTATGATTGTGATTGCATGATTGTGATTTTATGATTGAGATTGCATGATTTTGTATGTATGATTGTGATTGTATGATTGTGATTGTATGATTGTGATAGTATGATTGTGATTGTAAGATTGTGATTGTATGATTGTCATTGTATGATTATGGTTGTATGATTGTGATTGCATGATTGTGATTGTATGATTGTGATTGCATGATTTTGAATGTATGATTGTGATTGTATGATTGTGATTGTATGATTGTGATTGTATGATTGTGATTGTATGATTGTGATGTATGATTGTAATTGTATGATTATGATCGTATGATTGTGATTGTATGATTGTGATGGTATGATTGCGATTGTATGATTGTGATTGTATGATTGTGATGTATGATTGTAATTGTATGATTATGATCGTATGATTGTGATTGTATGATTGTGATGGTATGATTGTGATTGTATGTCTGTGATTGTATGATTGTGATAGTATGATTGTAATTGTAAGATTGTGATTGTAAGATTGTGATTGTATGACTGTGATTGTACGATTGTGATTGTACGATTGTGATTGTAAGATTGTGATTGTATGACTGTGATTGTATGATTGTGATTGCATGATTGTGATTGTATGATTGTGATTGCATGATTCTGAATGTATGATTGTGATTGTATGATTGTGATTGTATGATTGTGATTGTATGATTGTGATACTATGATTGTGATTGTAAGATTGTGATTGTATGACTGTGATTGTATGATTGTGATTGTATGATTGTGATTGTATGATTATGATTGTATGATTGTGATTGTATGATTGTATTTGGGAGATTGTATTTTGGAGATTGTAATTGTAGGATTGCGATTGTATGATTGTGATTGTATGATTGTGATTGTATGATTGTGATTGTATGATTATGATTGTATGATTTTGATTGTATGATTGTGATTGTATGATTGTAATTGTATGATTATGATTGTATGATTGTGATTGTATGATTGTGATGGTATGATTGTGATTGTATGACTGCGATAGTATGATTGCGATTGTATGATTGCGATTGTATGACTGTGATTGTATGATTGTGATTGTATGATTGTGATTGTATGATTGTGACAGTATGATTGTGATTGTATGACTGTGATTGTATGATTGTGATTCTGCGATTGTGATTGTATGATTGTGATTTTATGATTGTAATAGTATGATTGTGATCGTATGATTGTGATTGGATGATTGTGATTGTATGATTGTGATTGTATGATTGTGATTGTATGATTGTGATTGTATGATTGTGATTGTATGATTGTGATTGTATGATTGTGATAGTATGATTGTGATTGTAAGATTGTGACTGTATGATTCTGATAGTATGATTGTGATTGTATGACTGTGATTGTATGATTATGATTCTGCAATTGTGATTGTATGATTGTGATTGTATGATTGTGATTGTATGATTGTGATAGTATGATTGTGATTGTATGATTGTGGTTGTATGATTGTGATTGTATGATTGTATTTGGGCGATTGTGTTTTGGAGATTGTAATTGCATGATTGCGATTGTATGATTGTGATTGTATGATTCTGATTGTATGATTGTGATTGTATGATTGTGATTGTGTGATTGTGATTGTATGATTGTGATAGTATGATTGTGATTGTATGATTGTGATTGTATGATTGTGACAGTATGATTGTGATTGTATGACTGTGATTGTATGATTGTGATTCTGCGATTGTGATTGTATGATTGTGATTTTATGATTGTAATAGTATGATTGTGATCGTATGATTGTGATTGTATGATTGTGATTGTATGATTGTGATAGTATGATTGTGATTGTATGATTGTGGTTGTATGATTGTGATTGTATGATTGTATTTGGGCGATTGTGTTTTGGAGATTGTAATTGCATGATTGCGATTGTATGATTGTGATTGTATGATTCTGATTGTATGATTGTGATTGTATGATTGTGATTGTGTGATTGTGATTGTATGATTGTGATAGTATGATTGTGATTGTGTGATTGTGATTGTATGACTGTGATTGTATGATTGTGATTGTATGACTGTGATTGTATGATTGTGATTGTGCGATTGTGATTGTATGATTGTGATTGTACGATTGTGATTGTATGATTATGATTGTATGATTATGATTGTATGATTGTGGATGCATGATTGTGATTGTATGATTGTGACTGTATGATTGTGATTGTATGATTGTGATTGTATGATTGTGATAGTATGTTTGTGATTGTATGATTGTGATTGTATGATTGTGATTGTATGACTGTGATTGTATGATTGTGATTGTGCGATTGTGATTGTACGATTGTGATTGTAAGATTGTGATTGTATGATTGTGATTGTATGACTGTGATGGTATGATTGTGATTGTGTGATTGTGATTGTATGATTGCGATAGTATGATTGTGATTGTATGATTGTGATTGTATGACTGTGATTGTATGATTGTGATTGTGCGATTGTGATTGTGCGATTGTGATTGTACGATTGTGATTGTATGATTGTGATTGTATGATTGTGATTGTATGATTGTGATTGTATGATTGTGATTGTATGATTGTGATTGTATGATTGTAATTGTATGATTATGATTGTATGATTGTGATTGTATGATAGTGATGGTTTGATTGTGATTGTATGATTGCGATATTATTGTTGTGATTGTATGATTGTGATTGCATGATTGTGATTGTATGATTGGGATTGCATGATTTTGTATGTATGATTGTGATTGTATGATTATGATTGTATGATTGTGATTGTATGATTTATTTGGGAGATTGTATTTTGGAGATTGTAGTTGTAGGATTGCGATTTTATGATTGTGATTGTATGATTGTGATTGTATGATTGTGATTGTATGATTGTGATTGTATGATTGTGATTGTATGATTGCGATTGTATGATTGTGATTGTATGATTATGATTGTATGATTTTGATTGTATGATTGTGATTGTATGATTGTAATTGTATGATTATGATTGTATGATTGTGATTGTATGATTGTGATGGTATCATTGTGATTGTATGATTGCGATAGTATGATTGCGATTGTATGATTGTGATTGTATGATTGCGATTGTATGATTATGATTGTATGATTGTGATTGCATGATTGTGATTGTATGATTGTGATAGTATGATTGTGATTGCATGATTTTGTATGTATGATTGTGATTGTATGATTGTGATTGTATGATTGTGATAGTATGATTGTGATTGTATGATTGTGATTGTATGATTGTGACAGTATGATTGTGATTGTATGACTGTGATTGTATGATTGTGATTCTGCGATTGTGATTGTATGATTGTGATTGTATGATTGTGATTGTATGGTTGTGATAGTATGATTGTGATTGTATGATTGTGATTTTATGATTGTATTTGGGAGATTGTATTTGGGAGATTGTATTTGGGAGATTGTAATTGTATGATTGCGATTGTATGATTGAGATTGTTTGATTTTGATTGTATGATTGTGATTGTATGATTGTGATAATATGATTGTGATTGTGTGATTGTGATTGTATGACTGTGATTGTATGATTGTGATTGTATGATTGTGATTGTATGATTGTGACAGTATGATTGTGATTGTATGACTGTGATTGTATGATTGTGATTCTGCGATTGTGATTGTATGATTGTGATTGTATGATTGTGATTGTATGGTTGTGATAGTATGATTGTGATTGTATGATTGTGATTTTATGATTGAGATTGCATGATTTTGTATGTATGATTGTGATTGTATGATTGTGATTGTATGATTGTGATAGTATGATTGTGATTGTAAGATTGTGATTGTATGATTGTCATTGTATGATTATGGTTGTATGATTGTGATTGCATGATTGTGATTTTATGATTGAGATTGCATGATTTTGTATGTATGATTGTGATTGTATGATTGTGATTGTATGATTGTGATAGTATGATTGTGATTGTAAGATTGTGATTGTATGATTGTCATTGTATGATTATGGTTGTATGATTGTGATTGCATGATTGTGATTGTATGATTGTGATTGCATGATTTTGAATGTATGATTGTGATTGTATGATTGTGATTGTATGATTGTGATTGTATGATTGTGATTGTATGATTGTGATAATATGATTGTGAATGTATGATTGTGATTGTATGATTGTGATTGCATGATTTTGAATGTATGATTGTGATTGTATGATTGTGATTGTATGATTGTGATTGCATGATTGTGATAATATGATTGTGAATGTATGATTGTGATTGTATGTCTGTGATTGTATGATTGTGATTGTATGATAGTGATTGTATGATTGTGATTGTATGATTCTCATAGTATGATTGTGATTGTATGATTGTGATTGTATGATTGTGATTGTATGATTGTGATTGTATGATTGTATTTGGGAGATTGTATTTGGGAGATTGTATTTGGGAGATTGTAATTGTATGATTGCGATTGTATGATTGAGATTGTTTGATTTTGATTGTATGATTGTGATTGTATGATTGTGATAATATGATTGTGATTGTGTGATTGTGATTGTATGATTGTCATTGTATGATTATGGTTGTATGATTGTGATTGCATGATTGTGATTTTATGATTGAGATTGCATGATTTTGTATGTATGATTGTGATTGTATGATTGTGATTGTATGATTGTGATAGTATGATTGTGATTGTAAGATTGTGATTGTATGATTGTCATTGTATGATTATGGTTGTATGATTGTGATTGCATGATTGTGATTGTATGATTGTGACTGCATGATTTTGAATGTATGATTGTGATTGTATGATTGTGATTGTATGATTGTGATTGTATGATTGTGATTGTATGATTGTGATGTATGATTGTAATTGTATGATTATGATCGTATGATTGTGATTGTATGATTGTGATGGTATGATTGCGATTGTATGATTGTGATTGTATGATTGTGATGTATGATTGTAATTGTATGATTATGATCGTATGATTGTGATTGTATGATTGTGATGGTATGATTGTGATTGTATGTCTGTGATTGTATGATTGTGATAGTATGATTGTAATTGTAAGATTGTGATTGTAAGATTGTGATTGTATGACTGTGATTGTACGATTGTGATTGTACGATTGTGATTGTAAGATTGTGATTGTATGACTGTGATTGTATGATTGTGATTGCATGATTGTGATTGTATGATTGTGATTGCATGATTGTGATTGCATGATTGTGATAATATGATTGTGAATGTATGATTGTGATTGTATGTCTGTGATTGTATGATTGTGATTGTATGATAGTGATTGTATGATTGTGATTGTATGATTCTCATAGTATGATTGTGATTGTATGATTGTGATTGTATGATTGTGATTGTATGATTGTGATTGTATGATTGTATTTGGGAGATTGTATTTGGGAGATTGTATTTGGGAGATTGTAATTGTATGATTGCGATTGTATGATTGAGATTGTTTGATTTTGATTGTATGATTGTGATTGTATGATTGTGATAATATGATTGTGATTGTGTGATTGTGATTGTATGATTGTCATTGTATGATTATGGTTGTATGATTGTGATTGCATGATTGTGATTTTATGATTGAGATTGCATGATTTTGTATGTATGATTGTGATTGTATGATTGTGATTGTATGATTGTGATAGTATGATTGTGATTGTAAGATTGTGATTGTATGATTGTCATTGTATGATTATGGTTGTATGATTGTGATTGCATGATTGTGATTGTATGATTGTGATTGCATGATTTTGAATGTATGATTGTGATTGTATGATTGTGATTGTATGATTGTGATTGTATGATTGTGATTGTATGATTGTGATGTATGATTGTAATTGTATGATTATGATCGTATGATTGTGATTGTATGATTGTGATGGTATGATTGCGATTGTATGATTGTGATTGTATGATTGTGATGTATGATTGTAATTGTATGATTATGATCGTATGATTGTGATTGTATGATTGTGATGGTATGATTGTGATTGTATGTCTGTGATTGTATGATTGTGATAGTATGATTGTAATTGTAAGATTGTGATTGTAAGATTGTGATTGTATGACTGTGATTGTACGATTGTGATTGTACGATTGTGATTGTAAGATTGTGATTGTATGACTGTGATTGTATGATTGTGATTGCATGATTGTGATTGTATGATTGTGATTGCATGATTCTGAATGTATGATTGTGATTGTATGATTGTGATTGTATGATTGTGATTGTATGATTGTGATACTATGATTGTGATTGTAAGATTGTGATTGTATGACTGTGATTGTATGATTGTGATTGTATGATTGTGATTGTATGATTATGATTGTATGATTGTGATTGTATGATTGTATTTGGGAGATTGTATTTTGGAGATTGTAATTGTAGGATTGCGATTGTATGATTGTGATTGTATGATTGTGATTGTATGATTGTGATTGTATGATTATGATTGTATGATTTTGATTGTATGATTGTGATTGTATGATTGTAATTGTATGATTATGATTGTATGATTGTGATTGTATGATTGTGATGGTATGATTGTGATTGTATGACTGCGATAGTATGATTGCGATTGTATGATTGCGATTGTATGATTGTGATTGTATGATTGCGATTGTATGATTATGATTGTGTGATTGCGATTGTATGATTGCGACTATATGATTGTGATTGTATGATTGTGATTGTATGATTGTGATTGTAAGATTGTGATTGTACGACTGTGATTGTATGATTATGATTGTATGTTTGTGATTGTATGATTAGGATTGTATGATTGTGATAGTATGATTGTGATTGTATGATTGTGATTGTATGATTGTGATGGTATGATTGTGATTGTATGATTGTATTTGGGCGATTGTATTTTGGAGATTGTAATTGTATGATTGCGATTGTATGATTGTGATTGTATGATTCTGATTGTATGATAGTGATTGTATGATTGTGATTGTATGATTGTGATAGTATGATTGTGATTGTGTGATTGTGATTGTATCATTGTGATTGTATGATTGTGATTGTATGACTGTGATTGTATGATTGTGATTGTATGATTGTGATTGTATGATTGTGATAGTATGATTGCGATTGTATGATTTTGTATGTATGATTGTGATTGTATGATTGTGATTGTATGATTGTGATTGCATGATTGTCATTGTATGATTATGATTGTATGATTGAGATTGCATGATTGTGATTGCATGTTTATGACTGTATGATTGTGATTGTATGATATTGATTGTATGATTGTGATTGTGCGATTGTGATTGTATGATTGTGATTGTATGATTGTGATTGTATGATTGTGTTTGGGAGATTGTAGTTGTATGATTGCGATTGTATGATTGTGATAGTATGATTGTGATGTATGATTGTAATTGTATGATTATGATTGTATGATTGTGACTGTATGATTGTGATGGTATGATTGTGATTGTATGATTGCGATCTTATAATTGTGATTGTATGATTATGATTGTATGATTGTGATTGTATGATTGTGATTGTATGATTGTGATTGTATGATTGTGATAGTTATATTGCGATTGTATGATTTTGTATGTATGATTGTGATTGAATGGTTGTGATTGTATGATTGTGATTGTATGATTGTGATTGTATGATTGTGATTGTATGATTGTGATTGTATGATTGTGATTGTATGGTTGTAATTGTATGATTATGATTGTATGATTGTGATTGTATGATAGTGATGGTTTGATTGTGATTGTATGATTGCGATATTATGGTTGTGATTGTATGATTGTGATTGTATGATAGCGATTGTATGATTGTGATTGTATGATTATGATTGTATGATTGTATGATTGTGATTGTATGATTATGATTGTATGATTGTGATTGCATGATTGTGATAATATGATTGTGAATGTATGATTGTGATTGTATGTCTGCGATTGTACGATTGTGATTGTATGATAGTGATTGTATGATTGTGATTGTATGATTCTCATAGTATGATTGTGATTGTATGATTGTGATTGTATGATTGTGATTGTATGATTGTGATAGTATGATTGTGACTGTATGATTGTGGTTGTATGATTGTGATTGTATGATTGTATTTGGGCGATTGTATTTTGGAGATTGTAATTGTATGATTGTGATAGTATGATTGTGATTGTATGACTGTGATTGTATGACTGTGATTGTATGATTGTGATTGTATGATTGTCATTGTATGATTATGATTGTGTGATTATGATTGCATTTTTGTGATTGTATGATTGAGATTGCATGATTTTGTATGTATGATTGTGATTGTATGATTGTGTTTGTATGATTGTGATTGTATGATTGTGATAGTATGATTGTGATTGTATGATTGTGATTGTATGACTGTGATTGTATGATTGTGATTGTATGATTGTGATTGTATGATTGTGACAGTATGATTGTGATTGTATGACTGTGATTGTATGATTGTGATTCTGCGATTGTGATTGTATGATTGTGATTTTATGATTGTAATAGTATGATTGTGAT
The DNA here is from genome assembly GCF_050947335.1 of Megachile rotundata. NCBI lineage: Eukaryota > Metazoa > Arthropoda > Insecta > Hymenoptera > Megachilidae > Megachile > Megachile rotundata. The sequence continues at coordinate 1,233,907 of NW_027473333.1, read as the reverse complement.
CGTATGATTGTGATTGGATGATTGTGATTGTATGATTGTGATTGTATGATTGTGATTGTATGATTGTGATTGTATGATTGTGATTGTATGATTGTGATTGTATGATTGTGATAGTATGATTGTGATTGTAAGATAGTGATTGTATGATTCTGATAGTATGATTGTGATTGTATGACTGTGATTGTATGATTATGATTCTGCAATTGTGATTGTATGATTGTGATTGTATGATTGTGATTGTATGATTGTGATAGTATGATTGTGATTGTATGATTGTGGTTGTATGATTGTGATTGTATGATTGTATTTGGGCGATTGTGTTTTGGAGATTGTAATTGCATGATTGCGATTGTATGATTGTGATTGTATGATTCTGATTGTATGATTGTGATTGTATGATTGTGATTGTGTGATTGTGATTGTATGATTGTGATAGTATGATTGTGATTGTATGATTGTGATTGTATGATTGTGACAGTATGATTGTGATTGTATGACTGTGATTGTATGATTGTGATTCTGCGATTGTGATTGTATGATTGTGATTTTATGATTGTAATAGTATGATTGTGATCGTATGATTGTGATTGTATGATTGTGATTGTATGATTGTGATAGTATGATTGTGATTGTATGATTGTGGTTGTATGATTGTGATTGTATGATTGTATTTGGGCGATTGTGTTTTGGAGATTGTAATTGCATGATTGCGATTGTATGATTGTGATTGTATGATTCTGATTGTATGATTGTGATTGTACGATTGTGATTGTATGATTATGATTGTATGATTATGATTGTATGATTGTGGATGCATGATTGTGATTGTATGATTGTGACTGTATGATTGTGATTGTATGATTGTGATTGTATGATTGTGATAGTATGTTTGTGATTGTATGATTGTGATTGTATGATTGTGATTGTATGACTGTGATTGTATGATTGTGATTGTGCGATTGTGATTGTACGATTGTGATTGTAAGATTGTGATTGTATGATTGTGATTGTATGACTGTGATGGTATGATTGTGATTGTGTGATTGTGATTGTATGATTGCGATAGTATGATTGTGATTGTATGATTGTGATTGTATGACTGTGATTGTATGATTGTGATTGTGCGATTGTGATTGTGCGATTGTGATTGTACGATTGTGATTGTACGATTGTGATTGTACGATTGTGATTGTATGATTATGATTGAATGATTGTGATTGCATGATTGTGATTGTATGTTTGTGATTGCATGATTTTGAATGTATGATTGTGATTGTATGATTGTGATTGTATGATTGTGATTGTATGATTGTGATAGTATGATTGCGATTGTATGATTTTGTATGTATGATTGTGATTGTATGATTGTGATTGTATGATTGTGATTGTATGATTGTGATTGCATGATTGTCATTGTATGATTATGATTGTATGATTGAGATTGCATGATTGTGATTGCATGATTATGATTGTATGATTGTGATTGTATGATATTGATTGTATGATTGTGATTGTGCGATTGTGATTGTATGATTGTGATTGTATGATTGTGATTGTATGATTGTGTTTGGGAGATTGTAGTTGTATGATTGCGATTGTATGATTGTGATTGTATGATTGTGATGTATGATTGTAATTGTATGATTATGATTGTATGATTGTGACTGTATGATTGTGATGGTATGATTGTGATTGTATGATTGCGATCTTATAATTGTGATTGTATGATTATGATTGTATGATTGTGATTGTATGGTTGTGATTGTATGATTGTGATTGTATGATTGTGATTGTATGATTGTGATTGTATGATTGTGATTGTATGATTGTGATTGTATGGTTGTAATTGTATGATTATGATTGTATGATTGTGACTGTATGATTGTGATGGTATGATTGTGATTGTATGATTGCGATCTTATAATTGTGATTGTATGATTATGATTGTATGATTGTGATTGTATGATTGTGATTGTATGATTGTGATTGTATGATTGTGATTGTATGATTGTGATTGTATGATTGTGATAGTTATATTGCGATTGTATGATTTTGTATGTATGATTGTGATTGTATGGTTGTGATTGTATGATTGTGATTGTATGATTGTGATTGTATGATTGTGATTGTATGATTGTGATTGTATGATTGTGATTGTATGATTGTGATTGTATGGTTGTAATTGTATGATTATGATTGTATGATTGTGATTGTATGATTGTGATGGTTTGATTGTGATTGTATGATTGCGATATTATGGTTGTGATTGTATGATTGTGATTGTATGATAGCGATTGTATGATTGTGATTGTATGATTATGATTGTATGATTGTATGATTGTGATTGTATGATTATGATTGTATGGTTGTGATTGTATGATTGTAATGGTATGATTGCGATTGTATGATTGCGATAGTGTGATTGTGATTGTATGATTGTGATTGTATGATTGTGATTGTATGATTGTCATTGTCTGATTATGATTGTATGATTGTGATTGCGTGATTGTGATTGTATGATTGTGATAGTATGATTGTGATTGCATGATTTTGTATGTATGATTGTGATTGTATGATTGTGATTGTATGATTGTGATAGTATGATTGTGATTGTAAGATTGTGATTGTATGATTGTCATTGTATGATTATGGTTGTATGATTGTGATTGCATGATTGTGATTGTATGATTGTGATTGCATGATTTTGAATGTATGATTGTGATTGTATGATTGTGATTGTATGATTGTGATTGCATGATTGTGATAATATGATTGTGAATGTATGATTGTGATTGTATGTCTGTGATTGTACGATTGTGATTGTATGATAGTGATTGTATGATTGTGATTGTATGATTCTCATAGTATGATTGTGATTGTATGATTGTGATTGTATGATTGTGATTGTATGATTGTGATAGTATGATTGTGATTGTAAGATTGTGATTGTATGATTGTGATAGTATGATTGTGATTGTATGACTGTGATTGTATGATTATGAATCTGCGATTGTGATTGTATGATTGTGATTGTATGATTGTGATTGTATGGTTGTAATTGTATGATTATGATTGTATGATTGTGACTGTATGATTGTGATGGTATGATTGTGATTGTATGATTGCGATCTTATAATTGTGGTTGTATGATTATGATTGTATGATTGTGATTGTATGATTGTGATTGTATGATTGTGATTGTATGATTGTGATTGTATGATTGTGATAGTTATATTGCGATTGTATGATTTTGTATGCATGATTGTGATTGTATGGTTGTGATTGTATGATTGTGATTGTATGATTGTGATTGTATGATTGTGATTGTATGATTGTGATTGTATGATTGTGATTGTATGATTGTGATTGTATGATTGTGATTGTATGGTTGTAATTGTATGATTATGATTGTATGATTGTGATTGTATGATAGTGATGGTTTGATTGTGATTGTATGATTGCGATATTATGGTTGTGATTGTATGATTGTGATTGTATGATAGCGATTGTATGATTGTGATTGTATGATTATGATTGTATGATTGTATGATTGTGATTGTATGATTATGATTGTATGGTTGTGATTGTATGATTGTAATGGTATGATTGCGATTGTATGATTGCGATAGTGTGATTGTGATTGTATGATTGTGATTGTATGATTGTGATTGTATGATTGTCATTGTCTGATTATGATTGTATGATTGTGATTGCATGATTGTGATTGTATGATTGTGATAGTATGATTGTGATTGCATGATTTTGTATGTATGATTGTGATTGTATGATTGTGATTGTATGATTGTGATAGTATGATTGTGATTGTAAGATTGTGATTGTATGATTGTCATTGTATGATTATGGTTGTATGATTGTGACTGCATGATTGTGATTGTATGATTGTGATTGCATGATTTTGAATGTATGATTGTGATTGTATGATTGTGATTGTATGATTGTGATTGCATGATTGTGATAATATGGTTGTGAATGTATGATTGTGATTGTATGTCTGTGATTGTACGATTGTGATTGTATGATAGTGATTGTATGATTGTGATTGTATGATTCTCATAGTATGATTGTGATTGTATGATTGTGATTGTATGATTGTGATTGTATGATTGTGATAGTATGATTGTGATTGTAAGATTGTGATTGTATGATTGTGATAGTATGATTGTGATTGTATGACTGTGATTGTATGATTATGATTCTGCGATTGTGATTGTATGATTGTGATTGTATGATTGTGATTGTATGATTGTGATAGTATGATTGTGATTGTATGATTGTGGTTGTATGATTGTGATTGTATGATTGTATTTGGGCGATTGTATTTTGGAGATTGTAATTGTATGATTGCGATTGTATGATTGTGATTGAATGATTCTGATTGTATGATTGTGATTGTATGATTGTGGATGCATGATTATGATTGTATGATTGTGATAGTATGATTGTGATTGTATGACTGTGATTGTATGACTGTGATGGTATGATTGTGATTGTATGATTGTCATTGTATGATTATGATTGTGTGATTATGATTGCATGATTGTGATTGTATGATTGAGATTGCATGATTTTGTATGTATGATTGTGATTGTATGATTGTGATTGTATGATTGTGATTGTATGATTGTGATAGTATGATTGTGATTGTATGATTGTGATTGTATGACTGTCATTGTATGATTGTGATTGTATGATTGTGATTGTATGATTGTGACAGTATGATTGTGATTGTATGACTGTGATTGTATGATTGTGATTCTGCGATTGTGTTTGTATGATTGTGATTTTATGATTGTAATAGTATGATTGTGATTGTATGATTGTGATTGGATGATTGTGATTGTATGATTGTGATAGTATGATTGTGATTGTAAGATTGTGATTGTATGACTGTCATTGTATGATTATGGTTGTATGATTGTGATTGTATGATTGTGATTGTATGATTGTATTTGGGAGATTGTATTTGGGAGATTGTAATTGTATGATTGCGATTGTATGATTGAGATTGTATGATTGTGATTGTATGATTGTGATTGTATGATTGTGATAGGATGATTGTGATTGTGTGATTGTGATTGTATGACTGTGATTGTATGATTGTGATTGTATGATTGTGATTGTATGATTGTGATAGTATGATTGTGATTGTATGACTGTGATTGTATGATTGTGATTCTGCGATTGTGATTGTATGATTGTGATTGTATGATTGTGATAGTATGATTGTGATTGTATGATTGTGAATGGAGTATTGTGATTGTATGATTGTGATTGTATGATTGTGATTGTATGATTGTGATTGTATGCTAGCGATTGTATGATTGTGATTGTATGATTGTGATTGTATGATTGTGATTGTCTGACTTTGATTGTATGATTGTGATAGTATGATTGTAATTGTATGATTATGATTGTATGATTGTGATTGTATGATTGTGATGGTATGATTGTGATTGTATGATTGCGATAGTATGATTGTGATTGTATGATTGTGATTGTATGATTGTGATTGTATGATTGCGATTGTATGATTGTGATTGTATGATTATGATTGTATTATTGTGATTGTATGATTATGATTGTAAGGTTGTGATTGTATGATTGTGGATGCATGATTATGATTGTATGATTGTGATAGTATGATTGTGATTGTATGACTGTGATTGTATGACTGTGATGGTATGATTGTGATTGTATGATTGTCATTGTATGATTATGATTGTGTGATTATGATTGCATGATTGTGATTGTATGATTTAGATTGCATGATTATGGTTGTATGATTGTGATTGTATGATTGTGATTGTATGATTGTATTTGGGAGATTGTATTTGGGAGATTGTAATTGTATGATTGCGATTGTATGATTGAGATTGTATGATTGTGATTGTATGATTGTGATTGTATGATTGTGATAGGATGATTGTGATTGTGTGATTGTGATTGTATGACTGTGATTGTATGATTGTGATTGTATGATTGTGATTGTATGATTGTGATAGTATGATTGTGATTGTATGACTGTGATTGTATGATTGTGATTCTGCGATTGTGATTGTATGATTGTGATTGTATGATTGTGATAGTATGATTGTGATTGTATGATTGTGAATGGAGTATTGTGATTGTATGATTGTGATTGTATGATTGTGATTGTATGATTGTGATTGTATGCTAGCGATTGTATGATTGTGATTGTATGATTGTGATTGTATGATTGTGATTGTCTGACTTTGATTGTATGATTGTGATAGTATGATTGTAATTGTATGATTATGATTGTATGATTGTGATTGTATGATTGTGATGGTATGATTGTGATTGTATGATTGCGATAGTATGATTGTGATTGTATGATTGTGATTGTATGATTGTGATTGTATGATTGCGATTGTATGATTGTGATTGTATGATTATGATTGTATTATTGTGATTGTATGATTATGATTGTAAGGTTGTGATTGTATGATTGTGATGGTATGATTGTGATTGTATGATTGCGATAGTATGATTGTGATTGTATGATTGTGATTGTATGATTGTGACTGTATGATTGTGATTGTATGATTGTGATTGCGTGATTGTGATTGTATGATTGCGATTGTATGATTGTGATTGTATGATTGTGATTGTATGATTGTGATAGTATGATTGTGATAGTATGACTGTGATTGTATGACTGTGATTGTATGATTGTGATTGTCTGATTGTGGTTGTATGATTGTGATTGTATGATTGTGATTGTATGATTGTCATTGAATGATTATGATTGTATGATTGTGATTGCATGATTGTGATTTTATGATTGAGATTGCATGATTTTGTATGTATCATTGTGATTGTATGATTGTGATTGTATGATTGTGATAGTATGATTGTGATTGTAAGATTGTGATTGTATGATTGTCATTGTATGATTATGGTTGTATGATTGTGATTGCATGATTGTGATTGTATGATTGTGATTGCATGATTTTGAATGTATGATTGTGATTGTATGATTGTGATTGTATGATTGTGATTGTATGATTGTGATAATATGATTGTGAATGTATGATTGTGATTGTATGTCTGTGATTGTATGATAGTGATTGTATGATTGTGATTGTATGATTCTGATAGTATGATTGTGATTGTATGATTGTGATTGTATGACTGTGATTGTATGATTGTGATTCTGCGATTGTGATTGTACGATTCTGATTGTACGATTGTGATTGTACGATTGTGATTGTATGATTGCGATTGTATGATTGTGACTGTATGATTGTGATTGTATGATTGTGATTGTATGATTGTGATAGTATGATTGTGATTGTATGATTGTGATTGCATGATAGCGATTGTATGATTGTGATTGCATGATTTTGAATGTATGATTGTGATTGTATGATTGTGATTGTATGATTGTGATTGTATGATTGTGATTGTATGATTGTGATTGTATGATTGTGATTGTATGATTGTGATTGTATGATTGTGATAGTATGATTGCGATTGTATGATTTTGTATGTATGATTGTGATTGTATGGTTGTGATTGTATGATTGTGATTGTATGATTGTGATAGTATGATTGCGATTGTATGATTTTGTATGTATGATTGTGATTGTAGGGTTGTGATTGTATGATTGTGATTGTATGATTGTGATTGTATGATTGTCATTGTATGATTATGATTGTATGATTGTGATTGCACGATTGTGATTATATGATTGAGATTGCATGATTTTGTATGTATGATTGTGATTGTATGATTGTGATTGTATGATTGTGATTGTATGATTGCGATTGTATGAATGCGATTGTATGATTGTGATTGCATGATTATGATTGTATGATTGTGATTGTATGATATTGATTGTATGATTGTGATTGTACGATTGTGATTGTATGATTGTGATTGTATGATTGTGTTTGGGAGATTGTAGTTGTATGATTGCGATTGTATGATTGTGATTGTGTGATTGTGATGTATGATTGTAATTGTATGATTATGATTGTATGATTGTGACTGTATGATTGTGATGGTATGATTGTGATTGTATGATTGCGATCGTATAATTGTGATTGTATGATTATGATTGTATGATTGTGATTGAATGATTGCGATTGTATGATTGTGATTGTATGATTATGATTGTATTTTTGTGATTGTATGATTGTGATTGTATGATTGTGATTGTATGATTGTGATTGTATGATTGTGATTGCATGATTGTGATTGTATGATTGAGATTGCATGATTTTGTATGTATGATTGTGGTTGTATGATTATGATTGTATGATTGTGATTGTATGATTTATTTGGGAGATTGTATTTTGGAGATTGTAATTGTAGGATTGCGATTGTATGATTGTGATTGTATGATTGTGATTGTATGATTGTGATTGTATGATTGTGATTGTATGATTGCGATTGTATGATTGTGATTGTATGATTGTGGTTGTATGATTGTGATTGTATGATTGTGATTGTATGATTTTGATTGTATGATTGTGATAGTATGATTGTAATTGTATGATTATGATTGTATGATTGTGATAGTATGATTGTGATTGTGTGATTGTGATTGTATGACTGTGATTGTATGATTGTGATTGTATGATTGTGATTGTATGATTGTGATAGTATGATTGTGATTGTATGATTGTGATTGTATGACTGTGGTTGTATGATTGTGATTCTGCGATTGTGATTGTACGATTGTGATTGTACGATTGTGATTGTACGATTGTGATTGTATGATTGTGATTGTATGATTGTGACTGTATGATTGTGATTGTATGATTGTGATTGTATGATTGTGATAGTATGTTTGTGATTGTATGATTGTGATTGTATGACTGTGATTGTATGATTGTGATTGTATGATTGTGATTGTATGTCTGTGATTGTATGATTGTGATTGTATGATAGTGATTGTATGATTGTGATTGTATGATTCTGATAGTATGATTGTGATTGTATGATTGTGATTGTATGATTGTATTTGGGAGATTGTATTTGGGAGATTGTGATTGTATGATTGCGATTGTATGATTGAGATTGTATGATTGTGATTGTATGATTGTGATTGTATGATTGTGATAGTATGATTGTGATTGTGTGATTGTGATTGTATGACTGTGATTGTATGATTGTGATTGTATGACTGTGATTGTATGATTGTGATTCTGCGATTGTGATTGTACGATTGTGATTGTACGATTGTGATTGTACGATTGTGATTGTACGATTGTGATTGTATGATTGTGACTGTATGATTGTGATTGTATGATTGTGATTGTATGATTGTGATAGTATGTTTGTGATTGTATGATTGTGATTGTATGATTGAGATTGCATGATTGTGATTGCATGATTATGATTGTATGATTGTGATTGTATGATATTGATTGTATGATTGTGATTGTGCGATTGTGATTGTATGATTGTGATTGAATGATTGTGATTGCATGATTGTGATTGTATGATTGTGATTGCATGATTTGGAATGTATGATTGTGATTGTATGATTGTGATTGTATGATTGTGATTGTATGATTGTGATTGTATGATTGAGATTGCATGATTGTGATTGCATGATTATGATTGTATGATTGTGATTGTATGATATTGATTGTATGATTGTGATTGTGCGATTGTGATTGTATGATTGTGATTGTATGATTGTGATTGTATGATTGTGATTGTATGATTGTGATTGTATGATTGTGATTGTATGATTGTGATTGTATGATTGTGATTGTATGGTTGTAATTGTATGATTGCGATCTTATAATTGTGATTGTATGATTATGATTGTATGATTGTGATTGTATGATTGTGATTGTATGGTTGTAATTGTATGATTATGATTGTATGATTGTGACTGTATGATTGTGATGGTATGATTGTGATTGTATGATTGCGATCTTATAATTGTGATTGTATGATTATGATTGTATGATTGTGATTGTATGATTGTGATTGTATGATTGTGATTGTATGATTGTGATTGTATGGTTGTAATTGTATGATTGCGATCTTATAATTGTGATTGTATGATTATGATTGTATGATTGTGATTGTATGATTGTGATTGTATGATTGTGATTGTATGATTGTGATTGTATGATTGTGATTGTATGATTGTGATTGTATGATTGTGATTGTATGATTGTGATTGTATGATTGTGATTGTATGATTGTGATTGTATGGTTGTAATTGTATGATTGCGACCTTATAATTGTGATTGTATGATTATGATTGTATGATTGTGATTGTATGATTGTGATTGTATGATTGTGATTGTATGATTGTGATTGTATGATTGTGATAGTTATATTGCGATTGTATGATTTTGTATGTATGATTGTGATTGTATGGTTGTGATTGTATGATTGTGATTGTATGATTGTGATTGTATGATTGTGATTGTATGATTGTGATTGTATGATTGTGATTGTATGGTTGTAATTGTATGATTATGATTGTATGATTGTGACTGTATGATTGTGATGGTATGATTGTGATTGTATGATTGCGATCTTATAATTGTGATTGTATGATTATGATTGTATGATTGTGATTGTATGATTGTGATTGTATGATTGTGATTGTATGATTGTGATTGTATGATTGTGATTGTATGATTGTGATTGTATGATTGTGATTGCATGATAGCGATTGTATGATTGTGATTGCATGATTTTGAATGTATGATTGTGATTGTATGATTGTGATTGTATGATTGTGATTGTATGATTGTGATTGTATGATTGTGATTGTATGATTGTGATTGTATGATTGTGATTGTATGATTGTGATAGTATGATTGCGATTGTATGATTTTGTATGTATGATTGTGATTGTATGGTTGTGATTGTATGATTGTGATTGTATGATTGTGATAGTATGATTGCGATTGTATGATTTTGTATGCATGATTGTGATTGTATGGTTGTGATTGTATGATTATGATTGTATGATTGTGATTGTATGATTGTCATTGTATGATTATGATTGTATGATTGTGATTGCACGATTGTGATTGTATGATTGAGATTGCATGATTTTGTATGTATGATTGTGATTGTATGATTGTGATTGTATGATTGTGATTGTATGATTGCGATTGTATGAATGCGATTGTATGATTGTGATTGCATGATTATGATTGTATGATTGTGATTGTATGATATTGATTGTATGATTGTGATTGTACGATTGTGATTGTATGATTGTGATTGTATGATTATGATTGTATGATTGTGATTGTATGATATTGATTGTATGATTGTGATTGTACGATTGTGATTGTATGATTGTGATTGTATGATTGTGATTGTATGATTGTGTCTGGGAGATTGTAGTTGTATGATTGCGATTGTATGATTGTGATTGTGTGATTGTGATGTATGATTGTAATTGTATGATTATGATTGTATGATTGTGACTGTATGATTGTGATGGTATGATTGTGATTGTATGATTGCGATCGTATAATTGTGATTGTATGATTATGATTGTATGATTGTGATTGAATGATTGCGATTGTATGATTGTGATTGTATGATTATGATTGTATTTTTGTGATTGTATGATTGTGATTGTATGATTGTGATTGTATGATTGTGATTGTATGATTGTGATTGTATGATTGTGATTGTATGATTGTGATTGCATGATTGTGATTGTATGATTGAGATTGCATGATTTTGTATGTATGATTGTGGTTGTATGATTATGATTGTATGATTGTGATTGTATGATTTATTTGGGAGATTGTATTTTGGAGATTGTAATTGTAGGATTGCGATTGTATGATTGTGATTGTATGATTGTGATTGTATGATTGTGATTGTATGATTGTGATTGTATGATTGCGATTGTATGATTGTGATTGTATGATTGTGGTCGTATGATTGTGATTGTATGATTGTGATTGTATGATTTTGATTGTATGATTGTGATAGTATGATTGTAATTGTATGATTATGATTGTATGATTGTGATAGTATGATTGTGATTGTGTGATTGTGATTGTATGACTGTGATTGTATGATTGTGATTGTATGATTGTGATTGTATGATTGTGATAGTATGATTGTGATTGTATGATTGTGATTGTATGACTGTGATTGTATGATTGTGATTCTGCGATTGTGATTGTACGATTGTGATTGTACGATTGTGATTGTACGATTGTGATTGTATGATTGTGATTGTATGATTGTGACTGTATGATTGTGATTGTATGATTGTGATTGTATGATTGTGATAGTATGTTTGTGATTGTATGATTGTGATTGTATGACTGTGATTGTATGATTGTGATTGTATGATTGTGATAGTATGATTGTGATTGAATGATTGTGATTGTATGACTGTGATTGTATGATTGTGATTGTGCGATTGTGATTGTACGATTGTGATTGCAAGATTGTGATTGTATGATTGTGATTGTATGACTGTGATGGTATGATTGTGATTGTGTGATTGTGATTGTATGATTGTGATAGTATGATTGTGATTGTATGATTGTGATTGTATGACTGTGATTGTATGATTGTGATTGTGCGATTGTGATTGTGCGATTGTGATTGTACGATTGTGATTGTACGATTGTGATTGTACGATTGTGATTGTATGATTATGATTGAATGATTGTGATTGCATGATTGTGATTGTATGATTGTGATTGCATGATTTTGAATGTATGATTGTGATTGTATGATTGTGATTGTATGATTGTGATTGTATGATTGTGATAGTATGATTGCGATTGTATGATTTTGTATGTATGATTGTGATTGTATGATTGTGATTGTATGATTGTGATTGCATGATTGTCATTGTATGATTATGATTGTATGATTGAGATTGCATGATTGTGATTGCATGTTTATGATTGTATGATTGTGATTGTATGATATTGATTGTATGATTGTGATTGTGCGATTGTGATTGTATGATTGTGATTGTATGATTGTGATTGTATGATTGTGTTTGGGAGATTGTAGTTGTATGATTGCGATTGTATGATTGTGATTGTATGATTCCGATGTATGATTGTAATTGTATGATTATGATTGTATGATTGTGACTGTATGATTGTGATGGTATGATTGTGATTGTATGATTGCGATCTTATAATTGTGATTGTATGATTATGATTGTACGATTGTGATTGTATGATTGTGATTGTATGATTGTGATTGTATGATTGTGATTGTATGATTATGATTGTATGATTGTATGATTGTGATTGTATGATTATGATTGTATGATTGTGATTGCATGATTGTGATAATATGATTGTGAATGTATGATTGTGATTGTATGATTGCGATTGTATGATTGAGATTGTATGATTGTGATTGTATGATTGTGATTGTATGATTGTGATAGTATGATTGTGATTGTGTGATTGTGATTGTATGACTGTGATTGTATGATTGTGATTGTATGACTGTGATTGTATGATTGTGATTCTGCGATTGTGATTGTACGATTGTGATTGTACGATTGTGATTGTACGATTGTGATTGTATGATTGTGATTGTATGATTGTGACTGTATGATTGTGATTGTATGATTGTGATTGTATGATTGTGATAGTATGTTTGTGATTGTATGATTGTGATTGTATGATTGTGATTGTATGACTGTGATTGTATGATTGTGATTGTGCGATTGTGATTGTACGATTGTGATTGTAAGATTGTGATTGTATGATTGTGATTGTATGACTGTGATGGTATGATTGTGATTGTGTGATTGTGATTGTATGATTGCGATAGTATGATTGTGATTGTATGATTGTGATTGTATGACTGTGATTGTATGATTGTGATTGTGCGATTGTGATTGTGCGATTGTGATTGTACGATTGTGATTGTACGATTGTGATTGTACGATTGTGATTGTATGATTATGATTGAATGATTGTGATTGCATGATTGTGATTGTATGATTGTGATTGCATGATTTTGAATGTATGATTGTGATTGTATGATTGTGATTGTATGATTGTGATTGTATGATTGTGATTGTATGATTGAGATTGCATGATTGTGATTGCATGATTATGATTGTATGATTGTGATTGTATGATATTGATTGTATGATTGTGATTGTGCGATTGTGATTGTATGATTGTGATTGTATGATTGTGATTGTATGATTGTGATTGTATGATTGTGATTGTATGATTGTGATTGTATGATTGTGATTGTATGGTTGTAATTGTATGATTGCGATCTTATAATTGTGATTGTATGATTATGATTGTATGATTGTGATTGTATGATTGTGATTGTATGGTTGTAATTGTATGATTATGATTGTATGATTGTGACTGTATGATTGTGATGGTATGATTGTGATTGTATGATTGCGATCTTATAATTGTGATTGTATGATTATGATTGTATGATTGTGATTGTATGATTGTGATTGTATGATTGTGATTGTATGATTGTGATTGTATGGTTGTAATTGTATGATTGCGATCTTATAATTGTGATTGTATGATTATGATTGTATGATTGTGATTGTATGATTGTGATTGTATGATTGTGATTGTATGATTGTGATTGTATGATTGTGATTGTATGATTGTGATTGTATGATTGTGATTGTATGATTGTGATTGTATGATTGTGATTGTATGGTTGTAATTGTATGATTGCGATCTTATAATTGTGATTGTATGATTATGATTGTATGATTGTGATTGTATGATTGTGATTGTATGATTGTGATTGTATGATTGTGATTGTATGATTGTGATAGTTATATTGCGATTGTATGATTTTGTATGTATGATTGTGATTGTATGGTTGTGATTGTATGATTGTGATTGTATGATTGTGATTGTATGATTGTGATTGTATGATTGTGATTGTATGATTGTGATTGTATGGTTGTAATTGTATGATTATGATTGTATGATTGTGACTGTATGATTGTGATGGTATGATTGTGATTGTATGATTGCGATCTTATAATTGTGATTGTATGATTGTGATTGTATGATTGTGATTGTATGATTGTGATTGTATGATTGTGATTGTATGATTGTGATTGCATGATTTTGAATGTATGATTGTGATTGCATGATTTTGAATGTATGATTGTGATTGTATGATTGTGATTGTATGATTGTGATTGTATGATTGTGATTGTATGATTGTGATTGTATGATTGTGATTGTATGATTGTGATTGTATGATTGTGATTGTATGATTGTGATAGTATGATTGCGATTGTATGATTTTGTATGTATGATTGTGATTGTATGGTTGTGATTGTATGATTGTGATTGTATGATTGTGATAGTATGATTGCGATTGTATGATTTTGTATGTATGATTGTGATTGTATGGTTGTGATTGTATGATTATGATTGTATGATTGTGATTGTATGATTGTCATTGTATGATTATGATTGTATGATTGTGATTGCACGATTGTGATTGTATGATTGAGATTGCATGATTTTGTATGTATGATTGTGATTGTATGATTGTGATTGTATGATTGTGATTGTATGATTGCGATTGTATGAATGCGATTGTATGATTGTGATTGCATGATTATGATTGTATGATTGTGATTGTATGATATTGATTGTATGATTGTGATTGTACGATTGTGATTGTATGATTGTGATTGTATGATTGTGTCTGGGAGATTGTAGTTGTATGATTGCGATTGTATGATTGTGATTGTGTGATTGTGATGTATGATTGTAATTGTATGATTATGATTGTATGATTGTGACTGTATGATTGTGATGGTATGATTGTGATTGTATGATTGCGATCGTATAATTGTGATTGTATGATTATGATTGTATGATTGTGATTGAATGATTGCGATTGTATGATTGTGATTGTATGATTATGATTGTATTTTTGTGATTGTATGATTGTGATTGTATGATTGTGATTGTATGATTGTGATTGTATGATTGTGATTGCATGATTGTGATTGTATGATTGAGATTGCATGATTTTGTATGTATGATTGTGGTTGTATGATTATGATTGTATGATTGTGATTGTATGATTTATTTGGGAGATTGTATTTTGGAGATTGTAATTGTAGGATTGCGATTGTATGATTGTGATTGTATGATTGTGATTGTATGATTGTGATTGTATGATTGTGATTGTATGATTGCGATTGTATGATTGTGATTGTATGATTGTGGTTGTATGATTGTGATTGTATGATTGTGATTGTATGATTTTGATTGAATGATTGTGATAGTATGATTGTAATTGTATGATTATGATTGTATGATTGTGATAGTATGATTGTGATTGTGTGATTGTGATTGTATGACTGTGATTGTATGATTGTGATTGTATGATTGTGATTGTATGATTGTGATAGTATGATTGTGATTGTATGATTGTGATTGTATGACTGTGATTGTATGATTGTGATTCTGCGATTGTGATTGTACGATTGTGATTGTACGATTGTGATTGTACGATTGTGATTGTATGATTGTGATTGTATGATTGTGACTGTATGATTGTGATTGTATGATTGTGATTGTATGATTGTGATAGTATGTTTGTGATTGTATGATTGTGATTGTATGACTGTGATTGTATGATTGTGATTGTATGATTGTGATAGTATGATTGTGATTGAATGATTGTGATTGTATGACTGTGATTGTATGATTGTGATTGTGCGATTGTGCTTGTACGATTGTGATTGCAAGATTGTGATTGTATGATTGTGATTGTATGACTGTGATGGTATGATTGTGATTGTGTGATTGTGATTGTATGATTGTGATAGTATGATTGTGATTGTATGATTGTGATTGTATGACTGTGATTGTATGATTGTGATTGTGCGATTGTGATTGTGCGATTGTGATTGTACGATTGTGATTGTACGATTGTGATTGTACGATTGTGATTGTATGATTATGATTGAATGATTGTGATTGCATGATTGTGATTGTATGATTGTGATTGCATGATTTTGAATGTATGATTGTGATTGTATGATTGTGATTGTATGATTGTGATTGTATGATTGTGATAGTATGATTGCGATTGTATGATTTTGTATGTATGATTGTGATTGTATGATTGTGATTGTATGATTGTGATTGCATGATTGTCATTGTATGATTATGATTGTATGATTGAGATTGCATGATTGTGATTGCATGTTTATGATTGTATGATTGTGATTGTATGATATTGATTGTATGATTGTGATTGTGCGATTGTGATTGTATGATTGTGATTGTATGACTGTGATTGTATGATTGTGTTTGGGAGATTGTAGTTGTATGATTGCGATTGTATGATTGTGATTGTATGATTCCGATGTATGATTGTAATTGTATGATTATGATTGTATGATTGTGACTGTATGATTGTGATGGTATGATTGTGATTGTATGACTGCGATCTTATAATTGTGATTGTATGATTATGATTGTACGATTGTGATTGTATGATTGTGATTGTATGATTGTGATTGTATGATTGTGATTGTATGATTGTGATAGTTATATTGCGATTGTATGATTTTGTATGTATGATTGTGATTGTATGGTTGTGATTGTATGACTGTGATTGTATGATTGTGATTGTATGATTGTGATTGTATGATTGTGATTGTATGATTGTGATTGTATGATTGTGATTGTATGGTTGTAATTGTATGATTATGATTGTATGATTGTGATTGTATGATAGCGATGGTTTGATTGTGATTGTATGAGTGCGATATTATGGTTGTGATTGTATGATTGTGATTGTATGATAGCGATTGTATGATTGTGATTGTATGATTATGATTGTATGATTGTATGATTGTGATTGTATGATTATGATTGTATGATTGTGATTGCATGATTGTGATAATATGATTGTGAATGTATGATTGTGATTGTATGTCTGCGATTGTACGATTGTGATTGTATGATAGTGATTGTATGATTGTGATTGTATGATTCTCATAGTATGATTGTGATTGTATGATTGTGATTGTATGATTGTGATTGTATGATTGTGATAGTATGATTGTGATTGTATGATTGTGGTTGTATGATTGTGATTGTATGATTGTATTTGGGCGATTGTATTTTGGAGATTGTAATTGTATGATTGCGATTGTATGATTGTGATTGTATGATTCTGATTGTATGATTGTGATTGTATGATTGTGGATGCATGATTATGATTGTATGATTGTGATAGTATGATTGTGATTGTATGACTGTGATTGTATGACTGTGATTGTATGATTGTGATTGTATGATTGTCATTGTATGATTATGATTGTGTGATTATGATTGCATTTTTGTGATTGTATGATTGAGATTGCATGATTTTGTATGTATGATTGTGATTGTATGATTGTGTTTGTATGATTGTGATTGTATGATTGTGATAGTATGATTGTGATTGTATGATTGTGATTGTATGACTGTGATTGTATGATTGTGATTGTATGATTGTGATTGTATGATTGTGACAGTATGATTGTGATTGTATGACTGTGATTGTATGATTGTGATTCTGCGATTGTGATTGTATGATTGTGATTTTATGATTGTAATAGTATGATTGTAATTGTATGATTGTGATTGGATGATTGTGATTGTATGATTGTGATTGTATGATTGTGATTGTATGATTGTGATTGTATGATTGTGATAGTATGATTGTGATTGTAAGATTGTGATTGTATGATTCTGATAGTATGATTGTGATTGTATGACTGTGATTGTATGATTATGATTCTGCAATTGTGATTGTATGATTGTGATTGTATGATTGTGATTGTATGATTGTGATAGTATGATTGTGATTGTATGATTGTGGTTGTATGATTGTGATTGTATGATTGTATTTGGGCGATTGTATTTTGGAGATTGTAATTGTATGATTGCGATTGTATGATTGTGATTGTATGATTCTGATTGTATGATTGTGATTGTATGATTGTGATTGTGTGATTGTGATTGTATGATTGTGATAGTATGATTGTGATTGTGTGATTGTGATTGTATGACTGTGATTGTATGATTGTGATTGTATGACTGTGATTGTATGATTGTGATTGTGCGATTGTGATTGTATGATTGTGATTGTACGATTGTGATTGTATGATTATGATTGTATGATTATGATTGTATGATTGTGGATGCATGATTGTGATTGTATGATTGTGATAGTATGATTGTGATTGTATGACTGTGATTGTATGACTGTGATTCTGCGATTGTGATTGTACGATTGTGATTGTACGATTGTGATTGTACGATTGTGATTGTATGATTGTGATTGTATGATTGTGACTGTATGATTGTGATTGTATGATTGTGATTGTATGATTGTGATAGTATGATTGTGATTGTAAGATTGTGATTGTATGATTGTCATTGTATGATTATGGTTGTATGATTGTGATTGCATGATTGTGATTGTATGATTGTGATTGCATGATTTTGAATGTATGATTGTGATTGTATGATTGTGATTGTATGATTGTGATTGTATGATTGTGATTGTATGATTGTGATAATATGATTGTGAATGTATGATTGTGATTGTATGTCTGTGATTGTATGATTGTGATTGTATGATAGTGATTGTATGATTGTGATTGTATGATTCTGATAGTATGATTGTGATTGTATGATTGTGATTGTATGATTGTATTTGGGAGATTGTATTTGGGAGATTGTGATTGTATGATTGCGATTGTATGATTGAGATTGTATGATTGTGATTGTATGATTGTGATTGTATGATTGTGATAGTATGATTGTGATTGTGTGATTGTGATTGTATGACTGTGATTGTATGATTGTGATTGTATGACTGTGATTGTATGATTGTGATTCTGCGATTGTGATTGTACGATTGTGATTGTACGATTGTGCTTGTACGATTGTGATTGTATGATTGTGATTGTATGATTGTGACTGTATGATTGTGATTGTATGATTGTGATTGTATGATTGTGATAGTATGTTTGTGATTGTATGATTGTGATTGTATGATTGTGATTGTATGACTGTGATTGTATGATTGTGATTGTGCGATTGTGATTGTACGATTGTGATTGTAAGATTGTGATTGTATGATTGTGATTGTATGACTGTGATGGTATGATTGTGATTGTGTGATTGTGATTGTATGACTGTGATTGTATGATTGTGATTGTGCGATTGTGATTGTGCGATTGTGATTGTACGATTGTGATTGTACGATTGTGATTGTACGATTGTGATTGTATGATTATGATTGAATGATTGTGATTGCATGATTGTGATTGTATGATTGTGATTGTATGGTTGTAATTGTATGATTGCGATCTTATAATTGTGATTGTATGATTATGATTGTATGATTGTGATTGTATGATTGTGATTGTATGGTTGTAATTGTATGATTATGATTGTATGATTGTGACTGTATGATTGTGATGGTATGATTGTGATTGTATGATTGCGATCTTATAATTGTGATTGTATGATTATGATTGTATGATTGTGATTGTATGATTGTGATTGTATGATTGTGATTGTATGATTGTGATTGTATGGTTGTAATTGTATGATTGCGATCTTATAATTGTGATTGTATGATTATGATTGTATGATTGTGATTGTATGATTGTGATTGTATGATTGTGATTGTATGATTGTGATTGTATGATTGTGATTGTATGATTGTGATTGTATGATTGTGATTGTATGATTGTGATTGTATGATTGTGATTGTATGATTGTAATTGTATGGTTGTAATTGTATGATTGCGATCTTATAATTGTGATTGTATGATTATGATTGTATGATTGTGATTGTATGATTGTGATTGTATGATTGTGATTGTATGATTGTGATTGTATGATTGTGATTGTATGATTGTGATTGTATGATTGTGATAGTTATATAGCGATTGTATGATTTTGTATGTATGATTGTGATTGTATGGTTGTGATTGTATGATTGTGATTGTATGATTGTGATTGTATGATTGTGATTGTATGATTGTGATTGTATGATTGTGATTGTATGGTTGTAATTGTATGATTATGATTGTATGATTGTGACTGTATGATTGTGATGGTATGATTGTGATTGTATGATTGCGATCTTATAATTGTGATTGTATGATTATGATTGTATGATTGTGATTGTATGATTGTGATTGTATGATTGTGATTGTATGATTGTGATTGTATGATTGTGATTGTATGATTGTGATTGTATGATTGTGATTGCATGATAGCGATTGTATGATTGTGATTGCATGATTTTGAATGTATGATTGTGATTGTATGATTGTGATTGTATGATTGTGATTGTATGATTGTGATTGTATGATTGTGATTGTATGATTGTGATTGTATGATTGTGATTGTATGATTGTGATTGTATGATTGTGATAGTATGATTGCGATTGTATGATTTTGTATGTATGATTGTGATTGTATGGTTGTGATTGTATGATTGTGATTGTATGATTGTGATAGTATGATTGCGATTGTATGATTTTGTATGTATGATTGTGATTGTATGGTTGTGATTGTATGATTGTGATTGTATGATTGTGATTGTATGATTGTGATTGTATGATTGTGATTGTATGATTGTGATTGCATGATAGCGATTGTATGATTGTGATTGCATGATTTTGAATGTATGATTGTGATTGTATGATTGTGATTGTATGATTGTGATTGTATGATTGTGATTGTATGATTGTGATTGTATGATTGTAATTGTATGATTGTGATTGTATGATTGTGATAGTATGATTGCGATTGTATGATTTTGTATGGATGATTGTGATTGTATGGTTGTGATTGTATGATTGTGATTGTATGATTGTGATTGTATGATTGCGATTGTATGAATGCGATTGTATGATTGTGATTGCATGATTATGATTGTATGATTGTGATTGTATGATATTGATTGTATGATTGTGATTGTACGATTGTGATTGTATGATTGTGATTGTATGATTATGATTGTATGATTGTGATTGTATGATATTGATTGTATGATTGTGATTGTACGATTGTGATTGTATGATTGTGATTGTATGATTGTGATTGTATGATTGTGTCTGGGAGATTGTAGTTGTATGATTGCGATTGTATGATTGTGATTGTGTGATTGTGATGTATGATTGTAATTGTATGATTATGATTGTATGATTGTGACTGTATGATTGTGATGGTATGATTGTGATTGTATGATTGCGATCGTATAATTGTGATTGTATGATTATGATTGTATGATTGTGATTGAATGATTGCGATTGTATGATTGTGATTGTATGATTATGATTGTATTTTTGTGATTGTATGATTGTGATTGTATGATTGTGATTGTATGATTGTGATTGTATGATTGTGATTGCATGATTGTGATTGTATGATTGAGATTGCATGATTTTGTATGTATGATTGTGGTTGTATGATTATGATTGTATGATTGTGATTGTATGATTTATTTGGGAGATTGTATTTTGGAGATTGTAATTGTAGGATTGCGATTGTATGATTGTGATTGTATGATTGTGATTGTATGATTGTGATTGTATGATTGTGATTGTATGATTGCGATTGTATGATTGTGATTGTATGATTGTGGTTGTATGATTGTGATTGTATGATTGTGATTGTATGATTTTGATTGTATGATTGTGATAGTATGATTGTAATTGTATGATTATGATTGTATGATTGTGATTGTATGATTGTGATGGTATGATTGTGATTGTATGATTGCGATAGTATGATTGTGATTGTATGATTGTGATTGTATGATTGTGATTGTATGATTGCGATTGTATGATTGTGATTGTATGATTATGATTGTATTATTGTGATTGTATGATTATGATTGTAAGGTTGTGATTGTATGATTGTGATGGTATGATTGTGATTGTATGATTGCGATAGTATGATTGTGATTGTATGATTATGATTGTATGATTATGACTGTATGATTGTGATTGTATGATTGTGATTGCGTGATTGTGATTGTATGATTGCGATTGTATGATTGTGATTGTATGATTGTGATTGTATGATTGTGATAGTATGATTGTGATAGTATGACTGTGATTGTATGACTGTGATTGTATGATTGTGATTGTATGATTGTGATTGTGTGATTGTGGTTGTATGATTGTGATTGTATGATTGTGATTGTATGATTGTCATTGTATGATTATGATTGTATGATTGTGATTGCATGATTGTGATTTTATGATTGAGATTGCATGATTTTGTATGTATGATTGTGATTGTATGATTGTGATAGTATGATTGTGATTGTAAGATTGTGATTGTATGATTGTCATTGTATGATTATGGTTGTATGATTGTGATTGCATGATTGTGATTTTATGATTGAGATTGCATGATTTTGTATGTATGATTGTGATTGTATGATTGTGATTGTATGATTGTGATAGTATGATTGTGATTGTAAGATTGCGATTGTATGATTGTCATTGTATGATTATGGTTGTATGATTGTGATTGCATGATTGTGATTGTATGATTGTGATTGCATGATTTTGAATGTATGATTGTGATTGTATGATTGTGATTGTATGATTGTGATTGTATGATTGTGATTGTATGATTGTGATAATATGATTGTGAATGTATGATTGTGATTGTATGTCTGTGATTGTATGATTGTGATTGTATGATAGTGATTGTATGATTGTGATTGTATGATTCTGATAGTACGATTGTGATTGTATGATTGTGATTGTATGATTGTATTTGGGAGATTGTATTTGGGAGATTATGATTGTATGATTGCGATTGTATGATTGAGATTGTATGATTGTGATTGTATGATTGTGATTGTATGATTGTGATAGTATGATTGTGATTGTGTGATTGTGATTGTACGATTGTGATTGTACGATTGTGATTGTACGACTGTGATTGTATGATTATGATTGAATGATTGTGATTGCATGATTGTGATTGTATGATTGTGATTGCATGATTTTGAATGTATGATTGTGATTGTATGATTGTGATTGTATGATTGTGATTGTATGATTGTGATTGTATGATTGTGATTGTATGATTGAGATTGCATGATTGTGATTGCATGATTATGATTGTATGATTGTGATTGTATGATATTGATTGTATGATTGTGATTGTGCGATTGTGATTGTATGATTGTGATTGTATGATTGTGATTGTATGATTGTGATTGTATGATTGTGATTGTATGATTGTGATTGTATGATTGTGATTGCATGATAGCGATTGTATGATTGTGATTGCATGATTTTGAATGTATGATTGTGATTGTATGATTGTGATTGTATGATTGTGATTGTATGATTGTGATTGTATGATTGTGATTGTATGATTGTGATTGTATGATTGTGATTGTATGATTGTGATTGTATGATTGTGATAGTATGATTGCGATTGTATGATTTTGTATGTATGATTGTGATTGTATGGTTGTGATTGTATGATTGTGATTGTATGATTGTGATAGTATGATTGCGATTGTATGATTTTGTATGTATGATTGTGATTGTATGGTTGTGATTGTATGATTATGATTGTATGATTGTGATTGTATGATTGTCATTGTATGATTATGATTGTATGATTGTGATTGCACGATTGTGATTGTATGATTGAGATTGCATGATTTTGTATGTATGATTGTGATTGTATGATTGTGATTGTATGATTGTGATTGTATGATTGCGATTGTATGAATGCGATTGTATGATTGTGATTGCATGATTATGATTGTATGATTGTGATTGTATGATATTGATTGTATGATTGTGATTGTACGATTGTGATTGTATGATTGTGATTGTATGATTATGATTGTATGATTGTGATTGTATGATATTGATTGTATGATCGTGATTGTACGATTGTGATTGTATGATTGTGATTGTATGATTGTGATTGTATGATTGTGTTTGGGAGATTGTAGTTGTATGATTGCGATTGTATGATTGTGATTGTGTGATTGTGATGTATGATTGTTATTGTATGATTATGATTGTATGATTGTGACTGTATGATTGTGATGGTATGATTGTGATTGTATGATTGCGATCGTATAATTGTGATTGTATGATTATGATTGTATGATTGTGATTGAATGATTGCGATTGTATGATTGTGATTGTATGATTATGATTGTATTTTTGTGATTGTATGATTGTGATTGTATGATTGTGATTGTATGATTGTGATTGTATGATTGTGATTGTATGATTGTGATTGTATGATTGTGATTGCATGATTGTGATTGTATGATTGAGATTGCATGATTTTGTATGTATGATTGTGGTTGTATGATTATGATTGTATGATTGTGATTGTATGATTTATTTGGGAGATTGTATTTTGGAGATTGTAATTGTAGGATTGCGATTGTATGATTGTGATTGTATGATTGTGATTGTATGATTGTGATTGTATGATTGTGATTGTATGATTGCGATTGTATGATTGTGATTGTATGATTGTGGTTGTATGATTGTGATTGTATGATTGTGATTGTATGATTTTGATTGTATGATTGTGATAGTATGATTGTAATTGTATGATTATGATTGTATGATTGTGATTGTATGATTGTGATGGTATGATTGTGATTGTATGATTGCGATAGTATGATTGTGATTGTATGATTGTGATTGTATGATTGTGATTGTATGATTGCGATTGTATGATTGTGATTGTATGATTATGATTGTATTATTGTGATTGTATGATTATGATTGTAAGGTTGTGATTGTATGATTGTGATGGTATGATTGTGATTGTATGATTGCGATAGTATGATTGTGATTGTATGATTATGATTGTATGATTATGACTGTATGATTGTGATTGTATGATTGTGATTGCGTGATTGTGATTGTATGATTGCGATTGTATGATTGTGATTGTATGATTGTGATTGTATGATTGTGATAGTATGATTGTGATAGTATGACTGTGATTGTATGACTGTGATTGTATGATTGTGATTGTATGATTGTGATTGTGTGATTGTGGTTGTATGATTGTGATTGTATGATTGTGATTGTATGATTGTCATTGTATGATTATGATTGTATGATTGTGATTGCATGATTGTGATTTTATGATTGAGATTGCATGATTTTGTATGTATGATTGTGATTGTATGATTGTGATTGTATGATTGTGATAGTATGATTGTGATTGTAAGATTGTGATTGTATGATTGTCATTGTATGATTATGGTTGTATGATTGTGATTGCATGATTGTGATTTTATGATTGAGATTGCATGATTTTGTATGTATGATTGTGATTGTATGATTGTGATTGTATGATTGTGATAGTATGATTGTGATTGTAAGATTGTGATTGTATGATTGTCATTGTATGATTATGGTTGTATGATTGTGATTGCATGATTGTGATTGTATGATTGTGATTGCATGATTTTGAATGTATGATTGTGATTGTATGATTGTGATTGTATGATTGTGATTGTATGATTGTGATTGTATGATTGTGATAATATGATTGTGAATGTATGATTGTGATTGTATGTCTGTGATTGTATGATTGTGATTGTATGATAGTGATTGTATGATTGTGATTGTATGATTCTGATAGTACGATTGTGATTGTATGATTGTGATTGTATGATTGTATTTGGGAGATTGTATTTGGGAGATTATGATTGTATGATTGCGATTGTATGATTGAGATTGTATGATTGTGATTGTATGATTGTGATTGTATGATTGTGATAGTATGATTGTGATTGTGTGATTGTGATTGTATGACTGTGATTGTATGATTGTGATTGTATGATTGTGATTGTATGATTGTGATAGTATGATTGTGATTGTATGATTGTGATTGTATGACTGTGATTGTATGATTGTGATTCTGCGATTGTGATTGTACGATTGTGATTGTACGATTGTGATTGTACGATTGTGATTGTATGATTGTGATTGTATGATTGTGACTGTATGATTGTGATTGTATGATTGTGATTGTATGATTGTGATAGTATGTTTGTGATTGTATGATTGTGATTGTATGACTGTGATTGTATGATTGTGATTGTATGATTGTGATAGTATGATTGTGATTGTATGATTGTGATTTTATGACTGTGATTGTATGATTGTGATTGTGCGATTGTGATTGTACGATTGTGATTGCAAGATTGTGATTGTATGATTGTGATTGTATGACTGTGATGGTATGATTGTGATTGTGTGATTGTGATTGTATGATTGTGATAGTATGATTGTGATTGTATGATTGTGATTGTATGACTGTGATTGTATGATTGTGATTGTGCGATTGTGATTGTGCGATTGTGATTGTACGATTGTGATTGTATGATTGTGATTGTACGATTGTGATTGTATGATTATGATTGAATGATTGTGATTGCATGATTGTGATTGTATGATTGTGATTGCATGATTTTGAATGTATGATTGTGATTGTATGATTGTGATTGTATGATTGTGATTGTATGATTGTGATAGTATGATTGCGATTGTATGATTTTGTATGTATGATTGTGATTGTATGATTGTGATTGTATGATTGTGATTGCATGATTGTCATTGTATGATTATGATTGTATGATTGAGATTGCATGATTGTGATTGCATGTTTATGATTGTATGATTGTGATTGTATGATATTGATTGAATGATTGTGATTGTGCGATTGTGATTGTATGATTGTGATTGTATGATTGTGATTGTATGATTGTGTTTGGGAGATTGTAGTTGTATGATTGCGATTGTATGATTGTGATTGTATGATTGTGATGTATGATTGTAATTGTATGATTATGATTGTATGATTGTGACTGTATGATTGTGATGGTATGATTGTGATTGTATGATTGCGATCTTATAATTGTGATTGTATGATTATGATTGTACGATTGTGATTGTATGATTGTGATTGTATGATTGTGATTGTATGATTGTGATTGTATGATTGTGATAGTTATATTGCGATTGTATGATTTTGTATGTATGATTGTGATTGTATGGTTGTGATTGTATGATTGTGATTGTATGATTGTGATTGTATGATTGTGATTGTATGATTGTGATTGTATGATTGTGATTGTATGGTTGTAATTGTATGATTATGATTGTATGATTGTGATTGTATGATAGTGATGGTTTGATTGTGATTGTATGAGTGCGATATTATGGTTGTGATTGTATGATTGTGATTGTATGATAGCGATTGTATGATTGTGATTGTATGATTATGATTGTATGATTGTATGATTGTGATTGTATGATTATGATTGTATGATTGTGATTGCATGATTGTGATAATATGATTGTGAATGTATGATTGTGATTGTATGTCTGCGATTGTACGATTGTGATTGTATGATAGTGATTGTATGATTGTGATTGTATGATTCTCATAGTATGATTGTGATTGTATGATTGTGATTGTATGATTGTGATTGTATGATTGTGATAGTATGATTGTGATTGTATGATTGGGGTTGTATGATTGTGATTGTATGATTGTATTTGGGCGATTGTATTTTGGAGATTGTAATTGTATGATTGCGATTGTATGATTGTGATTGTATGATTCTGATTGTATGATTGTGATTGTATGATTGTGGATGCATGATTATGATTGTATGATTGTGATAGTATGATTGTGATTGTATGACTGTGATTGTATGATTGTGATTGTATGACTGTGATTGTATGATTGTGATTGTGCGATTGTGATTGTATGATTGTGATTGTACGATTGTGATTGTATGATTATGATTGTATGATTATGATTGTATGATTGTGGATGCATGATTGTGATTGTATGATTGTGATAGTATGATTGTGATTGTATGACTGTGATTGTATGACTGTGATTCTGCGATTGTGATTGTACGATTGTGATTGTACGATTGTGATTGTACGATTGTGATTGTATGATTGTGATTGTATGATTGTGACTGTATGATTGTGATTGTATGATTGTGATTGTATGATTGTGATAGTATGATTGTGATTGTAAGATTGTGATTGTATGATTGTCATTGTATGATTATGGTTGTATGATTGTGATTGCATGATTGTGATTGTATGATTGTGATTGCATGATTTTGAATGTATGATTGTGATTGTATGATTGTGATTGTATGATTGTGATTGTATGATTGTGATTGTATGATTGTGATAATATGATTGTGAACGTATGATTGTGATTGTATGTCTGTGATTGTATGATTGTGATTGTATGATAGTGATTGTATGATTGTGATTGTATGATTCTGATAGTATGATTGTGATTGTATGATTGTGATTGTATGATTGTATTTGGGAGATTGTATTTGGGAGATTGTGATTGTATGATTGCGATTGTATGATTGAGATTGTATGATTGTGATTGTATGATTGTGATTGTATGATTGTGATAGTATGATTGTGATTGTGTGATTGTGATTGTATGACTGTGATTGTATGATTGTGATTGTATGACTGTGATTGTATGATTGTGATTCTGCGATTGTGATTGTACGATTGTGATTGTACGATTGTGATTGTACGATTGTGATTGTATGATTGTGATTGTATGATTGTGACTGTATGATTGTGATTGTATGATTGTGATTGTATGATTGTGATAGTATGTTTGTGATTGTATGATTGTGATTGTATGATTGTGATTGTATGACTGTGATTGTATGATTGTGATTGTGCGATTGTGATTGTACGATTGTGATTGTAAGATTGTGATTGTATGATTGTGATTGTATGACTGTGATGGTATGATTGTGATTGTGTGATTGTGATTGTATGATTGCGATAGTATGATTGTGATTGTATGATTGTGATTGTATGACTGTGATTGTATGATTGTGATTGTGCGATTGTGATTGTGCGATTGTGATTGTACGATTGTGATTGTACGATTGTGATTGTACGATTGTGATTGTATGATTATGATTGAATGATTGTGATTGCATGATTGTGATTGTATGATTGTGATTGCATGATTTTGAATGTATGATTGTGATTGTATGATTGTGATTGTATGATTGTGATTGTATGATTGTGATAGTATGATTGCGATTGTATGATTTTGTATGTATGATTGTGATTGTATGATTGTGATTGCATGATTGTCATTGTATGATTATGATTGTATGATTGAGATTGCATGATTGTGATTGCATGATTATGATTGTATGATTGTGATTGTATGATATTGATTGTATGATTGTGATTGTGCGATTGTGATTGTATGATTGTGATTGTATGATTGTGATTGTATGATTGTGATTGTATGATTGTGATTGTATGATTGTGATTGTATGATTGTGATAGTATGATTGCGATTGTATGATTTTGTATGTATGATTGTGATTGTATGGTTGTGATTGTATGATTGTGATTGTATGATTGTGATAGTATGATTGCGATTGTATGATTTTGTATGTATGATTGTGATTGTATGGTTGTGATTGTATGATTGTGATTGTATGATTGTGATTGTATGATTGTCATTGTATGATTATGATTGTATGATTGTGATTGCACGATTGTGATTGTATGATTGAGATTGCATGATTTTGTATGTATGATTGTGATTGTATGATTGTGATTGTATGATTGTGATTGTATAATTGCGATTGTATGAATGCGATTGTATGATTGTGATTGCATGATTATGATTGTATGATTGTGATTGTATGATATTGATTGTATGATTGTGATTGTACGATTGTGATTGTATGATTGTGATTGTATGATTATGATTGTATGATTGTGATTGTATGATATTGATTGTATGATTGTGATTGTACGATTGTGATTGTATGATTGTGATTGTATGATTGTGATTGTATGATTGTGTTTGGGAGATTGTAGTTGTATGATTGCGATTGTATGATTGTGATTGTGTGATTGTGATGTATGATTGTAATTGTATGATTATGATTGTATGATTGTGACTGTATGATTGTGATGGTATGATTGTGATTGTATGATTGCGATCGTATAATTGTGATTGTATGATTATGATTGTATGATTGTGATTGAATGATTGCGATTGTATGATTGTGATTGTATGATTATGATTGTATTTTTGTGATTGTATGATTGTGATTGTATGATTGTGATTGTATGATTGTGATTGTATGATTGTGATTGCATGATTGTGATTGTATGATTGAGATTGCATGATTTTGTATGTATGATTGTGGTTGTATGATTATGATTGTATGATTGTGATTGTATGATTTATTTGGGAGATTGTATTTTGGAGATTGTAATTGTAGGATTGCGATTGTATGATTGTGATTGTATGATTGTGATTGTATGATTGTGATTGTATGATTGTGATTGTATGATTGTGATTGTATGATTGCGATTGTATGATTGTGATTGTATGATTGTGGTTGTATGATTGTGATTGTATGATTGTGATTGTATGATTTTGATTGTATGATTGTGATAGTATGATTGTAATTGTATGATTATGATTGTATGATTGTGATTGTATGATTGTGATGGTATGATTGTGATTGTATGATTGCGATAGTATGATTGTGATTGTATGATTGTGATTGTATGATTGTGATTGTATGATTGCGATTGTATGATTGTGATTGTATGATTATGATTGTATTATTGTGATTGTATGATTATGATTGTAAGGTTGTGATTGTATGATTGTGATGGTATGATTGTGATTGTATGATTGCGATAGTATGATTGTGATTGTATGATTATGATTGTATGATTATGACTGTATGATTGTGATTGTATGATTGTGATTGCGTGATTGTGATTGTATGATTGCGATTGTATGATTGTGATTGTATGATTGTGATTGTATGATTGTGATAGTATGATTGTGATAGTATGACTGTGATTGTATGACTGTGATTGTATGATTGTGATTGTATGATTGTGATTGTGTGATTGTGGTTGTGTGATTGTGATTGTATGATTGTGATTGTATGATTGTCATTGTATGATTATGATTGTATGATTGTGATTGCATGATTGTGATTTTATGATTGAGATTGCATGATTTTGTATGTATGATTGTGATTGTATGATTGTGATTGTATGATTGTGATTGTATGATTGTGATAGTATGATTGTGATTGTAAGATTGTGATTGTATGATTGTCATTGTATGATTATGGTTGTATGATTGTGATTGCATGATTGTGATTTTATGATTGAGATTGCATGATTTTGTATGTATGATTGTGATTGTATGATTGTGATTGTATGATTGTGATAGTATGATTGTGATTGTAAGATTGTGATTGTATGATTGCCATTGTATGATTATGGTTGTATGATTGTGATTGCATGATTGTGATTGTATGTTTGTGATTGCATGATTTTGAATGTATGATTGTGATTGTATGATTGTGATTGTATGATTGTGATTGTATGATTGTGATTGTATGATTGTGATAATATGATTGTGAATGTATGATTGTGATTGTATGTCTGTGATTGTATGATTGTGATTGTATGATAGTGATTGTATGATTGTGATTGTATGATTCTGATAGTATGATTGTGATTGTATGATTGTGATTGTATGATTGTATTTGGGAGATTGTATTTGGGAGATTATGATTGTATGATTGCGATTGTATGATTGAGATTGTATGATTGTGATTGTATGATTGTGATTGTATGATTGTGATAGTATGATTGTGATTGTGTGATTGTGATTGTATGACTGTGATTGTATGATTGTGATTGTATGATTGTGATTGTATGATTGTGATAGTATGATTGTGATTGTATGATTGTGATTGTATGACTGTGATTGTATGATTGTGATTCTGCGATTGTGATTGTACGATTGTGATTGTACGATTGTGATTGTACGATTGTGATTGTATGATTGTGATTGTATGATTGTGACTGTATGATTGTGATTGTATGATTGTGATTGTATGATTGTGATAGTATGTTTGTGATTGTATGATTGTGATTGTATGACTGTGATTGTATGATTGTGATTGTATGATTGTGATAGTATGATTGTGATTGTATGATTGTGATTGTATGACTGTGATTGTATGATTGTGATTGTGCGATTGTGATTGTACGATTGTGATTGCAAGATTGTGATTGTATGATTGTGATTGTATGACTGTGATGGTGTGATTGTGATTGTGTGATTGTGATTGTATGATTGTGATAGTATGATTGTGATTGTATGATTGTGATTGTATGACTGTGATTGTATGATTGTGATTGTGCGATTGTGATTGTGCGATTGTGATTGTACGATTGTGATTGTACGATTGTGATTGTACGATTGTGATTGTATGATTATGATTGAATGATTGTGATTGCATGATTGTGATTGTATGATTGTGATTGCATGATTTTGAATGTATGATTGTGATTGTATGATTGTGATTGTATGATTGTGATTGTATGATTGTGATAGTATGATTGCGATTGTATGATTTTGTATGTATGATTGTGATTGTATGATTGTGATTGTATGATTGTGATTGCATGATTGTCATTGTATGATTATGATTGTATGATTGAGATTGCATGATTGTGATTGCATGTTTATGATTGTATGATTGTGATTGTATGATATTGATTGTATGATTGTGATTGTGCGATTGTGATTGTATGATTGTGATTGTATGATTGTGATTGTATGATTGTGTTTGGGAAATTGTAGTTGTATGATTGCGATTGTATGATTGTGATTGTATGATTGTGATGTATGATTGTAATTGTATGATTATGATTGTATGATTGTGACTGTATGATTGTGATGGTATGATTGTGATTGTATGATTGCGATCTTATAATTGTGATTGTATGATTATGATTGTACGATTGTGATTGTATGATTGTGATTGTATGATTGTGATTGTATGATTGTGATTGTATGATTGTGATAGTTATATTGCGATTGTATGATTTTGTATGTATGATTGTGATTGTATGGTTGTGATTGTATGATTGTGATTGTATGATTGTGATTGTATGATTGTGATTGTATGATTGTGATTGTATGGTTGTAATTGTATGATTATGATTGTATGATTGTGATTGTATGATACTGATGGTTTGATTGTGATTGTATGAGTGCGATATTATGGTTGTGATTGTATGATTGTGATTGTATGATAGCGATTGTATGATTGTGATTGTATGATTATGATTGTATGATTGTATGATTGTGATTGTATGATTATGATTGTATGATTGTGATTGCATGATTGTGATAATATGATTGTGAATGTATGATTGTGATTGTATGTCTGCGATTGTACGATTGTGATTGTATGATAGTGATTGTATGATTGTGATTGTATGATTCTCATAGTATGATTGTGATTGTATGATTGTGATTGTATGATTGTGATTGTATGATTGTGATAGTATGATTGTGATTGTATGATTGTGGTTGTATGATTGTGATTGTATGATTGTATTTGGGCGATTGTATTTTGGAGATTGTAATTGTATGATTGCGATTGTATGATTGTGATTGTATGATTCTGATTGTATGATTGTGATTGTATGATTGTGGATGCATGATTATGATTGTATGATTGTGATAGTATGATTGTGATTGTATGACTGTGATTGTATGACAGTGATTGTATGATTGTGATTGTATGATTGTCATTGTATGATTATGATTGTGTGATTATGATTGCATTTTTGTGATTGTATGATTGAGATTGCATGATTTTGTATGTATGATTGTGATTGTATGATTGTGTTTGTATGATTGTGATTGTATGATTGTGATAGTATGATTGTGATTGTATGATTGTGATTGTATGACTGTGATTGTATGATTGTGATTGTATGATTGTGATTGTATGATTGTGACAGTATGATTGTGATTGTATGACTGTGATTGTATGATTGTGATTCTGCGATTGTGATTGTATGATTGTGATTTTATGATTGTAATAGTATGATTGTGATTGTATGATTGTGATTGGATGATTGTGATTGTATGATTGTGATTGTATGATTGTGATTTTATGATTGTGATTTTATGATTGTGATAGTATGATTGTGATTG
Source organism: Megachile rotundata (assembly GCF_050947335.1). Taxonomy (NCBI): domain Eukaryota; kingdom Metazoa; phylum Arthropoda; class Insecta; order Hymenoptera; family Megachilidae; genus Megachile; species Megachile rotundata. The sequence continues at coordinate 1,198,762 of NW_027473333.1, read as the reverse complement.
TAAGATTGTGATTGTATGATTCTGATAGTATGATTGTGATTGTATGACTGTGATTGTATGATTATGATTCTGCAATTGTGATTGTATGATTGTGATTGTATGATTGTGATTGTATGATTGTGATAGTATGATTGTGATTGTATGATTGTGGTTGTATGATTGTGATTGTATGATTGTATTTGGGCGATTGTATTTTGGAGATTGTAATTGTATGATTGCGATTGTATGATTGTGATTGTATGATTCTGATTGTATGATTGTGATTGTATGATTGTGATTGTGTGATTGTGATTGTATGATTGTGATAGTATGATTGTGATTGTGTGATTGTGATTGTATGACTGTGATTGTATGATTGTGATTGTATGACTGTGATTGTATGATTGTGATTGTGCGATTGTGATTGTATGATTGTGATTGTACGATTGTGATTGTATGATTATGATTGTATGATTATGATTGTATGATTGTGGATGCATGATTGTGATTGTATGATTGTGATAGTATGATTGTGATTGTATGACTGTGATTGTATGACTGTGATTCTGCGATTGTGATTGTACGATTGTGATTGTACGATTGTGATTGTACGATTGTGATTGTATGATTGTGATTGTATGATTGTGACTGTATGATTGTGATTGTATGATTGTGATTGTATGATTGTGATAGTATGATTGTGATTGTAAGATTGTGATTGTATGATTGTCATTATATGATTATGGTTGTATGATTGTGATTGCATGATTGTGATTGTATGATTGTGATTGCATGATTTTGAATGTATGATTGTGATTGTATGATTGTGATTGTATGATTGTGATTGTATGATTGTGATTGTATGATTGTGATAATATGATTGTGAATGTATGATTGTGATTGTATGTCTGTGATTGTATGATTGTGATTGTATGATAGTGATTGTATGATTGTGATTGTATGATTCTGATAGTATGATTGTGATTGTATGGTTGTAATTGTATGATTATGATTGTATGATTGTGACTGTATGATTGTGATGGTATGATTGTGATTGTATGATTGCGATCTTATAATTGTGATTGTATGATTATGATTGTATGATTGTGATTGTATGATTGTGATTGTATGATTGTGATTGTATGATTGTGATTGTATGATTGTGATTGTATGATTGTGATTGTATGATTGTCATTGTCTGATTATGATTGTATGATTGTGATTGCATGATTGTGATTGTATGATTGTGATAGTATGATTGTGATTGCATGATTTTGTATGTATGATTGTGATTGTATGATTGTGATTGTATGATTGTGATAGTATGATTGTGATTGTAAGATTGTGATTGTATGATTGTCATTGTATGATTATGGTTGTATGATTGTGATTGCATGATTGTGATTGTATGATTGTGATTGCATGATATTGAATGTATGATTGTGATTGTATGATTGTGATTGTATGATTGTGATTGCATGATTGTGATAATATGATTGTGAATGTATGATTGTGATTGTATGTCTGTGATTGTACGATTGTGATTGTATGATAGTGATTGTATGATTGTGATTGTATGATTCTCATAGTATGATTGTGATTGTATGATTGTGATTGTATGATTGTGATTGTATGATTGTGATAGTATGATTGTGATTGTAAGATTGTGATTGTATGATTGTGATAGTATGATTGTGATTGTATGACTGTGATTGTATGATTATGATTCTGCGATTGTGATTGTATGATTGTGATTGTATGATTGTGATTGTATGGTTGTAATTGTATGATTATGATTGTATGATTGTGACTGTACGATTGTGATGGTATGATTGTGATTGTATGATTGCGATCTTATAATTGTGATTGTATGATTATGATTGTATGATTGTGATTGTATGATTGTGATTGTATGATTGTGATTGTATGATTGTGATAGTATGATTGTGATAGTTATATTGCGATTGTATGATTTTGTATGCATGATTGTGATTGTATGGTTGTGATTGTATGATTGTGATTGTATGATTGTGATTGTATGATTGTGATTGTATGATTGTGATTGTATGATTGTGATTGTATGGTTGTAATTGTATGATTATGATTGTATGATTGTGATTGTATGATAGTGATGGTTTGATTGTGATTGTATGATTGCGATATTATGGTTGTGATTGTATGATTGTGATTGTATGATAGCGATTGTATGATTGTGATTGTATGATTATGATTGTGTGATTGTATGATTGTGATTGTATGATTATGATTGTATGGTTGTGATTGTATGATTGTAATGGTATGATTGCGATTGTATGATTGCGATAGTGTGATTGTGATTGTATGATTGTGATTGTATGATTGTGATTGTATGATTGTCATTGTCTGATTATGATTGTATGATTGTGATTGCATGATTGTGATTGTATGATTGTGATAGTATGATTGTGATTGCATGATTTTGTATGTATGATTGTGATTGTATGATTGTGATTGTATGATTGTGATTGTATGATTGTGATAGTATGATTGTGATTGTAAGATTGTGATTGTATGATTGTCATTGTATGATTATGGTTGTATGATTGTGATTGCATGATTGTGATTGTATGATTGTGATTGCATGATTTTGAATGTATGATTGTGATTGTATGATTGTGATTGTATGATTGTGATTGCATGATTGTGATAATATGATTGTGAATGTATGATTGTGATTGTATGTCTGTGATTGTACGATTGTGATTGTATGATAGTGATTGTATGATTGTGATTGTATGATTCTCATAGTATGATTGTGATTGTATGATTGTGATTGTATGATTGTGATAGTATGATTGTGATTGTATGACTGTGATTGTATGATTATGATTCTGCGATTGTGATTGTATGATTGTGATTGTATGATTGTGATTGTATGATTGTGATAGTATGATTGTGATTGTATGATTGTGGTTGTATGATTGTGATTGTATGATTGTATTTGGGCGATTGTATTTTGGAGATTGTAATTGTATGATTGCGATTGTATGATTGTGATTGAATGATTCTGATTGTATGATTGTGATTGTATGATTGTGGATGCATGATTATGATTGTATGATTGTGATAGTATGATTGTGATTGTATGACTGTGATTGTATGACTGTGATGGTATGATTGTGATTGTATGATTGTCATTGTATGATTATGATTGTGTGATTATGATTGCATGATTGTGATTGTATGATTGAGATTGCATGATTTTGTATGTATGATTGTGATTGTATGATTGTGATTGTATGATTGTGATTGTATGATTGTGATAGTATGATTGTGATTGTATGATTGTGATTGTATGACTGTGATTGTATGATTGTGATTGTATGATTGTGATTGTATGATTGTGACAGTATGATTGTGATTGTATGACTGTGATTGTATGATTGTGATTCTGCGATTGTGTTTGTATGATTGTGATTTTATGATTGTAATAGTATGATTGTGATTGTATGATTGTGATTGGATGATTGTGATTGTATGATTGTGATTGTATGATTGTGATTGTATGATTGTGATTGTATGATTGTGATAGTATGATTGTGATTGTAAGATTGTGATTGTATGATTGTGATAGTATGATTGTGATTGTATGACTGTGATTGTATGATTATGATTCTGCGATTGTGATTGTATGATTGTGATTGTATGATTGTGATTGTATGATTGTGATAGTATGATTGTGATTGTATGATTGTGGTTGTATGATTGTGATTGTATGATTGTATTTGGGCCATTGTATTTTGGAGATTGTAATTGTATGATTGCGTTTGTATGATTGTGATTGTATGATTCTGATTGTATGATTGTGATTGTATGATTGTGATTGTATGATTGTGATTGTGTGATTGTGATTGTATGATTGTGATAGTATGATTGTGATTGTGTGATTGTGATTGTATGACTGTGATTGTATGATTGTGATTGTATGACTGTGATTGTATGATTGTGATTGTGCGATTGTGATTGTATGATTGTGATTGTACGATTGTGATTGTATGATTATGATTGTATGATTATGATTGTATGATTGTGGATGCATGATTGTGATTGTATGATTGTGATAGTATGATTGTGATTGTATGACTGTGATTGTATGACTGTGATTGTATGATTGTGATTGTATGATTGTCATTGTATGATTATGATTGTGTGATTATGATTGCATGATTGTGATTGTATGATTGAGATTGCATGATTTTGTATGTATGATTGTGATTGTATGATTGTGATTGTATGATTGTGATAGTATGATTGTGATTGTATGATTGTGATTGTATGACTGTGATTGTATGATTGTGATTGTATGATTGTGATTGTATGATTGTGATAATATGATTGTGATTGTATGATTGTGATTGTATGACTGTGATTGTATGATTGTGATTGTGCGATTGTGATTGTACGATTCTGATTGTACGATTGTGATTGTATGATTGTGATTGTATGATTTCGATGGAATGATTGTGATTGCATGATTGTGATTGTATGATTGTGATTGCATGATTTTGAATGTATGATTGTGATTGTATGATTGCGATTGTATGATTGTGATTGTATGATTATGATTGTATGGTTGTGATAGTATGATTGTAATTGTATGATTCTGATTGTATGATTGTGATTGTATGATTGTGATAATATGATTGTGAATGTATGATTGTGATTGTATGTCTGTGATTGTATGATTGTGATTGTATGATAGTGATTGTATGATTCTGATAGTATGATTGTGATTGTATGATTGTGATTGTATGACTGTGATTGTATGATTGTGATTCTGCGATTGTGATTGTACGATTGTGATTGTACGACTGTGATTGTACGACTGTGATTGTACGATTGTGATTGTATGATTGTGACTGTATGATTGTGATTGTATGATTGTGATTGTATGATTGTGATAGTATGATTGTGATTGTATGATTGTGATTGTATGACTGTGATTGTATGATTGTGATTATATGATTGTGATAGTATGATTGTGATTGTATGATTGTGATTGTATGACTGTGATTGTATGATTGTGATTGTGCGATTGTGATTGTGCGATTGTGATTGTAAGGTTGTGATTGTATGATTGTGATTGTATGACTGTGATGGTATGATTGTGATTGTGTGATTGTGATTGTATGATTGTGATAGTATGATTGTGATTGTATGATTGTGATTGTATGACTGTGATTGTATGATTGTGATTGTGCGATTGTGATTGTGCGATTGTGATTGTACGATTGTGATTGTACGATTGTGATTGTACGATTGTGATTGTATGGTTATGATTGAATGATTGTGATTGCATGATAGCGATTGTATGATTGTGATTGCATGATTTTGAATGTATGATTGTGATTGTATGATTGTGATTGTATGATTGTGATTGTATGATTGTGATTGTATGATTGTGATTGTATGATTGTGATTGTATGATTGTGATTGTATGATTGTGATTGTATGATTGTGATAGTATGATTGCGATTGTATGATTTTGTATGTATGATTGTGATTGTATGGTTGTGATTGTATGATTGTGATTGTATGATTGTGATAGTATGATTGCGATTGTATGATTTTGTATGTATGATTGTGATTGTATGGTTGTGATTGTATGATTGTGATTGTATGATTGTGATTGTATGATTGTCATTGTATGATTATGATTGTATGATTGTGATTGCACGATTGTGATTGTATGATTGAGATTGCATGATTTTGTATGTATGATTGTGATTGTATGATTGTGATTGTATGATTGTGATTGTACGATTGCGATTGTATGAATGCGATTGTATGATTGTGATTGCATGATTATGATTGTATGATTGTGATTGTATGATATTGATTGTATGATTGTGATTGTACGATTGTGATTGTATGATTGTGATTGTATGATTGTGATTGTATGATTGTGTTTGGGAGATTGTAGTTGTATGATTGCGATTGTATGATTGTGATTGTGTGATTGTGATGTATGATTGTAATTGTATGATTATGATTGTATGATTGTGACTGTATGATTGTGATGGTATGATTGTGATTGTATGATTGCGATCGTATAATTGTGATTGTATGATTATGATTGTATGATTGTGATTGAATGATTGCGATTGTATGATTGTGATTGTATGATTATGATTGTATTTTTGTGATTGTATGATTGTGATTGTATGATTGTGATTGTATGATTGTGATTGTATGATTGTGATAGTATGATTGTGATAGTATGATTGTAATTGTATGATTCTGATTGTATGATTGTGATTGTATGATTGTGATGGTATGATTGTGATTGTATGATTGCGATAGTATGATTGTGATTGTATGATTGTGATTGTATGATTGTGATTGCGTGATTGTGATTGTATGATTGCGATTGTATGATTGTGATTGTATGATTGTGATTGTATGATTGTGATAGTATGATTGTGATAGTATGACTGTGATTGTATGACTGTGATTGTATGATTGTGATTGTATGATTGTGACTGTCTGATTGTGATGGTATGATTGTGATTGTATGATTGCGATAGTATGATTGTGATTGTATGATTGTGATTGTATGATTGTGATTGCGTGATTGTGATTGTATGATTGCGATTGTATGATTGTGATTGTATGATTGTGATTGTATGATTGTGATAGTATGATTGTGATAGTATGACTGTGATTGTATGACTGTGATTGTATGATTGTGATTGTATGATTGTGATTGTCTGATTGTGGTTGTATGATTGTGATTGTATGATTGTCATTGTATGATTATGATTGTATGATTGTGATTTTATGATTGAGATTGCATGATTTTGTATGTATGATTGTGATTGTATGATTGTGATTGTATGATTGTGATAGTATGATTGTGATTGTAAGATTGTGATTGTATGACTGTCATTGTATGATTATGGTTGTATGATTGTGATTGTATGATTGTGATTGTATGATTGTGATTGTATGATTGTATTTGGGAGATTGTATTTGGGAGATTGTAATTGTATGATTGCGATTGTATGATTGAGATTGTATGATTGTGATTGTATGATTGTGATAGTATGATTGTGATAGGATGATTGTGATTGTGTGATTGTGATTGTATGACTGTGATTGTATGATTGTGATTGTATGATTGTGATTGTATGATTGTGATTGTATGATTGTGATAGTATGATTGTGATTGTATGACTGTGATTGTATGATTGTGATTCTGCGATTGTGATTGTATGATTGTGATTGTATGATTGTGATAGTATGATTGTGATTGTATGATTGTGATTGCGTGATTGTGATTGTATGATTGCGATTGTATGATTGTGATTGTATGATTGTGATTGTATGATTGTGATAGTATGATTGTGATAGTATGACTGTGATTGTATGACTGTGATTGTATGATTGTGATTGTATGATTGTGATTGTCTGATTGTGGTTGTATGATTGTGATTGTATGATTGTCATTGTATGATTATGATTGTATGATTGTGATTTTATGATTGAGATTGCATGATTTTGTATGTATGATTGTGATTGTATGATTGTGATTGTATGATTCTGATAGTATGATTGTGATTGTAAGATTGTGATTGTATGACTGTCATTGTATGATTATGGTTGTATGATTGTGATTGTATGATTGTGATTGTATGATTGTGATTGTATGATTGTATTTGGGAGATTGTATTTGGGAGATTGTAATTGTATGATTGCGATTGTATGATTGAGATTGTATGATTGTGATTGTATGATTGTGATTGTATGATTGTGATAGGATGATTGTGATTGTGTGATTGTGATTGTATGACTGTGATTGTATGATTGTGATTGTATGATTGTGATTGTATGATTGTGATAGTATGATTGTGATTGTATGACTGTGATTGTATGATTGTGATTCTGCGATTGTGATTGTATGATTGTGATTGTATGATTGTGATAGTATGATTGTGATTGTATGATTGTGATTGGATGATTGTGATTGTATGATTGTGATTGTATGATTGTGATTGTATTATTGTGATTGTATGCTAGCGATTGTATGATTGTGATTGTATGATTGTGATTGTATGATTGTGATTGTATGATTGTGATTGTCTGACTTTGATTGTATGATTGTGATAGTATGATTGTAATTGTATGATTATGATTGTATGATTGTGATTGTATGATTGTGATGGTATGATTGTGATTGTATGATTGCGATAGTATGATTGTGATTGTATGATTGTGATTGTATGATTGTGATTGTATGATTGCGATTGTATGATTGTGATTGTATGATTATGATTGTATTATTGTGATTGTATGATTATGATTGTAAGGTTGTGATTGTATGATTGTGATGGTATGATTGTGATTGTATGATTGCGATAGTATGATTGTGATTGTATGATTGTGATTGTATGATTGTGACTGTATGATTGTGATTGTATGATTGTGATTGCGTGATTGTGATTGTATGATTGCGATTGTATGATTGTGATTGTATGATTGTGATTGTATGATTGTGATTGTATGATTGTGATAGTATGATTGTGAGAGTATGACTGTGATTGTATGACTGTGATTGTATGATTGTGATTGTATGATTGTGATTGTATGATTGTGATAGTATGATTGTGATAGTATGACTGTGATTGTATGACTGTGATTGTATGATTGTGATTGTCTGATTGTGGTTGTATGATTGTGATTGTATGATTGTGACTGTATGATTGTCATTGAATGATTATGATTGTATGATTGTGATTGCATGATTGTGATTTTATGATTGAGATTGCATGATTTTGTATGTATGATTGTGATTGTATGATTGTGATTGTATGATTGTGATAGTATGATTGTGATTGTAAGATTGTGATTGTATGATTGTCATTGTATGATTATGGTTGTATGATTGTGATTGCATGATTGTGATTGTATGATTGTGATTGCATGATTTTGAATGTATGATTGTGATTGTATGATTGTGATTGTATGATTGTGATTGTATGATTGTGATAATATGATTGTGAATGTATGATTGTGATTGTATGTCTGTGATTGTATGATTGTGATTGTATGATAGTGATTGTATGATTGTGATTGTATGATTCTGATAGTATGATTGTGCTTGTATGATTGTGATTGTATGACTGTGATTGTATGATTGTGATTCTGCGATTGTGATTGTACGATTGTGATTGTACGACTGTGATTGTACGATTGTGATTGTATGATTGTGATTGTATGATTGTGATTGTATGATTGTGATTGTATGATTGCGATTGTATGAATGCGATTGTATGATTGTGATTGCATGATTATGATTGTATGATTGTGATTGTATGATATTGATTGTATGATTGTGATTGTACGATTGTGATTGTATGATTGTGATTGTATGATTGTGATTGTATGATTGTGTTTGGGAGATTGTAGTTGTATGATTGCGATTGTATGATTGTGATTGTGTGATTGTGATGTATGATTGTAATTGTATGATTATGATTGTATGATTGTGACTGTATGATTGTGATGGTATGATTGTGATTGTATGATTGCGATCGTATAATTGTGATTGTATGATTATGATTGTATGATTGTGATTGAATGATTGCGATTGTATGATTGTGATTGTATGATTATGATTGTATTTTTGTGATTGTATGATTGTGATTGTATGATTGTGATTGTATGATTGTGATTGTATGATTGTGATTGCATGATTGTGATTGTATGATTGAGATTGCATGATTTTGTATGTATGATTGTGGTTGTATGATTATGATTGTATGATTGTGATTGTATGATTTATTTGGGAGATTGTATTTTGGAGATTGTAATTGTAGGATTGCGATTGTATGATTGTGATTGTATGATTGTGATTGTATGATTGTGATTGTATGATTGTGATTGTATGATTGTGATAGTATGATAGTGATAGTATGATTGTGATTGTATGATTGTGATTGCGTGATTGTGATTGTATGATTGCGATTGTATGATTGTGATTGTATGATTGTGATTGTATGATTGTGATAGTATGATTGTAATAGTATGATTGTAATTGTATGATTCTGATTGTATGATTGTGATTGTATGATTGTGATGGTATGATTGTGATTGTATGATTGCGATAGTATGATTGTGATTGTATGATTGTGATTGTATGATTGTGATTGCGTGATTGTGATTGTATGATTGCGATTGTATGATTGTGATTGTATGATTGTGATTGTATGATTGTGATAGTATGATTGTGATAGTATGACTGTGATTGTATGACTGTGATTGTATGATTGTGATTGTATGATTGTGACTGTCTGATTGTGATGGTATGATTGTGATTGTATGATTGCGATAGTATGATTGTGATTGTATGATTGTGATTGTATGATTGTGATTGCGTGATTGTGATTGTATGATTGCGATTGTATGATTGTGATTGTATGATTGTGATTGTATGATTGTGATAGTATGATTGTGATAGTATGACTGTGATTGTATGACTGTGATTGTATGATTGTGATTGTATGATTGTGATTGTCTGATTGTGGTTGTATGATTGTGATTGTATGATTGTCATTGTATGATTATGATTGTATGATTGTGATTTTATGATTGAGATTGCATGATTTTGTATGTATGATTGTGATTGTATGATTGTGATTGTATGATTGTGATAGTATGATTGTGATTGTAAGATTGTGATTGTATGACTGTCATTGTATGATTATGGTTGTATGATTGTGATTGTATGATTGTGATTGTATGATTGTGATTGTATGATTGTGATTGTATGATTGTATTTGGGAGATTGTATTTGGGAGATTGTAATTGTATGATTGCGATTGTATGATTGAGATTGTATGATTGTGATTGTATGATTGTGATTGTATGATTGTGATAGGATGATTGTGATTGTGTGATTGTGATTGTATGACTGTGATTGTATGATTGTGATTGTATGATTGTGATTGTATGATTGTGATAGTATGATTGTGATTGTATGACTGTGATTGTATGATTGTGATTCTGCGATTGTGATTGTATGATTGTGATTGTATGATTGTGATAGTATGATTGTGATTGTATGATTGTGATTGCGTGATTGTGATTGTATGATTGCGATTGTATGATTGTGATTGTATGATTGTGATTGTATGATTGTGATAGTATGATTGTGATAGTATGACTGTGATTGTATGACTGTGATTGTATGATTGTGATTGTATGATTGTGATTGTCTGATTGTGGTTGTATGATTGTGATTGTATGATTGTCATTGTATGATTATGATTGTATGATTGTGATTTTATGATTGAGATTGCATGATTTTGTATGTATGATTGTGATTGTATGATTGTGATTGTATGATTGTGATAGTATGATTGTGATTGTAAGATTGTGATTGTATGACTGTCATTGTATGATTATGGTTGTATGATTGTGATTGTATGATTGTGATTGTATGATTGTGATTGTATGATTGTATTTGGGAGATTGTATTTGGGAGATTGTAATTGTATGATTGCGATTGTATGATTGAGATTGTATGATTGTGATTGTATGATTGTGATTGTATGATTGTGATAGGATGATTGTGATTGTGTGATTGTGATTGTATGACTGTGATTGTATGATTGTGATTGTATGATTGTGATTGTATGATTGTGATTGTATGATTGTGATTGTATGATTGCGATTGTATGATTGTGATTGTATGATTATGATTGTATTATTGTGATTGTATGATTATGATTGTAAGGTTGTGATTGTATGATTGTGATTGTATGATTGTGATTGCGTGATTGTGATTGTATGATTGCGATTGTATGATTGTGATTGTATGAATGTGATTGTATGATTGTGATTGTATGATTGTGATTGTATGATTGTGATAGTATGATTGTGATTGTATGATTGTGATTGTATGATTGTGATTGTATGATTGTGATTGTATGATTGTGATTGTATGATTGTGATTTTATGATTGAGATTGCATGATTTTGTATGTATGATTGTGATTGTATGATTGTGATTGTATGATTGTGATAGTATGATTGTGATTGTAAGATTGTGATTGTATGATTGTCATTGTATGATTATGGTTGTATGATTGTGATTGCATGATTGTGATTGTATGATTGTGATTGCATGATTTTGAATGTATGATTGTGATTGTATGATTGTGATTGTATGACTGTGATTGTATGATTGTGATTCTGCGATTGTGATTGTACGATTGTGATTGTACGACTGTGATTGTACGATTGTGATTGTATGATTGCGATTGTATGATTGTGACTGTATGATTGTGATTGTATGATTGTGATTGTATGATTGTGATAGTATGATTGTGATTGTATGATTGTGATTGTATGACTGTGATTGTATGATTGTGATTATATGATTGTGATAGTATGATTGTGATTGTATGATTGTGATTGTATGACTGTGATTGTATGATTGTGATTGTGCGATTGTGATTGTACGATTGTGATTGTAAGGTTGTGATTGTATGATTGTGATTGTATGACTGTGATGGTATGATTGTGATTGTGTGATTGTGATTGTATGATTGTGATAGTATGATTGTGATTGTATGATTGTGATTGTATGACTGTGATTGTATGATTGTGATTGTATGATTGTGATTGTATGATTGTGATTGTATGATTGTGATTGTATGATTGTGATTGTATGATTGTGATAGTATGATTGCGATTGTATGATTTTGTATGTATGATTGTGATTGTATGGTTGTGATTGTATGATTGTGATTGTATGATTGTGATAGTATGATTGCGATTGTATGATTTTGTATGTATGATTGTGATTGTATGGTTGTGATTGTATGATTGTGATTGTATGATTGTGATTGTATGATTGTCATTGTATGATTATGATTGTATGATTGTGATTGCACGATTGTGATTGTATGATTGAGATTGCATGATTTTGTATGTATGATTGTGATTGTATGATTGTGATTGTATGATTGTGATTGTATGATTGTGATTGTATGACTGCGATTGTATGAATGCGATTGTATGATTGTGATTGCATGATTATGATTGTATGATTGTGATTGTATGATATTGATTGTATGATTGTGATTGTACGATTGTGATTGTATGATTGTGATTGTATGATTGTGATTGTATGATTGTGTTTGGGAGATTGTAGTTGTATGATTGCGATTGTATGATTGTGATTGTGTGATTGTGATGTATGATTGTAATTGTATGATTATGATTGTATGATTGTGACTGTATGATTGTGATGGTATGATTGTGATTGTATGATTGCGATCGTATAATTGTGATTGTATGATTATGATTGTATGATTGTGATTGAATGATTGCGATTGTATGATTGTGATTGTATGATTATGATTGTATTTTTGTGATTGTATGATTGTGATTGTATGATTGTGATTGTATGATTGTGATTGTATGATTGTGATTGCATGATTGTGATTGTATGATTGAGATTGCATGATTTTGTATGTATGATTGTGGTTGTATGATTATGATTGTATGATTGTGATTGTATGATTTATTTGGGAGATTGTATTTTGGAGATTGTAATTGTAGGATTGCGATTGTATGATTGTGATTGTGTGATTGTGATTGTATGATTGTGATTGTATGATTGTGATTGTATGATTGCGATTGTATGATTGTGATTGTATGATTATGATTGTATGATTTTGATTGTATGATTGTGATTGTATGATTGTAATTGTATGATTATGATTGTATGATTGTGATTGTATGATTGTGATGGTATCATTGTGATTGTATGATTGCGGTAGTATGATTGCGATTGTATGATTGTGATTGTATGATTGCGATTGTATGATTATGATTGTATGATTGTGATTGTATGATTGTGATTGTATGATTATGATTGTATGGTTGTGACTGTATGGTTGTGACTGTATGATTAGGATTGTATGATTGTGATCGTATGATTGTGATTGTATGATTGTGATTGTATGATTATGATTGTATGATTGTGATTGTATGATTGTGATTGTAAGATTGTGATTGTATGACTGTGATTGTATGATTGTGATTGTATGATTAGGATTGTATGATTGTGATAGTATGATTGTGATTGTATGATTGTGATTGTATGATTGTGATTGTATGATTGTGATTGTATGATTGTATTTGGGAGATTGTATTTTGGAGATTGTAATTGTATGATTGTGATTGTATGATTGCGGTAGTATGATTGCAATTGTATGATTGCGATTGTATGATTGTGATTGTATGATTGTGATTGTATGATTGTGATTGTATGATTGTGATTGTATGATTGTGATAATATGATTGTGAATGTATGATTGTGATTGTATGTCTGTGATTGTATGATTGTGATTGTATGATAGTGATTGTATGATTGTGATTGTATGATTCTGATAGTATGATTGTGATTGTATGATTGTGATTGTATGATTGTATTTGGGAGATTGTATTTGGGAGATTGTGATTGTATGATTGCGATTGTATGATTGAGATTGTATGATTGTGATTGTATGATTGTGATTGTATGATTGTGATAGTATGATTGTGATTGTGTGATTGTGATTGTATGACTGTGATTGTATGATTGTGATTGTATGATTGTGATTGTATGATTGTGATAGTATGATTGTGATTGTATGATTGTGATTGTATGACTGTGATTGTATGATTGTGATTCTGCGATTGTGATTGTACGATTGTGATTGTACGATTGTGATTGTACGATTGTGATTGTACGATTGTGATTGTATGATTATGATTGAATGATTGTGATTGCATGATTGTGATTGTATGATTGTGATTGCATGATTTTGAATGTATGATTGTGATTGTATGATTGTGATTGTATGATTGTGATTGTATGATTGTGATAGTATGATTGCGATTGTATGATTTTGTATGTATGATTGTGATTGTATGATTGTGATTGTATGATTGTGATTGTATGATTGTGATTGCATGATTGTCATTGTATGATTATGATTGTATGATTGAGATTGCATGATTGTGATTGCATGATTATGATTGTATGATTGTGATTGTATGATATTGATTGTATGATTGTGATTGTGCGATTGTGATTGTATGATTGTGATTGTATGATTGTGATTGTATGATTGTGTTTGGGAGATTGTAGTTGTATGATTGCGATTGTATGATTGTGATTGTATGATTGTGATGTATGATTGTAATTGTATGATTATGATTGTATGATTGTGACTGTATGATTGTGATGGTATGATTGTGATTGTATGATTGCGATCTTATAATTGTGATTGTATGATTATGATTGTATGGTTGTGATTGTATGATTGTAATGGTATGATTGCGATTGTATGATTGCGATAGTGTGATTGTGATTGTATGATTGTGATTGTATGATTGTGATTGTATGATTGTCATTGTCTGATTATGATTGTATGATTGTGATTGCATGATTGTGATTGTATGATTGTGATAGTATGATTGTGATTGCATGATTTTGTATGTATGATTGTGATTGTATGATTGTGATCGTATGATTGTGATAGTATGATTGTGATTGTAAGATTGTGATTGTATGATTGTCATTGTATGATTATGGTTGTATGATTGTGATTGCATGATTGTGATTGTATGATTGTGATTGCATGATTTTGAATGTATGATTGTGATTGTATGATTGTGATTGTATGATTGTGATTGCATGATTGTGATAATATGATTGTGAATGTATGATTGTGATTGTATGTCTGTGATTGTACGATTGTGATTGTATGATAGTGATTGTATGATTGTGATTGTATGATTCTCATAGTATGATTGTGATTGTATGATTGTGATTGTATGATTGTGATTGTATGATTGTGATAGTATGATTGTGATTGTAAGATTGTGATTGTATGATTGTGATAGTATGATTGTGATTGTATGACTGTGATTGTATGATTATGATTCTGCGATTGTGATTGTATGATTGTGACTGTATGATTGTGATTGTATGGTTGTAATTGTATGATTATGATTGTATGATTGTGACTGTATGATTGTGATGGTATGATTGTGATTGTATGATTGCGATCTTATAATTGTGATTGTATGATTATGATTGTATGATTGTGATTGTATGATTGTGATTGTATGGTTGTGATTGTATGATTGTGATTGTATGATTGTGATAGTATGATTGCGATTGTATGATTTTGTATGTATGATTGTGATTGTATGGTTCTGATTGTATGATTGTGATTGTATGATTGTCATTGTATGATTATGATTGTATGATTGTGATTGCACGATTGTGATTGTATGATTGAGATTGCATGATTTTGTATGTATGATTGTGATTGTATGATTGTGATTGTATGATTGTGATTGTATGATTGCGATTGTATGAATGCGATAGTATGATTGTGATTGCATGATTATGATTGTATGATTGTGATTGTATGATATTGATTGTATGGTTGTGATTGTACGATTGTGATTGTATGATTGTGATTGTATGATTGTGATTGTATGATTGTGTTTGGGAGATTGTAGTTGTATGATTGTGATTGTATGATTGTAATTGTATGATTATGATTGTATGATCGTGATTGTATGATTGTGATGGTATCATTGTGATTGTATGATTGCGGTAGTATGATTGCGATTGTATGATTGTGATTGTATGATTGCGATTGTATGATTATGATTGTATGATTGTGATTGTATGATTGTGATTGTATGATTATGATTGTATGGTTGTGACTGTATGGTTGTGACTGTATGATTAGGATTGTATGATTGTGATCGTATGATTGTGATTGTATGATTGTGATTGTATGATTATGATTGTATGATTGTGATTGTATGATTGTGATTGTAAGATTGTGATTGTATGACTGTGATTGTATGATTGTGATTGTATGATTGTGATTGTATGATTAGGATTGTATGATTGTGATAGTATGATTGTGATTGTATGATTGTGATTGTATGATTGTGATTGTATGATTGTGATTGTATGATTGTATTTGGGAGATTGTATTTTGGAGATTGTAATTGTATGATTGTGATTGTATGATTGCGGTAGTATGATTGCGATTGTATGATTGCGATTGTATGATTGTGATTGTATGATTGTGATTGTATGATTGTGATTGTATGATTGTGATTGTATGATTGTGATAATATGATTGTGAATGTATGATTGTGATTGTATGTCTGTGATTGTATGATTGTGATTGTATGGTAGTGATTGTATGATTGTGATTGTATGATTCTGATAGTATGATTGTGATTGTATGATTGTGATTGTATGATTGTATTTGGGAGATTGTATTTGGGAGATTGTGATTGTATGATTGCGATTGTATGATTGAGATTGTATGATTGTGATTGTATGATTGTGATTGTATGATTGTGATAGTATGATTGTGATTGTGTGATTGTGATTGTATGACTGTGATTGTATGATTGTGATTGTATGATTGTGATTGTATGATTGTGATAGTATGATTGTGATTGTATGATTGTGATTGTATGACTGTGATTGTATGATTGTGATTCTGCGATTGTGATTGTACGATTGTGATTGTACGATTGTGATTGTACGATTGTGATTGTATGATTATGATTGAATGATTGTGATTGCATGATTGTGATTGTATGATTGTGATTGCATGATTTTGAATGTATGATTGTGATTGTATGATTGTGATTGTATGATTGTGATTGTATGATTGTGATAGTATGATTGCGATTGTATGATTTTGTATGTATGATTGTGATTGTATGATTGTGATTGTATGATTGTGATTGCATGATTGTCATCGTATGATTATGATTGTATGATTGAGATTGCATGATTGTGATTGCATGATTATGATTGTATGATTGTGATTGTATGATATTGATTGTATGATTGTGATTGTGCGATTGTGATTGTATGATTGTGATTGTATGATTGTGATTGTATGATTGTGTTTGGGAGATTGTAGTTGTATGATTGCGATTGTATGATTGTGATTGTATGATTGTGATGTATGATTGTGATTGTATGATTGTGATTGTATGATTGTGATTGTATGATTGTGATAGTTATATTGCGATTGTATGATTTTGTATGTATGATTGTGATTGTATGGTTGTGATTGTATGATTGTGATTGTATGATTGTGATTGTATGATTGTGATTGTATGATTGTGATTGTATGGTTGTAATTGTATGATTATGATTGTATGATTGTGACTGTATGATTGTGATGGTATGATTGTGATTGTATGATTGCGATCTTATAATTGTGATTGTATGATTATGATTGTATGATTGTGATTGTATGATTGTGATTGTATGATTGTGATTGTATGATTGTGATTGTATGATTGTGATTGTATGATTGTGATTGTATGATTGTGATAGTTATATTGCGATTGTATGATTTTGTATGTATGATTGTGATTGTATGGTTGTGATTGTATGATTGTGATTGTATGATTGTGATTGTATGATTGTGATTGTATGATTGTGATTGTATGATTGTGATTGTATGATTGTGATTGTATGGTTGTAATTGTATGATTATGATTGTATGATTGTGATTGTATGATAGTGATGGTTTGATTGTGATTGTATGATTGCGATATTATGGTTGTGATTGTATGATTGTGATTGTATGATAGCGATTGTATGATTGTGATTGTATGATTATGATTGTATGATTGTATGATTGTGATTGTATGATTATGATTGTATGGTTGTGATTGTATGATTGTAATGGTATGATTGCGATTGTATGATTGCGATAGTGTGATTGTGATTGTATGATTGTGATTGTATGATTGTGATTGTATGATTGTCATTGTCTGATTATGATTGTATGATTGTGATTGCATGATTGTGATTGTATGATTGTGATAGTATGATTGTGATTGCATGATTTTGTATGTATGATTGTGATTGTATGATTGTGATTGTATGATTGTGATAGTATGATTGTGATTGTAAGATTGTGATTGTATGATTGTCATTGTATGATTATGGTTGTATGATTGTGATTGCATGATTGTGATTGTATGATTGTGATTGCATGATTTTGAATGTATGATTGTGATTGTATGATTGTGATTGTATGATTGTGATTGCATGATTGTGATAATATGATTGTGAATGTATGATTGTGATTGTATGTCTGTGATTGTACGATTGTGATTGTATGATAGTGATTGTATGATTGTGATTGTATGATTCTCATAGTATGATTGTGATTGTATGATTGTGATTGTATGATTGTGATTGTATGATTGTGATAGTATGATTGTGATTGTAAGATTGTGATTGTATGATTGTGATAGTATGATTGTGAATGTATGACTGTGATTGTATGATTATGATTCTGCGATTGTGATTGTATGATTGTGATTGTATGATTGTGATTGTATGGTTGTAATTGTATGATTATGATTGTATGATTGTGACTGTATGATTGTGATGGTATGATTGTGATTGTATGATTGCGATCTTATAATTGTGATTGTATGATTATGATTGTATGATTGTGATTGTATGATTGTGATTGTATGATTGTGATTGTATGATTGTGATTGTATGATTGTGATAGTTATATTGCGATTGTATGATTTTGTATGCATGATTGTGATTGTATGGTTGTGATTGTATGATTGTGATTGTATGATTGTGATTGTATGATTGTGATTGTATGATTGTGATTGTATGATTGTGATTGTATGATTGTGATTGTATGGTTGTAATTGTATGATTATGATTGTATGATTGTGATTGTATGATAGTGATGGTTTGATTGTGATTGTATGATTGCGATATTCTGGTTGTGATTGTATGATTGTGATTGTATGATAGCGATTGTATGATTGTGATTGTATGATTATGATTGTATGGTTGTGATTGTATGATTGTAATGGTATGATTGCGATTGTATGATTGCGATAGTGTGATTGTGATTGTATGATTGTGATTGTATGATTGTGATTGTATGATTGTCATTGTCTGATTATGATTGTATGATTGTGATTGCATGATTGTGATTGTATGATTGTGATAGTATGATTGTGATTGCATGATTTTGTATGTATGATTGTGATTGTATGATTGTGATTGTATGATTGTGATAGTATGATTGTGATTGTAAGATTGTGATTGTATGATTGTCATTGTATGATTATGGTTGTATGATTGTGATTGCATGATTGTGATTGTATGATTGTGATTGCATGATTTTGAATGTATGATTGTGATTGTATGATTGTGATTGTATGATTGTGATTGCATGATTGTGATAATATAATTGTGAATGTATGATTGTGATTGTATGTCTGTGATTGTACGATTGTGATTGTATGATAGTGATTGTATGATTGTGATTGTATGATTCTCATAGTATGATTGTGATTGTATGATTGTGATTGTATGATTGTGATTGTATGATTGTGATTGTATGATTGTGATAGTATGATTGTGATTGTAAGATTGTGATTGTATGATTGTGATAGTATGATTGTGATTGTATGACTGTGATTGTATGATTATGATTCTGCGATTGTGATTGTATGATTGTGATTGTATGATTGTGATAGTATGATTGTGATTGTATGATTGTGGTTGTATGATTGTGATTGTATGATTGTATTTGGGCGATTGTATTTTGGAGATTGTAATTGTATGATTGCGATTGTATGATTGTGATTGAATGATTCTGATTGTATGATTGTGATTGCATGAGTGTGGATGCATGATTATGATTGTATGATTGTGATAGTATGATTGTGATTGTATGACTGTGATTGTATGACTGTGATGGTATGATTGTGATTGTATGATTGTCATTGTATGATTATGATTGTGTGATTATGATTGCATGATTGTGATTGTATGATTGAGATTGCATGATTTTGTATGTATGATTGTGATTGTATGATTGTGATTGTATGATTGTGATTGTATGATTGTGATAGTATGATTGTGATTGTATGATTGTGATTGTATGACTGTGATTGTATGATTGTGATTGTATGATTGTGATTGTATGATTGTGACAGTATGATTGTGATTGTATGACTGTGATTGTATGATTGTGATTCTGCGATTGTGTTTGTATGATTGTGATTTTATGATTGTAATAGTATGATTGTGATTGTATGATTGTGATTGGATGATTGTGATTGTATGATTGTGATTGTATGATTGTGATTGTATGATTGTGATTGTATGATTGTGATAGTATGATTGTGATTGTAAGATTGTGATTGTATGATTGTGATAGTATGATTGTGATTGTATGACTGTGATTGTATGATTATGATTCTGCGATTGTGATTGTATGATTGTGATTGTATGATTGTGATTGTATGATTGTGATAGTATGATTGTGATTGTATGATTGTGGTTGTATGATTGTGATTGTATGATTGTATTTGGGCGATTGTATTTTGGAGATTGTAATTGTATGATTGCGATTGTATGATTGTGATTGTATGATTCTGATTGTATGATTGTGATTGTATGATTGTGATTGTGTGATTGTGATTGTATGATTGTGATAGTATGATTGTGATTGTGTGATTGTGATTGTATGACTGTGATTGTATGATTATGATTGAATGATTGTGATTGCATGATTGTGATTGTATGATTGTGATTGCATGATTTTGAATGTATGATTGTGATTGTATGATTGTGATTGTATGATTGTGATTGTATGATTGTGATAGTATGATTGCGATTGTATGATTTTGTATGTATGATTGTGATTGTATGATTGTGATTGTATGATTGTGATTGTATGATTGTGATTGCATGATTGTCATTGTATGATTATGATTGTATGATTGAGATTGCATGATTGTGATTGCATGATTATGATTGTATGATTGTGATTGTATGATATTGATTGTATGATTGTGATTGTGCGATTGTGATTGTATGATTGTGATTGTATGATTGTGATTGTATGATTGTGTTTGGGAGATTGTAGTTGTATGATTGCGATTGTATGATTGTGATTGTATGATTGTGATGTATGATTGTAATTGTATGATTATGATTGTATGATTGTGACTGTATGATTGTGATGGTATGATTGTGATTGTATGATTGCGATCTTATAATTGTGATTGTATGATTATGATTGTATGATTGTGATTGTATGATTGTGATTGTATGATTGTGATTGTATGATTGTGATTGTATGATTGTGATAGTTATATTGCGATTGTATGATTTTGTATGTATGATTGTGATTGTATGGTTGTGATTGTATGATTGTGATTGTATGATTGTGATTGTATGATTGTGATTGTATGGTTGTAATTGTATGATTATGATTGTATGATTGTGACTGTATGATTGTGATGGTATGATTGTGATTGTATGATTGCGATCTTATAATTCTGATTGTATGATTATGATTGTATGATTGTGATTGTATGATTGTGATTGTATGATTGTGATTGTATGATTGTGATTGTATGATTGTGATTGTATGATTGTGATTGTATGATTGTGATAGTTATATTGCGATTGTATGATTTTGTATGTATGATTGTGATTGTATGGTTGTGATTGTATGATTGTGATTGTATGATTGTGATTGTATGATTGGGATTGTATGATTGTGATTGTATGATTGTGATTGTATGATTGTGATTGTATGGTTGTAATTGTATGATTATGATTGTATGATTGTGATTGTATGATAGTGATGGTTTGATTGTGATTGTATGATTGCGATATTATGGTTGTGATTGTATGATTGTGATTGTATGATAGCGATTGTATGATTGTGATTGTATGATTATGATTGTATGATTGTATGATTGTGATTGTATGATTATGATTGTATGGTTGTGATTGTATGATTGTAATGGTATGATTGCGATTGTATGATTGCGATAGTGTGATTGTGATTGTATGATTGTGATTGTATGATTGTGATTGTATGATTGTCATTGTCTGATTATGATTGTATGATTGTGATTGCATGATTGTGATTGTATGATTGTGATAGTATGATTGTGATTGCATGATTTTGTATGTATGATTGTGATTGTATGATTGTGATTGTATGATTGTGATAGTATGATTGTGATTGTAAGATTGTGATTGTATGATTGTCATTGTATGATTATGGTTGTATGATTGTGATTGCATGATTGTGATTGTATGATTGTGATTGCATGATTTTGAATGTATGATTGTGATTGTATGATTGTGATTGTATGATTGTGATTGCATGATTGTGATAATATGATTGTGAATGTATGATTGTGATTGTATGTCTGTGATTGTACGCTTGTGATTGTATGATAGTGATTGTATGATTGTGATTGTATGATTCTCATAGTATGATTGTGATTGTATGATTGTGATTGTATGATTGTGATTGTATGATTGTGATAGTATGATTGTGATTGTAAGATTGTGATTGTATGATTGTGATAGTATGATTGTGAATGTATGACTGTGATTGTATGATTATGATTCTGCGATTGTGATTGTATGATTGTGATTGTATGATTGTGATTGTATGGTTGTAATTGTATGATTATGATTGTATGATTGTGACTGTATGATTGTGATGGTATGATTGTGATTGTATGATTGCGATCTTATAATTGTGATTGTATGATTATGATTGTATGATTGTGATTGTATGATTGTGATTGTATGATTGTGATTGTATGATTGTGATTGTATGATTGTGATTGTATGATTGTGATAGTTATATTGCGATTGTATGATTTTGTATGCATGATTGTGATTGTATGGTTGTGATTGTATGATTGTGATTGTATGATTGTGATTGTATGATTGTGATTGTATGATTGTGATTGTATGATTGTGATTGTATGATTGTGATTGTATGATTGTGATTGTATGGTTGTAATTGTATGATTATGATTGTATGATTGTGATTGTATGATAGTGATGGTTTGATTGTGATTGTATGATTGCGATATTATGGTTGTGATTGTATGATTGTGATTGTATGATAGCGATTGTATGATTGTGATTGTATGATTATGATTGTATGGTTGTGATTGTATGATTGTAATGGTATGATTGCGATTGTATGATTGCGATAGTGTGATTGTGATTGTATGATTGTGATTGTATGATTGTGATTGTATGATTGTCATTGTCTGATTATGATTGTATGATTGTGATTGCATGATTGTGATTGTATGATTGTGATAGTATGATTGTGATTGCATGATTTTGTATGTATGATTGTGATTGTATGATTGTGATTGTATGATTGTGATAGTATGATTGTGATTGTAAGATTGTGATTGTATGATTGTCATTGTATGATTATGGTTGTATGATTGTGATTGCATGATTGTGATTGTATGATTGTGATTGCATGATTTTGAATGTATGATTGTGATTGTATGATTGTGATTGTATGATTGTGATTGCATGATTGTGATAATATAATTGTGAATGTATGATTGTGATTGTATGTCTGTGATTGTACGATTGTGATTGTATGATAGTGATTGTATGATTGTGATTGTATGATTCTCATAGTATGATTGTGATTGTATGATTGTGATTGTATGATTGTGATTGTATGATTGTGATAGTATGATTGTGATTGTAAGATTGTGATTGTATGATTGTGATAGTATGATTGTGATTGTATGACTGTGATTGTATGATTATGATTCTGCGATTGTGATTGTATGATTGTGATTGTATGATTGTGATAGTATGATTGTGATTGTATGATTGTGGTTGTATGATTGTGATTGTATGATTGTATTTGGGCGATTGTATTTTGGAGATTGTAATTGTATGATTGCGATTGTATGATTGTGATTGAATGATTCTGATTGTATGATTGTGATTGTATGAGTGTGGATGCATGATTATGATTGTATGATTGTGATAGTATGATTGTGATTGTATGACTGTGATTGTATGACTGTGATGGTATGATTGTGATTGTATGATTGTCATTGTATGATTATGATTGTGTGATTATGATTGCATGATTGTGATTGTATGATTGAGATTGCATGATTTTGTATGTATGATTGTGATTGTATGATTGTGATTGTATGATTGTGATTGTATGATTGTGATAGTATGATTGTGATTGTATGATTGTGATTGTATGACTGTGATTGTATGATTGTGATTGTATGATTGTGATTGTATGATTGTGACAGTATGATTGTGATTGTATGACTGTGATTGTATGATTGTGATTCTGCGATTGTGTTTGTATGATTGTGATTTTATGATTGTAATAGTATGACTGTGATTGTATGATTGTGATTGGATGATTGTGATTGTATGATTGTGATTGTATGATTGTGATTGTATGATTGTGATTGTATGATTGTGATAGTATGATTGTGATTGTAAGATTGTGATTGTATGATTGTGATAGTATGATTGTGATTGTATGACTGTGATTGTATGATTATGATTCTGCGATTGTGATTGTATGATTGTGATTGTATGATTGTGATTGTATGATTGTGATAGTATGATTGTGATTGTATGATTGTGGTTGTATGATTGTGATTGTATGATTGTATTTGGGCGATTGTATTTTGGAGATTGTAATTGTATGATTGCGATTGTATGATTGTGATTGTATGATTCTGATTGTATGATTGTGATTGTATGATTGTGATTGTGTGATTGTGATTGTATGATTGTGATAGTATGATTGTGATTGTGTGATTGTGATTGTATGACTGTGATTGTATGATTGTGATTGTATGACTGTGATTGTATGATTGTGATTGTGCGATTGTTATTGTATGATTGTGATTGTACGATTGTGATTGTATGATTATGATTGTATGATTATGATTGTATGATTATGATTGTATGATTGTGGATGCATGATTGTGATTGTATGATTGTGATAGTATGATTGTGATTGTATGACTGTGATTGTATGACTGTGATTGTATGATTGTGATTGTATGATTGTCATTGTATGATTATGATTGTGTGACTATGATTGCACGATTGTGATTGTATGATTGAGATTGCATGATTTTGTATGTATGATTGTGATTGTATGATTGTGATTGTATGATTGTGATAGTATGATTGTGATTGTTTGATTGTGATTGTATGATTGTGATTGTATGATTGTGATTGTATGATTGTGATAATATGATTGTGATTGTATGATTGTGATTGTATGACTGTGATTGTATGATTGTGATTGTGCGATTGTGATTGTACGATTCTGATTGTACGATTGTGATTGTATGATTGTGATTGTATGATTTCGATGGAATGATTATGATTGCATGATTGTGATTGTATGATTGTGATTGCATGATTTTGAATGTATGATTGTGATTGTATGATTGCGATTGTATGATTGTGATTGTATGACTAGGATTGTATGATTGTGATAGTATGATTGTGATTGTATGATTGTGATTGTATGATTGTGATTGTATGATTGTGATTGTATGATTGTGATTGTATGATTGTATTTGGGAGATTGTGTTTTGGAGATTGTAATTGTATGATTGCGATTGTATGATTGTGATTGTATGATTGTGATTGTATGATTATGATTGTGTGATTGTGATTGTATGATAGTGATGGTTTGATTGTGATTGTATGATTGCGATATTATGGTTGTGATTGTATGATTGTGATTGTATGATAGCGATTGTATGATTGTGATTGTATGATTGTGATAGTATGATTGTGATTGTATGACTGTGATTGTATGATTGTGATTCTGCGATTGTGATTGTATGATTGTGATTGTATGATTGTGATATTATGATTGTGATTGTATGATTGTGATTGGATGATTGTGATTGTATGATTGTGATTGTATGATTGTGATTGTATGATTGTGATTGTATGCTAGCGATTGTATGATTGTGATTGTATGATTGTGATTGTATGATTGTGATTGTCTGACTTTGATTGTATGATTGTAATAGTATGATTGTAATTGTATGATTATGATTGTATGATTGTGATTGTATGATTGTGATGGTATGATTGTGATTGTATGATTGCGATAGCATGATTGTGATTGTATGATTGTGATTGTATGATTGTGATTGTATGATTGCGATTGTATGATTGTGATTGTATGATTATGATTGTATTATTGTGATTGTATGATTATGATTGTAAGGTTGTGATTGTATGATTGTGATGGTATGATTGTGATTGTATGATTGCGATAGTATGATTGTGATTGTATGATTGTGATTGTATGATTGTGACTGTATGATTGTGATTGTATGATTGTGATTGCGTGATTGTGATTGTATGATTGCGATTGTATGATTGTGATTGTATGATTGTGATTGTATGATTGTGATAGTATGATTGTGATAGTATGACTGTGATTGTATGACTGTGATTGTATGATTGTGATTGTCTGATTGTGGTTGTATGATTGTGATTGTATGATTGTGATTGTATGATTGTGATTGTATGATTGTCATTGAATGATTATGATTGTATGATTGTGATTGCATGATTGTGATTTTATGATTGAGATTGCATGATTTTGTATGTATGATTGTGATTGTATGATTGTGATTGTATGATTGTGATAGTATGATTGTGATTGTAAGATTGTGATTGTATGATTGTCATTGTATGATTATGGTTGTATGATTGTGATTGCATGATTGTGATTGTATGATTGTGATTGCATGATTTTGAATGTATGATTGTGATTGTATGATTGTGATTGTATGATTGTGATTGTATGATTGTGATAATATGATTGTGAATGTATGATTGTGATTGTATGTCTGTGATTGTATGATTGTGATTGTATGATAGTGATTGTATGATTGTGATTGTATGATTCTGATAGTATGATTGTGATTGTATGATTGTGATTGTATGACTGTGATTGTATGATTGTGATTCTGCGATTGTGATTGTACGATTGTGATTGTACGATTGTGATTGTACGATTGTGATTGTATGATTGCGATTGTATGATTGTGACTGTATGATTGTGATTGTATGATTGTGATTGTATGATTGTGATAGTATGATTGTGATTGTATGATTGTGATTGTATGACTGTGATTGTATGATTGTGATTATATGATTGTGATAGTATGATTGTGATTGTATGATTGTGATTGTATGACTGTGATTGTATGATTGTGATTGTGCGATTGTGATTGTACGATTGTGATTGTAAGATTGTGATTGTATGATTGTGATTGTATGACTGTGATGGTATGATTGTGATTGTGTGATTGTGATTGTATGATTGTGATAGTATGATTGTGATTGTATGATTGTGATTGTATGACTGTGATTGTATGATTGTGATTGTGTGATTGTGATTGTATGATTGTGATAGTATGATTGTGATTGTATGATTGTGATTGTATGACTGTGATTGTATGATTGTGATTGTGCGATTGTGATTGTGCGATTGTGATTGTACGATTGTGATTGTACGATTGTGATTGTACGATTGTGATTGTATGGTTATGATTGAATGATTGTGATTGCATGATAGCGATTGTATGATTGTGATGGCATGATTTTGAATGTATGATTGTGATTGTATGATTGTGATTGTATGATTGTGATTGTATGATTGTGATTGTATGATTGTGATTGTATGATTGTGATTGTATGATTGTGATTGTATGATTGTGATTGTATGATTGTGATTGTATGATTGTGATAGTATGATTGCGATTGTATGATTTTGTATGTATGATTGTGATTGTATGGTTGTGATTGTATGATTGTGATTGTATGATTGTGATAGTATGATTGCGATTGTATGATTTTGTATGTATGATTGTGATTGTATGGTTGTGATTGTATGATTGTGATTGTATGATTGTGATTGTATGATTGTCATTGTATGATTATGATTGTATGATTGTGATTGCACGATTGTGATTGTATGATTGAGATTGCATGATTTTGTATGTATGATTGTGATTGTATGATTGTGATTGTATGATTGTGATTGTATGATTGCGATTGTATGAATGCGATTGTATGATTGTGATTGCATGATTATGATTGTATGATTGTGATTGTATGATATTGATTGTATGATTGTGATTGTACGATTGTGATTGTATGATGGTGATTGTATGATTGTGATTGTATGATTGTGTTTGGGAGATTGTAGTTGTATGATTGCGATTGTATGATTGTGATTGTGTGATTGTGATGTATGATTGTAATTGTATGATTATGATTGTATGATTGTGACTGTATGATTGTGATGGTATGATTGTGATTGTATGATTGCGATCGTATAATTGTGACTGTATGATTATGATTGTATGATTGTGATTGAATGATTGCGATTGTATGATTGTGATTGTATGATTATGATTGTATTTTTGTGATTGTATGATTGTGATTGTATGATTGTGATTGTATCATTGTGATTGTATGATTGTGATTGCATGATTGTGATTGTATGATTGAGATTTCATGATTTTGTATGTATGATTGTGGTTGTATGATTATGATTGTATGATTGTGATTGTATGATTTATTTGGGAGATTGTATTTTGGAGATTGTAATTGTAGGATTGCGATTGTATGATTGTGATTGTATGATTGTGATTGTATGATTGTGATAGTATGATTGTGATAGTATGACTGTGATTGTATGACTGTGATTGTATGATTGTGATTGTATGATTGTGATTGTGTGATTGTGGTTGTATGATTGTGATTGTATGATTGTGATTGTATGATTGTCATTGTATGATTATGATTGTATGATTGTGATTGCATGATTGTGATTTTATGATTGAGATTGCATGATTTTGTATGTATGATTGTGATTGTATGATTGTGATTGTATGATTTATTTGGGAGATTGTATTTTGGAGATTGTAATTGTAGGATTGCGATTGTATGATTGTGATTGTATGATTGTGATTGTATGATTGTGATAGTATGATTGTGATAGTATGACTGTGATTGTATGACTGTGATTGTATGATTGTGATTGCATGATTGTGATTGTATGATTGAGATTGCATGATTTTGTATGTATGATTGTGGTTGTATGATTATGATTGTATGATTGTGATTGTATGATTTATTTGGGAGATTGTATTTTGGAGATTGTAATTGTAGGATTGCGATTGTATGATTGTGATTGTATGATTGTGATTGTATGATTGTGATAGTATGATTGTGATTGTAAGATTGTGATTGTATGATTGTCATTGTATGATTATGGTTGTATGATTGTGATTGCATGATTGTGATTTTATGATTGAGATTGCATGATTTTGTATGTATGATTGTGATTGTATGATTGTGATTGTATGATTGTGATAGTATGATTGTGATTGTAAGATTGTGATTGTATGATTGTCATTGTATGATTATGGTTGTATGATTGTGATTGCATGATTGTGATTGTATGATTGTGATTGCATGATTTTGAATGTATGATTGTGATTGTATGATTGTGATTGTATGATTGTGATTGTATGATTGTGATTGTATGATTGTGATAATATGATTGTGAATGTATGATTGTGATTGTATGTCTGTGATTGTATGATTGTGATTGTATGATAGTGATTGTATGATTGTGATTGTATGATTCTGATAGTATGATTGTGATTGTATGATTGTGATTGCATGATTTCGAATGTATGATTGTGATTTTATGATTGTGATTGTATGATTGTGATTGTATGACTGTGATTGTATGATTGTGATTGTGCGATTGTGATTGTACGATTGTGATTGTAAGATTGTGATTGTATGATTGTGATTGTATGACTGTGAAGGTATGATTGTGATTGTGTGATTGTGATTGTATGATTGTGATAGTATGATTGTGATTGTATGATTGTGATTGTATGATTGTGATTGTATGATTGTGATTGTATGATTGTATTTGGGAGATTGTGTTTTGGAGATTGTAATTGTATGATTGCGATTGTATGATTGTGATTGTATGATTGTGATTGTATGATTATGATTGTGTGATTGTGATTGTATGATAGTGATGGTTTGATTGTGATTGTATGATTGCGATATTATGGTTGTGATTGTATGATTGTGATTGTATGATAGCGATTGTATGATTGTGATTGTATGATTATGATTGTATGATTGTGATTGTATGATTATGATTGTATGGTTGTGATTGTACGATTGTAATGGTATGATTGCGATTGTATGATTGCGATAGTATGATTGTGATTGTATGATTGTGATTGTATGATTGTGATTGTATTGTTGTGGTTGTATGATTGTGGTTGTATGATTGTGATTGTATGATTGTGATAGTATGATTGTAATTGTATGATTCTGATTGTATGATTGTGATTGTATGATTGTGATGGTATGATTGTGATTGTATGATTGCGATAGTATGATTGTGATTGTATGATTGTGATTGTATGATTGTGATTGCGTGATTGTGATTGTATGATTGCGATTGTATGATTGTGATTGTATGATTGTGATTGTATGATTGTGATAGTATGATTGTGATAGTATGACTGTGATTGTATGACTGTGATTGTATGATTGTGATTGTCTGATTGTGGTTGTATGATTGTGATTGTATGATTGTGATTGTATGATTGTCATTGAATGATTATGATTGTATGATTGTGATTGCATGATTGTGATTTTATGATTGAGATTGCATGATTTTGTATGTATGATGGTGATTGTATGGTTGTGATTGTATGATTGTGATTGTACGATTGTGATTGTAAGATTGTGATTGTACGATTGTGATTGTACGATTGTGATTGTATGGTTATGATTGAATGATTGTGATTGCATGATAGCGATTGTATGATTGTGATTGCATGATTTTGAATGTATGATTGTGATTGTATGATTGTGATTGTATGATTGTGATTGTATGATTGTGATTGTATGATTGTGATTGTATGATTGTGATTGTATGATTGTGATTGTATGATTGTGATTGTATGATTGTGATTGTATGATTGTGATAGTATGATTGCGATTGTATGATTTTGTATGTATGATTGTGATTGTATGGTTGTGATTGTATGATTGTGATTGTATGATTGTGATAGTATGATTGCGATTGTATGATTTTGTATGTATGATTGTGATTGTATGGTTGTGATTGTATGATTGTGATTGTATGATTGTGATTGTATGATTGTCATGGTATGATTATGATTGTATGATTGTGATTGCACGATTGTGATTGTATGATTGAGATTGCATGATTTTGTATGTATGATTGTGATTGTATGATTGTGATTGTATGATTGTGATTGTATGATTGCGATTGTATGAATGCGATTGTATGATTGTGATTGCATGATTATGATTGTATGATTGTGATTGTATGATATTGATTGTATGATTGTGATTGCACGATTGTGATTGTATGATTGTGATTGTATGACTGTGATTGTATGATTGTGATTGTGCGATTGTGATTGTACGATTCTGATTGTACGATTGTGATTGTATGATTGTGATTGTATGATTTTGATGGAATGATTGTGATTGCATGATTGTGATTCTATGATTGTGATTGCATGATTTTGAATGGTTGATTGTGATTGTATGATTGCGATTGTATGATTGTGATTGTATGATTAGGATTGTATGATTGTGATAGTATGATTGTGATTGTATGATTGTGATTGTATGATTGTGATTGTATGATTGCGATTGTATGATTGTGATTGTATGATTGTGATTGTATGATTGTATTTGGGAGATTGTGTTTTGGAGATTGTAATTGTATGATTGCGATTGTATGATTGTGATTGTATGATTGTGATTGTATGATTATGATTGTGTGATTGTGATTGTATGATAGTGATGGTTTGATTGTGATTGTATGATTGCGATATTATGGTTGTGATTGTATGATTGTGATTGTATGATAGCGATTGTATGATTGTGATTGTATGATTATGATTGTATGATTGTGATTGTATGATTATGATTGTATGGTTGTGATTGTACGATTGTAATGGTATGATTGCGATTGTATGATTGCGATAGTATGATTGTGATTGTATGATTGTGATTGTATGATTGTGATTGTATGATTGTGGTTGTATGATTGTGGTTGTATGATTGTGATTGTATGATTGTGATAGTATGATTGTAATTGTATGATTCTGATTGTATGATTGTGATTGTATGATTGTGATGGTATGATTGTGATTGTATGATTGCGATAGTATGATTGTGATTGTATGATTGTGATTGTATGATTGTGATTGCGTGATTGTGATTGTATGATTGCGATTGTATGATTGTGATTGTATGATTGTGATTGTATGATTGTGATAGTATGATTGTGATAGTATGACTGTGATTGTATGACTGTGATTGTATGATTGTGATTGTATGATTGTGATTGTCTGATTGTGGTTGTATGATTGTGATTGTATGATTGTCATTGTATGATTATGATTGTATGATTGTGATTTTATGATTGAGATTGCATGATTTTGTATGTATGATTGTGATTGTATGATTGTGATTGTATGATTGTGGTAGTATGATTGTGATTGTAAGATTGTGATTGTATGACTGTCATTGTATGATTATGGTTGTATGATTGTGATTGTATGATTGTGATTGTATGATTGTGATTGTATGATTGTATTTGGGAGATTGTATTTGGGAGATTGTAATTGTATGATTGCGATTGTATGATTGAGATTGTATGATTGTGATTGTATGATTGTGATTGTATGATTGTGATTGTATGATTGTGATAGGATGATTGTGATTGTGTGATTGTGATTGTATGACTGTGATTGTATGATTGTGATTGTATGATTGTGATTGTATGATTGTGATAGTATGATTGTGATTGTATGACTGTGATTGTATGATTGTGATTCTGCGATTGTGATTGTATGATTGTGATTGTATGATTGTGATAGTATGATTGTGATTGTATGATTGTGATTGGATGATTGTGATTGTATGATTGTGATTGTATGATTGTGATTGTATTATTGTGATTGTATGCTAGCGATTGTATGATTGTGATTGTATGATTGTGATTGTATGATTGTGATTGTCTGACTTTGATTGTATGATTGTGATAGTATGATTGTAATTGTATGATTATGATTGTATGATTGTGATTGTATGATTGTGATGGTATGATTGTGATTGTATGATTGCGATAGTATGATTGTGATTGTATGATTGTGATTGTATGATTGTGATTGTATGATTGCGATTGTATGATTGTGATTGTATGATTATGATTGTATTATTGTGATTGTATGATTATGATTGTAAGGTTGTGACTGTATGATTGTGATGGTATGATTGTGATTGTATGATTGCGATAGTATGATTGTGATTGTATGATTGTGATTGTATGATTGTGACTGTATGATTGTGATTGTATGATTGTGATTGCGTGATTGTGATTGTATGATTGCGATTGTATGATTGTGATTGTATGATTGTGATTGTATGATTGTGATAGTATGATTGTGATAGTATAACTGTGATTGTATGACTGTGATTGTATGATTGTGATTGTCTGATTGTGGTTGTATGATTGTGATTGTATGATTGTGATTGTATGATTGTCATTGAATGATTATGATTGTATGATTGTGATTGCATGATTGTGATTTTATGATTGAGATTGCATGATTTTGTATGTATGATTGTGATAGTATGATTGTGATTGTATGATTGTGATAGTATGATTGTGATTGTAAGATTGTGATTGTATGATTGTCATTGTATGATTATGGTTGTATGATTGTGATTGCATGATTGTGATTGTATGATTGTGATTGCATGATTTTGAATGTATGATTGTGATTGTATGATTGTGATTGTATGATTGTGATTGTATGATTGTGATAATATGATTGTGAATGTATGATTGTGATTGTATGTCTGTGATTGTATGATTGTGATTGTATGATAGTGATTGTATGATTGTGATTGTATGATTCTGATAGTATGATTGTGATTGTATGATTGTGATTGTATGACTGTGATTGTATGATTGTGATTCTGCGATTGTGATTGTACTATTGTGATTGTACGATTGTGATTGTACGATTGTGATTGTATGATTGCGATTGTATGATTGTGACTGTATGATTGTGATTGTATGATTGTGATTGTATGATTGTGATAGTATGATTGTGATTGTATGATTGTGATTGTATGACTGTGATTGTATGATTGTGATTATATGATTATGATAGTATGATTGTGTTTGTATGATTGTGATTGTATGACTGTGATTGTATGATTGTGATTGTGCGATTGTGATTGTACGATTGTGATTGTAAGATTGTGATTGTATGATTGTGATTGTATGACTGTGATGGTATGATTGTGATTGTGTGATTGTGATTGTATGATTGTGATAGTATGATTGTGATTGTATGATTGTGATTGTATGACTGTGATTGTATGATTGTGATTGAGCGATTGTGATTGTGCGATTGTGATTGTACGATTGTGATTGTACGATTGTGATTGTACGATTGTGATTGTATGGTTATGATTGAATGATTGTGATTGCATGATAGCGATTGTATGATTGTGATTGCATGATTTTGAATGTATGATTGTGATTGTATGATTGTGATTGTATGATTGTGATTGTATGATTGTGATTGTATGATTGTGATTGTATGATTGTGATTGTATGATTGTGATTGTATGATTGTGATTGTATGATTGTGATTGTATGATTGTGATTGTATGATTGTGATAGTATGATTGCGATTGTATGATTTTGTATGTATGATTGTGATTGTATGGTTGTGATTGTATGATTGTGATTGTATGATTGTGATAGTATGATTGCGATTGTATGATTTTGTATGTATGATTGTGATTGTATGGTTGTGATTGTATGATTGTGATTGTATGATTGTGATTGTATGATTGTCATTGTATGATTATGATTGTATGATTGTGATTGCACGATTGTGATTGTATGATTGAGATTGCATGATTTTGTATGTATGATTGTGATTGTATGATTGTGATTGTATGATTGTGATTGTATGATTGTGATTGTATGATTGTGATTGTATGATTGCGATTGTATGAATGCGATTGTATGATTGTGATTGCATGATTATGATTGTATGATTATGATTGTATGATATTGATTGTATGATTGTGATTGTACGATTGTGATTGTATGATTGTGATTGTATGATTGTGATTGTATGATTGTGTTTGGGAGATTGTAGTTGTATGATTGCGATTGTAAGATTGTGATTGTGTGATTGTGATGTATGATTGTAATTGTATGATTATGATTGTATGATTGTGACTGTATGATTGTGATGGTATGATTGTGATTGTATGATTGCGATCGTATAATTGTGATTGTATGATTATGATTGTATGATTGTGATTGAATAATTGCGATTGTATGATTGTGATTGTATGATTATGATTGTATTTTTGTGATTGTATGATTGTGATTGTATGATTGTGATTGTATGATTGTGATTGAATGATTGTGATTGCATGATTGTGATTGTATGATTGAGATTGCATGATTTTGTATGTATGATTGTGGTTGTATGATTATGATTGTATGATTGTGATTGTATGATTTATTTGGGAGATTGTATTTTGGAGATTGTAATTGTAGGATTGCGATTGTATGATTGTGATTGTATGATTGTGATTGTATGATTGTGATTGTATGATTGTGATTGTATGATTGCGATTGTATGATTGTGATTGTATGATTATGATTGTATGATTTTGATTGTATGATTGTGATTGTATGATTGTAATTGTATGATTATGATTGTATGATTGTGATTGTATGATTGTGATGGTATCATTGTGATTGTATGATTGCGGTAGTATGATTGCGATTGTA
Source organism: Megachile rotundata (assembly GCF_050947335.1). Classification (NCBI taxonomy): domain Eukaryota; kingdom Metazoa; phylum Arthropoda; class Insecta; order Hymenoptera; family Megachilidae; genus Megachile; species Megachile rotundata. The sequence continues at coordinate 1,161,888 of NW_027473333.1, read as the reverse complement.
TGACTGTGATTGTATGATTGCGATTGTATGATTATGATTGTATGATTGTGATTGTATGATTGTGATTGTATGATTATGATTGTATGGTTGTGACTGTATGGTTGTGACTGTATGATTAGGATTGTATGATTGTGATCGTATGATTGTGATTGTATGATTGTGATTGTATGATTATGATTGTATGATTGTGATTGTATGATTGTGATTGTAAGATTGTGATTGTATGACTGTGATTGTATGATTGTGATTGTATGATTGTGATTGTATGATTAGGATTGTATGATTGTGATAGTATGATTGTGATTGTATGATTGTGATTGTATGATTGTGATTGTATGATTGTGATTGTATGATTGTATTTGGGAGATTGTATTTTGGAGATTGTAATTGTATGATTGCGATTGTATGATTGTGATTGTATGATTGTGATTGTATGATTGTGATTGTATGATTGTGATTGTATGATTGTGAATGTATGATTGTGATTGTATGATTGTGATTGTATGATTGTGATTGTATGATTGTGATTGTATGATTGTAATTGTATGATTATGATTGTATGATTGTGATTGTATGATAGTGATGGTTTGATTGTGATTGTATGATTGCGATATTATGGTTGTGATTGTATGATTGTGATTGTATGATAGCGATTGTATGATTGTGATTGTATGATTATGATTGTATGATTGTATGATTGTGATTGTACGATTGTGATTGTACGATTGTGATTGTATGATTGCGATTGTATGATTGTGACTGTATGATTGTGATTGTATGATTGTGATTGTATGATTGTGATAGTATGATTGTGATTGTATGATTGTGATTGTATGACTGTGATTGTATGATTGTGATTATATGATTATGATAGTATGATTGTGTTTGTATGATTGTGATTGTATGACTGTGATTGTATGATTGTGATTGTGCGATTGTGATTGTACGATTGTGATTGTAAGATTGTGATTGTATGATTGTGATTGTATGACTGTGATGGTATGATTGTGATTGTGTGATTGTGATTGTATGATTGTGATAGTATGATTGTGATTGTATGATTGTGATTGTATGACTGTGATTGTATGATTGTGATTGAGCGATTGTGATTGTGCGATTGTGATTGTACGATTGTGATTGTACGATTGTGATTGTACGATTGTGATTGTATGGTTATGATTGAATGATTGTGATTGCATGATAGCGATTGTATGATTGTGATTGCATGATTTTGAATGTATGATTGTGATTGTATGATTGTGATTGTATGATTGTGATTGTATGATTGTGATTGTATGATTGTGATTGTATGATTGTGATTGTATGATTGTGATTGTATGATTGTGATTGTATGATTGTGATTGTATGATTGTGATTGTATGATTGTGATTGTATGATTGTGATTGTATGATTGTGATTGTATGATTGTGATAGTATGATTGCGATTGTATGATTTTGTATGTATGATTGTGATTGTATGGTTGTGATTGTATGATTGTGATTGTATGATTGTGATAGTATGATTGCGATTGTATGATTTTGTATGTATGATTGTGATTGTATGGTTGTGATTGTATGATTGTGATTGTATGATTGTGATTGTATGATTGTCATTGTATGATTATGATTGTATGATTGTGATTGCACGATTGTGATTGTATGATTGAGATTGCATGATTTTGTATGTATGATTGTGATTGTATGATTGTGATTGTATGATTGTGATTGTATGATTGTGATTGTATGATTGTGATTGTATGATTGTGATTGTATGATTGCGATTGTATGAATGCGATTGTATGATTGTGATTGCATGATTATGATTGTATGATTATGATTGTATGATATTGATTGTATGATTGTGATTGTACGATTGTGATTGTATGATTGTGATTGTATGATTGTGATTGTATGATTGTGTTTGGGAGATTGTAGTTGTATGATTGCGATTGTAAGATTGTGATTGTGTGATTGTGATGTATGATTGTAATTGTATGATTATGATTGTATGATTGTGACTGTATGATTGTGATGGTATGATTGTGATTGTATGATTGCGATCGTATAATTGTGATTGTATGATTATGATTGTATGATTGTGATTGAATGATTGCGATTGTATGATTGTGATTGTATGATTATGATTGTATTTTTGTGATTGTATGATTGTGATTGTATGATTGTGATTGTATGATTGTGATTGAATGATTGTGATTGCATGATTGTGATTGTATGATTGAGATTGCATGATTTTGTATGTATGATTGTGGTTGTATGATTATGATTGTATGATTGTGATTGTATGATTTATTTGGGAGATTGTATTTTGGAGATTGTAATTGTAGGATTGCGATTGTATGATTGTGATTGTATGATTGTGATTGTATGATTGTGATTGTATGATTGTGATTGTATGATTGCGATTGTATGATTGTGATTGTATGATTATGATTGTATGATTTTGATTGTATGATTGTGATTGTATGATTGTAATTGTATGATTATGATTGTATGATTGTGATTGTATGATTGTGATGGTATCATTGTGATTGTATGATTGCGGTAGTATGATTGCGATTGTATGACTGTGATTGTATGATTGCGATTGTATGATTATGATTGTATGATTGTGATTGTATGATTGTGATTGTATGATTATGATTGTATGGTTGTGACTGTATGGTTGTGACTGTATGATTAGGATTGTATGATTGTGATCGTATGATTGTGATTGTATGATTGTGATTGTATGATTATGATTGTATGATTGTGATTGTATGATTGTGATTGTAAGATTGTGATTGTATGACTGTGATTGTATGATTGTGATTGTATGATTGTGATTGTATGATTAGGATTGTATGATTGTGATAGTATGATTGTGATTGTATGATTGTGATTGTATGATTGTGATTGTATGATTGTGATTGTATGATTGTATTTGGGAGATTGTATTTTGGAGATTGTAATTGTATGATTGCGATTGTATGATTGTGATTGTATGATTGTGATTGTATGATTGTGATTGTATGATTGTGATTGTATGATTGTGAATGTATGATTGTGATTGTATGATTGTGATTGTATGATTGTGATTGTATGATTGTGATTGTATGATTGTAATTGTATGATTATGATTGTATGATTGTGATTGTATGATAGTGATGGTTTGATTGTGATTGTATGATTGCGATATTATGGTTGTGATTGTATGATTGTGATTGTATGATAGCGATTGTATGATTGTGATTGTATGATTATGATTGTATGATTGTATGATTGTGATTGTACGATTGTGATTGTACGATTGTGATTGTATGATTGCGATTGTATGATTGTGACTGTATGATTGTGATTGTATGATTGTGATTGTATGATTGTGATAGTATGATTGTGATTGTATGATTGTGATTGTATGACTGTGATTGTATGATTGTGATTATATGATTGTGATAGTATGATTGTGATTGTATGATTGTGATTGTATGACTGTGATTGTATGATTGTGATTGTGCGATTGTGATTGTACGATTGTGATTGTAAGATTGTGATTGTATGATTGTGATTGTATGACTGTGATGGTATGATTGTGATTGTGTGATTGTGATTGTATGATTGTGATAGTATGATTGTGATTGTATGATTGTGATTGTATGACTGTGATTGTATGATTGTGATTGTGCGATTGTGATTGTGCGATTGTGATTGTACGATTGTGATTGTACGATTGTGATTGTACGATTGTGATTGTATGGTTATGATTAAATGATTGTGATTGCATGATAGCGATTGTATGATTGTGATTGCATGATTTTGAATGTATGATTGTGATTGTATGATTGTGATTGTATGATTGTGATTGTATGATTGTGATTGTATGATTGTGATTGTATGATTGTGATTGTGTGATTGTGATAGTATGATTGCGATTGTATGATTTTGTATGTATGATTGTGATTGTATGGTTGTGATTGTATGATTGTGATTGTATGATTGTGATAGTATGATTGCGATTGTATGATTTTGTATGTATGATTGTGATTGTATGGTTGTGATTGTATGATTGTGATTGTATGATTGTGATTGTATGATTGTCATTGTATGATTATGATTGTATGATTGTGATTGCACGATTGCGATTGTATGATTGAGATTGCATGATTTTGTATGTATGATTGTGATTGTATGATTGTGATTGTATGATTGTGATTGTATGATTGCGATTGTATGAATGCGATTGTATGATTGTGATTGCATGATTATGATTGTATGATTGTGATTGTATGATATTGATTGTATGATTGTGATTGTACGATTGTGATTGTATGATTGTGATTGTATGATTGTGATTGTATGATTGTGTTTGGGAGATTGTAGTTGTATGATTGCGATTGTATGATTGTGATTGTGTGATTGTGATGTATGATTGTAATTGTATGATTATGATTGTATGATTGTGACTGTATGATTGTGATGGTATGATTGTGATTGTATGATTGCGATCGTATAATTGTGATTGTATGATTATGATTGTATGATTGTGATTGAATGATTGCGATTGTATGATTGTGATTGTATGATTATGATTGTATTTTTGTGATTGTATGATTGTGATTGTATGATTGTGATTGTATGATTGTGATTGTATGATTGTGATTGTATGATTGTGATTGCATGATTGTGATTGTATGATTGAGATTGCATGATTTTGTATGTATGATTGTGGTTGTATGATTATGATTGTATGATTGTGATTGTATGATTTATTTGGGAGATTGTATTTTGGAGATTGTAATTGTAGGATTGCGATTGTATGATTGTGATTGTATGATTGTGATTGTATGATTGTGATTGTATGATTGTGATTGTATGATTGTGATTGTATGATTGCGATTGTATGATTGTGATTGTATGATTATGATTGTATGATTTTGATTGTATGATTGTGATTGTATGATTGTAATTGTATGATTATGATTGTATGATTGTGATTGTATGATTGTGATGGTATCATTGTGATTGTATGATTGCGGTAGTATGATTGCGATTGTATGATTGTGATTGTATGATTGCGATTGTATGATTATGATTGTATGATTGTGATTGTATGATTGTGATTGTATGATTATGATTGTATGGTTGTGACTGTATGGTTGTGACTGTATGATTAGGATTGTATGATTGTGATCGTATGATTGTGATTGTATGATTGTGATTGTATGATTATGATTGTATGATTGTGATTGTATGATTGTGATTGTAAGATTGTGATTGTATGACTGTGATTGTATGATTGTGATTGTATGATTGTGATTGTATGATTAGGATTGTATGATTGTGATAGTATGATTGTGATTGTATGATTGTGATTGTATGATTGTGATTGTATGATTGTATTTGGGAGATTGTATTTTGGAGATTGTAATTGTATGATTGCGATTGTATGATTGTGATTGTATGATTGTGATTGTATGATTGTGATTGTATGATTGTGATTGTATGATTGTGAATGTATGATTGTGATTGTATGATTGTGATTGTATGATTGTGATTGTATGATTGTGATTGTATGATTGTAATAGTATGATTATGATTGTATGATTGTGATTGTATGATAGTGATGGTTTGATTGTGATTGTATGATTGCGATATTATGGTTGTGATTGTATGATTGTGATTGTATGATAGCGATTGTATGAGTGTGATTGTATGATTATGATTGTATGATTGTATGATTGTGATTGTATGATTATGATTGTATGGTTGTGATTGTATGATTGTAATGGTATGATTGCGATTGTATGATTGCGATAGTGTGATTGTGATTGTATGATTGTGATTGTATGATTGTCATTGTCTGATCTTGATTGTATGATTGTGATTGCATGATTGTGATTGTATGATTGTGATAGTATGATTGTGATTGCATGATTTTGTATGTATGATTGTGATTGTATGATTGTGATTGTATGATTGTGATAGTATGATTGTGATTGTAAGATTGTGATTGTATGATTGTCATTGTATGATTATGGTTGTATGATTGTGATTGCATGATTGTGATTGTATGATTGTGATTGCATGATTTTGAATGTATGATTGTGATTGTATGATTGTGATTGTGTGATTGTGATTGCATGATTGTGATAATATGATTGTGAATGTATGATTGTGATTGTATGTCTGTGATTGTATGATTGTGATTGTATGATAGTGGTTGTATGATTGTGATTGTATGATTCTCATAGTATGATTGTGATTGTATGATTGTGATTGTATGATTGTGATTGTATGATTGTATTTGGGAGATTGTATTTGGGAGATTGTAATTGTATGATTGTGATTGTATGATTGTGATTGTATGATTAGGATAGTATGATTGTGATTGTGTGATTGTGATTGTATGACTGTGATTGTATGATTGTGATTGTATGATTGTGATTGTATGATTGTGACAGTATGATTGTGATTGTATGACTGTGATTGTATGATTGTGATTCTGCGATTGTGATTGTATGATTGTGATTGTATGATTGTGATTGTATGATTGTGATAGTATGATTGTGATTGTATGATTGTGATTGGATGATTGTGATTGTATGATTGTGATTGTATGATTGTGATTGTATGATTGTGATTTTATGATTGTGATAATATGATTGTGATTGTAAGATTGTGAATGTATGATAGTGATAGTGTGATTGTGATTGCATGATTTTGTATGTGTGATTGTGATTGTATGATTGTGATTCTGCGATTGTGATTGTATGATTGTGATTGTATGATTGTGATTGTATGATTGTGATAGTATGATTGTGATTGTATGATTGTGATTGGATGATTGTGATTGTATGATTGCGATGGTATGATTGTGACTGTATGATTGTGATTGTATGATTGTGATTGTATGATTGTGATAGTATGATTGTGATTGTATGATTGTGATTGTATGACTGTGATTGTATGATTGTGATTATATGATTGTGATAGTATGATTGTGATTGTATGATTGTGATTGTATGACTGTGATTGTATGATTGTGATTGTGCGATTGTGATTGTACGATTGTGATTGTAAGATTGTGATTGTATGATTGTGATTGTATGACTGTGATGGTATGATTGTGATTGTGTGATTGTGATTGTATGATTGTGATAGTATGATTGTGATTGTATGATTGTGATTGTATGACTGTGATTGTATGATTGTGATTGTGCGATTGTGATTGTGCGATTGTGATTGTACGATTGTGATTGTACGATTGTGATTGTACGATTGTGATTGTACGATTGTGATTGTATGGTTATGATTGAATGATTGTGATTGCATGATAGCGATTGTATGATTGTGATTGCATGATTTTGAATGTATGATTGTGATTGTATGATTGTGATTGTATGATTGTGATTGTATGATTGTGATTGTATGATTGTGATTGTATGATTGTGATTGTATGATTGTGATTGTATGATTGTGATTGTATGATTGTGATTGTATGATTGTGATTGTATGATTGTGATAGTATGATTGCGATTGTATGATTTTGTATGTATGATTGTGATTGTATGATTGTGATTGTATGATTGTGATTGTATGATTGTGATTGTATGACTGTGATTGTATGATTGTGATTGTGTGATTGTGATAGTATGATTGCGATTGTATGATTTTGTATGTATGATTGTGATTGTATGGTTGTGATTGTATGATTGTGATTGTATGATTGTGATAGTATGATTGCGATTGTATGATTTTGTATGTATGATTGTGATTGTATGGTTGTGATTGTATGATTGTGATTGTATGATTGTGATTGTATGATTGTCATTGTATGATTATGATTGTATGATTGTGATTGCACGATTGTGATTGTATGATTGAGATTGCATGATTTTGTATGTATGATTGTGATTGTATGATTGTGATTGTATGATTGTGATTGTATGATTGCGATTGTATGAATGCGATTGTATGATTGTGATTGCATGATTATGATTGTATGATTGTGATTGTATGATATTGATTGTATGATTGTGATTGTACGATTGTGATTGTATGATTGTGATTGTATGATTGTGATTGTATGATTGTGTTTGGGAGATTGTAGTTGTATGATTGCGATTGTATGATTGTGATTGTGTGATTGTGATGTATGATTGTAATTGTATGATTATGATTGTATGATTGTGACTGTATGATTGTGATGGTATGATTGTGATTGTATGATTGCGATCGTATAATTGTGATTGTATGATTATGATTGTATGATTGTGATTGAATGATTGCGATTGTATGATTGTGATTGTATGATTATGATTGTATTTTTGTGATTGTATGATTGTGATTGTATGATTGTGATTGTATGATTGTGATTGTATGATTGTGATTGTATGATTGTGATTGCATGATTGTGATTGTATGATTGAGATTGCATGATTTTGTATGTATGATTGTGGTTGTATGATTATGATTGTATGATTGTGATTGTATGATTTATTTGGGAGATTGTATTTTGGAGATTGTAATTGTAGGATTGCGATTGTATGATTGTGATTGTATGATTGTGATTGTATGATTGTGATTGTATGATTGTGATTGTATGATTGCGATTGTATGATTGTGATTGTATGATTATGATTGTATGATTTTGATTGTATGATTGTGATTGTATGATTGTAATTGTATGATTATGATTGTATGATTGTGATTGTATGATTGTGATGGTATCATTGTGATTGTATGATTGCGGTAGTATGATTGCGATTGTATGATTGTGATTGTATGATTGCGATTGTATGATTATGATTGTATGATTGTGATTGTATGATTGTGATTGTATGATTATGATTGTATGGTTGTGACTGTATGGTTGTGACTGTATGATTAGGATTGTATGATTATGATTGTATGATTGTGATTGTATGATTGTGATTGTATGATTATGATTGTATGATTGTGATTGTATGATTGTGATTGTAAGATTGTGATTGTATGACTGTGATTGTATGATTGTGATTGTATGATTGTGATTGTATGATTAGGATTGTATGATTGTGATAGTATGATTGTGATTGTATGATTGTGATTGTATGATTGTGATTGTATGATTGTATTTGGGAGATTGTATTTTGGAGATTGTAATTGTATGATTGCGATTGTATGATTGTGATTGTATGATTGTGATTGTATGATTGTGATTGTATGATTGTGATTGTATGATTGTGATTGTATGATTGTGAATGTATGATTGTGATTGTATGATTGTGATTGTATGATTGTGATTGTATGATTGTGATTGTATGATTGTAATAGTATGATTATGATTGTATGATTGTGATTGTATGATTGTGATGGTATCATTGTGATTGTATGATTGCGGTAGTATGATTGCGATTGTATGACTGTGATTGTATGATTGCGATTGTATGATTATGATTGTATGATTGTGATTGTATGATTGTGATTGTATGATTATGATTGTATGGTTGTGACTGTATGGTTGTGACTGTATGATTAGGATTGTATGATTGTGATCGTATGATTGTGATTGTATGATTGTGATTGTATGATTATGATTGTATGATTGTGATTGTATGATTGTGATTGTAAGATTGTGATTGTATGACTGTGATTGTATGATTGTGATTGTATGATTGTGATTGTATGATTAGGATTGTATGATTGTGATAGTATGATTGTGATTGTATGATTGTGATTGTATGATTGTGATTGTATGATTGTGATTGTATGATTGTATTTGGGAGATTGTATTTTGGAGATTGTAATTGTATGATTGCGATTGTATGATTGTGATTGTATGATTGTGATTGTATGATTGTGATTGTATGATTGTGATTGTATGATTGTGAATGTATGATTGTGATTGTATGATTGTGATTGTATGATTGTGATTGTATGATTGTGATTGTATGATTGTAATTGTATGATTATGATTGTATGATTGTGATTGTATGATAGTGATGGTTTGATTGTGATTGTATGATTGCGATATTATGGTTGTGATTGTATGATTGTGATTGTATGATAGCGATTGTATGATTGTGATTGTATGATTATGATTGTATGATTGTATGATTGTGATTGTACGATTGTGATTGTACGATTGTGATTGTATGATTGCGATTGTATGATTGTGACTGTATGATTGTGATTGTATGATTGTGATTGTATGATTGTGATAGTATGATTGTGATTGTATGATTGTGATTGTATGACTGTGATTGTATGATTGTGATTATATGATTATGATAGTATGATTGTGTTTGTATGATTGTGATTGTATGACTGTGATTGTATGATTGTGATTGTGCGATTGTGATTGTACGATTGTGATTGTAAGATTGTGATTGTATGATTGTGATTGTATGACTGTGATGGTATGATTGTGATTGTGTGATTGTGATTGTATGATTGTGATAGTATGATTGTGATTGTATGATTGTGATTGTATGACTGTGATTGTATGATTGTGATTGAGCGATTGTGATTGTGCGATTGTGATTGTACGATTGTGATTGTACGATTGTGATTGTACGATTGTGATTGTATGGTTATGATTGAATGATTGTGATTGCATGATAGCGATTGTATGATTGTGATTGCATGATTTTGAATGTATGATTGTGATTGTATGATTGTGATTGTATGATTGTGATTGTATGATTGTGATTGTATGATTGTGATTGTATGATTGTGATTGTATGATTGTGATTGTATGATTGTGATTGTATGATTGTGATTGTATGATTGTGATTGTATGATTGTGATTGTATGATTGTGATTGTATGATTGTGATAGTATGATTGCGATTGTATGATTTTGTATGTATGATTGTGATTGTATGGTTGTGATTGTATGATTGTGATTGTATGATTGTGATAGTATGATTGCGATTGTATGATTTTGTATGTATGATTGTGATTGTATGGTTGTGATTGTATGATTGTGATTGTATGATTGTGATTGTATGATTGTCATTGTATGATTATGATTGTATGATTGTGATTGCACGATTGTGATTGTATGATTGAGATTGCATGATTTTGTATGTATGATTGTGATTGTATGATTGTGATTGTATGATTGTGATTGTATGATTGTGATTGTATGATTGTGATTGTATGATTGTGATTGTATGATTGCGATTGTATGAATGCGATTGTATGATTGTGATTGCATGATTATGATTGTATGATTATGATTGTATGATATTGATTGTATGATTGTGATTGTACGATTGTGATTGTATGATTGTGATTGTATGATTGTGATTGTATGATTGTGTTTGGGAGATTGTAGTTGTATGATTGCGATTGTAAGATTGTGATTGTGTGATTGTGATGTATGATTGTAATTGTATGATTATGATTGTATGATTGTGACTGTATGATTGTGATGGTATGATTGTGATTGTATGATTGCGATCGTATAATTGTGATTGTATGATTATGATTGTATGATTGTGATTGAATGATTGCGATTGTATGATTGTGATTGTATGATTATGATTGTATTTTTGTGATTGTATGATTGTGATTGTATGATTGTGATTGTATGATTGTGATTGTATGATTGTGATTGAATGATTGTGATTGCATGATTGTGATTGTATGATTGAGATTGCATGATTTTGTATGTATGATTGTGGTTGTATGATTATGATTGTATGATTGTGATTGTATGATTTATTTGGGAGATTGTATTTTGGAGATTGTAATTGTAGGATTGCGATTGTATGATTGTGATTGTATGATTGTGATTGTATGATTGTGATTGTATGATTGTGATTGTATGATTGCGATTGTATGATTGTGATTGTATGATTATGATTGTATGATTTTGATTGTATGATTGTGATTGTATGATTGTAATTGTATGATTATGATTGTATGATTGTGATTGTATGATTGTGATGGTATCATTGTGATTGTATGATTGCGGTAGTATGATTGCGATTGTATGACTGTGATTGTATGATTGCGATTGTATGATTATGATTGTATGATTGTGATTGTATGATTGTGATTGTATGATTATGATTGTATGGTTGTGGCTGTATGGTTGTGACTGTATGATTAGGATTGTATGATTGTGATCGTATGATTGTGATTGTATGATTGTGATTGTATGATTATGATTGTATGATTGTGATTGTATGATTGTGATTGTAAGATTGTGATTGTATGACTGTGATTGTATGATTGTGATTGTATGATTGTGATTGTATGATTAGGATTGTATGATTGTGATAGTATGATTGTGATTGTATGATTGTGATTGTATGATTGTGATTGTATGATTGTGATTGTATGATTGTATTTGGGAGATTGTATTTTGGAGATTGTAATTGTATGATTGCGATTGTATGATTGTGATTGTATGATTGTGATTGTATGATTGTGATTGTATGATTGTGATTGTATGATTGTGAATGTATGATTGTGATTGTATGATTGTGATTGTATGATTGTGATTGTATGATTGTGATTGTATGATTGTAATTGTATGATTATGATTGTATGATTGTGATTGTATGATAGTGATGGTTTGATTGTGATTGTATGATTGCGATATTATGGTTGTGATTGTATGATTGTGATTGTATGATAGCGATTGTATGATTGTGATTGTATGATTATGATTGTATGATTGTATGATTGTGATTGTACGATTGTGATTGTACGATTGTGATTGTATGATTGCGATTGTATGATTGTGACTGTATGATTGTGATTGTATGATTGTGATTGTATGATTGTGATAGTATGATTGTGATTGTATGATTGTGATTGTATGACTGTGATTGTATGATTGTGATTATATGATTGTGATAGTATGATTGTGATTGTATGATTGTGATTGTATGACTGTGATTGTATGATTGTGATTGTGCGATTGTGATTGTACGATTGTGATTGTAAGATTGTGATTGTATGATTGTGATTGTATGACTGTGATGGTATGATTGTGATTGTGTGATTGTGATTGTATGATTGTGATAGTATGATTGTGATTGTATGATTGTGATTGTATGACTGTGATTGTATGATTGTGATTGTGCGATTGTGATTGTGCGATTGTGATTGTACGATTGTGATTGTACGATTGTGATTGTACGATTGTGATTGTATGGTTATGATTAAATGATTGTGATTGCATGATAGCGATTGTATGATTGTGATTGCATGATTTTGAATGTATGATTGTGATTGTATGATTGTGATTGTATGATTGTGATTGTATGATTGTGATTGTATGATTGTGATTGTATGATTGTGATTGTGTGATTGTGATAGTATGATTGCGATTGTATGATTTTGTATGTATGATTGTGATTGTATGGTTGTGATTGTATGATTGTGATTGTATGATTGTGATAGTATGATTGCGATTGTATGATTTTGTATGTATGATTGTGATTGTATGGTTGTGATTGTATGATTGTGATTGTATGATTGTGATTGTATGATTGTCATTGTATGATTATGATTGTATGATTGTGATTGCACGATTGCGATTGTATGATTGAGATTGCATGATTTTGTATGTATGATTGTGATTGTATGATTGTGATTGTATGATTGTGATTGTATGATTGCGATTGTATGAATGCGATTGTATGATTGTGATTGCATGATTATGATTGTATGATTGTGATTGTATGATATTGATTGTATGATTGTGATTGTACGATTGTGATTGTATGATTGTGATTGTATGATTGTGATTGTATGATTGTGTTTGGGAGATTGTAGTTGTATGATTGCGATTGTATGATTGTGATTGTGTGATTGTGATGTATGATTGTAATTGTATGATTATGATTGTATGATTGTGACTGTATGATTGTGATGGTATGATTGTGATTGTATGATTGCGATCGTATAATTGTGATTGTATGATTATGATTGTATGATTGTGATTGAATGATTGCGATTGTATGATTGTGATTGTATGATTATGATTGTATTTTTGTGATTGTATGATTGTGATTGTATGATTGTGATTGTATGATTGTGATTGTATGATTGTGATTGTATGATTGTGATTGCATGATTGTGATTGTATGATTGAGATTGCATGATTTTGTATGTATGATTGTGGTTGTATGATTATGATTGTATGATTGTGATTGTATGATTTATTTGGGAGATTGTATTTTGGAGATTGTAATTGTAGGATTGCGATTGTATGATTGTGATTGTATGATTGTGATTGTATGATTGTGATTGTATGATTGTGATTGTATGATTGTGATTGTATGATTGCGATTGTATGATTGTGATTGTATGATTATGATTGTATGATTTTGATTGTATGATTGTGATTGTATGATTGTAATTGTATGATTATGATTGTATGATTGTGATTGTATGATTGTGATGGTATCATTGTGATTGTATGATTGCGGTAGTATGATTGCGATTGTATGATTGTGATTGTATGATTGCGATTGTATGATTATGATTGTATGATTGTGATTGTATGATTGTGATTGTATGATTATGATTGTATGGTTGTGACTGTATGGTTGTGACTGTATGATTAGGATTGTATGATTGTGATCGTATGATTGTGATTGTATGATTGTGATTGTATGATTATGATTGTATGATTGTGATTGTATGATTGTGATTGTAAGATTGTGATTGTATGACTGTGATTGTATGATTGTGATTGTATGATTGTGATTGTATGATTAGGATTGTATGATTGTGATAGTATGATTGTGATTGTATGATTGTGATTGTATGATTGTGATTGTATGATTGTATTTGGGAGATTGTATTTTGGAGATTGTAATTGTATGATTGCGATTGTATGATTGTGATTGTATGATTGTGATTGTATGATTGTGATTGTATGATTGTGATTGTATGATTGTGAATGTATGATTGTGATTGTATGATTGTGATTGTATGATTGTGATTGTATGATTGTGATTGTATGATTGTAATAGTATGATTATGATTGTATGATTGTGATTGTATGATAGTGATGGTTTGATTGTGATTGTATGATTGCGATATTATGGTTGTGATTGTATGATTGTGATTGTATGATAGCGATTGTATGAGTGTGATTGTATGATTATGATTGTATGATTGTATGATTGTGATTGTATGATTATGATTGTATGGTTGTGATTGTATGATTGTAATGGTATGATTGCGATTGTATGATTGCGATAGTGTGATTGTGATTGTATGATTGTGATTGTATGATTGTCATTGTCTGATCTTGATTGTATGATTGTGATTGCATGATTGTGATTGTATGATTGTGATAGTATGATTGTGATTGCATGATTTTGTATGTATGATTGTGATTGTATGATTGTGATTGTATGATTGTGATAGTATGATTGTGATTGTAAGATTGTGATTGTATGATTGTCATTGTATGATTATGGTTGTATGATTGTGATTGCATGATTGTGATTGTATGATTGTGATTGCATGATTTTGAATGTATGATTGTGATTGTATGATTGTGATTGTGTGATTGTGATTGCAT
The DNA here is from genome assembly GCF_050947335.1 of Megachile rotundata. NCBI lineage: Eukaryota > Metazoa > Arthropoda > Insecta > Hymenoptera > Megachilidae > Megachile > Megachile rotundata. The sequence continues at coordinate 1,146,351 of NW_027473333.1, read as the reverse complement.
GATTGTGATAATATGATTGTGAATGTATGATTGTGATTGTATGTCTGTGATTGTATGATTGTGATTGTATGATAGTGGTTGTATGATTGTGATTGTATGATTCTCATAGTATGATTGTGATTGTATGATTGTGATTGTATGATTGTGATTGTATGATTGTATTTGGGAGATTGTATTTGGGAGATTGTAATTGTATGATTGTGATTGTATGATTGTGATTGTATGATTAGGATAGTATGATTGTGATTGTGTGATTGTGATTGTATGACTGTGATTGTATGATTGTGATTGTATGATTGTGATTGTATGATTGTGACAGTATGATTGTGATTGTATGACTGTGATTGTATGATTGTGATTCTGCGATTGTGATTGTATGATTGTGATTGTATGATTGTGATTGTATGATTGTGATAGTATGATTGTGATTGTATGATTGTGATTGGATGATTGTGATTGTATGATTGTGATTGTATGATTGTGATTGTATGATTGTGATTTTATGATTGTGATAATATGATTGTGATTGTAAGATTGTGAATGTATGATAGTGATAGTGTGATTGTGATTGCATGATTTTGTATGTGTGATTGTGATTGTATGATTGTGATTCTGCGATTGTGATTGTATGATTGTGATTGTATGATTGTGATTGTATGATTGTGATAGTATGATTGTGATTGTATGATTGTGATTGGATGATTGTGATTGTATGATTGCGATGGTATGATTGTGACTGTATGATTGTGATTGTATGATTGTGATTGTATGATTGTGATAGTATGATTGTGATTGTATGATTGTGATTGTATGACTGTGATTGTATGATTGTGATTATATGATTGTGATAGTATGATTGTGATTGTATGATTGTGATTGTATGACTGTGATTGTATGATTGTGATTGTGCGATTGTGATTGTACGATTGTGATTGTAAGATTGTGATTGTATGATTGTGATTGTATGACTGTGATGGTATGATTGTGATTGTGTGATTGTGATTGTATGATTGTGATAGTATGATTGTGATTGTATGATTGTGATTGTATGACTGTGATTGTATGATTGTGATTGTGCGATTGTGATTGTGCGATTGTGATTGTACGATTGTGATTGTACGATTGTGATTGTACGATTGTGATTGTACGATTGTGATTGTATGGTTATGATTGAATGATTGTGATTGCATGATAGCGATTGTATGATTGTGATTGCATGATTTTGAATGTATGATTGTGATTGTATGATTGTGATTGTATGATTGTGATTGTATGATTGTGATTGTATGATTGTGATTGTATGATTGTGATTGTATGATTGTGATTGTATGATTGTGATTGTATGATTGTGATTGTATGATTGTGATTGTATGATTGTGATAGTATGATTGCGATTGTATGATTTTGTATGTATGATTGTGATTGTATGATTGTGATTGTATGATTGTGATTGTATGATTGTGATTGTATGACTGTGATTGTATGATTGTGATTGTGTGATTGTGATAGTATGATTGCGATTGTATGATTTTGTATGTATGATTGTGATTGTATGGTTGTGATTGTATGATTGTGATTGTATGATTGTGATAGTATGATTGCGATTGTATGATTTTGTATGTATGATTGTGATTGTATGGTTGTGATTGTATGATTGTGATTGTATGATTGTGATTGTATGATTGTCATTGTATGATTATGATTGTATGATTGTGATTGCACGATTGTGATTGTATGATTGAGATTGCATGATTTTGTATGTATGATTGTGATTGTATGATTGTGATTGTATGATTGTGATTGTATGATTGCGATTGTATGAATGCGATTGTATGATTGTGATTGCATGATTATGATTGTATGATTGTGATTGTATGATATTGATTGTATGATTGTGATTGTACGATTGTGATTGTATGATTGTGATTGTATGATTGTGATTGTATGATTGTGTTTGGGAGATTGTAGTTGTATGATTGCGATTGTATGATTGTGATTGTGTGATTGTGATGTATGATTGTAATTGTATGATTATGATTGTATGATTGTGACTGTATGATTGTGATGGTATGATTGTGATTGTATGATTGCGATCGTATAATTGTGATTGTATGATTATGATTGTATGATTGTGATTGAATGATTGCGATTGTATGATTGTGATTGTATGATTATGATTGTATTTTTGTGATTGTATGATTGTGATTGTATGATTGTGATTGTATGATTGTGATTGTATGATTGTGATTGTATGATTGTGATTGCATGATTGTGATTGTATGATTGAGATTGCATGATTTTGTATGTATGATTGTGGTTGTATGATTATGATTGTATGATTGTGATTGTATGATTTATTTGGGAGATTGTATTTTGGAGATTGTAATTGTAGGATTGCGATTGTATGATTGTGATTGTATGATTGTGATTGTATGATTGTGATTGTATGATTGTGATTGTATGATTGCGATTGTATGATTGTGATTGTATGATTATGATTGTATGATTTTGATTGTATGATTGTGATTGTATGATTGTAATTGTATGATTATGATTGTATGATTGTGATTGTATGATTGTGATGGTATCATTGTGATTGTATGATTGCGGTAGTATGATTGCGATTGTATGATTGTGATTGTATGATTGCGATTGTATGATTATGATTGTATGATTGTGATTGTATGATTGTGATTGTATGATTATGATTGTATGGTTGTGACTGTATGGTTGTGACTGTATGATTAGGATTGTATGATTATGATTGTATGATTGTGATTGTATGATTGTGATTGTATGATTATGATTGTATGATTGTGATTGTATGATTGTGATTGTAAGATTGTGATTGTATGACTGTGATTGTATGATTGTGATTGTATGATTGTGATTGTATGATTAGGATTGTATGATTGTGATAGTATGATTGTGATTGTATGATTGTGATTGTATGATTGTGATTGTATGATTGTATTTGGGAGATTGTATTTTGGAGATTGTAATTGTATGATTGCGATTGTATGATTGTGATTGTATGATTGTGATTGTATGATTGTGATTGTATGATTGTGATTGTATGATTGTGATTGTATGATTGTGAATGTATGATTGTGATTGTATGATTGTGATTGTATGATTGTGATTGTATGATTGTGATTGTATGATTGTAATAGTATGATTATGATTGTATGATTGTGATTGTATGATAGTGATGGTTTGATTGTGATTGTATGATTGCGATATTATGGTTGTGATTGTATGATTGTGATTGTATGATAGCGATTGTATGATTGTGATTGTATGATTATGATTGTATGATTGTATGATTGTGATTGTATGATTATGATTGTATGGTTGTGATTGTATGATTGTAATGGTATGATTGCGATTGTATGATTGCGATAGTGTGATTGTGATTGTATGATTGTGATTGTATGATTGTCATTGTCTGATCTTGATTGTATGATTGTGATTGCATGATTGTGATTGTATGATTGTGATAGTATGATTGTGATTGCATGATTTTGTATGTATGATTGTGATTGTATGATTGTGATTGTATGATTGTGATAGTATGATTGTGATTGTAAGATTGTGATTGTATGATTGTCATTGTATGATTATGGTTGTATGATTGTGATTGCATGATTGTGATTGTATGATTGTGATTGCATGATTTTGAATGTATGATTGTGATTGTATGATTGTGATTGTATGATTGTGATTGCATGATTGTGATAATATGATTGTGAATGTATGATTGTGATTGTATGTCTGTGATTGTATGATTGTGATTGTATGATAGTGGTTGTATGATTGTGATTGTATGATTCTCATAGTATGATTGTGATTGTATGATTGTGATTGTATGATTGTGATTGTATGATTGTATTTGGGAGATTGTATTTGGGAGATTGTAATTGTATGATTGTGATTGTATGATTGTGATTGTATGATTAGGATAGTATGATTGTGATTGTGTGATTGTGATTGTATGACTGTGATTGTATGATTGTGATTGTATGATTGTGATTGTATGATTGTGACAGTATGATTGTGATTGTATGACTGTGATTGTATGATTGTGATTCTGCGATTGTGATTGTATGATTGTGATTGTATGATTGTGATTGTATGATTGTGATAGTATGATTGTGATTGTATGATTGTGATTGGATGATTGTGATTGTATGATTGCGATTGTATGATTGTGACTGTATGATTGTGATTGTATGATTGTGATTGTATGATTGTGATAGTATGATTGTGATTGTATGATTGTGATTGTATGACTGTGATTGTATGATTGTGATTATATGATTGTGATAGTATGATTGTGATTGTATGATTGTGATTGTATGACTGTGATTGTATGATTGTGATTGTGCGATTGTGATTGTACGATTGTGATTGTAAGATTGTGATTGTATGATTGTGATTGTATGACTGTGATGGTATGATTGTGATTGTGTGATTGTGATTGTATGATTGTGATAGTATGATTGTGATTGTATGATTGTGATTGTATGACTGTGATTGTATGGTTGTGATTGTGCGATTGTGATTGTGCGATTGTGATTGTACGATTGTGATTGTACGATTGTGATTGTACGATTGTGATTGTATGGTTATGATTGAATGATTGTGATTGCATGATAGCGATTGTATGATTGTGATTGCATGATTTTAAATGTATGATTGTGATTGTATGATTGTGATTGTATGATTGTGATTGTATGATTGTGATTGTATGATTGTGATTGTATGATTGTGATTGTATGATTGTGATTGTATGATTGTGATTGTATGATTGTGATTGTATGATTGTGATAGTATGATTGCGATTGTATGATTTTGTATGTATGATTGTGATTGTATGGTTGTGATTGTATGATTGTGATTGTATGATTGTGATAGTATGATTGCGATTGTATGATTTTGTATGTATGATTGTGATTGTATGGTTGTGATTGTATGATTGTGATTGTATGATTGTGATTGTATGATTGTCATTGTATGATTATGATTGTATGATTGTGATTGCACGATTGTGATTGTATGATTGAGATTGCATGATTTTGTATGTATGATTGTGATTGTATGATTGTGATTGTATGATTGTGATTGTATGATTGTGATTGTATGATTGCGATTGTATGAATGCGATTGTATGATTGTGATTGCATGATTATGATTGTATGATTATGATTGTATGATATTGATTGTATGATTGTGATTGTACGATTGTAATTGTATGATTGTGATTGTATGATTGTGATTGTGTGATTGTGATGTATGATTGTAATTGTATGATTATGATTGTATGATTGTGACTGTATGATTGTGATGGTATGATTGTGATTGTATGATTGCGATCGTATAATTGTGATTGTATGATTATGATTGTATGATTGTGATTGAATGATTGCGATTGTATGATTGTGATTGTATGATTATGATTGTATTTTTGTGATTGTATGATTGTGATTGTATGATTGTGATTGTATGATTGTGATTGTATGATTGTGATTGCATGATTGTGATTGTATGATTGAGATTGCATGATTTTGTATGTATGATTGTGGTTGTATGATTATGATTGTATGATTGTGATTGTATGATTTATTTGGGAGATTGTATTTTGGAGATTGTAATTGTAGGATTGCGATTGTATGATTGTGATTGTATGATTGTGATTGTATGATTGTGATTGTATGATTGTGATTGTATGATTGCGATTGTATGATTGTGATTGTATGATTATGATTGTATGATTTTGATTGTATGATTGTGATTGTATGATTGTAATTGTATGATTATGATTGTATGATTGTGATTGTATGATTGTGATGGTATCATTGTGATTGTATGATTACGGTAGTATGATTGCGATTGTATGACTGTGATTGTATGATTGCAATTGTATGATTATGATTGTATGATTGTGATTGTATGATTGTGATTGTATGATTATGATTGTATGGTTGTGACTGTATGGTTGTGACTGTATGATTTGGATTGTATGATTGTGATCGTATGATTGTGATTGTATGATTGTGATTGTATGATTATGATTGTATGATTGTGATTGTATGATTGTGATTGTAAGATTGTGATTGTATGACTGTGATTGTATGATTGTGATTGTATGATTGTGATTGTATGATTAGGATTGTATGATTGTGATAGTATGATTGTGATTGTATGATTGTGATTGTATGATTGTATTTGGGAGATTGTATTTTGGAGATTGTAATTGTATGATTGCGATTGTATGATTGTGATTGTATGATTGTGATTGTAGGATTGTGATTGTATGACTGTGATTGTATGATTGTGAATGTATGATTGTGATTGTATGATTGTGATTGTATGATTGTGATTGTATGATTGTAATTGTATGATTATGATTGTATGATTGTGATTGTATGATAGTGATGGTTTGATTGTGATTGTATGATTGCGATATTATGGTTGTGATTGTATGATTGTGATTGTATGATAGCGATTGTATGATTGTGATTGTATGATTATGATTGTATGATTGTATGATTGTGATTGTACGATTGTGATTGTACGATTGTGATTGTATGATTGCGATTGTATGATTGTGACTGTATGATTGTGATTGTATGATTGTGATTGTATGATTGTGATAGTATGATTGTGATTGTATGATTGTGATTGTATGACTGTGATTGTATGATTGTGATTATATGATTGTGATAGTATGATTGTGATTGTATGATTGTGATTGTATGACTGTGATTGTATGATTGTGATTGTGCGATTGTGATTGTACGATTGTGATTGTAAGATTGTGATTGTATGGTTGTGATTGTATGACTGTGATGGTATGATTGTGATTGTGTGACTGTGATTGTATGATTGTGATAGTATGATTGTGATTGTATGATTGTGATTGTATGACTGTGATTGTATGATTGTGATTGTGCGATTGTGATTGTGCGATTGTGATTGTACGATTGTGATTGTACGATTGTGATTGTACGATTGTGATTGTGTGGTTATGATTGAATGATTGTGATTGCATGATAGCGATTGTATGATTGTGATTGCATGATTTTGAATGTATGATTGTGATTGTATGATTGTGATAGTATGATTGTGATTGTATGATTGTGATTGTATGACTGTGATTGTATGATTGTGATTATATGATTGTGATAGTATGATTGTGATTGTATGATTGTGATTGTATGACTGTGATTGTATGATTGTGATTGTGCGATTGTGATTGTACGATTGTGATTGTAAGATTGTGATTGTATGATTGTGATTGTATGACTGTGATGGTATGATTGTGATTGTATGATTGTGATTGTATGATTGTGATAGTATGATTGTGATTGTATGATTGTGATTGTATGACTGTGATTGTATGATTGTGATTGTGCGATTGTGATTGTGCGATTGTGATTGTACGATTGTGATTGTACGATTGTGATTGTACGATTGTGATTGTATGGTTATGATTGAATGATTGTGATTGCATGATAGCGATTGTATGATTGTGATTGCATGATTTTGAATGTATGATTGTGATTGTATGATTGTGATTGTATGATTGTGATTGTATGATTGTGATTGTATGATTGTGATTGTATGATTGTGATTGTATGATTGTGATTGTATGATTGTGATAGTATGATTGCGATTGTATGATTTTGTATGTATGATTGTGATTGTATGATTGTGATTGTATGATTGTGATTGTATGATTGTGATTGTATGATTGTGATTGTGTGATTGTGATAGTATGATTGCGATTGTATGATTTTGTATGTATGATTGTGATTGTATGGTTGTGATTGTATGATTGTGATTGTATGATTGTGATAGTATGATTGCGATTGTATGATTTTGTATGTATGATTGTGATTGTATGGTTGTGATTGTATGATTGTGATTGTATGATTGTGATTGTATGATTGTCATTGTATGATTATGATTGTATGATTGTGATTGCACGATTGTGATTGTATGATTGAGATTGCATGATTTTGTATGTATGATTGTGATTGTATGATTGTGATTGTATGATTGTGATTGTATGATTGCGATTGTATGAATGCGATTGTATGATTGTGATTGCATGATTATGATTGTATGATTGTGATTGTATGATATTGATTGTATGATTGTGATTGTACGATTGTGATTGTATGATTGTGATTGTATGATTGTGATTGTATGATTGTGTTTGGGAGATTGTAGTTGTATGATTGCGATTGTATGATTGTGATTGTGTGATTGTGATGTATGATTGTAATTGTATGATTATGATTGTATGATTGTGACTGTATGATTGTGATGGTATGATTGTGATTGTATGATTGCGATCGTATAATTGTGATTGTATGATTATGATTGTATGATTGTGATTGAATGATTGCGATTGTATGATTGTGATTGTATGATTATGATTGTATTTTTGTGATTGTATGATTGTGATTGTATGATTGTGATTGTATGATTGTGATTGTATGATTGTGATTGTATGATTGTGATTGCATGATTGTGATTGTATGATTGAGATTGCATGATTTTGTATGTATGATTGTGGTTGTATGATTATGATTGTATGATTGTGATTGTATGATTTATTTGGGAGATTGTATTTTGGAGATTGTAATTGTAGGATTGCGATTGTATGATTGTGATTGTATGATTGTGATTGTATGATTGTGATTGTATGATTGTGATTGTATGATTGTGATTGTATGATTGCGATTGTATGATTGTGATTGTATGATTATGATTGTATGATTTTGATTGTATGATTGTGATTGTATGATTGTAATTGTATGATTATGATTGTATGATTGTGATTGTATGATTGTGATGGTATCATTGTGATTGTATGATTGCGGTAGTATGATTGCGATTGTATGATTGTGATTGTATGATTGCGATTGTATGATTATGATTGTATGATTGTGATTGTATGATTGTGATTGTATGATTATGATTGTATGGTTGTGACTGTATGGTTGTGACTGTATGATTAGGATTGTATGATTGTGATCGTATGATGGTGATTGTATGATTGTGATTGTATGATTATGATTGTATGATTGTGATTGTATGATTGTGATTGTAAGATTGTGATTGTATGACTGTGATTGTATGATTGTGATTGTATGATTGTGATTGTATGATTGTGATTGTATGATTAGGATTGTATGATTGTGATAGTATGATTGTGATTGTATGATTGTGATTGTATGATTGTGATTGTATGATTGTATTTGGGAGATTGTATTTTGGAGATTGTAATTGTATGATTGCGATTGTATGATTGTGATTGTATGATTGTGATTGTATAATTGTGATTGTATGATTGTGATTGTATGATTGTGAATGTATGATTGTGATTGTATGATTGTGATTGTATGATTGTGATTGTATGATTGTGATTGTATGATTGTAATAGTATGATTATGATTGTATGATTGTGATTGTATGATAGTGATGGTTTGATTGTGATTGTATGATTGCGATATTATGGTTGTGATTGTATGATTGTGATTGTATGATAGCGATTGTATGATTGTGATTGTATGATTATGATTGTATGATTGTATGATTGTGATTGTATGATTATGATTGTATGGTTGTGATTGTATGATTGTAATGGTATGATTGCGATTGTATGATTGCGATAGTGTGATTGTGATTGTATGATTGTGATTGTATGATTGTCATTGTCTGATCTTGATTGTATGATTGTGATTGCATGATTGTGATTGTATGATTGTGATAGTATGATTGTGATTGCATGATTTTGTATGTATGATTTTGATTGTATGATTGTGATTGTATGATTGTGATAGTATGATTGTGATTGTAAGATTGTGATTGTATGATTGTCATTGTATGATTATGGTTGTATGATTGTGATTGCATGATTGTGATTGTATGATTGTGATTGCATGATTTTGAATGTATGATTGTGATTGTATGATTGTGATTGTATGATTGTGATTGCATGATTGTGATAATATGATTGTGAATGTATGATTGTGATTGTATGTCTGTGATTGTATGATTGTGATTGTATGATAGTGGTTGTATGATTGTGATTGTATGATTCTCATAGTATGATTGTGATTGTATGATTGTGATTGTATGATTGTGATTGTATGATTGTATTTGGGAGATTGTATTTGGGAGATTGTAATTGTATGATTGTGATTGTATGATTGTGATTGTATGATTAGGATAGTATGATTGTGATTGTGTGATTGTGATTGTATGACTGTGATTGTATGATTGTGATTGTATGATTGTGATTGTATGATTGTGACAGTATGATTGTGATTGTATGAATGTGATTGTATGATTGTGATTCTGCGATTGTGATTGTATGATTGTGATTGTATGATTGTGATTGTATGATTGTGATAGTATGATTGTGATTGTATGATTGTGATTGGATGATTGTGATTGTATGATTGTGATTGTATGATTGTGATTGTATGATTGTGATTGTATGATTGTGATAGCATGATTGTGATTGTAAGATTGTGATTGTATGATTGTGATAGTGTGATTGTGATTGCATGATTTTGTATGTGTGATTGTGATTGTATGATTGTGATTCTGCGATTGTGATTGTATGATTGTGATTGTATGATTGTGATTGTATGATTGTGATAGTATGATTGTGATTGTATGATTGTGATTGGATGATTGTGATTGTATGATTGCGATTGTATGATTGTGACTGTATGATTGTGATTGTATGATTGTGATTGTATGATTGTGATAGTATGATTGTGATTGTATGATTGTGATTGTATGACTGTGATTGTATGATTGTGATTATATGATTGTGATAGTATGATTGTGATTGTATGATTGTGATTGTATGACTGTGATTGTATGATTGTGATTGTGCGATTGTGATTGTACGATTGTGATTGTAAGATTGTGATTGTATGATTGTGATTGTATGACTGTGATGGTATGATTGTGATTGTGTGATTGTGATTGTATGATTGTGATAGTATGATTGTGATTGTATGATTGTGATTGTATGACTGTGATTGTATGATTGTGATTGTGCGATTGTGATTGTGCGACTGTGATTGTACGATTGTGATTGTACGATTGTGATTGTACGATTGTGATTGTATGGTTATGATTGAATGATTGTGATTGCATGATAGCGATTGTATGATTGTGATTGCATGATTTTGAATGTATGATTGTGATTGTATGATTGTGATTGTATGATTGTGATTGTATGATTGTGATTGTATGATTGTGATTGTATGATTGTGATTGTATGATTGTGATTGTATGATTGTGATAGTATGATTGCGATTGTATGATTTTGTATGTATGATTGTGATTGTATGGTTGTGATTGTATGATTGTGATTGTATGATTGTGATAGTATGATTGCGATTGTATGATTTTGTATGTATGATTGTGATTGTATGGTTGTGATTGTATGATTGCGATTGTATGATTGTGATTGTATGATTGTCATTGTATGATTATGATTGTATGATTGTGATTGCACGATTGTGATTGTATGATTGAGATTGCATGATTTTGTATGTATGATTGTGATTGTATGATTGTGATTGTATGATTGTGATTGTATGATTGTGATTGTATGATTGCGATTGTATGAATGCGATTGTATGATTGTGATTGCATGATTATGATTGTATGATTATGATTGTATGATATTGATTGTATGATTGTGATTGTACGATTGTGATTGTATGATTGTGATTGTATGATTGTGATTGTATGATTGTGTTTGGGAGATTGTAGTTGTATGATTGCGATTGTATGATTGTGATTGTGTGATTGTGATGTATGATTGTAATTGTATGATTATGATTGTATGATTGTGACTGTATGATTGTGATGGTATGATTGTGATTGTATGATTGCGATCGTATAATTGTGATTGTATGATTATGATTGTATGATTGTGATTGAATGATTGCGATTGTATGATTGTGATTGTATGATTATGATTGTATTTTTGTGATTGTATGATTGTGATTGTATGATTGTGATTGTATGATTGTGATTGCATGATTGTGATTGTATGATTGAGATTGCATGATTTTGTATGTATGATTGTGGTTGTATGATTATGATTGTATGATTGTGATTGTATGATTTATTTGGGAGATTGTATTTTGGAGATTGTAATTGTAGGATTGCGATTGTATGATTGTGATTGTATGATTGTGATTGTATGATTGTGATTGTATGATTGTGATTGTATGATTGCGATTGTATGATTGTGATTGTATGATTATGATTGTATGATTTTGATTGTATGATTGTGATTGTATGATTGTAATTGTATGATTATGATTGTATGATTGTGATTGTATGATTGTGATGGTATCATTGTGATTGTATGATTGCGGTAGTATGATTGCGATTGTATGACTGTGATTGTATGATTGCGATTGTATGATTATGATTGTATGATTGTGATTGTATGATTGTGATTGTATGATTATGATTGTATGGTTGTGACTGTATGGTTGTGACTGTATGATTAGGATTGTATGATTGTGATCGTATGATTGCGATTGTATGATTGTGATTGTATGATTATGATTGTATGATTGTGATTGTATGATTGTGATTGTAAGATTGTGATTGTATGACTGTGATTGTATGATTGTGATTGTATGATTGTGATTGTATGATTAGGATTGTATGATTGTGATAGTATGATTGTGATTGTATGATTGTGACTGTATGATTGTATTTGGGAGATTGTATTTTGGAGATTGTAATTGTATGATTGCGATTGTATGATTGTGATTGTATGATTGTGATTGTATGATTGTGATTGTATGACTGTGATTGTATGATTGTGAATGTATGATTGTGATTGTATGATTGTGATTGTATGATTGTGATTGTATGATTGTGATTGTATGATTGTAATTGTATGATTATGATTGTATGATTGTGATTGTATGATAGTGATGGTTTGATTGTGATTGTATGATTGCGATATTATGGTTGTGATTGTATGATTGTGATTGTATGATAGCGATTGTATGATTGTGATTGTATGATTATGATTGTATGATTGTATGATTGTGATTGTACGATTGTGATTGTACGATTGTGATTGTATGATTGCGATTGTATGATTGTGACTGTATGATTGTGATTGTATGATTGTGATTGTATGATTGTGATAGTATGATTGTGATTGTATGATTGTGATTGTATGACTGTGATTGTATGATTGTGATTATATGATTGTGATAGTATGATTGTGATTGTATGATTGTGATTGTATGACTGTGATTGTATGATTGTGATTGTGCGATTGTGATTGTACGATTGTGATTGTAAGATTGTGATTGTATGATTGTGATTGTATGACTGTGATGGTATGATTGTGATTGTGTGATTGTGATTGTATGATTGTGATAGTATGATTGTGATTGTATGATTGTGATTGTATGACTGTGATTGTATGATTGTGATTGTGCGATTGTGATTGTGCGATTGTGATTGTACGATTGTGATTGTACGATTGTGATTGTACGATTGTGATTGTATGGTTATGATTGAATGATTGTGATTGCATGATAGCGATTGTATGATTGTGATTGCATGATTTTGAATGTATGATTGTGATTGTATGATTGTGATTGTATGATTGTGATTGTATGATTGTGATTGTATGATTGTGATTGTATGATTGTGATTGTATGATTGTGATTGTATGATTGTGATTGTGTGATTGTGATAGTATGATTGCGATTGTATGATTTTGTATGTATGATTGTGATTGTATGGTTGTGATTGTATGATTGTGATTGTATGATTGTGATAGTATGATTGCGATTGTATGATTTTGTATGTATGATTGTGATTGTATGGTTGTGATTGTATGATTGTGATTGTATGATTGTGATTGTATGATTGTCATTGTATGATTATGATTGTATGATTGTGATTGCACGATTGTGATTGTATGATTGAGATTGCATGATTTTGTATGTATGATTGTGATTGTATGATTGTGATTGTATGATTGTGATTGTATGATTGCGATTGTATGAATGCGATTGTATGATTGTGATTGCATGATTATGATTGTATGATTATGATTGTATGATATTGATTGTATGATTGTGATTGTACGATTGTGATTGTATGATTGTGATTGTATGATTGTGATTGTATGATTGTGTTTGGGAGACTGTAGTTGTATGATTGCGATTGTATGATTGTGATTGTGTGATTGTGATGTATGATTGTAATTGTATGATTATGATTGTATGATTGTGACTGTATGATTGTGATGGTATGATTGTGATTGTATGATTGCGATCGTATAATTGTGATTGTATGATTATGATTGTATTTTTGTGATTGTATGATTGTGATTGTATGATTGTGATTGTATGATTGTGATTGTATGATTGTGATTGTATGATTGTGATTGCATGATTGTGATTGTATGATTGAGATTGCATGATTTTGTATGTATGATTGTGGTTGTATGATTATGATTGTATGATTGTGATTGTATGATTTATTTGGGAGATTGTATTTTGGAGATTGTAATTGTAGGATTGCGATTGTATGATTGTGATTGTATGATTGTGATTGTATGATTGTGATAGTATGATTGTGATTGTATGATTGTGATTGTATGATTGCGATTGTATGATTGTGATTGTATGATTATGATTGTATGATTTTGATTGTATGATTGTGATTGTATGATTGTAATTGTATGATTATGATTGTATGATTGTGATTGTATGATTGTGATGGTATCATTGTGATTGTATGATTGCGGTAGTATGATTGCGATTGTATGATTGTGATTGTATGATTGCGATTGTATGATTATGATTGTATGATTGTGATTGTATGATTGTGATTGTATGATTATGATTGTATGGTTGTGACTGTATGGTTGTGACTGTATGATTAGGATTGTATGATTGTGATCGTATGATTGTGATTGTATGATTGTGATTGTATGATTATGATTGTATGATTGTGATTGTATGATTGTGATTGTAAGATTGTGATTGTATGACTGTGATTGTATGATTGTGATTGTATGATTGTGATTGTATGATTGTGATTGTATGATTAGGATTGTATGATTGTGATAGTATGATTGTGATTGTATGATTGTGATTGTATGATTGTGATTGTATGATTGTATTTGGGAGATTGTATTTTGGAGATTGTAATTGTATGATTGCGATTGTATGATTGTGATTGTATGATTGTGATTGTATAATTGTGATTGTATGATTGTGATTGTATGATTGTGAATGTATGATTGTGATTGTATGATTGTGATTGTATGATTGTGATTGTATGATTGTGATTGTATGATTGTAATAGTATGATTATGATTGTATGATTGTGATTGTATGATAGTGATGGTTTGATTGTGATTGTATGATTGCGATATTATGGTTGTGATTGTATGATTGTGATTGTATGATAGCGATTGTATGATTGTGATTGTATGATTATGATTGTATGATTGTATGATTGTGATTGTATGATTATGATTGTATGGTTGTGATTGTATGATTGTAATGGTATGATTGCGATTGTATGATTGCGATAGTGTGATTGTGATTGTATGATTGTGATTGTATGATTGTCATTGTCTGATCTTGATTGTATGATTGTGATTGCATGATTGTGGTTGTATGATTGTGATAGTATGATTGTGATTGCATGATTTTGTATGTATGATTTTGATTGTATGATTGTGATTGTATGATTGTGATAGTATGATTGTGATTGTAAGATTGTGATTGTATGATTGTCATTGTATGATTATGGTTGTATGATTGTGATTGCATGATTGTGATTGTATGATTGTGATTGCATGATTTTGAATGTATGATTGTGATTGTATGATTGTGATTGTATGATTGTGATTGCATGATTGTGATAATATGATTGTGAATGTATGATTGTGATTGTATGTCTGTGATTGTATGATTGTGATTGTATGATAGTGGTTGTATGATTGTGATTGTATGATTCTCATAGTATGATTGTGATTGTATGATTGTGATTGTATGATTGTGATTGTATGATTGTATTTGGGAGATTGTATTTGGGAGATTGTAATTGTATGATTGTGATTGTATGATTGTGATTGTATGATTAGGATAGTATGATTGTGATTGTGTGATTGTGATTGTATGACTGTGATTGTATGATTGTGATTGTATGATTGTGATTGTATGATTGTGACAGTATGATTGTGATTGTATGAATGTGATTGTATGATTGTGATTCTGCGATTGTGATTGTATGATTGTGATTGTATGATTGTGATTGTATGATTGTGATAGTATGATTGTGATTGTATGATTGTGATTGGATGATTGTGATTGTATGATTGTGATTGTATGATTGTGATTGTATGATTGTGATTGTATGATTGTGATTGTATGATTGTGATAGTATGATTGTGATTGTAAGATTGTGATTGTATGATTGTGATAGTGTGATTGTGATTGCATGATTTTGTATGTGTGATTGTGATTGTATGATTGTGATTCTGCGATTGTGATTGTATGATTGTGATTGTATGATTGTGATTGTATGATTGTGATAGTATGATTGTGATTGTATGGTTGTGATTGGATGATTGTGATTGTATGATTGCGATTGTATGATTGTGACTGTATGATTGTGATTGTATGATTGTGATTGTATGATTGTGATAGTATGATTGTGATTGTATGATTGTGATTGTATGACTGTGATTGTATGATTGTGATTATATGATTGTGATAGTATGATTGTGATTGTATGATTGTGATTGTATGACTGTGATTGTATGATTGTGATTGTGCGATTGTGATTGTACGATTGTGATTGTAAGATTGTGATTGTATGATTGTGATTGTATGACTGTGATGGTATGATTGTGATTGTGTGATTGTGATTGTATGATTGTGATAGTATGATTGTGATTGTATGATTGTGATTGTATGACTGTGATTGTATGATTGTGATTGTGCGATTGTGATTGTGCGACTGTGATTGTACGATTGTGATTGTACGATTGTGATTGTATGGTTATGATTGAATGATTGTGATTGCATGATAGCGATTGTATGATTGTGATTGCATGATTTTGAATGTATGATTGTGATTGTATGATTGTGATTGTATGATTGTGATTGTATGATTGTGATTGTATGATTGTGATTGTATGATTGTGATTGTATGATTGTGATTGTATGATTGTGATAGTATGATTGCGATTGTATGATTTTGTATGTATGATTGTGATTGTATGGTTGTGATTGTATGATTGTGATTGTATGATTGTGATAGTATGATTGCGATTGTATGATTTTGTATGTATGATTGTGATTGTATGGTTGTGATTGTATGATTGCGATTGTATGATTGTGATTGTATGATTGTCATTGTATGATTATGATTGTATGATTGTGATTGCACGATTGTGATTGTATGATTGAGATTGCATGATTTTGTATGTATGATTGTGATTGTATGATTGTGATTGTATGATTGTGATTGTATGATTGTGATTGTATGATTGCGATTGTATGAATGCGATTGTATGATTGTGATTGCATGATTATGATTGTATGATTATGATTGTATGATATTGATTGTATGATTGTGATTGTACGATTGTGATTGTATGATTGTGATTGTATGATTGTGATTGTATGATTGTGTTTGGGAGATTGTAGTTGTATGATTGCGATTGTATGATTGTGATTGTGTGATTGTGATGTATGATTGTAATTGTATGATTATGATTGTATGATTGTGACTGTATGATTGTGATGGTATGATTGTGATTGTATGATTGCGATCGTATAATTGTGATTGTATGATTATGATTGTATGATTGTGATTGAATGATTGCGATTGTATGATTGTGATTGTATGATTATGATTGTATTTTTGTGATTGTATGATTGTGATTGTATGATTGTGATTGTATGATTGTGATTGCATGATTGTGATTGTATGATTGAGATTGCATGATTTTGTATGTATGATTGTGGTTGTATGATTATGATTGTATGATTGTGATTGTATGATTTATTTGGGAGATTGTATTTTGGAGATTGTAATTGTAGGATTGCGATTGTATGATTGTGATTGTATGATTGTGATTGTATGATTGTGATTGTATGATTGTGATTGTATGATTGCGATTGTATGATTGTGATTGTATGATTATGATTGTATGATTTTGATTGTATGATTGTGATTGTATGATTGTAATTGTATGATTATGATTGTATGATTGTGATTGTATGATTGTGATGGTATCATTGTGATTGTATGATTGCGGTAGTATGATTGCGATTGTATGACTGTGATTGTATGATTGCGATTGTATGATTATGATTGTATGATTGTGATTGTATGATTGTGATTGTATGATTATGATTGTATGGTTGTGACTGTATGGTTGTGACTGTATGATTAGGATTGTATGATTGTGATCGTATGATTGCGATTGTATGATTGTGATTGTATGATTATGATTGTATGATTGTGATTGTATGATTGTGATTGTAAGATTGTGATTGTATGACTGTGATTGTATGATTGTGATTGTATGATTGTGATTGTATGATTAGGATTGTATGATTGTGATAGTATGATTGTGATTGTATGATTGTGATTGTATGATTGTATTTGGGAGATTGTATTTTGGAGATTGTAATTGTATGATTGCGATTGTATGATTGTGATTGTATGATTGTGATTGTATGATTGTGATTGTATGACTGTGATTGTATGATTGTGAATGTATGATTGTGATTGTATGATTGTGATTGTATGATTGTGATTGTATGATTGTGATTGTATGATTGTAATTGTATGATTATGATTGTATGATTGTGATTGTATGATAGTGATGGTTTGATTGTGATTGTATGATTGCGATATTATGGTTGTGATTGTATGATTGTGATTGTATGATAGCGATTGTATGATTGTGATTGTATGATTATGATTGTATGATTGTATGATTGTGATTGTACGATTGTGATTGTACGATTGTGATTGTATGATTGCGATTGTATGATTGTGACTGTATGATTGTGATTGTATGATTGTGATTGTATGATTGTGATAGTATGATTGTGATTGTATGATTGTGATTGTATGACTGTGATTGTATGATTGTGATTATATGATTGTGATAGTATGATTGTGATTGTATGATTGTGATTGTATGACTGTGATTGTATGATTGTGATTGTGCGATTGTGATTGTACGATTGTGATTGTAAGATTGTGATTGTATGATTGTGATTGTATGACTGTGATGGTATGATTGTGATTGTGTGATTGTGATTGTATGATTGTGATAGTATGATTGTGATTGTATGATTGTGATTGTATGACTGTGATTGTATGATTGTGATTGTGCGATTGTCATTGTGCGATTGTGATTGTACGATTGTGATTGTACGATTGTGATTGTACGATTGTGATTGTATGGTTATGATTGAATGATTGTGATTGCATGATAGCGATTGTATGATTGTGATTGCATGATTTTGAATGTATGATTGTGATTGTATGATTGTGATTGTATGATTGTGATTGTATGATTGTGATTGTATGATTGTGATTGTATGATTGTGATTGTATGATTGTGATTGTATGATTGTGATTGTGTGATTGTGATAGTATGATTGCGATTGTATGATTTTGTATGTATGATTGTGATTGTATGGTTGTGATTGTATGATTGTGATTGTATGATTGTGATAGTATGATTGCGATTGTATGATTTTGTATGTATGATTGTGATTGTATGGTTGTGATTGTATGATTGTGATTGTATGATTGTGATTGTATGATTGTCATTGTATGATTATGATTGTATGATTGTGATTGCACGATTGTGATTGTATGATTGAGATTGCATGATTTTGTATGTATGATTGTGATTGTATGATTGTGATTGTATGATTGTGATTGTATGATTGCGATTGTATGAATGCGATTGTATGATTGTGATTGCATGATTATGATTGTATGATTATGATTGTATGATATTGATTGTATGATTGTGATTGTACGATTGTGATTGTATGATTGTGATTGTATGATTGTGATTGTATGATTGTGTTTGGGAGACTGTAGTTGTATGATTGCGATTGTATGATTGTGATTGTGTGATTGTGATGTATGATTGTAATTGTATGATTATGATTGTATGATTGTGACTGTATGATTGTGATGGTATGATTGTGATTGTATGATTGCGATCGTATAATTGTGATTGTATGATTATGATTGTATGATTGTGATTGAATGATTGCGATTGTATGATTGTGATTGTATGATTATGATTGTATTTTTGTGATTGTATGATTGTGATTGTATGATTGTGATTGTATGATTGTGATTGTATGATTGTGATTGTATGATTGTGATTGCATGATTGTGATTGTATGATTGAGATTGCATGATTTTGTATGTATGATTGTGGTTGTATGATTATGATTGTATGATTGTGATTGTATGATTTATTTGGGAGATTGTATTTTGGAGATTGTAATTGTAGGATTGCGATTGTATGATTGTGATTGTATGATTGTGATTGTATGATTGTGATTGTATGATTGTGATTGTATGATTGTGATTGTATGATTGCGATTGTATGATTGTGATTGTATGATTATGATTGTATGATTTTGATTGTATGATTGTGATTGTATGATTGTAATTGTATGATTATGATTGTATGATTGTGATTGTATGATTGTGATGGTATCATTGTGATTGTATGATTGCGGTAGTATGATTGCGATTGTATGATTGTGATTGTATGATTGCGATTGTATGATTATGATTGTATGATTGTGATTGTATGATTGTGATTGTATGATTATGATTGTATGGTTGTGACTGTATGGTTGTGACTGTATGATTAGGATTGTATGATTGTGATCGTATGATTGTGATTGTATGATTGTGATTGTATGATTATGATTGTATGATTGTGATTGTATGATTGTGATTGTAAGATTGTGATTGTATGACTGTGATTGTATGATTGTGATTGTATGATTGTGATTGTATGATTGTGATTGTATGATTAGGATTGTATGATTGTGATAGTATGATTGTG
This sequence comes from Megachile rotundata, assembly GCF_050947335.1. NCBI lineage: Eukaryota > Metazoa > Arthropoda > Insecta > Hymenoptera > Megachilidae > Megachile > Megachile rotundata. The sequence continues at coordinate 1,125,170 of NW_027473333.1, read as the reverse complement.
ATTGTATGATTGTGATTGTATGATTGTGATTGTATGATTGTATTTGGGAGATTGTATTTTGGAGATTGTAATTGTATGATTGCGATTGTATGATTGTGATTGTATGATTGTGATTGTATAATTGTGATTGTATGATTGTGATTGTATGATTGTGAATGTATGATTGTGATTGTATGATTGTGATTGTATGATTGTGATTGTATGATTGTGATTGTATGATTGTAATAGTATGATTATGATTGTATGATTGTGATTGTATGATAGTGATGGTTTGATTGTGATTGTATGATTGCGATATTATGGTTGTGATTGTATGATTGTGATTGTATGATAGCGATTGTATGATTGTGATTGTATGATTATGATTGTATGATTGTATGATTGTGATTGTATGATTATGATTGTATGGTTGTGATTGTATGATTGTAATGGTATGATTGCGATTGTATGATTGCGATAGTGTGATTGTGATTGTATGATTGTGATTGTATGATTGTCATTGTCTGATCTTGATTGTATGATTGTGATTGCATGATTGTGATTGTATGATTGTGATAGTATGATTGTGATTGCATGATTTTGTATGTATGATTTTGATTGTATGATTGTGATTGTATGATTGTGATAGTATGATTGTGATTGTAAGATTGTGATTGTATGATTGTCATTGTATGATTATGGTTGTATGATTGTGATTGCATGATTGTGATTGTATGATTGTGATTGCATGATTTTGAATGTATGATTGTGATTGTATGATTGTGATTGTATGATTGTGATTGCATGATTGTGATAATATGATTGTGAATGTATGATTGTGATTGTATGTCTGTGATTGTATGATTGTGATTGTATGATAGTGGTTGTATGATTGTGATTGTATGATTCTCATAGTATGATTGTGATTGTATGATTGTGATTGTATGATTGTGATTGTATGATTGTATTTGGGAGATTGTATTTGGGAGATTGTAATTGTATGATTGTGATTGTATGATTGTGATTGTATGATTAGGATAGTATGATTGTGATTGTGTGATTGTGATTGTATGACTGTGATTGTATGATTGTGATTGTATGATTGTGATTGTATGATTGTGACAGTATGATTGTGATTGTATGAATGTGATTGTATGATTGTGATTCTGCGATTGTGATTGTATGATTGTGATTGTATGATTGTGATTGTATGATTGTGATAGTATGATTGTGATTGTATGATTGTGATTGGATGATTGTGATTGTATGATTGTGATTGTATGATTGTGATTGTATGATTGTGATTGTATGATTGTGATTGTATGATTGTGATAGTATGATTGTGATTGTAAGATTGTGATTGTATGATTGTGATAGTGTGATTGTGATTGCATGATTTTGTATGTGTGATTGTGATTGTATGATTGTGATTCTGCGATTGTGATTGTATGATTGTGATTGTATGATTGTGATTGTATGATTGTGATAGTATGATTGTGATTGTATGGTTGTGATTGGATGATTGTGATTGTATGATTGCGATTGTATGATTGTGACTGTATGATTGTGATTGTATGATTGTGATTGTATGATTGTGATAGTATGATTGTGATTGTATGATTGTGATTGTATGACTGTGATTGTATGATTGTGATTATATGATTGTGATAGTATGATTGTGATTGTATGATTGTGATTGTATGACTGTGATTGTATGATTGTGATTGTGCGATTGTGATTGTACGATTGTGATTGTAAGATTGTGATTGTATGATTGTGATTGTATGACTGTGATGGTATGATTGTGATTGTGTGATTGTGATTGTATGATTGTGATAGTATGATTGTGATTGTATGATTGTGATTGTATGACTGTGATTGTATGATTGTGATTGTGCGATTGTGATTGTGCGACTGTGATTGTACGATTGTGATTGTACGATTGTGATTGTACGATTGTGATTGTATGGTTATGATTGAATGATTGTGATTGCATGATAGCGATTGTATGATTGTGATTGCATGATTTTGAATGTATGATTGTGATTGTATGATTGTGATTGTATGATTGTGATTGTATGATTGTGATTGTATGATTGTGATTGTATGATTGTGATTGTATGATTGTGATTGTATGATTGTGATAGTATGATTGCGATTGTATGATTTTGTATGTATGATTGTGATTGTATGGTTGTGATTGTATGATTGTGATTGTATGATTGTGATAGTATGATTGCGATTGTATGATTTTGTATGTATGATTGTGATTGTATGGTTGTGATTGTATGATTGCGATTGTATGATTGTGATTGTATGATTGTCATTGTATGATTATGATTGTATGATTGTGATTGCACGATTGTGATTGTATGATTGAGATTGCATGATTTTGTATGTATGATTGTGATTGTATGATTGTGATTGTATGATTGTGATTGTATGATTGTGATTGTATGATTGCGATTGTATGAATGCGATTGTATGATTGTGATTGCATGATTATGATTGTATGATTATGATTGTATGATATTGATTGTATGATTGTGATTGTACGATTGTGATTGTATGATTGTGATTGTATGATTGTGATTGTATGATTGTGTTTGGGAGATTGTAGTTGTATGATTGCGATTGTATGATTGTGATTGTGTGATTGTGATGTATGATTGTAATTGTATGATTATGATTGTATGATTGTGACTGTATGATTGTGATGGTATGATTGTGATTGTATGATTGCGATCGTATAATTGTGATTGTATGATTATGATTGTATGATTGTGATTGAATGATTGCGATTGTATGATTGTGATTGTATGATTATGATTGTATTTTTGTGATTGTATGATTGTGATTGTATGATTGTGATTGTATGATTGTGATTGCATGATTGTGATTGTATGATTGAGATTGCATGATTTTGTATGTATGATTGTGGTTGTATGATTATGATTGTATGATTGTGATTGTATGATTTATTTGGGAGATTGTATTTTGGAGATTGTAATTGTAGGATTGCGATTGTATGATTGTGATTGTATGATTGTGATTGTATGATTGTGATTGTATGATTGTGATTGTATGATTGCGATTGTATGATTGTGATTGTATGATTATGATTGTATGATTTTGATTGTATGATTGTGATTGTATGATTGTAATTGTATGATTATGATTGTATGATTGTGATTGTATGATTGTGATGGTATCATTGTGATTGTATGATTGCGGTAGTATGATTGCGATTGTATGACTGTGATTGTATGATTGCGATTGTATGATTATGATTGTATGATTGTGATTGTATGATTGTGATTGTATGATTATGATTGTATGGTTGTGACTGTATGGTTGTGACTGTATGATTAGGATTGTATGATTGTGATCGTATGATTGCGATTGTATGATTGTGATTGTATGATTATGATTGTATGATTGTGATTGTATGATTGTGATTGTAAGATTGTGATTGTATGACTGTGATTGTATGATTGTGATTGTATGATTGTGATTGTATGATTAGGATTGTATGATTGTGATAGTATGATTGTGATTGTATGATTGTGATTGTATGATTGTATTTGGGAGATTGTATTTTGGAGATTGTAATTGTATGATTGCGATTGTATGATTGTGATTGTATGATTGTGATTGTATGATTGTGATTGTATGACTGTGATTGTATGATTGTGAATGTATGATTGTGATTGTATGATTGTGATTGTATGATTGTGATTGTATGATTGTGATTGTATGATTGTAATTGTATGATTATGATTGTATGATTGTGATTGTATGATAGTGATGGTTTGATTGTGATTGTATGATTGCGATATTATGGTTGTGATTGTATGATTGTGATTGTATGATAGCGATTGTATGATTGTGATTGTATGATTATGATTGTATGATTGTATGATTGTGATTGTACGATTGTGATTGTACGATTGTGATTGTATGATTGCGATTGTATGATTGTGACTGTATGATTGTGATTGTATGATTGTGATTGTATGATTGTGATAGTATGATTGTGATTGTATGATTGTGATTGTATGACTGTGATTGTATGATTGTGATTATATGATTGTGATAGTATGATTGTGATTGTATGATTGTGATTGTATGACTGTGATTGTATGATTGTGATTGTGCGATTGTGATTGTACGATTGTGATTGTAAGATTGTGATTGTATGATTGTGATTGTATGACTGTGATGGTATGATTGTGATTGTGTGATTGTGATTGTATGATTGTGATAGTATGATTGTGATTGTATGATTGTGATTGTATGACTGTGATTGTATGATTGTGATTGTGCGATTGTGATTGTGCGATTGTGATTGTACGATTGTGATTGTACGATTGTGATTGTACGATTGTGATTGTATGGTTATGATTGAATGATTGTGATTGCATGATAGCGATTGTATGATTGTGATTGCATGATTTTGAATGTATGATTGTGATTGTATGATTGTGATTGTATGATTGTGATTGTATGATTGTGATTGTATGATTGTGATTGTATGATTGTGATTGTATGATTGTGATTGTGTGATTGTGATAGTATGATTGCGATTGTATGATTTTGTATGTATGATTGTGATTGTATGGTTGTGATTGTATGATTGTGATTGTATGATTGTGATAGTATGATTGCGATTGTATGATTTTGTATGTATGATTGTGATTGTATGGTTGTGATTGTATGATTGTGATTGTATGATTGTGATTGTATGATTGTCATTGTATGATTATGATTGTATGATTGTGATTGCACGATTGTGATTGTATGATTGAGATTGCATGATTTTGTATGTATGATTGTGATTGTATGATTGTGATTGTATGATTGTGATTGTATGATTGCGATTGTATGAATGCGATTGTATGATTGTGATTGCATGATTATGATTGTATGATTATGATTGTATGATATTGATTGTATGATTGTGATTGTACGATTGTGATTGTATGATTGTGATTGTATGATTGTGATTGTATGATTGTGTTTGGGAGACTGTAGTTGTATGATTGCGATTGTATGATTGTGATTGTGTGATTGTGATGTATGATTGTAATTGTATGATTATGATTGTATGATTGTGACTGTATGATTGTGATGGTATGATTGTGATTGTATGATTGCGATCGTATAATTGTGATTGTATGATTATGATTGTATGATTGTGATTGAATGATTGCGATTGTATGATTGTGATTGTATGATTATGATTGTATTTTTGTGATTGTATGATTGTGATTGTATGATTGTGATTGTATGATTGTGATTGTATGATTGTGATTGCATGATTGTGATTGTATGATTGAGATTGCATGATTTTGTATGTATGATTGTGGTTGTATGATTATGATTGTATGATTGTGATTGTATGATTTATTTGGGAGATTGTATTTTGGAGATTGTAATTGTAGGATTGCGATTGTATGATTGTGATTGTATGATTGTGATTGTATGATTGTGATTGTATGATTGTGATTGTATGATTGTGATTGTATGATTGTGATTGTATGATTGCGATTGTCTGATTGTGATTGTATGATTATGATTGTATGATTTTGATTGTATGATTGTGATTGTATGATTGTAATTGTATGATTATGATTGTATGATTGTGATTGTATGATTGTGATGGTATCATTGTGATTGTATGATTGCGGTAGTATGATTGCGATTGTATGATTGTGATTGTATGATTGCGATTGTATGATTATGATTGTATGATTGTGATTGTATGATTGTGATTGTATGATTATGATTGTATGGTTGTGACTGTATGGTTGTGACTGTATGATTAGGATTGTATGATTGTGATCGTATGATTGTGATTGTATGATTGTGATTGTATGATTATGATTGTATGATTGTGATTGTATGATTGTGATTGTAAGATTGTGATTGTATGACTGTGATTGTATGATTGTGATTGTATGATTGTGATTGTATGATTAGGATTGTATGATTGTGATAGTATGATTGTGATTGTATGATTGTGATTGTATGATTGTGATTGTATGATTGTGATTGTATGATTGTATTTGGGAGATTGTATTTTGGAGATTGTAATTGTATGATTGCGATTGTATGATTGTGATTGTATGATTGTGATTGTATGATTGTGATTGTATGATTGTGATTGTATGATTGTGATTGTATTATTGTGAATGTATGATTGTGATTGTATGATTGTGATTGTATGATTGCGATTGTATGATTGTGATTGTATGATTATGTATATATGATTGTGGTTGTATGATTATGATTGTATGATTGTGATTGTATGATTTATTTGGGAGATTGTATTTTGGAGATTGTAATTGTAGGATTGCGATTGTATGATTGTGATTGTATGATTGTGATTGTATGATTGTGTTTGGGAGATTGTAGTTGTATGATTGCGATTGTATGATTGTGATTGTGTGATTGTGATGTATGATTGTAATTGTATGATTATGATTGTATGATTGTGACTGTATGATTGTGATGATATGATTGTGATTGTATGGTTGCGATCGTATAATTGTGATTGTATGATTATGATTGTATGATTGTGATTGAATGATTGCGATTGTATGATTGTGATTGTATGATTATGATTGTATTTTTGTGATTGTATGATTGTGATTGTATGATTGTGATTGTATGATTGTGATTGTATGATTGTGATTGTATGATTGTGATTGTATGATTGTGTTTGGGAGATTGTAGTTGTATGATTGCGATTGTATGATTGTGATTGTGTGATTGTGATGTATGATTGTAATTGTATGATTATGATTGTATGATTGTGATTGTATGATTGTGATTGTATGATTGTGATTGTATGATTGCGATTGTATGAATGCGATTGTATGATTGTGATTGCATGATTATGATTGTATGATTATGATTGTATGATATTGATTGTATGATTGTGATTGTACGATTGTGATTGTATGATTGTGATTGTATGATTGTGATTGTATGATTGTGTTTGGGAGATTGTAGTTGTATGATTGCGATTGTATGATTGTGATTGTGTGATTGTGATGTATGATTGTAATTGTATGATTATGATTGTATGATTGTGACTGTATGATTGTGATGGTATGATTGTGATTGTATGATTGCGATCGTATAATTGTGATTGTATGATTATGATTGTATGATTGTGATTGAATGATTGCGATTGTATGATTGTGATTGTATGATTATGATTGTATTTTTGTGATTGTATGATTGTGATTGTATGATTGTGATTGTATGATTGTGATTGCATGATTGTGATTGTATGATTGAGATTGCATGATTTTGTATGTATGATTGTGGTTGTATGATTATGATTGTATGATTGTGATTGTATGATTTATTTGGGAGATTGTATTTTGGAGATTGTAATTGTAGGATTGCGATTGTATGATTGTGATTGTATGATTGTGATTGTATGATTGTGATTGTATGATTGTGATTGTATGATTGCGATTGTATGATTGTGATTGTATGATTATGATTGTATGATTTTGATTGTATGATTGTGATTGTATGATTGTAATTGTATGATTATGATTGTATGATTGTGATTGTATGATTGTGATGGTATCATTGTGATTGTATGATTGCGGTAGTATGATTGCGATTGTATGACTGTGATTGTATGATTGCGATTGTATGATTATGATTGTATGATTGTGATTGTATGATTGTGATTGTATGATTATGATTGTATGGTTGTGACTGTATGGTTGTGACTGTATGATTAGGATTGTATGATTGTGATCGTATGATTGCGATTGTATGATTGTGATTGTATGATTATGATTGTATGATTGTGATTGTATGATTGTGATTGTAAGATTGTGATTGTATGACTGTGATTGTATGATTGTGATTGTATGATTGTGATTGTATGATTAGGATTGTATGATTGTGATAGTATGATTGTGATTGTATGATTGTGATTGTATGATTGTATTTGGGAGATTGTATTTTGGAGATTGTAATTGTATGATTGCGATTGTATGATTGTGATTGTATGATTGTGATTGTATGATTGTGATTGTATGACTGTGATTGTATGATTGTGAATGTATGATTGTGATTGTATGATTGTGATTGTATGATTGTGATTGTATGATTGTGATTGTATGATTGTAATTGTATGATTATGATTGTATGATTGTGATTGTATGATAGTGATGGTTTGATTGTGATTGTATGATTGCGATATTATGGTTGTGATTGTATGATTGTGATTGTATGATAGCGATTGTATGATTGTGATTGTATGATTATGATTGTATGATTGTATGATTGTGATTGTACGATTGTGATTGTACGATTGTGATTGTATGATTGCGATTGTATGATTGTGACTGTATGATTGTGATTGTATGATTGTGATTGTATGATTGTGATAGTATGATTGTGATTGTATGATTGTGATTGTATGACTGTGATTGTATGATTGTGATTATATGATTGTGATAGTATGATTGTGATTGTATGATTGTGATTGTATGACTGTGATTGTATGATTGTGATTGTGCGATTGTGATTGTACGATTGTGATTGTAAGATTGTGATTGTATGATTGTGATTGTATGACTGTGATGGTATGATTGTGATTGTGTGATTGTGATTGTATGATTGTGATAGTATGATTGTGATTGTATGATTGTGATTGTATGACTGTGATTGTATGATTGTGATTGTGCGATTGTGATTGTGCGATTGTGATTGTACGATTGTGATTGTACGATTGTGATTGTACGATTGTGATTGTATGGTTATGATTGAATGATTGTGATTGCATGATAGCGATTGTATGATTGTGATTGCATGATTTTGAATGTATGATTGTGATTGTATGATTGTGATTGTATGATTGTGATTGTATGATTGTGATTGTATGATTGTGATTGTATGATTGTGATTGTATGATTGTGATTGTATGATTGTGATTGTGTGATTGTGATAGTATGATTGCGATTGTATGATTTTGTATGTATGATTGTGATTGTATGGTTGTGATTGTATGATTGTGATTGTATGATTGTGATAGTATGATTGCGATTGTATGATTTTGTATGTATGATTGTGATTGTATGGTTGTGATTGTATGATTGTGATTGTATGATTGTGATTGTATGATTGTCATTGTATGATTATGATTGTATGATTGTGATTGCACGATTGTGATTGTATGATTGAGATTGCATGATTTTGTATGTATGATTGTGATTGTATGATTGTGATTGTATGATTGTGATTGTATGATTGCGATTGTATGAATGCGATTGTATGATTGTGATTGCATGATTATGATTGTATGATTATGATTGTATGATATTGATTGTATGATTGTGATTGTACGATTGTGATTGTATGATTGTGATTGTATGATTGTGATTGTATGATTGTGTTTGGGAGACTGTAGTTGTATGATTGCGATTGTATGATTGTGATTGTGTGATTGTGATGTATGATTGTAATTGTATGATTATGATTGTATGATTGTGACTGTATGATTGTGATGGTATGATTGTGATTGTATGATTGCGATCGTATAATTGTGATTGTATGATTATGATTGTATGATTGTGATTGAATGATTGCGATTGTATGATTGTGATTGTATGATTATGATTGTATTTTTGTGATTGTATGATTGTGATTGTATGATTGTGATTGTATGATTGTGATTGTATGATTGTGATTGCATGATTGTGATTGTATGATTGAGATTGCATGATTTTGTATGTATGATTGTGGTTGTATGATTATGATTGTATGATTGTGATTGTATGATTTATTTGGGAGATTGTATTTTGGAGATTGTAATTGTAGGATTGCGATTGTATGATTGTGATTGTATGATTGTGATTGTATGATTGTGATTGTATGATTGTGATTGTATGATTGTGATTGTATGATTGTGATTGTATGATTGCGATTGTATGATTGTGATTGTATGATTATGATTGTATGATTTTGATTGTATGATTGTGATTGTATGATTGTAATTGTATGATTATGATTGTATGATTGTGATTGTATGATTGTGATGGTATCATTGTGATTGTATGATTGCGGTAGTATGATTGCGATTGTATGATTGTGATTGTATGATTGCGATTGTATGATTATGATTGTATGATTGTGATTGTATGATTGTGATTGTATGATTATGATTGTATGGTTGTGACTGTATGGTTGTGACTGTATGATTAGGATTGTATGATTGTGATCGTATGATTGTGATTGTATGATTGTGATTGTATGATTATGATTGTATGATTGTGATTGTATGATTGTGATTGTAAGATTGTGATTGTATGACTGTGATTGTATGATTGTGATTGTATGATTGTGATTGTATGATTAGGATTGTATGATTGTGATAGTATGATTGTGATTGTATGATTGTGATTGTATGATTGTGATTGTATGATTGTGATTGTATGATTGTATTTGGGAGATTGTATTTTGGAGATTGTAATTGTATGATTGCGATTGTATGATTGTGATTGTATGATTGTGATTGTATGATTGTGATTGTATGATTGTGATTGTATGATTGTGATTGTATTATTGTGAATGTATGATTGTGATTGTATGATTGTGATTGTATGATTGCGATTGTATGATTGTGATTGTATCATTATGTATATATGATTGTGGTTGTATGATTATGATTGTATGATTGTGATTGTATGATTTATTTGGGAGATTGTATTTTGGAGATTGTAATTGTAGGATTGCGATTGTATGATTGTGATTGTATGATTGTGATTGTATGATTGTGTTTGGGAGATTGTAGTTGTATGATTGCGATTGTATGATTGTGATTGTGTGATTGTGATGTATGATTGTAATTGTATGATTATGATTGTATGATTGTGACTGTATGATTGTGATGATATGATTGTGATTGTATGGTTGCGATCGTATAATTGTGATTGTATGATTATGATTGTATGATTGTGATTGAATGATTGCGATTGTATGATTGTGATTGTATGATTATGATTGTATTTTTGTGATTGTATGATTGTGATTGTATGATTGTGATTGTATGATTGTGATTGTATGATTGTGATTGTATGATTGTGATTGTATGATTGTGATTGTATGATTGTGATTGCATGATTGTGATTGTATGATTGAGATTGCATGATTTTGTATGTATGATTGTGGTTGTATGATTATGATTGTATGATTGTGATTGTATGATTTATTTGGGAGATTGTATTTTGGAGATTGTAATTGTAGGATTGCGATTGTATGATTGTGATTGTATGATTGTGATTGTATGATTGTGATTGTATGATTGTGATTGTATGATTGTGATTGTATGATTGCGATTGTATGATTGTGATTGTATGATTATGATTGTATGATTTTGATTGTATGATTGTGATTGTATGATTGTAATTGTATGATTATGATTGTATGATTGTGATTGTATGATTGTGATGGTATCATTGTGATTGTATGATTGCGGTAGTATGATTGCGATTGTATGACTGTGATTGTATGATTGCGATTGTATGATTATGATTGTATGATTGTGATTGTATGATTGTGATTGTATGATTATGATTGTATGGTTGTGACTGTATGGTTGTGACTGTATGATTAGGATTGTATGATTGTGATCGTATGATTGTGATTGTATGATTGTGATTGTATGATTATGATTGTATGATTGTGATTGTATGATTGTGATTGTAAGATTGTGATTGTATGACTGTGATTGTATGATTGTGATTGTATGATTGTGATTGTATGAATAGGATTGTATGATTGTGATAGTATGATTGTGATTGTATGATTGTGATTGTATGATTGTGATTGTATGATTGTGATTGTATGATTGTATTTGGGAGATTGTATTTTGGAGATTGTAATTGTATGATTGCGATTGTATGATTGTGATTGTATGATTGTGATTGTATGATTGCGATTGTATGATTGTGATTGTATGATTGTGAATGTATGATTGTGATTGTATGATTGTGATTGTATGATTGTGATTGTATGATTGTGATTGTATGATTGTAATTGTATGATTATGATTGTATGATTGTGATTGTATGATAGTGATGGTTTGATTGTGATTGTATGATTGCGATATTATGGTTGTGATTGTATGATTGTGATTGTATGATAGCGATTGTATGATTGTGATTGTATGATTATGATTGTATGATTGTATGATTGTGATTGTATGATTATGATTGTATGGTTGTGATTGTATGATTGTAATGGTATGATTGCGATTGTATGATTGCGATAGTGTGATTGTGATTGTATGATTGTGATTGTATGATTGTCATTGTCTGATTATGATTGTATGATTGTGATTGCATGATTGTGATTGTATGATTGTGATAGTATGATTGTGATTGCATGATTTTGTATGTATGATTGTGATTGTATGATTGTGATTGTATGATTGTGATAGTATGATTGTGATTGTAAGATTGTGATTGTATGATTGTCATTGTATGATTATGGTTGTATGATTGTGATTGCATGATTGTGATTGTATGATTGTGATTGCATGATTTTGAATGTATGATTGTGATTGTATGATTGTGATTGTATGATTGTGATTGCATGATAGTGATAATATGATTGTGAATGTATGATTGTGATTGTATGTCTGTGATTGTATGATTGTGATTGTATGATAGTGATTGTATGATTGTGATTGTATGATTCTCATAGTATGATTGTGATTGTATGATTGTGATTGTATGATTGTGATTGTATGATTGTATTTGGGAGATTGTATTTGGAAGATTGTAATTGTATGATTGTGATTGTATGATTGTGATTGTATGATTAGGATAGTATGATTGTGATTGTGTGATTGTGATTGTATGACTGTGATTGTATGATTGTGATTGTATGATTGTGATTGTATGATTGTGACAGTATGATTGTGATTGTATGACTGTGATTGTATGATTGTGATTCTGCGATTGTGATTGTATGATTGTGATTGTATGATTGTGATTGTATGATTGTGATAGTATGATTGTGATTGTATGATTGTGATTGGATGATTGTGATTGTATGATTGTGATTGTATGATTGTGATTGTATGATTGTGATAGTATGATTGTGATTGTAAGATTGTGATTGTATGATTGTGATAGTGTGATTGTGATTGCATGATTTTGTATGTATGATTGTGATTGTATGATTGTGATTGCATGATTGTGATAGTATGATTGTGATTGTAAGATTGTGATTGTATGATTGTCATTGTATGATTATGGTTGTATGATTGTGATTGCATGATTGTGATTGTATGATTGTGATTGCATGATTTTGAATGTATGATTGTGATTGTATGATTGTGATTGTATGATTGTGATTGCATGATTGTGATAATATGATTGTGAATGTATGATTGTGATTGTATGTCTGTGATTGTATGATTGTGATTGTATGATAGTGATTGTATGATTGTGATTGTATGATTCTCATAGTATGATTGTGATTGTATGATTGTGATTGTATGATTGTGATTGTATGATTGTATTTGGGAGATTGTATTTGGGAGATTGTAATTGTATGATTGCGATTGTATGATTGAGATTGTATGATTGTGATTGTATGATCGTGATTGTATGATTGTGATAGGATGATTGTGATTCTGCGATTGTGATTGTATGATTGTGATTGAATGATTGTGATAGTATGATTGTGATTGTATGATTGTGATTGGATGATTGTGATTGTATGATTGTGATTGTATGATTGTGATTGTATGATTGTGATTGTATGATTGTGGTTGTATGATTGTGATTGTATGATTGTATTTGGGAGATTCTGATTGTATGATTGCGATTGTATGATTGTGATTGTATGATTGTGATTGTATGATTGTGATTGTATGCTAGCGATTGTATGATTGTGATTGTATGATTGTGATTGTATGATTGTGATTGTATGATTTTGATTGTATGATTGTGATAGTATGATTGTAATTGTATGATTATGATTGTATGATTGTGATTGTATGATTGTGATGGTATGATTGTGATTGTATGATTGCGATAGTATGATTGTGATTGTATGATTGTGATTGTATGATTGTGATTGTATGATTGCGATTGTATGATTGTGATTGTATGATTATGATTGTATTATTGTGGTTGTATGATTATGATTGTAAGGTTGTGATTATATGATTGTGATGGTATGATTGTGATTGTATGATTGCGATTGTATGATTGTGATTGTATGATTGTGATTGTATGATTGTGATAGTATGATTGTGATAGTATGACTGTGATTGTATGACTGTGATTGTATGATTGTGATTGTATGATTGTTATTGTCTGATTGTGGTTGTATGATTGTGATTGTATGATTGTGATTGTATGATTCTCATTGTATGATTATGATTGTATGATTGTGATTGCATGATTGTGATTTTATGATTGAGATTGCATGATTTTGTATGTATGATTGTGATTGTATGATTGTGATTGTATGATTGTGATAGTATGATTGTGATTGTAAGATTGTGATTGTATGATTGTCATTTTATGATTATGGTTGTATGATTGTGATTGCATGATTGTGATTGTATGACTGCGATTGCATGATTTTGAATGTATGATTGTGATTGTATGATTGTGATTGTATGATTGTGATTGTATGATTGTGATAATATGATTGTGAATGTATGATTATGATTGTATGTCTGTGATTGTATGATTGTGATCGTATGATAGTGATTGTATGATTGTGATTGTATGATTCTGATAGTATGATTGTGATTGTATGATTGTGATTGTATGATTGTGATTGTATGATTGTGATTGTATGATTGTGATTGTATGATTGTATTTGGGAGATTGTATTTGGGAGATTGTAATTGTATGATTGCGATTGTATGATTGAGATTGTATGATTGTGATTGTATGATTGTGATTGTATGATCGTGATAGTATGATTGTGATTGTGTGATTGTGATTGTATGACTGTGATTGTATGATTGTGATTGTATGATTGTGATTGTATGATTGTGATAGTATGATTGTGATTGTATGATTGTGATTGTATGACTGTGATGGTATGATTGTGATTGTGTGACTGTGATTGTATGATTGTGATAGTATGATTGTGATTGTATGATTGTGATTGTATGACTGTGATTGTATGATTGTGATTGTGCGATTGTGATTGTGCGATTGTGATTGTACGATTGTGATTGTACGATTGTGATTGTACGATTGTGATTGTGTGGTTATGATTGAATGATTGTGATTGCATGATAGCGATTGTATGATTGTGATTGCATGATTTTGAATGTATGATTGTGATTGTATGATTGTGATAGTATGATTGTGATTGTATGATTGTGATTGTATGACTGTGATTGTATGATTGTGATTATATGATTGTGATAGTATGATTGTGATTGTATGATTGTGATTGTATGACTGTGATTGTATGATTGTGATTGTGCGATTGTGATTGTACGATTGTGATTGTAAGATTGTGATTGTATGATTGTGATTGTATGACTGTGATGGTATGATTGTGATTGTGTGATTGTGATTGTATGATTGTGATAGTATGATTGTGATTGTATGATTGTGATTGTATGACTGTGATTGTATGATTGTGATTGTGCGATTGTGATTGTGCGATTGTGATTGTACGATTGTGATTGTACGATTGTGATTGTACGATTGTGATTGTATGGTTATGATTGAATGATTGTGATTGCATGATAGCGATTGTATGATTGTGATTGCATGATTTTGAATGTATGATTGTGATTGTATGATTGTGATTGTATGATTGTGATTGTATGATTGTGATTGTATGATTGTGATTGTATGATTGTGATTGTATGATTGTGATTGTATGATTGTGATTGTATGATTGTGATAGTATGATTGCGATTGTATGATTTTGTATGTATGATTGTGATTGTATGATTGTGATTGTATGATTGTGATTGTATGATTGTGATTGTATGATTGTGATTGTGTGATTGTGATAGTATGATTGCGATTGTATGATTTTGTATGTATGATTGTGATTGTATGGTTGTGATTGTATGATTGTGATTGTATGATTGTGATAGTATGATTGCGATTGTATGATTTTGTATGTATGATTGTGATTGTATGGTTGTGATTGTATGATTGTGATTGTATGATTGTGATAGTATGATTGCGATTGTATGATTTTGTATGTATGATTGTGATTGTAAGATTGTGATTGTATGATTGTGATTGTATGACTGTGATGGTATGATTGTGATTGTGTGATTGTGATTGTATGATTGTGATTATATGATTGTGATAGTATGATTGTGATTGTATGATTGTGATTGTATGACTGTGATTGTATGATTGTGATTGTGTGATTGTGATTGTATGATTGTGATAGTATGATTGTGATTGTATGATTGTGATTGTATGACTGTGATTGTATGATTGTGATTGTGCGATTGTGATTGTGCGATTGTGATTGTGCGATTGTGATTGTACGATTGTGATTGTACGATTGTGATTGTACGATTGTGATTGTACGATTGTGATTGTATGGTTATGATTGAATGATTGTGATTGCATGATAGCGATTGTATGATTGTGATTGCATGATTTTGAATGTATGATTGTGATTGTATGATTGTGATTGTATGATTGTGATTGTATGATTGTGATTGTATGATTGTGATTGTATGATTGTGATTGTATGATTGTGATTGTATGATTGTGATTGTATGATTGTGATAGTATGATTGCGATTGTATGATTTTGTATGTATGATTGTGATTGTATGATTGTGATTGTATGATTGTGATTGTATGATTGTGATTGTATGATTGTGATTGTATGATTGTGATTGTGTGATTGTGATAGTATGATTGCGATTGTATGATTTTGTATGTATGATTGTGATTGTATGGTTGTGATTGTATGATTGTGATTGTATGATTGTGATAGTATGATTGCGATTGTATGATTTTGTATGTATGATTGTGATTGTATGGTTGTGATTGTATGATTGTGATTGTATGATTGTGATTGTATGATTGTCATTGTATGATTATGATTGTATGATTGTGATTGCACGATTGTGATTGTATGATTGAGATTGCATGATTTTGTATGTATGATTGTGATTGTATGATTGTGATTGTATGATTGTGATTGTATGATTGCGATTGTATGAATGCGATTGTATGATTGTGATTGCATGATTATGATTGTATGATTGTGATTGTATGATATTGATTGTATGATTGTGATTGTACGATTGTGATTGTATGATTGTGATTGTATGATTGTGATTGTATGATTGTGTTTGGGAGATTGTAGTTGTATGATTGCGATTGTATGATTGTGATTGTGTGATTGTGATGTATGATTGTAATTGTATGATTATGATTGTATGATTGTGACTGTATGATTGTGATGGTATGATTGTGATTGTATGATTGCGATCGTATAATTGTGATTGTATGATTATGATTGTATGATTGTGATTGAATGATTGCGATTGTATGATTGTGATTGTATGATTATGATTGTATTTTTGTGATTGTATGATTGTGATTGTATGATTGTGATTGTATGATTGTGATTGTATGATTGTGATTGTATGATTGTGATTGCATGATTGTGATTGTATGATTGAGATTGCATGATTTTGTATGTATGATTGTGGTTGTATGATTATGATTGTATGATTGTGATTGTATGATTTATTTGGGAGATTGTATTTTGGAGATTGTAATTGTAGGATTGCGATTGTATGATTGTGATTGTATGATTGTGATTGTATGATTGTGATTGTATGATTGTGATTGTATGATTGCGATTGTATGATTGTGATTGTATGATTATGATTGTATGATTTTGATTGTATGATTGTGATTGTATGATTGTAATTGTATGATTATGATTGTATGATTGTGATTGTATGATTGTGATGGTATCATTGTGATTGTATGATTGCGGTAGTATGATTGCGATTGTATGATTGTGATTGTATGATTGCGATTGTATGATTATGATTGTATGATTGTGATTGTATGATTGTGATTGTATGATTATGATTGTATGGTTGTGACTGTATGGTTGTGACTGTATGATTAGGATTGTATGATTGTGATCGTATGATTGTGATTGTATGATTGTGATTGTATGATTATGATTGTATGATTGTGATTGTATGATTGTGATTGTAAGATTGTGATTGTATGACTGTGATTGTATGATTGTGATTGTATGATTGTGATTGTATGATTAGGATTGTATGATTGTGATAGTATGATTGTGATTGTATGATTGTGATTGTATGATTGTGATTGTATGATTGTATTTGGGAGATTGTATTTTGGAGATTGTAATTGTATGATTGCGATTGTATGATTGTGATTGTATGATTGTGATTGTATGATTGTGATTGTATGATTGTGATTGTATGATTGTGATTGTATGATTGTGATTGTATGATTGTGAATGTATGATTGTGATTGTATGATTGTGATTGTATGATTGTAATAGTATGATTATGATTGTATGATTGTGATTGTATGATAGTGATGGTTTGATTGTGATTGTATGATTGCGATATTATGGTTGTGATTGTATGATTGTGATTGTATGATAGCGATTGTATGATTGTGATTGTATGATAGCGATTGTATGATTGTGATTGTATGATTATGATTGTATGATTGTATGATTGTGATTGTATGATTATGATTGTATGGTTGTGATTGTATGATTGTAATGGTATGATTGCGATTGTATGATTGCGATAGTGTGATTGTGATTGTATGATTGTGATTGTATGATTGTCATTGTCTGATCTTGATTGTATGATTGTGATTGCATGATTGTGATTGTATGATTGTGATAGTATGATTGTGATTGCATGATTTTGTATGTATGATTGTGATTGTATGATTGTGATTGTATGATTGTGATAGTATGATTGTGATTGTAAGATTGTGATTGTATGATTGTCATTGTATGATTATGGTTGTATGATTGTGATTGCATGATTGTGATTGTATGATTGTGATTGCATGATTTTGAATGTATGATTGTGATTGTATGATTGTGATTGTATGATTGTGATTGCATGATTGTGATAATATGATTGTGAATGTATGATTGTGATTGTATGTCTGTGATTGTATGATTGTGATTGTATGATAGTGGTTGTATGATTGTGATTGTATGATTCTCATAGTATGATTGTGATTGTATGATTGTGATTGTATGATTGTGATTGTATGATTGTATTTGGGAGATTGTATTTGGGAGATTGTAATTGTATGATTGTGATTGTATGATTGTGATTGTATGATTAGGATAGTATGATTGTGATTGTGTGATTGTGATTGTATGACTGTGATTGTATGATTGTGATTGTATGATTGTGATTGTATGATTGTGACAGTATGATTGTGATTGTATGACTGTGATTGTATGATTGTGATTCTGCGATTGTGATTGTATGATTGTGATTGTATGATTGTGATTGTATGATTGTGATAGTATGATTGTGATTGTATGATTGTGATTGGATGATTGTGATTGTATGATTGCGATTGTATGATTGTGACTGTATGATTGTGATTGTATGATTGTGATTGTATGATTGTGATAGTATGATTGTGATTGTATGATTGTGATTGTATGACTGTGATTGTATGATTGTGATTATATGATTGTGATAGTATGATTGTGATTGTAAGATTGTGATTGTATGATTGTGATTGTATGACTGTGATGGTATGATTGTGATTGTGTGATTGTGATTGTATGATTGTGATAGTATGATTGTGATTGTATGATTGTGATTGTATGATAGCGATTGTATGATTGTGATTGCATGATTTTGAATGTATGATTGTGATTGTATGATTGTGATTGTATGATTGTGATTGTATGATTGTGATTGTATGATTGTGATTGTATGATTGTGATTGTATGATTGTGATTGTATGATTGTGATAGTATGATTGCGATTGTATGATTTTGTATGTATGATTGTGATTGTATGATTGTGATTGTATGATTGTGATTGTATGATTGTGATTGTATGATTGTGATTGTATGATTGTGATTGTGTGATTGTGATAGTATGATTGCGATTGTATGATTTTGTATGTATGATTGTGATTGTATGGTTGTGATTGTATGATTGTGATTGTATGATTGTGATAGTATGATTGCGATTGTATGATTTTGTATGTATGATTGTGATTGTATGGTTGTGATTGTATGATTGTGATTGTATGATTGTGATTGTATGATTGTCATTGTATGATTATGATTGTATGATTGTGATTGCACGATTGTGATTGTATGATTGAGATTGCATGATTTTGTATGTATGATTGTGATTGTATGATTGTGATTGTATGATTGTGATTGTATGATTGCGATTGTATGAATGCGATTGTATGATTGTGATTGCATGATTATGATTGTATGATTGTGATTGTATGATATTGATTGTATGATTGTGATTGTACGATTGTGATTGTATGATTGTGATTGTATGATTGTGTTTGGGAGATTGTAGTTGTATGATTGCGATTGTATGATTGTGATTGTGTGATTGTGATGTATGATTGTAATTGTATGATTATGATTGTATGATTGTGACTGTATGATTGTGATGGTATGATTGTGATTGTATGATTGCGATCGTATAATTGTGATTGTATGATTATGATTGTATGATTGTGATTGAATGATTGCGATTGTATGATTGTGATTGTATGATTATGATTGTATTTTTGTGATTGTATGATTGTGATTGTATGATTGTGATTGTATGATTGTGATTGTATGATTGTGATTGTATGATTGTGATTGCATGATTGTGATTGTATGATTGAGATTGCATGATTTTGTATGTATGATTGTGGTTGTATGATTATGATTGTATGATTGTGATTGTATGATTTATTTGGGAGATTGTATTTTGGAGATTGTAATTGTAGGATTGCGATTGTATGATTGTGATTGTATGATTGTGATTGTATGATTGTGATTGTATGATTGTGATTGTATGATTGCGATTGTATGATTGTGATTGTATGATTATGATTGTATGATTTTGATTGTATGATTGTGATTGTATGATTGTAATTGTATGATTATGATTGTATGATTGTGATTGTATGATTGTGATGGTATCATTGTGATTGTATGATTGCGGTAGTATGATTGCGATTGTATGATTGTGATTGTATGATTGCGATTGTATGATTATGATTGTATGATTGTGATTGTATGATTGCGATTGTATGATTGTGATTGTATGATTGTGATTGTATGATTGTGATTGTATGATTGTGATTGTATGATTGTGATTGTATGATTGTGAATGTATGATTGTGATTGTATGATTGTGATTGTATGATTGTGATTGTATGATTGTAATAGTATGATTATGATTGTATGATTGTGATTGTATGATAGTGATGGTTTGATTGTGATTGTATGATTGCGATATTATGGTTGTGATTGTATGATTGTGATTGTATGATAGCGATTGTATGATTGTGATTGTATGATTATGATTGTATGATTGTATGATTGTGATTGTATGATTATGATTGTATGGTTGTGATTGTATGATTGTAATGGTATGATTGCGATTGTATGATTGCGATAGTGTGATTGTGATTGTATGATTGTGATTGTATGATTGTCATTGTCTGATCTTGATTGTATGATTGTGATTGCATGATTGTGATTGTATGATTGTGATAGTATGATTGTGATTGCATGATTTTGTATGTATGATTGTGATTGTATGATTGTGATTGTATGATTGTGATAGTATGATTGTGATTGTAAGATTGTGATTGTATGATTGTCATTGTATGATTATGGTTGTATGATTGTGATTGCATGATTGTGATTGTATGATTGTGATTGCATGATTTTGAATGTATGATTGTGATTGTATGATTGTGATTGTATGATTGTGATTGCATGATTGTGATAATATGATTGTGAATGTATGATTGTGATTGTATGTCTGTGATTGTATGATTGTGATTGTATGATAGTGGTTGTATGATTGTGATTGTATGATTCTCATAGTATGATTGTGATTGTATGATTGTGATTGTATGATTGTGATTGTATGATTGTATTTGGGAGATTGTATTTGGGAGATTGTAATTGTATGATTGTGATTGTATGATTGTGATTGTATGATTAGGATAGTATGATTGTGATTGTGTGATTGTGATTGTATGACTGTGATTGTATGATTGTGATTGTATGATTGTGATTGTATGATTGTGACAGTATGATTGTGATTGTATGACTGTGATTGTATGATTGTGATTCTGCGATTGTGATTGTATGATTGTGATTGTATGATTGTGATTGTATGATTGTGATAGTATGATTGTGATTGTATGATTGTGATTAGATGATTGTGATTGTGTGATTGTGATTGTATGATTGTGATAGTATGATTGTGATTGTATGATTGTGATTGTATGACTGTGATTGTATGGTTGTGATTGTGCGATTGTGATTGTGCGATTGTGATTGTACGATTGTGATTGTACGATTGTGATTGTACGATTGTGATTGTATGGTTATGATTGAATGATTGTGATTGCATGATAGCGATTGTATGATTGTGATTGCATGATTTTAAATGTATGATTGTGATTGTATGATTGTGATTGTATGATTGTGATTGTATGATTGTGATTGTATGATTGTGATTGTATGATTGTGATTGTATGATTGTGATTGTATGATTGTGATTGTATGATTGTGATTGTATGATTGTGATAGTATGATTGCGATTGTATGATTTTGTATGTATGATTGTGATTGTATGGTTGTGATTGTATGATTGTGATTGTATGATTGTGATAGTATGATTGCGATTGTATGATTTTGTATGTATGATTGTGATTGTATGGTTGTGATTGTATGATTGTGATTGTATGATTGTGATTGTATGATTGTGATTGTATGATTGTGATTGTATGATTGTGATTGCATGATTGTGATTGTATGATTGAGATGTATGATTGTAATTGTATGATTATGATTGTATGATTGTGACTGTATGATTGTGATGGTATGATTGTGATTGTATGAATGCGATTGTATGATTGTGATTGCATGATTATGATTGTATGATTATGATTGTATGATATTGATTGTATGATTGTGATTGTACGATTGTAATTGTATGATTGTGATTGTAATTGTGATTGTGTGATTGTGATGTATGATTGTAATTGTATGATTATGATTGTATGATTGTGACTGTATGATTGTGATGGTATGATTGTGATTGTATGATTGCGATCGTATAATTGTGATTGTATGATTATGATTGTATGATTGTGATTGAATGATTGCGATTGTATGATTGTGATTGTATGATTATGATTGTATTTTTGTGATTGTATGATTGTGATTGTATGATTGTGATTGTATGATTGTGATTGTATGATTGTGATTGCATGATTGTGATTGTATGATTGAGATTGCATGATTTTGTATGTATGATTGTGGTTGTATGATTATGATTGTATGATTGTGATTGTATGATTTATTTGGGAGATTGTATTTTGGAGATTGTAATTGTAGGATTGCGATTGTATGATTGTGATTGTATGATTGTGATTGTATGATTGTGATTGTATGATTGTGATTGTATGATTGCGATTGTATGATTGTGATTGTATGATTATGATTGTATGATTTTGATTGTATGATTGTGATTGTATGATTGTAATTGTATGATTATGATTGTATGATTGTGATTGTATGATTGTGATGGTATCATTGTGATTGTATGATTACGGTAGTATGATTGCGATTGTATGACTGTGATTGTATGATTGCGATTGTATGATTATGATTGTATGATTGTGATTGTATGATTGTGATTGTATGATTATGATTGTATGGTTGTGACTGTATGGTTGTGACTGTATGATTAGGATTGTATGATTGTGATCGTATGATTGTGATTGTATGATTGTGATTGTATGATTATGATTGTATGATTGTGATTGTATGATTGTGATTGTAAGATTGTGATTGTATGACTGTGATTGTATGATTGTGATTGTATGATTGTGATTGTATGATTAGGATTGTATGATTGTGATAGTATGATTGTGATTGTATGATTGTGATTGTATGATTGTATTTGGGAGATTGTATTTTGGAGATTGTAATTGTATGATTGCGATTGTATGATTGTGATTGTATGATTGTGATTGTAGGATTGTGATTGTATGACTGTGATTGTATGATTGTGAATGTATGATTGTGATTGTATGATTGTGATTGTATGATTGTGATTGTATGATTGTGATTGTATGATTGTAATTGTATGATTATGATTGTATGATTGTGATTGTATGATAGTGATGGTTTGATTGTGATTGTATGATTGCGATATTATGGTTGTGATTGTATGATTGTGATTGTATGATAGCGATTGTATGATTGTGATTGTATGATTATGATTGTATGATTGTATGATTGTGATTGTACGATCGTGATTGTACGATTGTGATTGTATGATTGCGATTGTATGATTGTGACTGTATGATTGTGATTGTATGATTGTGATTGTATGATTGTGATAGTATGATTGTGATTGTATGATTGTGATTGTATGACTGTGATTGTATGATTGTGATTATATGATTGTGATAGTATGATTGTGATTGTATGATTGTGATTGTATGACTGTGATTGTATGATTGTGATTGTGCGATTGTGATTGTACGATTGTGATTGTAAGATTGTGATTGTATGATTGTGATTGTATGACTGTGATGGTATGATTGTGATTGTGTGACTGTGATTGTATGATTGTGATAGTATGATTGTGATTGTATGATTGTGATTGTATGACTGTGATTGTATGATTGTGATTGTGCGATTGTGATTGTGCGATTGTGATTGTACGATTGTGATTGTACGATTGTGATTGTACGATTGTGATTGTGTGGTTATGATTGAATGATTGTGATTGCATGATAGCGATTGTATGATTGTGATTGCATGATTTTGAATGTATGATTGTGATTGTATGATTGTGATAGTATGATTGTGATTGTATGATTGTGATTGTATGACTGTGATTGTATGATTGTGATTATATGATTGTGATAGTATGATTGTGATTGTATGATTGTGATTGTATGACTGTGATTGTATGATTGTGATTGTGCGATTGTGATTGTACGATTGTGATTGTAAGATTGTGATTGTATGATTTTGATTGTATGACTGTGATGGTATGATTGTGATTGTGTGATTGTGATTGTATGATTGTGATAGTATGATTGTGATTGTATGATTGTGATTGTATGACTGTGATTGTATGATTGTGATTGTGCGATTGTGATTGTGCGATTGTGATTGTACGATTGTGATTGTACGATTGTGATTGTACGATTGTGATTGTATGGTTATGATTGAATGATTGTGATTGCATGATAGCGATTGTATGATTGTGATTGCATGATTTTGAATGTATGATTGTGATTGTATGATTGTGATTGTATGATTGTGATTGTATGATTGTGATTGTATGATTGTGATTGTATGATTGTGATTGTATGATTGTGATTGTATGATTGTGATTGTATGATTGTGATAGTATGATTGCGATTGTATGATTTTGTATGTATGATTGTGATTGTATGGTTGTGATTGTATGATTGTGATTGTATGATTGTGATTGTATGATTGTCATTGTATGATTATGATTGTATGATTGTGATTGCACGATTGTGATTGTATGATTGAGATTGCATGATTTTGTATGTATGATTGTGATTGTATGATTGTGATTGTATGATTGTGATTGTATGATTGCGATTGTATGAATGCGATTGTATGATTGTGATTGCATGATTATGATTGTATGATTGTGATTGTATGATATTGATTGTATGATTGTGATTGTACGATTGTGATTGTATGATTGTGATTGTATGATTGTGATTGTATGATTGTGTTTGGGAGATTGTAGTTGTATGATTGCGATTGTATGATTGTGATTGTGTGATTGTGATGTATGATTGTAATTGTATGATTATGATTGTATGATTGTGACTGTATGATTGTGATGGTATGATTGTGATTGTATGATTGCGATCGTATAATTGTGATTGTATGATTATGATTGTATGATTGTGATTGAATGATTGCGATTGTATGATTGTGATTGTATGATTATGATTGTATTTTTGTGATTGTATGATTGTGATTGTATGATTGTGATTGTATGATTGTGATTGTATGATTGTGATTGTATGATTGTGATTGCATGATTGTGATTGTATGATTGAGATTGCATGATTTTGTATGTATGATTGTGGTTGTATGATTATGATTGTATGATTGTGATTGTATGATTTATTTGGGAGATTGTATTTTGGAGATTGTAATTGTAGGATTGCGATTGTATGATTGTGATTGTATGATTGTGATTGTATGATTGTGATTGTATGATTGTGATTGTATGATTGTGATTGTATGATTGCGATTGTATGATTGTGATTGTATGATTATGATTGTATGATTTTGATTGTATGATTGTGATTGTATGATTGTAATTGTATGATTATGATTGTATGATTGTGATTGTATGATTGTGATGGTATCATTGTGATTGTATGATTGCGGTAGTATGATTGCGATTGTATGATTGTGATTGTATGATTGCGATTGTATGATTATGATTGTATGATTGTGATTGTATGATTGTGATTGTATGATTATGATTGTATGGTTGTGACTGTATGGTTGTGACTGTATGATTAGGATTGTATGATTGTGATCGTATGATTGTGATTGTATGATTGTGATTGTATGATTATGATTGTATGATTGTGATTGTATGATTGTGATTGTAAGATTGTGATTGTATGACTGTGATTGTATGATTGTGATTGTATGATTGTGATTGTATGATTAGGATTGTATGATTGTGATAGTATGATTGTGATTGTATGATTGTGATTGTATGATTGTGATTGTATGATTGTATTTGGGAGATTGTATTTTGGAGATTGTAATTGTATGATTGCGATTGTATGATTGTGATTGTATGATTGTGATTGTATAATTGTGATTGTATGATTGTGATTGTATGATTGTGAATGTATGATTGTGATTGTATGATTGTGATTGTATGATTGTGATTGTATGATTGTGATTGTATGATTGTAATAGTATGATTATGATTGTATGATTGTGATTGTATGATAGTGATGGTTTGATTGTGATTGTATGATTGCGATATTATGGTTGTGATTGTATGATTGTGATTGTATGATAGCGATTGTATGATTGTGATTGTATGATTATGATTGTATGATTGTATGATTGTGATTGTATGATTATGATTGTATGGTTGTGATTGTATGATTGTAATGGTATGATTGCGATTGTATGATTGCGATAGTGTGATTGTGATTGTATGATTGTGATTGTATGATTGTCATTGTCTGATCTTGATTGTATGATTGTGATTGCATGATTGTGATTGTATGATTGTGATAGTATGATTGTGATTGCATGATTTTGTATGTATGATTTTGATTGTATGATTGTGATTGTATGATTGTGATAGTATGATTGTGATTGTAAGATTGTGATTGTATGATTGTCATTGTATGATTATGGTTGTATGATTGTGATTGCATGATTGTGATTGTATGATTGTGATTGCATGATTTTGAATGTATGATTGTGATTGTATGATTGTGATTGTATGATTGTGATTGCATGATTGTGATAATATGATTGTGAATGTATGATTGTGATTGTATGTCTGTGATTGTATGATTGTGATTGTATGATAGTGGTTGTATGATTGTGATTGTATGATTCTCATAGTATGATTGTGATTGTATGATTGTGATTGTATGATTGTGATTGTATGATTGTATTTGGGAGATTGTATTTGGGAGATTGTAATTGTATGATTGTGATTGTATGATTGTGATTGTATGATTAGGATAGTATGATTGTGATTGTGTGATTGTGATTGTATGACTGTGATTGTATGATTGTGATTGTATGATTGTGATTGTATGATTGTGACAGTATGATTGTGATTGTATGAATGTGATTGTATGATTGTGATTCTGCGATTGTGATTGTATGATTGTGATTGTATGATTGTGATTGTATGATTGTGATAGTATGATTGTGATTGTATGATTGTGATTGGATGATTGTGATTGTATGATTGTGATTGTATGATTGTGATTGTATGATTGTGATTGTATGATTGTGATAGTATGATTGTGATTGTAAGATTGTGATTGTATGATTGTGATAGTGTGATTGTGATTGCATGATTTTGTATGTGTGATTGTGATTGTATGATTGTGATTCTGCGATTGTGATTGTATGATTGTGATTGTATGATTGTGATTGTATGATTGTGATAGTATGATTGTGATTGTATGATTGTGATTGGATGATTGTGATTGTATGATTGCGATTGTATGATTGTGACTGTATGATTGTGATTGTATGATTGTGATTGTATGATTGTGATAGTATGATTGTGATTGTATGATTGTGATTGTATGACTGTGATTGTATGATTGTGATTATATGATTGTGATAGTATGATTGTGATTGTATGATTGTGATTGTATGATTGTGATTGTGCGATTGTGATTGTACGATTGTGATTGTAAGATTGTGATTGTATGATTGTGATTGTATGACTGTGATGGTATGATTGTGATTGTGTGATTGTGATTGTATGATTGTGATAGTATGATTGTGATTGTATGATTGTGATTGTATGACTGTGATTGTATGATTGTGATTGTGCGATTGTGATTGTGCGACTGTGATTGTACGATTGTGATTGTACGATTGTGATTGTACGATTGTGATTGTATGGTTATGATTGAATGATTATGATTGCATGATAGCGATTGTATGATTGTGATTGCATGATTTTGAATGTATGATTGTGATTGTATGATTGTGATTGTATGATTGTGATTGTATGATTGTGATTGTATGATTGTGATTGTATGATTGTGATTGTATGATTGTGATTGTATGATTGTGATTGTATGATTGTGATAGTATGATTGCGATTGTATGATTTTGTATGTATGATTGTGATTGTATGGTTGTGATTGTATGATTGTGATTGTATGATTGTGATAGTATGATTGCGATTGTATGATTTTGTATGTATGATTGTGATTGTATGGTTGTGATTGTATGATTGCGATTGTATGATTGTGATTGTATGATTGTCATTGTATGATTATGATTGTATGATTGTGATTGCACGATTGTGATTGTATGATTGTGATTGTATGATTGTGATTGTATGATTGCGATTGTATGAATGCGATTGTATGATTGTGATTGCATGATTATGATTGTATGATTATGATTGTATGATATTGATTGTATGATTGTGATTGTACGATTGTGATTGTATGATTGTGATTGTATGATTGTGATTGTATGATTGTGTTTGGGAGATTGTAGTTGTATGATTGCGATTGTATGATTGTGATTGTGTGATTGTGATGTATGATTGTAATTGTATGATTATGATTGTATGATTGTGACTGTATGATTGTGATGGTATGATTGTGATTGTATGATTGCGATCGTATAATTGTGATTGTATGATTATGATTGTATGATTGTGATTGAATGATTGCGATTGTATGATTGTGATTGTATGATTATGATTGTATTTTTGTGATTGTATGATTGTGATTGTATGATTGTGATTGTATGATTGTGATTGTATGATTGTGATTGCATGATTGTGATTGTATGATTGAGATTGCATGATTTTGTATGTATGATTGTGGTTGTATGATTATGATTGTATGATTGTGATTGTATGATTTATTTGGGAGATTGTATTTTGGAGATTGTAATTGTAGGATTGCGATTGTATGATTGTGATTGTATGATTGTGATTGTATGATTGTGATTGTATGATTGTGATTGTATGATTGCGATTGTATGATTGTGATTGTATGATTATGATTGTATGATTTTGATTGTATGATTGTGATTGTATGATTGTAATTGTATGATTATGATTGTATGATTGTGATTGTATGATTGTGATGGTATCATTGTGATTGTATGATTGCGGTAGTATGATTGCGATTGTATGACTGTGATTGTATGATTGCGATTGTATGATTATGATTGTATGATTGTGATTGTATGATTGTGATTGTATGATTATGATTGTATGGTTGTGACTGTATGGTTGTGACTGTATGATTAGGATTGTATGATTGTGATCGTATGATTGTGATTGTATGATTGTGATTGTATGATTATGATTGTATGATTGTGATTGTATGATTGTGATTGTAAGATTGTGATTGTATGACTGTGATTGTATGATTGTGATTGTATGATTGTGATTGTATGATTAGGATTGTATGATTGTGATAGTATGATTGTGATTGTATGATTGTGATTGTATGATTGTATTTGGGAGATTGTATTTTGGAGATTGTAATTGTATGATTGCGATTGTATGATTGTGATTGTATGATTGTGATTGTATGATTGTGATTGTATGACTGTGATTGTATGATTGTGAATGTATGATTGTGATTGTATGATTGTGATTGTATGATTGTGATTGTATGATTGTGATTGTATGATTGTAATTGTATGATTATGATTGTATGATTGTGATTGTATGATAGTGATGGTTTGATTGTGATTGTATGATTGCGATATTATGGTTGTGATTGTATGATTGTGATTGTATGATAGCGATTGTATGATTGTGATTGTATGATTATGATTGTATGATTGTATAATTGTGATTGTACGATTGTGATTGTACGATTGTGATTATATGATTGCGATTGTATGATTGTGACTGTATGATTGTGATTGTATGATTGTGATTGTATGATTGTGATAGTATGATTGTGATTGTATGATTGTGATTGTATGACTGTGATTGTATGATTGTGATTATATGATTGTGATAGTATGATTGTGATTGTATGATTGTGATTGTATGACTGTGATTGTATGATTGTGATTGTGCGATTGTGATTGTACGATTGTGATTGTAAGATTGTGATTGTATGATTGTGATTGTATGACTGTGATGGTATGATTGTGATTGTGTGATTGTGATTGTATGATTGTGATAGTATGATTGTGATTGTATGATTGTGATTGTATGACTGTGATTGTATGATTGTGATTGTGCGATTGTGATTGTGCGATTGTGATTGTACGATTGTGATTGTACGATTGTGATTGTACGATTGTGATTGTATGGTTATGATTGAATGATTGTGATTGCATGATAGCGATTGTATGATTGTGATTGCATGATTTTGAATGTATGATTGTGATTGTATGATTGTGATTGTATGATTGTGATTGTATGATTGTGATTGTATGATTGTGATTGTATGATTGTGATTGTATGATTGTGATTGTATGATTGTGATTGTGTGATTGTGATAGTATGATTGCGATTGTATGATTTTGTATGTATGATTGTGATTGTATGGTTGTGATTGTATGATTGTGATTGTATGATTGTGATAGTATGATTGCGATTGTATGATTTTGTATGTATGATTGTGATTGTATGGTTGTGATTGTATGATTGTGATTGTATGATTGTGATTGTATGATTGTCATTGTATGATTATGATTGTATGATTGTGATTGCACGATTGTGATTGTATGATTGAGATTGCATGATTTTGTATGTATGATTGTGATTGTATGATTGTGATTGTATGATTGTGATTGTATGATTGCGATTGTATGAATGCGATTGTATGATTGTGATTGCATGATTATGATTGTATGATTATGATTGTATGATATTGATTGTATGATTGTGATTGTACGATTGTGATTGTATGATTGTGATTGTATGATTGTGATTGTATGATTGTGTTTGGGAGACTGTAGTTGTATGATTGCGATTGTATGATTGTGATTGTGTGATTGTGATGTATGATTGTAATTGTATGATTATGATTGTATGATTGTGACTGTATGATTGTGATGGTATGATTGTGATTGTATGATTGCGATCGTATAATTGTGATTGTATGATTATGATTGTATGATTGTGATTGAATGATTGCGATTGTATGATTGTGATTGTATGATTATGATTGTATTTTTGTGATTGTATGATTGTGATTGTATGATTGTGATTGTATGATTGTGATTGTATGATTGTGATTGTATGATTGTGATTGCATGATTGTGATTGTATGATTATGATTGTATGATTTTGATTGTATGATTGTGATTGTATGATTGTAATTGTATGATTATGATTGTATGATTGTGATTGTATGATTATGATTGTATGATTGTGATTGTATGATTGTGATTGTATGATTATGATTGTATGGTTGTGACTGTATGGTTGTGATTGTATGATTGTGATTGTATGATTGTGATTGTATGATTGTGATTGTATGATTGTAATTGTATGATTATGATTGTATGATTGTGATTGTATGATAGTGATGGTTTGATTGTGATTGTATGATTGCGATATTATGGTTGTGATTGTATGATTGTGATTGTATGATAGCGATTGTATGATTGTGATTGTATGATTATGATTGTATGATTGTATGATTGTGATTGTATGATTATGATTGTATGGTTGTGATTGTATGATTGTAATGGTATGATTGCGATTGTATGATTGCGATAGTGTGATTGTGATTGTATGATTGTGATTGTATGATTGTCATTGTCTGATTATGATTGTATGATTGTGATTGCATGATTGTGATTGTATGATTGTGATAGTATGATTGTGATTGCATGATTTTGTATGTATGATTGTGATTGTATGATTGTGATTGTATGATTGTGATAGTATGATTGTGATTGTAAGATTGTGATTGTATGATTGTCATTGTATGATTATGGTTGTATGATTGTGATTGCATGATTGTGATTGTATGATTGTGATTGCATGATTTTGAATGTATGATTGTGATTGTATGATTGTGATTGTATGATTGTGATTGCATGATAGTGATAATATGATTGTGAATGTATGATTGTGATTGTATGTCTGTGATTGTATGATTGTGATTGTATGATAGTGATTGTATGATTGTGATTGTATGATTCTCATAGTATGATTGTGATTGTATGATTGTGATTGTATGATTGTGATTGTATGATTGTGATTGTATGATTGTATTTGGGAGATTGTATTTGGAAGATTGTAATTGTATGATTGTGATTGTATGATTGTGATTGTATGATTAGGATAGTATGATTGTGATTGTGTGATTGTGATTGTATGACTGTGATTGTATGATTGTGATTGTATGATTGTGATTGTATGATTGTGACAGTATGATTGTGATTGTATGACTGTGATTGTATGATTGTGATTCTGCGATTGTGATTGTATGATTGTGATTGTATGATTGTGATTGTATGATTGTGATAGTATGATTGTGATTGTATGATTGTGATTGGATGATTGTGATTGTATGATTGTGATTGTATGATTGTGATTGTATGATTGTGATAGTATGATTGTGATTGTAAGATTGTGATTGTATGATTGTGATAGTGTGATTGTGATTGCATGATTTTGTATGTATGATTGTGATTGTATGATTGTGATTGCATGATTGTGATAGTATGATTGTGATTGTAAGATTGTGATTGTATGATTGTCATTGTATGATTATGGTTGTATGATTGTGATTGCATGATTGTGATTGTATGATTGTGATTGCATGATTTTGAATGTATGATTGTGATTGTATGATTGTGATTGTATGATTGTGATTGCATGATTGTGATAATATGATTGTGAATGTATGATTGTGATTGTATGTCTGTGATTGTATGATTGTGATTGTATGATTGTGATTGTATGATTGTGATTGTATGATTGTATTTGGGAGATTGTATTTGGGAGATTGTAATTGTATGATTGCGATTGTATGATTGAGATTGTATGATTGTGATTGTATGATCGTGATTGTATGATTGTGATAGGATGATTGTGATTCTGCGATTGTGATTGTATGATTGTGATTGAATGATTGTGATAGTATGATTGTGATTGTATGATTGTGATTGGATGATTGTGATTGTATGATTGTGATTGTATGATTGCGATAGTATGATTGTGATTGTATGATTGCGATAGTATGATTGTGATTGTATGATTGTGATTGTATGATTGTGATTGTATGATTGCGATTGTATGATTGTGATTGTATGATTATGATTGTATTATTGTGGTTGTATGATTATGATTGTAAGGTTGTGATTATATGATTGTGATGGTATGATTGTGATTGTATGATTGCGATTGTATGATTGTGATTGTATGATTGTGATTGTATGATTGTGATAGTATGATTGTGATAGTATGACTGTGATTGTATGACTGTGATTGTATGATTGTGATTGTATGATTGTTATTGTCTGATTGTGGTTGTATGATTGTGATTGTATGATTGTGATTGTATGATTCTCATTGTATGATTATGATTGTATGATTGTGATTGCATGATTGTGATTTTATGATTGAGATTGCATGATTTTGTATGTATGATTGTGATTGTATGATTGTGATTGTATGATTGTGATAGTATGATTGTGATTGTAAGATTGTGATTGTATGATTGTCATTTTATGATTATGGTTGTATGATTGTGATTGCATGATTGTGATTGTATGATTGCGATTGCATGATTTTGAATGTATGATTGTGATTGTATGATTGTGATTGTATGATTGTGATTGTATGATTGTGATAATATGATTGTGAATGTATGATTATGATTGTATGTCTGTGATTGTATGATTGTGATCGTATGATAGTGATTGTATGATTGTGATTGTATGATCCTGATAGTATGATTGTGATTGTATGATTGTGATTGTATGATTGTGATTGTATGATTGTGATTGTATGATTGTATTTGGGAGATTGTATTTGGGAGATTGTAATTGTATGATTGCGATTGTATGATTGAGATTGTATGATTGTGATTGTATGATTGTGATTGTATGATCGTGATAGTATGATTGTGATTGTGTGATTGTGATTGTATGACTGTGATTGTATGATTGTGATTGTATGATTGTGATTGTATGATTGTGATAGTATGATTGTGATTGTATGATTGTGATTGTATGACTGTGATTGTATGATTGTGATTGTGCGATTGTGATTGTGCGATTGTGATTGTATGATTGTGAATGTATGATTATGATTGAATGATTGTGATTGCATGATTGTGATTGTATGATTGTGATTGCATGATTTTGAATGTATGATTGTGATTGTATGATTGTGATTGTATGATTGTGATTGTATGATTGTGATTGTATGATTGTGATAGTATGATTGCGATTGTATGATTTTGTATGTATGATTGTGATTGTATGATTGTGATTGTATGATTGTGATTGTATAATTGTGATTGTATGATTGTGATTGTATGATTGTGATTGCATGATTTTGAATGTATGATTGTGATTGTATGATTGTGATTGTATGATTGTGATTGTATGATTGTGATAGTATGATTGCGATTGTATGATTTTGTATGTATGATTGTGATTGTATGATTGTGATTGTATGATTGTGATTGTATGATTGTCATTGTATGATTATGATTGTATGATTGAGATTGCATGATTGTGATTGTATGATATTGATTGTATGATTGTGATTGTATGATTGCGATAGTATGATTGTGATTGTATGATTGTGATTGTATGACTGTGATTGTATGACTGTGATTTTGCGATTGTGATTGTGCGATTGTGATTGTACGATTGTGATTGTACTATTGTGATTGTATGGTTATGATTGAATGATTGTGATTGCATGATAGCGATTGTACGATTGTGATTGCATGATTTTGAATGTATGATTGTGATTGTATGATTGCGATAGCATGATTGTGATTGTATGATTGTGATTGTATGACTGTGATTGTATGATTGTGATTGTGCGATTGTGATTGTACGATTGTGATTGTAAGATTGTGATTGTATGATTGTGTGATTGTGATTGTATGATTGTGATAGTATGATTGTGATTGTATGATTGTGATTGTATGACTGTGATTGTATGATTGTGATTGTGCGATTGTGATTGTGCGATTGTGATTGTACGATTGTGATTGTACGATTGTGATTGTATGATTGTGATTGTATGATTATGATTGAATGATTGTGATTGCTTGATTGTGATTGTATGATTGTGATTGCATGATTTTGAATGTATGATTGTGATTGTATGATTGTGATTGTATGATTGTGATTGTATGATTGTGATTGTATGATTGTGATTGTATGTTTGTGATAGTATGATTGCGATTGTATGATTTTGTATGTATGATTGTGATTGTATGATTGTGATTGTATGATTGTGATAATATGATTGTGAATGTATGATTATGATTGTATGTCTGTGATTGTATGATTGTGATCGTATGATAGTGATTGTATGATTGTGATTGTATGATTCTGATAGTATGATTGTGATTGTATGATTGTGATTGTATGATTGTGATTGTATGATTGTGATTGTATGATTGTATTTGGGAGATTGTATTTGGGATATTGTAATTGTATGATTGCGATTGTATGATTGAGATTGTATGATTGTGATTGTATGATTGTGATTGTATGATCGTGATAGTATGATTGTGATTGTGTGATTGTGATTGTATGACTGTGATTGTATGATTGTGATTGTATGATTGTGATTGTATGATTGTGATAGTATGATTGTGATTGTATGATTGTGATTGTATGACTGTGATTGTATGATTGTGATTGTGCGATTGTGATTGTGCGATTTTTATTGTACGATTGCGATTGTACGATTGTGATTGTATGATTGTGATTGTATGATTATGATTGAATGATTGTGATTGCATGATTGTGATTGTATGATTGTGATTGCATGATTTTGAATGGATGATTGTGATTGTATGATTGTGATTGTATGATTGTGATTGTATGATTGTGATTGTATGATTGTGATAGTATGATTGCGATTGTATGATTTTGTATGTATGATTGTGATTGTATGATTGTGATTGTATGATTGTGATTGTATGATTGTCATTGTATGATTATGATTGTATGATTGAGATTGCATGATTGTGATTGTATGATTGTGATTGTATGATTGTGATTGTATGATTGTGATTGTATGATTGTGGTTGTATGATTGTGATTGTATGATTGTATTTGGGAGATTCTGATTGTATGATTGCGATTGTATGATTGTGATTGTATGATTGTGATTGTATGATTGTGATTGTATGCTAGCGATTGTATGATTGTGATTGTATGATTGTGATTGTATGATTGTGATAGTATGATTGTGATAGTATGACTGTGATTGTATGACTGTGATTGTAT
The DNA here is from genome assembly GCF_050947335.1 of Megachile rotundata. Taxonomy (NCBI): domain Eukaryota; kingdom Metazoa; phylum Arthropoda; class Insecta; order Hymenoptera; family Megachilidae; genus Megachile; species Megachile rotundata. The sequence continues at coordinate 1,087,695 of NW_027473333.1, read as the reverse complement.
GATTGTGATTGTATGATTGTTATTGTCTGATTGTGGTTGTATGATTGTGATTGTATGATTGTGATTGTATGATTGTCATTGTATGATTATGATTGTATGATTGTGATTGCATGATTGTGATTTTATGATTGAGATTGCATGATTTTGTATGTATGATTGTGATTGTATGATTGTGATTGTATGATTGTGATAGTATGATTGTGATTGTAAGATTGTGATTGTATGATTGTCATTGTATGATTATGGTTGTATGATTGTGATTGCATGATTGTGATTGTATGATTGTGATTGCATGATTTTGAATGTATGATTGTGATTGTATGATTGTGATTGTATGATTGTGATTGTATGATTGTGATAGTATGATTGCGATTGTATGATTTTGTATGTATGATTGTGATTGTATGATTGTGATTGTATGATTGTGATTGTATGATTGTCATTGTATGATTATGATTGTATGATTGAGATTGCATGATTGTGATTGTATGATTGTGATTGTATGATATTGATTGTATGATTGTGATTGTATGATTGCGATAGTATGATTGTGATTGTATGATTGTGATTGTATGACTGTGATTGTATGATTGTGATTTTGCGATTGTGATTGTGCGATTGTGATTGTACGATTGTGATTGTACGATTGTGATTGTATGGTTATGATTGTATGATTGCGACAGTATGATTGTGATTGTATGATTGTGATTGTATGACTGTGATTGTATGATTGTGATTTTGCGATTGTGATTGTGCGATTGTGATTGTACGATTGTGATTGTACGATTGTGATTGTATGGTTATGATTGAATGATTGTGATTGCATGATAGCGATTGTATGATTGTGATTGCATGATTTTGAATGTATGATTGTGATTGTATGATTGTGATAGCATGATTGTGATTGTATGATTGTGATTGTATGACTGTGATTGTATGATTGTGATTGTGCGATTGTGATTGTACGATTGTGATTGTAAGAGTGTGATTGTATGATTGTGATTGGATGATTGTGATTGTATGATTGTGATTGTATGATTGTGATTGTATGATTGTGATTGTATGATTGTGGTTGTATGATTGTGATTGTATGATTGTATTTGGGAGATTCTGATTGTATGATTGCGATTGTATGATTGCGATTGTATGATTGTGATTGTATGATTGTGATTGTATGCTAGCGATTGTATGATTGTGATTGTATGATTGTGATTGTATGATTGTGATTGTATGATTGTGATAGTATGATTGTGATAGTATGACTGTGATTGTATGACTGTGATTGTATGATTGTGATTGTATGATTGTTATTGTCTGATTGTGGTTGTATGATTGTGATTGTATGATTGTGATTGTATGATTGTCATTGTATGATTATGATTGTATGATTGTGATTGCATGATTGTGATTTTATGATTGAGATTGCATGATTTTGTATGTATGATTGTGATTGTATGATTGTGATTGTATGATTGTGATAGTATGATTGTGATTGTAAGATTGTGATTGTATGATTGTCATTGTATGATTATGGTTGTATGATTGTGATTGCATGATTGTGATTGTATGATTGTGATTGCATGATTTTGAATGTATGATTGTGATTGTATGATTGTGATTGTATGATTGTGATTGTATGATTGTGATAGTATGATTGCGATTGTATGATTTTGTATGTATGATTGTGATTGTATGATTGTGATTGTATGATTGTGATTGTATGATTGTCATTGTATGATTATGATTGTATGATTGAGATTGCATGATTGTGATTGTATGATTGTGATTGTATGATATTGATTGTATGATTGTGATTGTATGATTGCGATAGTATGATTGTGATTGTATGATTGTGATTGTATGACTGTGATTGTATGATTGTGATTTTGCGATTGTGATTGTGCGATTGTGATTGTACGATTGTGATTGTACGATTGTGATTGTATGGTTATGATTGTATGATTGCGATAGTATGATTGTGATTGTATGATTGTGATTGTATGACTGTGATTGTATGATTGTGATTATGCGATTGTGATTGTGCGATTGTGATTGTACGATTGTGATTGTACGATTGTGATTGTATGGTTATGATTGAATGATTGTGATTGCATGATAGCGATTGTATGATTGTGATTGCATGATTTTGATTGTATGATTGTGATTGTATGATTGTGATAGCATGATTGTGATTGTATGATTGTGATTGTATGACTGTGATTGTATGATTGTGATTGTGCGATTGTGATTGTACGATTGTGATTGTAAGATTGTGATTGTATGATTGTGATTGGATGATTGTGATTGTATGATTGTGATTGTATGATTGTGATTGTATGATTGTGATTGTATGATTGTGGTTGTATGATTGTGATTGTATGATTGTATTTGGGAGATTCTGATTGTATGATTGCGATTGTATGATTGTGATTGTATGATTGTGATTGTATGATTGTGATTGTATGCTAGCGATTGTATGATTGTGATTGTATGATTGTGATTGTATGATTGTGATAGTATGATTGTGATAGTATGACTGTGATTGTATGACTGTGATTGTATGATTGTGATTGTATGATTGTTATTGTCTGATTGTGGTTGTATGATTGTGATTGTATGATTGTGATTGTATGATTGTCATTGTATGATTATGATTGTATGATTGTGATTGCATGATTGTGATTTTATGATTGAGATTGCATGATTTTGTATGTATGATTGTGATTGTATGATTGTGATTGTATGATTGTGATAGTATGATTGTGATTGTAAGATTGTGATTGTATGATTGTCATTGTATGATTATGGTTGTATGATTGTGATTGCATGATTGTGATTGTATGATTGTGATTGCATGATTTTGAATGTATGATTGTGATTGTATGATTGTGATTGTATGATTGTGATTGTATGATTGTGATAATATGATTGTGAATGTATGATTATGATAGTATGTCTGTGATTGTATGATTGTGATCGTATGATAGTGATTGTATGATTGTGATTGTATGATTGTGATTGTATGATTGTCATTGTATGATTATGATTGTATGATTGAGATTGCATGATTGTGATTGTATGATTGTGATTGTATGATATTGATTGTATGATTGTGATTGTATGATTGCGATAGTATGATTGTGATTGTATGATTGTGATTGTATGACTGTGATTGTATGATTGTGATTTTGCGATTGTGATTGTGCGATTGTGATTGTACGATTGTGATTGTACGATTGTGATTGTATGGTTATGATTGAATGATTGTGATTGCATGATAGCGATTGTATGATTGTGATTGCATGATTTTGAATGTATGATTGTGATTGTATGGTTGTGATAGCATGATTGTGATTGTATGATTGTGATTGTATGACTGTGATTGTATGATTGTGATTGTGCGATTGTGATTGTACGATTGTGATTGTAAGATTGTGATTGTATGATTGTGATTGTATGACTGTGATGGTATGATTGTGATTGTGTGATTGTGATTGTATGATTGTGATAGTATGATTGTGATTGTATGATTGTGATTGTATGACTGTGATTGTATGATTGTGATTTTGCGATTGTGATTGTGCGATTGTGATTGTACGATTGTGATTGTACGATTGTGATTGTATGATTGTGATTGTATGATTGTGATTGTACGATTGTGATTGCATGATTGTGATTGTATGATTGAGATTGCATGATTTTGTATGTATGATTGTGATTGTATGATTATGATTGTATGATTGTGATTGTATGATTTATTTGGGAGATTGTATTTTGGAGATTGTAATTGTAGGATTGCGATTGTATGATTGTGATTGTATGATTGTGATTGTATGATTGTGATTGTATGATTGTGATTGTATGATTGTGATTGTATGATTGCGATTGTATGATTGTGATTGTATGATTATGATTGTATGATTTTGATTGTATGATTGTGATCGTATGATTGTAATTGTATGATTATGATTGTATGATTGTGATTGTATGATTGTGATGGTATCATTGTGATTGTATGATTGCGATAGTATGATTGCGATTGTATGATTGTGATTGTATTATTGCGATTGTATGATTATGATTGTATGATTGTGATTGTATGATTGTGATTGTATGATTATGATTGTATGGTTGTGACTGTATGGTTGTGACTGTATGATTAGGATTGTATGATTGTGATAGTATGATTGTGATTGTATGATTGTGATTGTATGATTATGATTGTATGATTGTGATAGTATGATTGTGATTGTAAGATTGTGATTGTATGACTGTGATTGTATGATTGTGATTGTATGATTGTGATTGTATGATTAGGATTCTATGATTGTGATAGTATGATTGTGATTGTATGATTGTGATTGTATGATTGTGATTGTATGATTGTGATTGTATGATTGTGATTGTATGATTGTATTTGGGAGATTGTATTTTGGAGATTGTAATTGTATGATTGCGATTGTATGATTGTGATTGTATGATTTTGAATGTATGATTGTGATTGTATGATTGTGATTGTATGATTGTGATTGTATGATTGTGATAATATGATTGTGAATGTATGATTATGATTGTATGTCTGTGATTGTATGATTGTGATCGTATGATAGTGATTGTATGATTGTGATTGTATGATTCTCATAGTATGATTGTGATTGTATGATTGTGATTGTATGATTGTGATTGTATGATTGTATTCGGGAGATTGTATTTGGGAGATTGTAATTGTATGATTGCGATTGTATGATTGAGATTGTATGATTGTGATTGTATGATTGTGATTGTATGATTGTGATAGGATGATTGTGATTCTGCGATTGTGATTGTATGATTGTGATTGAATGATTGTGATAGTATGATTGTGATTGTATGATTGTGATTGGATGATTGTGATTGTATGATTGTGATTGTATGATTGTGATTGTATGATTGTGATTGTATGATTGTATTTGGGAGATTGTATTTGGGAGATTGTAATTGTATGATTGCGATTGTATGATTGAGATTGTATGATTGTGATTGTATGATTGTGATTGTATGATTGTGATTGTATGATTGTATTTGGGAGATTGTATTTTGGAGATTGTAATTGTATGATTGCGATTGTATGATTGTGATTGTATGCTTGTGATTGTATGATTGTGATTGTATGATTGTGATTGTATGATTGTGAATGTATGATTGTGATTGTATGATTGTGATTGTATGATTGTGATTGTATGATTGTGATTGTATGATTGTAATTGTATGATTATGATTGTATGATTGTGATTGTATGATAGTGATGGTTTGATTGTGATTGTATGATTGCGATATTATGGTTGTGATTGTATGATTGTGATTGTATGATAGCGATTGTATGATTGTGATTGTATGATTATGATTGTATGATTGTATGATTGTGATTGTATGATTATGATTGTATGGTTGTGATTGTATGATTGTAATGGTATGATTGCGATTGTATGATTGCGATAGTGTGATTGTGATTGTATGATTGTGATAGTATGATTGTCATTGTCTGATTATGATTGTATGATTGTGATTGCATGATTGTGATTGTATGATTGTGATAGTATGATTGTGATTGCATGATTTTGTATGTATGATTGTGATTGTATGATTGTGATTGTATGATTGTGATAGTATGATTGTGATTGTAAGATTGTGATTGTATGATTGTCATTGTATGATTATGGTTGTATGATTGTGATTGCATAATTGTGATTGTATGATTGTGATTGCATGATTTTGAATGTATGATTGTGATTGTATGATTGTGATTGTATGATTGTGATTGCATGATTGTGATAATATGATTGTGAATGTATGATTGTGATTGTATGTCTGTGATTGTATGATTGTGATTGTATGATAGTGATTGTATGATTGTGATTGTATGATTCTCATAGTATGATTGTGATTGTATGATTGTGATTGTACGATTGTGATTGTATGATTGTATTTGGGAGATTGTATTTGGGAGATTGTAATTGTATGATTGTGATTGTATGATTGTGATTGTATGATTAGGATAGTATGATTGTGATTGTGTGATTGTGATTGTATGACTGTGATTGTATGATTGTGATTGTATGATTGTGATTGTATGATTGTGACAGTATGATTGTGATTGTATGACTGTGATTGTATGATTGTGATTCTGCGATTGTGATTGTATGATTGTGATTGTATGATTGTGATTGTATGATTGTGATAGTATGATTGTGATTGTATGATTGTAATTGGATGATTGTGATTGTATGATTGTGATTGTATGATTGTGATTGTATGATTGTGATTGTATGATTGTGATAGTATGATTGTGATTGTAAGATTGTGATTGTATGATTGTGATAGTGTGATTGTGATTGCATGATTTTGTATGTATGATTGTGATTGTATGATTGTGATTGCATGATTGTGATAGTATGATTGTGATTGTAAGATTGTGATTGTATGATTGTCATTGTATGATTATGGTTGTATGATTGTGATTGCATGATTGTGATTGTATGATTGTGATTGCATGATTTTGAATGTATGATTGTGATTGTATGATTGTGATTGTATGATTGTGATTGCATGATTGTGATAATATGATTGTGAATGTATGATTGTGATTGTATGTCTGTGATTGCATGATTGTGATTGTATGATAGTGATTGTATGATTGTGATTGTATGATTCTCATAGTATGATTGTGATTGTATGATTGTGATTGTATGATTGTGATTGTATGATTGTATTTGGGAGATTGTATTTGGGAGATTGTAATTGTATGATTGCGATTGTATGATTGAGATTGTATGATTGTGATTGTATGATTGTGATTGTATGATCGTGATAGTATGATTGTGATTGTGTGATTGTGATTGTATGACTGTGATTGTATGATTGTGATTGTATGATTGTGATTGTATGATTGTGATAGTATGATTGTGATTGTATGATTGTGATTGTATGACTGTGATTGTATGATTGTGATTGTGCGATTGTGATTGTGCGATTGTGATTGTATGATTGTGAATGTATGATTATGATTGAATGATTGTGATTGCATGATTGTGATTGTATGATTGTGATTGCATGATTTTGAATGTATGATTGTGATTGTATGATTGTGATTGTATGATTGTGATAGTATGATTGCGATTGTATGATTTTGTATGTATGATTGTGATTGTATGATTGTGATTGTATGATTGTGATTGTATGATTGTGATTGCATGATTTTGAATGTATGATTGTGATTGTATGATTGTGATTGTATGATTGTGATTGTATGATTGTGATAGTATGATTGCGATTGTATGATTTTGTATGTATGATTGTGATTGTATGATTGTGATTGTATGATTGTGATTGTATGATTGTCATTGTATGATTATGATTGTATGATTGAGATTGCATGATTGTGATTGTATGATTGTGATTGTATGATATTGATTGTATGATTGTGATTGTATGATTGCGATAGTATGATTGTGATTGTATGATTGTGATTGTATGACTGTGATTGTATGATTGTGATTTTGCGATTGTGATTGTGCGATTGTGATTGTACGATTGTGATTGTACTATTGTGATTGTATGGTTATGATTGAATGATTGTGATTGCATGATAGCGATTGTACGATTGTGATTGCATGATTTTGAATGTATGATTGTGATTGTATGATTGTGATAGCATGATTGTGATTGTATGATTGTGATTGTATGACTGTGATTGTATGATTGTGATTGTGCGATTGTGATTGTACGATTGTGATTGTAAGATTGTGATTGTATGATTGTGATTGTATGACTGTGATGGTATGATTGTGATTGTGTGATTGTGATTGTATGATTGTGATAGTATGATTGTGATTGTATGATTGTGATTGTATGACTGTGATTGTATGATTGTGATTGTGCGATTGTGATTGTGCGATTGTGATTGTACGATTGTGATTGTACGATTGTGATTGTATGATTGTGATTGTATGATTATGATTGAATGATTGTGATTGCATGATTGTGATTGTATGATTGCGATTGCATGATTTTGAATGTATGATTGTGATTGTATGATTGTGATTGTATGATTGTGATTGTATGATTGTGATTGTATGTTTGTGATAGTATGATTGCGATTGTATGATTTTGTATGTATGATTGTGATTGTATGATTGTGATTGTATGATTGTGATTGTATGATTGTGATTGTATGATTGTGATTGTATGATTGTATTTGGGAGATTGTATTTGGGAGATTGTAATTGTATGATTGCGATTGTATGATTGAGATTGTATGATTGTGATTGTATGATTGTGATTGTATGATCGTGATAGTATGATTGTGATTGTGTGATTGTGATTGTATGACTGTGATTGTATGATTGTGATTGTATGATTGTGATTGTATGATTGTGATAGTATGATTGTGATTGTATGATTGTGATTGTATGACTGTGATTGTATGATTGTGATTGTGCGATTGTGATTGTGCGATTGTGATTGTACGATTGCGATTGTACGATTGTGATTGTATGATTGTGATTGTATGATTATGATTGAATGATTGTGATTGCATGATTGTGATTGTATGATTGTGATTGCATGATTTTGAATGTATGATTGTGATTGTATGATTGTGATTGTATGATTGTGATTGTATGATTGTGATTGTATGATTGTGATAGTATGATTGCGATTGTATGATTTTGTATGTATGATTGTGATTGTATGATTGTGGTTGTATGATTGTGATTGTATGATTGTCATTGTATGATTATGATTGTATGATTGAGATTGCATGATTGGGATTGTATGATTGTGATTGTATGATATTGATTGTATGATTGTGATTGTATGATTGCGATAGTATGATTGTGATTGTATGATTGTGATTGTATGACTGTGATTGTATGATTGTGATTTTGCGATTGTGATTGTGCGATTGTGATTGTACGATTGTGATTGTACGATTGTGATTGTATGGTTATGATTGAATGATTGTGATTGCATGATAGCGATTGTATGATTGTGATAGTATGATTGTGATTGTATGATTGTGATTGGATGATTGTGATTGTATGATTGTGATTGTATGATTGTGATTGTATGATTGTGATTGTATGATTGTGATTGTATGATTGTGATAGTATGATTGTGATTGTAAGATTGTGATTGTATGATTGTGATAGTGTGATTGTGATTGCATGATTTTGTATGTATGATTGTGATTGTATGATTGTGATTGCATGATTGTGATAGTATGATTGTGATTGTAAGATTGTGATTGTATGATTGTCATTGTATGATTATGGTTGTATGATTGTGATTGCATGATTGTGATTGTATGATTGTGATTGCATGATTTTGATTTTATGATTGAGATTGCATGATTTTGTATGTATGATTGTGATTGTACGATTGTGATTGTATGGTTATGATTGAATGATTGTGATTGCATGATAGCGATTGTATGATTGTGATAGTATGATTGTGATTGTGCGATTGTGATTGTACGATTGTGATTGTATGATAGTGATTGTATGATTGTGATTGTATGATTCTCATAGTATGATTGTGATTGTATGATTGTGATTGTATGATTGTGATTGTATGATTGTATTTGGGAGATTGTATTTGGGAGATTGTAATTGTATGATTGCGATTGTATGATTGAGATTGTATGATTGTGATTGTATGATTGTGATTGTATGATTGTGATTGTATGATTGTGATTGTATGATTGTGGTTGTATGATTGTGATTGTATGATTGTATTTGGGAGATTCTGATTGTATGATTGCGATTGTATGATTGTGATTGTATGATTGTGATTGTATGATTGTGATTGTATGCTAGCGATTGTACGATTGTGATTGTACGATTGTGATTGTATGGTTATGATTGAATGATTGTGATTGCATGATAGCGATTGTATGATTGTGATAGTATGATTGTGATTGTATGATTGTGATTGGATGATTGTGATTGTATGATTGTGATGGTATGATTGTGATTGTATGATTGCGATAGTATGATTGTGATTGTATGATTGTGATTGTATGATTGTGATTGTATGATTGCGATTGTATGATTGTGATTGTATGATTATGATTGTATTATTGTGATTGTATGATTATGATTGTAAGGTTGTGATTATATGATTGTGATGGTATGATTGTGATTGTATGATTGCGATTGTATGATTGTGATTGTATGATTGTGATTGTATGATTGTGATAGTATGATTGTGATAGTATGACTGTGATTGTATGACTGTGATTGTATGATTGTGATTGTATGATTGTTATTGTCTGATTGTGGTTGTATGATTGTGATTGTATGATTGTGATTGTATGATTGTCATTGTATGATTATGATTGTATGATTGTGATTGCATGATTGTGATTTTATGATTGAGATTGCATGATTTTGTATGTATGATTGTGATTGTATGATTGTGATTGTATGATTGTGATTGTATGATTGTGATTGTATGATTGTGATAATATGATTGTGAATGTATGATTGTGATTGTATGACTGTGATTGTATGATTGTGATTGTGCGATTGTGATTGTGCGATTTTGATTGTATGATTGTGAATGTATGATTATGATTGTATTATTGTGATTGTATGATTATGATTGTAAGGTTGTGATTATATGATTGTGATGGTATGATTATGATTGTATGTCTGTGATTGTATGATTGTGATCGTATGATAGTGATTGTATGATTGTGATTGTATGATTCTGATAGTATGATTGTGATTGTATGATTGTGATTGTATGATTGTGATTGTATGATTGTGATTGTATGATTGTATTTGGGAGATTGTATTTGGGAGATTGTAATTGTATGATTGCGATTGTATGATTGAGATTGTGCGATTGTGATTGTGCGATTGTGATTGTATGATTGTGAATGTATGATTATGATTGAATGATTGTGATTGCATGATTGTGATTGTATGATTGTGATTGCATGATTTTGAATGTATGATTGTGATTGTATGATTGTGATTGTATGATTGTGATTGTATGATTGTGATAGCATGATTGTGATTGTATGATTGTGATTGTATGACTGTGATTGTATGATTGTGATTGTGCGATTGTGATTGTACGATTGTGATTGTAAGATTGTGATTGTATGATTGTGATTGTATGACTGTGATGGTATGATTGTGATTGTGTGATTGTGATTGTATGATTGTGATAGTATGATTGTGATTGTATGATTGTGATTGTATGACTGTGATTGTATGATTGTGATTGTGCGATTGTGATTGTGCGATTGTGATTGTACGATTGTGATTGTACGATTGTGATTGTATGATTGTGATTCTATGATTATGATTGAATGATTGTGATTGCATGATTGTGATTGCATGATTGTGATTGCATGATTTTGAATGTATGATTGTGATTGTATGATTGTGATTGTATGATTGTGATTGTATGATTGTGATTGTATGTTTGTGATAGTATGATTGCGATTGTATGATTTTGTATGTATGATTGTGATTGTATGATTGTGATTGTATGATTGTGATAATATGATTGTGAATGTATGATTATGATTGTATGTCTGTGATTGTATGATTGTGATCGTATGATAGTGATTGTATGATTGTGATTGTATGATTCTGATAGTATGATTGTGATTGTATGATTGTGATTGTATGATTGTGATTGTATGATTGTGATTGTATGATTGTGATTGTATGATTGTGATTGTATGATTGTGATTGTATGATTGTATTTGGGAGATTGTATTTGGGAGATTGTAATTGTATGATTGCGATTGTATGATTGAGATTGTATGATTGTGATTGTATGATTGTGATTGTATGATCGTGATAGTATGATTGTGATTGTGTGATTGTGATTGTATGACTGTGATTGTATGATTGTGATTGTATGATTGTGATTGTATGATTGTGATAGTATGATTGTGATTGTATGATTGTGATTGTATGACTGTGATTGTATGATTGTGATTGTGCGATTGTGATTGTGCGATTGTGATTGTACGATTGCGATTGTACGATTGTGATTGTATGATTGTGATTGTATGATTATGATTGAATGATTGTGATTGCATGATTGTGATTGTATGTTTGTGATTGCATGATTTTGAATGTATGATTGTGATTGTATGATTGTGATTGTATGATTGTGATTGTATGATTGTGATAGTATGATTGCGATTGTATGATTTTGTATGTATGATTGTGATTGTATGATTGTGGTTGTATGATTGTGATTGTATGATTGTCATTGTATGATTATGATTGTATGATTGAGATTGCATGATTGTGATTGTATGATTGTGATTGTATGATATTGATTGTATGATTGTGATTGTATGATTGCGATAGTATGATTGTGATTGTATGATTGTGATTGTATGACTGTGATTGTATGATTGTGATTTTGCGATTGTGATTGTGCGATTGTGATTGTACGATTGTGATTGTACGATTGTGATTGTATGGTTATGATTGAATGATTGTGATTGCATGATAGCGATTGTATGATTGTGATTGCACGATTTTGAATGTATGATTGTGATTGTATGATTGTGATTGTATGATTGTTATTGTCTGATTGTGGTTGTATGATTGTGATTGTATGATTGTGATTGTATGATTGTCATTGTATGATTATGATTGTATGATTGTGATTGCATGATTGTGATTTTATGATTGAGATTGCATGATTTTGTATGTATGATTGTGATTGTATGATTGTGATTGTATGATTGTGATAGTATGATTGTGATTGTAAGATTGTGATTGTATGATTGTCATTGTATGATTATGGTTGTATGATTGTGATTGCATGATTGTGATTGTATGATTGTGATTGCATGATTTTGAATGTATGATTGTGATTGTATGATTGTGATTGTATGATTGTGATTGTATGATTGTGATAATATGATTGTGAATGTATGATTATGATTGTATGTCTGTGATTGTATGATTGTGATCGTATGATAGTGATTGTATGATTGTGATTGTATGATTCTGATAGTATGATTGTGATTGTATGATTGTGATTGTATGATTGTGATTGTATGATTGTGATTGTATGATTGCATTTGGGAGATTGTATTTGGGAGATTGTATTTGGGAGATTGTAATTGTATGATTGCGATTGTATGATTGAGATTGTATGATTGTGATTGTATGATTGTGATTGTATGATCGTGATAGTATGATTGTGATTGTGTGATTGTGATTGTATGACTGTGATTGTATGATTGTGATAGTATGATTGTGATTGTATGATTGTGATTGGATGATTGTGATTGTATGACTGTGATTGTATGATTGTGATTGTATGATTGTGATTGTATGATTGTATTTGGGAGATTGTATTTGGGAGATTGTAATTGTATGATTGCGATTGTATGATTGAGATTGTATGATTGTGATTGTATGATTGTGATTGTATGATTGTGATTGTATGATTGTATTTGGGAGATTGTATTTTGGAGATTGTAATTGTATGATTGCGATTGTATGATTGTGATTGTATGCTTGTGATTGTATGATTGTGATTGTATGATTGTGATTGTATGATTGTGATAGTATGATTGTGATTGTAAGATTGTGATTGTATGATTGTCATTGTATGATTATGGTTGTATGATTGTGATTGCATAATTGTGATTGTATGATTGTGATTGCATGATTTTGAATGTATGATTGTGATTGTATGATTGTGATTGTATGATTGTGATTGCATGATTGTGATAATATGATTGTGAATGTATGATTGTGATTGTATGTCTGTGATTGTATGATTGTGATTGTATGATAGTGATTGTATGATTGTGATTGTATGATTCTCATAGTATGATTGTGATTGTATGATTGTGATTGTATGATTGTGATTGTATGATTGTATTTGGGAGATTGTATTTGGCAGATTGTAATTGTATGATTGTGATTGTATGATTGTGATTGTATGATTAGGATAGTATGATTGTGATTGTGTGATTGTGATTGTATGACTGTGATTGTATGATTGTGATTGTATGATTGTGATTGTATGATTGTGACAGTATGATTGTGATTGTATGACTGTGATTGTATGATTGTGATTCTGCGATTGTGATTGTATGATTGTGATTGTATGATTGTGATTGTATGATTGTGATAGTATGATTGTGATTGTATGATTGTAATTGGATGATTGTGATTGTATGATTGTGATTGTATGATTGTGATTGTATGATTGTGATTGTATGATTGTGATAGTATGATTGTGATTGTAAGATTGTGATTGTATGATTGTGATAGTGTGATTGTGATTGCATGATTTTGTATGTATGATTGTGATTGTATGATTGTGATTGCATGATTGTGATAGTATGATTGTGATTGTAAGATTGTGATTGTATGATTGTCATTGTATGATTATGGTTGTATGATTGTGATTGCATGATTGTGATTGTATGATTGTGATTGCATGATTTTGAATGTATGATTGTGATTGTATGATTGTGATTGTATGATTGTGATTGCATGATTGTGATAATATGATTGTGAATGTATGATTGTGATTGTATGTCTGTGATTGCATGATTGTGATTGTATGATAGTGATTGTATGATTGTGATTGTATGATTCTCATAGTATGATTGTGATTGTATGATTGTGATTGTATGATTGTGATTGTATGATTGTATTTGGGAGATTGTATTTGGGAGATTGTAATTGTATGATTGCGATTGTATGATTGAGATTGTATGATTGTGATTGTATGATTGTGATTGTATGATCGTGATAGTATGATTGTGATTGTGTGATTGTGATTGTATGACTGTGATTGTATGATTGTGATTGTATGATTGTGATTGTATGATTGTGATAGTATGATTGTGATTGTATGATTGTGATTGTATGACTGTGATTGTATGATTGTGATTGTGCGATTGTGATTGTGCGATTGTGATTGTATGATTGTGAATGTATGATTATGATTGAATGATTGTGATTGCATGATTGTGATTGTATGATTGTGATTGCATGATTTTGAATGTATGATTGTGATTGTATGATTGTGATTGTATGATTGTGATAGTATGATTGCGATTGTATGATTTTGTATGTATGATTGTGATTGTATGATTGTGATTGTATGATTGTGATTGTATGATTGTGATTGCATGATTTTGAATGTATGATTGTGATTGTATGATTGTGATTGTATGATTGTGATTGTATGATTGTGATTGTATGATTGTGATAGTATGATTGCGATTGTATGATTTTGTATGTATGATTGTGATTGTATGATTGTGATTGTATGATTGTGATTGTATGATTGTCATTGTATGATTATGATTGTATGATTGAGATTGCATGATTGTGATTGTATGATTGTGATTGTATGATATTGATTGTATGATTGTGATTGTATGATTGCGATAGTATGATTGTGATTGTATGATTGTGATTGTATGACTGTGATTGTATGATTGTGATTTTGCGATTGTGATTGTGCGATTGTGATTGTACGATTGTGATTGTACTATTGTGATTGTATGGTTATGATTGAATGATTGTGATTGCATGATAGCGATTGTACGATTGTGATTGCATGATTTTGAATGTATGATTGTGATTGTATGATTGTGATATCATGATTGTGATTGTATGATTGTGATTGTATGACTGTGATTGTATGATTGTGATTGTGCGATTGTGATTGTACGATTGTGATTGTAAGATTGTGATTGTATGATTGTGATTGTATGACTGTGATGGTATGATTGTGATTGTGTGATTGTGATTGTATGATTGTGATAGTATGATTGTGATTGTATGATTGTGATTGTATGACTGTGATTGTATGATTGTGATTGTGCGATTGTGATTGTGCGATTGTGATTGTACGATTGTGATTGTACGATTGTGATTGTATGATTGTGATTGTATGATTATGATTGAATGATTGTGATTGCATGATTGTGATTGTATGATTGCGATTGCATGATTTTGAATGTATGATTGTGATTGTATGATTGTGATTGTATGATTGTGATTGTATGATTGTGATTGTATGTTTGTGATAGTATGATTGCGATTGTATGATTTTGTATGTATGATTGTGATTGTATGATTGTGATTGTATGATTGTGATTGTATGATTGTGATTGTATGATTGTGATTGTATGATTGTATTTGGGAGATTGTATTTGGGAGATTGTAATTGTATGATTGCGATTGTATGATTGAGATTGTATGATTGTGATTGTATGATTGTGATTGTATGATCGTGATAGTATGATTGTGATTGTGTGATTGTGATTGTATGACTGTGATTGTATGATTGTGATTGTATGATTGTGATTGTATGATTGTGATAGTATGATTGTGATTGTATGATTGTGATTGTATGACTGTGATTGTATGATTGTGATTGTGCGATTGTGATTGTGCGATTGTGATTGTACGATTGCGATTGTACGATTGTGATTGTATGATTGTGATTGTATGATTATGATTGAATGATTGTGATTGCATGATTGTGATTGTATGATTGTGATTGCATGATTTTGAATGTATGATTGTGATTGTATGATTGTGATTGTATGATTGTGATTGTATGATTGTGATAGTATGATTGCGATTGTATGATTTTGTATGTATGATTGTGATTGTATGATTGTGGTTGTATGATTGTGATTGTATGATTGTCATTGTATGATTATGATTGTATGATTGAGATTGCATGATTGGGATTGTATGATTGTGATTGTATGATATTGATTGTATGATTGTGATTGTATGATTGCGATAGTATGATTGTGATTGTATGATTGTGATTGTATGACTGTGATTGTATGATTGTGATTTTGCGATTGTGATTGTGCGATTGTGATTGTACGATTGTGATTGTACGATTGTGATTGTATGGTTATGATTGAATGATTGTGATTGCATGATAGCGATTGTATGATTGTGATAGTATGATTGTGATTGTATGATTGTGATTGGATGATTGTGATTGTATGATTGTGATTGTATGATTGTGATTGTATGATTGTGATTGTATGATTGTGATAGTATGATTGTGATTGTAAGATTGTGATTGTATGATTGTGATAGTGTGATTGTGATTGCATGATTTTGTATGTATGATTGTGATTGTATGATTGTGATTGCATGATTGTGATAGTATGATTGTGATTGTAAGATTGTGATTGTATGATTGTCATTGTATGATTATGGTTGTATGATTGTGATTGCATGATTGTGATTGTATGATTGTGATTGCATGATTTTGATTTTATGATTGAGATTGCATGATTTTGTATGTATGATTGTGATTGTACGATTGTGATTGTATGGTTATGATTGAATGATTGTGATTGCATGATAGCGATTGTATGATTGTGATAGTATGATTGTGATTGTGCGATTGTGATTGTACGATTGTGATTGTATGATAGTGATTGTATGATTGTGATTGTATGATTCTCATAGTATGATTGTGATTGTATGATTGTGATTGTATGATTGTGATTGTATGATTGTATTTGGGAGATTGTATTTGGGAGATTGTAATTGTATGATTGCGATTGTATGATTGAGATTGTATGATTGTGATTGTATGATTGTGATTGTATGATTGTGATTGTATGATTGTGATTGTATGATTGTGGTTGTATGATTGTGATTGTATGATTGTATTTGGGAGATTCTGATTGTATGATTGCGATTGTATGATTGTGATTGTATGATTGTGATTGTATGATTGTGATTGTATGCTAGCGATTGTACGATTGTGATTGTACGATTGTGATTGTACGATTGTGATTGTATGGTTATGATTGAATGATTGTGATTGCATGATAGCGATTGTATGATTGTGATAGTATGATTGTGATTGTATGATTGTGATTGGATGATTGTGATTGTATGATTGTGATGGTATGATTGTGATTGTATGATTGCGATAGTATGATTGTGATTGTATGATTGTGATTGTATGATTGTGATTGTATGATTGCGATTGTATGATTGTGATTGTATGATTATGATTGTATTATTGTGATTGTATGATTATGATTGTAAGGTTGTGATTATATGATTGTGATGGTATGATTGTGATTGTATGATTGCGATTGTATGATTGTGATTGTATGATTGTGATTGTATGATTGTGATAGTATGATTGTGATAGTATGACTGTGATTGTATGACTGTGATTGTATGATTGTGATTGTATGATTGTTATTGTCTGATTGTGGTTGTATGATTGTGATTGTATGATTGTGATTGTATGATTGTCATTGTATGATTATGATTGTATGATTGTGATTGCATGATTGTGATTTTATGATTGAGATTGCATGATTTTGTATGTATGATTGTGATTGTATGATTGTGATTGTATGATTGTGATTGTATGATTGTGATAATATGATTGTGAATGTATGATTGTGATTGTATGACTGTGATTGTATGATTGTGATTGTGCGATTGTGATTGTGCGATTTTGATTGTATGATTGTGAATGTATGATTATGATTGTATTATTGTGATTGTATGATTATGATTGTAAGGTTGTGATTATATGATTGTGATGGTATGATTATGATTGTATGTCTGTGATTGTATGATTGTGATCGTATGATAGTGATTGTATGATTGTGATTGTATGATTCTGATAGTATGATTGTGATTGTATGATTGTGATTGTATGATTGTGATTGTATGATTGTGATTGTATGATTGTGATTGTATGATTGTATTTGGGAGATTGTATTTGGGAGATTGTAATTGTATGATTGCGATTGTATGATTGAGATTGTATGATTGTGATTGTATGATTGTGATTGTATGATCGTGATAGTATGATTGTGATTGTGTGATTGTGATTGTATGACTGCGATTGTATGATTGTGATTGTATGATTGTGATTGTATGATTGTGATAGTATGATTGTGATTGTATGATTGTGATTGTATGACTGTGATTGTATGATTGTGATTGTGCGATTGTGATTGTGCGATTGTGATTGTATGATTGTGAATGTATGATTATGATTGAATGATTGTGATTGCATGATTGTGATTGTATGATTGTGATTGCATGATTTTGAATGTATGATTGTGATTGTATGATTGTGATTGTATGATTGTGATTGTATGATTGTGATAGCATGATTGTGATTGTATGATTGTGATTGTATGACTGTGATTGTATGATTGTGATTGTGCGATTGTGATTGTACGATTGTGATTGTAAGATTGTGATTGTATGATTGTGATTGTATGACTGTGATGGTATGATTGTGATTGTGTGATTGTGATTGTATGATTGTGATAGTATGATTGTGATTGTATGATTGTGATTGTATGACTGTGATTGTATGATTGTGATTGTGCGATTGTGATTGTGCGATTGTGATTGTACGATTGTGATTGTACGATTGTGATTGTATGATTGTGATTCTATGATTATGATTGAATGATTGTGATTGCATGATTGTGATTGTATGATTGTGATTGCATGATTTTGAATGTATGATTGTGATTGTATGATTGTGATTGTATGATTGTGATTGTATGATTGTGATTGTATGTTTGTGATAGTATGATTGCGATTGTATGATTTTGTATGTATGATTGTGATTGTATGATTGTGATTGTATGATTGTGATAATATGATTGTGAATGTATGATTATGATTGTATGTCTGTGATTGTATGATTGTGATCGTATGATAGTGATTGTATGATTGTGATTGTATGATTCTGATAGTATGATTGTGATTGTATGATTGTGATTGTATGATTGTGATTGTATGATTGTGATTGTATGATTGTGATTGTATGATTGTATTTGGGAGATTGTATTTGGGAGATTGTAATTGTATGATTGCGATTGTATGATTGAGATTGTATGATTGTGATTGTATGATTGTGATTGTATGATCGTGATAGTATGATTGTGATTGTGTGATTGTGATTGTATGACTGTGATTGTATGATTGTGATTGTATGATTGTGATTGTATGATTGTGATAGTATGATTGTGATTGTATGATTGTGATTGTATGACTGTGATTGTATGATTGTGATTGTGCGATTGTGATTGTGCGATTGTGATTGTACGATTGCGATTGTACGATTGTGATTGTATGATTGTGATTGTATGATTATGATTGAATGATTGTGATTGCATGATTGTGATTGTATGTTTGTGATTGCATGATTTTGAATGTATGATTGTGATTGTATGATTGTGATTGTATGATTGTGATTGTATGATTGTGATAGTATGATTGCGATTGTATGATTTTGTATGTATGATTGTGATTGTATGATTGTGGTTGTATGATTGTGATTGTATGATTGTCATTGTATGATTATGATTGTATGATTGAGATTGCATGATTGTGATTGTATGATTGTGATTGTATGATATTGATTGTATGATTGTGATTGTATGATTGCGATAGTATGATTGTGATTGTATGATTGTGATTGTATGACTGTGATTGTATGATTGTGATTTTGCGATTGTGATTGTGCGATTGTGATTGTACGATTGTGATTGTACGATTGTGATTGTATGGTTATGATTGAATGATTGTGATTGCATGATAGCGATTGTATGATTGTGATTGCACGATTTTGAATGTATGATTGTGATTGTATGATTGTGATTGTATGATTGTTATTGTCTGATTGTGGTTGTATGATTGTGATTGTATGATTGTGATTGTATGATTGTCATTGTATGATTATGATTGTATGATTGTGATTGCATGATTGTGATTTTATGATTGAGATTGCATGATTTTGTATGTATGATTGTGATTGTATGATTGTGATTGTATGATTGTGATAGTATGATTGTGATTGTAAGATTGTGATTGTATGATTGTCATTGTATGATTATGGTTGTATGATTGTGATTGCATGATTGTGATTGTATGATTGTGATTGCATGATTTTGAATGTATGATTGTGATTGTATGATTGTGATTGTATGATTGTGATTGTATGATTGTGATAATATGATTGTGAATGTATGATTATGATTGTATGTCTGTGATTGTATGATTGTGATCGTATGATAGTGATTGTATGATTGTGATTGTATGATTCTGATAGTATGATTGTGATTGTATGATTGTGATTGTATGATTGTGATTGTATGATTGTGATTGTATGATTGCATTTGGGAGATTGTATTTGGGAGATTGTATTTGGGAGATTGTAATTGTATGATTGCGATTGTATGATTGAGATTGTATGATTGTGATTGTATGATTGTGATTGTATGATCGTGATAGTATGATTGTGATTGTGTGATTGTGATTGTATGACTGTGATTGTATGATTGTGATTGTATGATTGTGATTGTATGATTTTGTATGTATGATTGTGATTGTATGATTGTGATTGTATGATTGTGATTGTATGATTGTGATTGTATGATTGTGATTGTATGATTATCATTGTATGATTATGATTGTATGATCGAGATTGCATGATTGTGATTGTATGATTGTGATTGTATGATATTGATTGTATGATTGTGATTGTATGATTGCGATAGTATGATTGTGATTGTATGATTGTGATTGTATGACTGTGATTGTATGATTGTGATTTTGCGATTGTGATTGTGCGATTGTGATTGTACGATTGTGATTGTACGATTGTGATTGTATGGTTATGATTGAATGATTGTGATTGCATGATAGCGATTGTATGATTGTGATTGCATGATTTTGAATGTATGATTGTGATTGTATGATTGTGATAGCATGATTGTGATTGTATGATTGTGATTGTATGACTGTGATTGTATGATTGTGATTGTGCGATTGTGATTGTACGATTGTGATTGTAAGATTGTGATTGTATGATTGTGATTGTATGACTGTGATGGTATGATTGTGATTGTGTGATTGTGATTGTATGATTGTGATAGTATGATTGTGATTGTATGATTGTGATTGTATGACTGTGATTGTATGATTGTGATTGTGCGATTGTGATTGTGCGATTGTGATTGTACGATTGTGATTGTACGATTGTGATTGTATGATTGTGATTGTATGATTGTGATTGTATGATTGTGATTGCATGATTGTGATTGTATGATTGAGATTGCATGATTTTGTATGTATGATTGTGATTGTATGATTATGATTGTATGATTGTGATTGTATGATTTATTTGGGAGATTGTATTTTGGAGATTGTAATTGTAGGATTGCGATTGTATGATTGTGATTGTATGATTGTGATTGTATGATTGTGATTGTATGATTGTGATTGTATGATTGTGATTGTATGATTGTGATTGTATGATTGCGATTGTATGATTGTGATTGTATGATTATGATTGTATGATTTTGATTGTATGATTGTGATCGTATGATTGTAATTGTATGATTATGATTGTATGATTGTGATTGTATGATTGTGATGGTATCATTGTGATTGTATGATTGCGATAGTATGATTGCGATTGTATGATTGTGATTGTATTATTGCGATTGTATGATTATGATTGTATGATTGTGATTGTATGATTGTGATTGTATGATTATGATTGTATGGTTGTGACTGTATGGTTGTGACTGTATGATTAGGATTGTATGATTGTGATAGTATGATTGTGATTGTATGATTGTGATTGTATGATTATGATTGTATGATTGTGATAGTATGATTGTGATTGTAAGATTGTGATTGTATGACTGTGATTGTATGATTGTGATTGTATGATTGTGATTGTGTGATTAGGATTCTATGATTGTGATAGTATGATTGTGATTGTATGATTGTGATTGTATGATTGTGATTGTATGATTGTGATTGTATGATTGTATTTGGGAGATTGTATTTTGGAGATTGTAATTGTATGATTGCGATTGTATGATTGTGATTGTATGATTTTGAATGTATGATTGTGATTGTATGATTGTGATTGTATGATTGTATTTGGGAGATTCTGATTGTATGATTGCGATTGTATGATTGTGATTGTATGATTGTGATTGTATGATTGTGATTGTATGCTAGCGATTGTATGATTGTGATTGTATGATTGTGATTGTATGATTGTGATTGTATCATTGTGATAGTATGATTGTGATAGTATGACTGTGATTGTATGACTGTGATTGTATGATTGTGATTGTATGATTGTTATTGTCTGATTGTGGTTGTATGATTGTGATTGTATGATTGTGATTGTATGATTGTCATTGTATGATTATGATTGTATGATTGTGATTGCATGATTGTGATTTTATGATTGAGATTGCATGATTTTGTATGTATGATTGTGATTGTATGATTGTGATTGTATGATTGTGATAGTATGATTGTGATTGTAAGATTGTGATTGTATGATTGTCATTGTATGATTATGGTTGTATGATTGTGATTGCATGATTGTGATTGTATGATTGTGATTGCATGATTTTGAGTGTATGATTGTGATTGTATGATTGTGATTGTATGATTGTGATTGTATGATTGTGATAATATGATTGTGAATGTATGATTATGATTGTATGTCTGTGATTGTATGATTGTGATCGTATGATAGTGATTGTATGATTGTGATTGTATGATTCTGATAGTATGATTGTGATTGTATGATTGTGATTGTATGATTGTGATTGTATGATTGTGATTGTATGATTGTATTTGGGAGATTGTATTTGGGAGATTGTATTTGGGAGATTGTAATTGTATGATTGCGATTGTATGATTGAGATTGTATGATTGTGATTGTATGATTGTGATTGTATGATCGTGATAGTATGATTGTGATTGTGTGATTGTGATTGTATGACTGTGATTGTATGATTGTGATTGTATGATTGTGATTGTATGATTTTGTATGTATGATTGTGATTGTATGATTGTGATTGTATGATTGTGATTGTATGATTGTGATTGTATGATTATCATTGTATGATTATGATTGTATGATCGAGATTGCATGATTGTGATTGTATGATTGTGATTGTATGATATTGATTGTATGATTGTGATTTTATGATTGCGATAGTATGATTGTGATTGTATGATTGTGATTGTATGACTGTGATTGTATGATTGTGATTTTGCGATTGTGATTGTGCGATTGTGATTGTACGATTGTGATTGTACGATTGTGATTGTATGGTTATGATTGAATGATTGTGATTGCATGATAGCGATTGTATGATTGTGATTGCATGATTTTGAATGTATGATTGTGATTGTATGATTGTGATAGCATGATTGTGATTGTATGATTGTGATTGTATGACTGTGATTGTATGATTGTGATTGTGCGATTGTGATTGTACGATTGTGATTGTAAGATTGTGATTGTATGATTGTGATTGTATGACTGTGATGGTATGATTGTGATTGTGTGATTGTGATTGTATGATTGTGATAGTATGATTGTGATTGTATGATTGTGATTGTATGACTGTGATTGTATGATTGTGATTGTGCGATTGTGATTGTGCGATTGTGATTGTACGATTGTGATTGTACGATTGTGATTGTATGATTGTGATTGTATGATTGTGATTGTATGATTGTGATTGCATGATTGTGATTGTATGATTGAGATTGCATGATTTTGTATGTATGATTGTGATTGTATGATTATGATTGTATGATTGTGATTGTATGATTTATTCGGGAGATTGTATTTTGGAGATTGTAATTGTAGGATTGCGATTGTATGATTGTGATTGTCTGATTGTGATTGTATGATTGTGATTGTATGATTGTGATTGTATGATTGTGATTGTATGATTGTATTTGGGAGATTGTATTTTGGAGATTGTAATTGTATGATTGCGATTGTATGATTGTGATTGTATGATTTTGAATGTATGATTGTGATTGTATGATTGTGATTGTATGATTGTGATTGTATGATTGTGATAATATGATTGTGAATGGATGATTATGATTGTATGTCTGTGATTGTATGATTGTGATCGTATGATAGTGATTGTATGATTGTGATTGTATGATTCTGATAGTATGATTGTGATTGTATGATTGTGATTGTATGATTGTGATTGTATGATTGTGATTGTATGATTGTGATTGTATGATTGTATTTGGGAGATTGTATTTGGGAGATTGTAATTGTATGATTGCGATTGTATGATTGAGATTGTATGATTGTGATTGTATGATTGTGATTGTATGATCGTGATAGTATGATTGTGATTGTGTGATTGTGATTGTATGACTGTGATTGTATGATTGTGATTGTATGATTGTGATTGTATGATTGTGATAGTATGATTGTGATTGTATGATTGTGATTGTATGACTGTGATTGTATGATTGTGATTGTGCGATTGTGATTGTGCGATTGTGATTGTACGATTGCGATTGTACGATTGTGATTGTATGATTGTGATTGTATGATTATGATTGAATGATTGTGATTGCATGATTGTGATTGTATGATTGTGATTGCATGATTTTGAATGTATGGTTGTGATTGTATGATTGTGATTGTATGATTGTGATAGTATGATTGCGATTGTATGATTTTGTATGTATGATTGTGATTGTATGATTGTGATTGTATGATTGTGATTGTATGATTGTCATTGTATGATTATGATTGTATGATTGTGATGGTATCATTGTGATTGTATGATTGCGATAGTATGATTGCGATTGTATGATTGTGATTGTATTATTGCGATTGTATGATTATGATTGTATGATTGTGATTGTATGATTGTGATTGTATGATTATGATTGTATGGTTGTGACTGTATGGTTGTGACTGTATGATTAGGATTGTATGATTGTGATAGTATGATTGTGATTGTATGATTGTGATTGTATGATTATGATTGTATGATTGTGATAGTATGATTGTGATTGTAAGATTGTGATTGTATGACTGTGATTGTATGATTGTGATTGTATGATTGTGATTGTGTGATTAGGATTCTATGATTGTGATAGTATGATTGTGATTGTATGATTGTGATTGTATGATTGTGATTGTATGATTGTGATTGTATGATTGTATTTGGGAGATTGTATTTTGGAGATTGTAATTGTATGATTGCGATTGTATGATTGTGATTGTATGATTTTGAATGTATGATTGTGATTGTATGATTGTGATTGTATGATTGTATTTGGGAGATTCTGATTGTATGATTGCGATTGTATGATTGTGATTGTATGATTGTGATTGTATGATTGTGATTGTATGCTAGCGATTGTCTGATTGTGATTGTATGATTGTGATTGTATGATTGTGATTGTATGATTGTGATAGTATGATTGTGATAGTATGACTGTGATTGTATGACTGTGATTGTATGATTGTGATTGTATGATTGTTATTGTCTGATTGTGGTTGTATGATTGTGATTGTATGATTGTGATTGTATGATTGTCATTGTATGATTATGATTGTATGATTGTGATTGCATGATTGTGATTTTATGATTGAGATTGCATGATTTTGTATGTATGATTGTGATTGTATGATTGTGATTGTATGATTGTGATAGTATGATTGTGATTGTAAGATTGTGATTGTATGATTGTCATTGTATGATTATGGTTGTATGATTGTGATTGCATGATTGTGATTGTATGATTGTGATTGCATGATTTTGAGTGTATGATTGTGATTGTATGATTGTGATTGTATGATTGTGATTGTATGATTGTGATAATATGATTGTGAATGTATGATTATGATTGTATGTCTGTGATTGTATGATTGTGATCGTATGATAGTGATTGTATGATTGTGATTGTATGATTCTGATAGTATGATTGTGATTGTATGATTGTGATTGTATGATTGTGATTGTATGATTGTGATTGTATGATTGTATTTGGGAGATTGTATTTGGGAGATTGTATTTGGGAGATTGTAATTGTATGATTGCGATTGTATGATTGAGATTGTATGATTGTGATTGTATGATTGTGATTGTATGATCGTGATAGTATGATTGTGATTGTGTGATTGTGATTGTATGACTGTGATTGTATGATTGTGATTGTATGATTGTGATTGTATGATTTTGTATGTATGATTGTGATTGTATGATTGTGATTGTATGATTGTGATTGTATGATTGTGATTGTATGATTATCATTGTATGATTATGATTGTATGATCGAGATTGCATGATTGTGATTGTATGATTGTGATTGTATGATATTGATTGTATGATTGTGATTTTATGATTGCGATTGTATGATTGTGATTGTATGATTGTGATTGTATGATTGTGATTGTATGATTGTGATTGTATGATTGTGATTGTATGATTGCGATTGTATGATTGTGATTGTATGATTATGATTGTATGATTTTGATTGTATTATTGTGATCGTATGATTGTAATTGTATGATTATGATTGTATGATTGTGATTGTATGATTGTGATGGTATCATTGTGATTGTATGATTGCGATAGTATGATTGTGATTGTATGATTATGATTGTATGGTTGTGACTGTATGGTTGTGACTGTATGATTAGGATTGTATGATTGTGATAGTATGATTGTGATTGTATGATTGTGATTGTATGATTATGATTGTATGACTGTGATAGTATGATTGTGATTGTAAGATTGTGATTGTATGACTGTGATTGTATGATTGTGATTGTATGATTGTGATTGTGTGATTAGGATTCTATGATTGTGATAGTATGATTGTGATTGTATGATTGTGATTGTATGATTGTGGTTGTATGATTGTGATTGTATGATTGTATTTGGGAGATTGTATTTTGGAGATTGTAATTGTATGATTGCGATTGTATGATTGTGATTGTATGATTTTGAATGTATGATTGTGATTGTATGATTTTGATTGTATGATTGTGATTGTATGATTGTGATAATATGATTGTGAATGGATGATTATGATTGTATGTCTGTGATTGTATGATTGTGATCGTATGATAGTGATTGTATGATTGTGATTGTATGATTCTGATAGTATGATTGTGATTGTATGATTGTGATTGTATGATTGTGATTGTATGATTGTGATTGTATGATTGTATTTGGGAGATTGTATTTGGGAGATTGTAATTGTATGATTGCGATTGTATGATTGAGATTGTATGATTGTGATTGTATGATTGTGATTGTATGATCGTGATAGTATGATTGTGATTGTGTGATTGTGATTGTATGACTGTGATTGTATGATTGTGATTGTATGATTGTGATTGTATGATTGTGATAGTATGATTGTGATTGTATGATTGTGATTGTATGACTGTGATTGTATGATTGTGATTGTGCGATTGTGATTGTGCGATTGTGATTGTACGATTGCGATTGTACGATTGTGATTGTATGATTGTGATTGTATGATTATGATTGAATGATTGTGATTGCATGATTGTAATTGTATGATTGTGATTGCATGATTTTGAATGTATGGTTGTGATTGTATGATTGTGATTGTATGATTGTGATTGTATGATTGTGATAGTATGATTGCGATTGTATGATTTTGTATGTATGATTGTGATTGTATGATTGTGATTGTATGATTGTGATTGTATGATTGTCATTGTATGATTATGATTGTATGATTGAGATTGCATGATTGTGATTGTATGATTGTGATTGTATGATATTGATTGTATGATTGTGATTGTATGATTGCGATAGTATGATTGTGATTGTATGATTGTGATTGTATGACTGTGATTGTATGATTGTGATTTTGCGATTGTGATTGTGCGATTGTGATTGTACGATTGTGATTGTACGATTGTGATTGTATGGTTATGATTGAATGATTGTGATTGCATGATAGCGATTGTATGATTGTGATTGCATGATTTTGAATGTATGATTGTGATTGTATGATTGTGATAGCATGATTGTGATTGTATGATTGTGATTGTATGACTGTGATTGTATGATTGTGATTGTGCGATTGTGATTGTACGATTGTGATTGTAAGATTGTGATTGTATGATTGTGATTGGATGATTGTGATTGTATGATTGTGACTGTATGATTGTGATTGTATGATTGTGATTGTATGATTGTGGTTGTATGATTGTGATTGTATGATTGTATTTGGGAGATTCTGATTGTATGATTGCGATTGTATGATTGTGATTGTATGATTGTGATTGTATGACTGTGATTGTATGATTGTGATTGTGCGATTGTGATTGTACGATTGTGATTGTAAGGTTGTGATTGTATGATTGTGGTTGTATGATTGTGATTGTATGATTGTGATTGTATGATTGTCATTGTATGATTATGATTGTATGATTGTGATTGCATGATTGTGATTTTATGATTGAGATTGCATGATTTTGTATGTATGATTGTGATTGTATGATTGTGATTGTATGATTGTGATAGTATGATTGTGATTGTAAGATTGTGATTGTATGATTGTCATTGTATGATTATGGTTGTATGATTGTGATTGCATGATTGTGATTGTATGATTGTGATTGCATGATTTTGAATGTATGATTGTGATTGTATGATTGTGATTGTATGATTGTGATTGTATGATTGTGATAATATGATTGTGAATGTATGATTATGATTGTATGTCTGTGATTGTATGATTGTGATCGTATGATAGTGATTGTATGATTGTGATTGTATGATTCTGATAGTATGATTGTGATTGTATGATTGTGATTGTATGATTGTGATTGTATGATTGTGATTGTATGATTGTATTTGGGAGATTGTATTTGGGAGATTGTATTTGGGAGATTGTATTTGGGAGATTGTAATTGTATGATTGCGATTGTATGATTGAGATTGTATGATTGTGATTGTATGATTGTGATTGTATGATCGTGATAGTATGATTGTGATTGTGTGATTGTGATTGTATGACTGTGATTGTATGATTGTGATTGTATGATTGTGATTGTATGATTGTGATAGTATGATTGTGATTGTATGATTGTGATTGTATGACTGTGATTGTATGATTGTGATTGTGCGATTGTGATTGTGCGGTTGTGATTGTATGATTGTGATTGTATGATTATGATTGAATGATTGTGATTGCATGATTGTGATTGTATGATTGTGATTGCATGATTTTGAATGTATGATTGTGATTGTATGATTGTGATTGTATGATTGTGATTGTATGATTGTGATAGTATGATTGCGATTGTATGATTTTGTATGTATGATTGTGATTGTATGATTGTGGTTGTATGATTGTGATTGTATGATTGTGATTGTATGATTGTGATTGTATGAATAGGATTGTATGATTGTGATAGTATGATTGTGATTGTATGATTGTGATTGTATGATTGTGATTGTATGATTGTGATTGTATGATTGTGATTGTATGATTGTATTTGGGAGATTGTATTTTGGAGATTGTAATTGTATGATTGCGATTGTATGATTGTGATTGTATGATTGTGATTGTATGATTGTGATTGTATGATTGTGAATGTATGATTGTGATTGTATGATTGTGATTGTATGATTGTGATTGTATGATTGTGATTGTATGATTGTAATTGTATGATTATGATTGTATGATTGTGATTGTATGATAGTGATGGTTTGATTGTGATTGTATGATTTCGATATTATGGTTGTGATTGTATGATTGTGATTGTATGATAGCGATTGTATGATTGTGATTGTATGATTATGATTGTATGATTGTATGATTGTGATTGTATGATTATGATTGTATGGTTGTGATTGTATGATTGTAATGGTATGATTGCGATTGTATGATTGCGATAGTGTGATTGTGATTGTATGATTGTGATTGTATGATTGTCATTGTCTGATTATGATTGTATGATTGTGATTGCATGATTGTGATTGTATGATTGTGATAGTATGATTGTGATTGCATGATTTTGTATGTATGATTGTGATTGTATGATTGTGATTGTATGATTGTGATAGTATGATTGTGATTGTAAGATTGTGATTGTATGATTGTCATTGTATGATTATGGTTGTATGATTGTGATTGCATGATTGTGATTGTATGATTGTGATTGCATGATTTTGAATGTATGATTGTGATTGTATGATTGTGATTGTATGATTGTGATTGCATGATTGTGATAATATGATTGTGAATGTATGATTGTGATTGTATGTCTGTGATTGTATGATTGTGATTGTATGATAGTGATTGTATGATTGTGATTGTATGATTCTCATAGTATGATTGTGATTGTATGATTGTGATTGTATGATTGTGATTGTATGATTGTATTTGGGAGATTGTATTTGGGAGATTGTAATTGTATGATTGTGATTGTATGATTGTGATTGTATGATTAGGATAGTATGATTGTGATTGTGTGATTGTGATTGTATGACTGTGATTGTATGATTGTGATTGTATGATTGTGATTGTATGATTGTGACAGTATGATTGTGATTGTATGACTGGGATTGTATGATTGTGATTCTGCGATTGTGATTGTATGATTGTGATTGTATGATTGTGATTGTATGATTGTGATAGTATGATTGTGATTGTATGATTGTGATTGGATGATTGTGATTGTATGATTGTGATTGTATGATTGTGATTGTATGATTGTGATTGTATGATTGTGATAGTATGATTGTGATTGTAAGATTGTGATTGTATGATTGTGATAGTGTGATTGTGATTGCATGATTTTATATGTATGATTGTGATTGTATGATTGTGATTGCATGATTGTGATAGTATGATTGTGATTGTAAGATTGTGATTGTATGATTGTCATTGTATGATTATGGTTGTATGATTGTGATTGTATGATTGTGATTGCATGATTTTGAATGTATGATTGTGATTGTATGATTGTGATTGTATGATTGTGATTGCATGATTGTGATAATATGATTGTGAATGTATGATTGTGATTGTATGTCTGTGATTGTATGATTGTGATTGTATGATAGTGATTGTATGATAGTGATTGTATGATTGTGATTGTATGATTCTCATAGTATGATTGTGATTGTATGATTGTGATTGTATGATTGTGATTGTATGATTGTGATTGTATGATTGTATTTGGGAGATTGTATTTGGGAGATTGTAATTGTATGATTGCGATTGTATGATTGAGATTGTATGATTGTGATTGTATGATTGTGATTGTATGATTGTGATAGGATGATTGTGATTCTGCGATTGTGATTGTATGATTGTGATTGAATGATTGTGATAGTATGATTGTGATTGTATGATTGTGATTGGATGATTGTGATTGTATGATTGTGATTGTATGATTGTGATTGTATGATTGTGATTGTATGATTGTGGTTGTATGATTGTGATTGTATGATTGTATTTGGGAGATTCTGATTGTATGATTGCGATTGTATGATTGTGATTGTATGATTGTGATTGTATGATTGTGATTGTATGCTAGCGATTGTATGATTGTGATTGTATGATTGTGATTGTATGATTGTGATTGTATGATTTTGATTGTATGATTGTGATAGTATGATTGTAATTGTATGATTATGATTGTATGATTGTGATTGTATGATTGTGATTGTATGATTATGATTGTAAGGTTGTGATTATATGATTGTGATGGTATGATTGTGATTGTATGATTGCGATTGTATGATTGTGATTGTATGATTGTGATTGTATGATTGTGATAGTATGACTGTGATTGTATGACTGTGATTGTATGATTGTGATTGTATGATTGTTATTGTCTGATTGTGGTTGTATGATTGTGATTGTATGATTGTGATTGTATGATTGTCATTGTATGATTATGATTGTATGATTGTGATTGCATGATTGTGATTTTATGATTGAGATTGCATGATTTTGTATGTATGATTGTGATTGTATGATTGTGATTGTATGATTGTGATAGTATGATTGTGATTGTAAGATTGTGATTGTATGATTGTCATTGTATGATTATGGTTGTATGATTGTGATTGCATGATTGTGATTGTATGATTGCGATTGCATGATTTTGAATGTATGATTGTGATTGTATGATTGTTATTGTATGATTGTGATTGTATGATTGTGATAATATGATTGTGAATGTATGATTATGATTGTATGTCTGTGATTGTATGATTGTGATCGTATGATAGTGATTGTATGATTGGGATTGTATGATTCTGATAGTATGATTGTGATTGTATGATTGTGATTGTATGATTGTGATTGTATGATTGTGATTGTATGATTGTGATTGTATGATTGTGATTGTATGATTGTATTTGGGAGATTGTATTTGGGAGATTGTAATTGTATGATTGCGATTGTATGATTGAGATTGTATGATTGTGATTGTATGATTGTGATTGTATGATCGTGATAGTATGATTGTGATTGTGTGATTGTGATTGTATGACTGTGATTGTATGATTGTGATTGTATGATTGTGATTGTATGATTGTGATTTTATGATTGTGATTGTATGATTGTGATTGTATGACTGTGATTGTATGATTGTGATTGTGCGATTGTGATTGTGCGATTGTGATTGTATGATTGTGAATGTATGATTATGATTGAATGATTGTGATTGCATGATTGTGATTGTATGATTGTGATTGCATGATTTTGAATGTATGATTGTGATTGTATGATTGTGATTGTATGATTGTGATTGTATGATTGTGATAGTATGATTGCGATTGTATGATTTTGTATGTATGATTGTGATTGTATGATTGTGATTGTATGATTGTGATTGCATGATTTTGAATGTATGATTGTGATTGTATGATTGTGATTGTATGATTGTGATTGTATGATTGTGATAGTATGATTGCGATTGTATGATTTTGTATGTATGATTGTGATTGTATGATTGTGATTGTATGATTGTGATTGTATGATTGTCATTGTATGATTATGATTGTATGATTGAGATTGCATGATTGTGATTGTATGATTGTGATTGTATGATATTGATTGTATGATTGTGATTGTATGATTGCGATAGTATGATTGTGATTGTATGATTGTGATTGTATGACTGTGATTGTATGATTGTGATCGTATGATAGTGATTGTATGATTGTGATTGTATGATTCTGATAGTATGATTGTGATTGTATGATTGTGATTGTATGATTGTGATTGTATGATTGTATTTGGGAGATTGTATTTGGGAGATTGTAATTGTATGATTGCGATTGTATGATTGAGATTGTATGATTGTGATTGTATGATTGTGATTGTATGATCGTGATAGTATGATTGTGATTGTGTGATTGTGATTGTATGACTGTGATTGTATGATTGTGATTGTATGATTGTGATTGTATGATTGTGATAGTATGATTGTGATTGTATGATTGTGATTGTATGACTGTGATTGTATGATTGTGATTGTGCGATTGTGATTGTGCGATTGTGATTGTACGATTGCGATTGTACGATTGTGATTGTATGATTGTGATTGTATGATTATGATTGAATGATTGTGATTGCATGATTGTGATTGTATGATTGTGATTGCATGATTTTGAATGTATGATTGTGATTGTATGATTGTGATTGTATGATTGTGATAGTATGATTGCGATTGTATGATTTTGTATGTATGATTGTGATTGTACGATTGTGATTGTATGATTGTGATTGTGCGATTGTGATTGTGCGATTGTGATTGTACGATTGTGATTGTACGATTGTGATTGTATGATTGTGATTGTATGATTGTGATTGTATGATTGTGATTGCATGATTGTGATTGTATGATTGAGATTGCATGATTTTGTATGTATGATTGTGATTGTATGATTATGATTGTATGATTGTGATTGTATGATTTATTTGGTAGATTGTATTTTGGAGATTGTAATTGTAGGATTGCGATTGTATGATTGTGATTGTATGATTGTGATGGTATCATTGTGATTGTATGATTGCGATAGTATGATTGCGATTGTATGATTGTGATTGTATGATTGCGATTGTATGATTATGATTGTATGATTGTGATTGTATGATTGTGATTGTATGATTATGATTGTATGGTTGTGACTGTATGGTTGTGACTGTATGATTAGGATTGTATGATTGTGATAGTATGATTGTGATTGTATGATTGTGATTGTATGATTATGATTGTATGATTGTGATAGTATGATTGTGATGGTAAGATTGTGATTGTATGACTGTGATTGTATGATTGTGATTGTATGATTGTGATTGTATGATTAGGATTCTATGATTGTGATAGTATGATTGTGATTGTATGATTGTGATTGTATGATTGTGATTGTATGATTGTCATTGTATGATTATGATTGTATGATTGAGATTGCATGATTGTGATTGTATGATTGTGATTGTATGATATTGATTGTATGATTGTGATTGTATGATTGCGATAGTATGATTGTGATTGTATGATTGTGAT
Source organism: Megachile rotundata (assembly GCF_050947335.1). NCBI lineage: Eukaryota > Metazoa > Arthropoda > Insecta > Hymenoptera > Megachilidae > Megachile > Megachile rotundata. The sequence goes on along the minus strand of NW_027473333.1, from coordinate 1,052,268 downwards.
TGTATGACTGTGATTGTATGATTGTGATTTTGCGATTGTGATTGTGCGATTGTGATTGTACGATTGTGATTGTACGATTGTGATTGTATGGTTATGATTGAATGATTGTGATTGCATGATAGCGACTGTATGATTGTGATTGCATGATTTTGAATGTATGATTGTGATTGTATGATTGTGATAGCATGATTGTGATTGTATGATTGTGATTGTATGACTGTGATTGTATGATTGTGATTGTGCGATTGTGATTGTACGATTGTGATTGTAAGATTGTGATTGTATGATTGTGATTGGATGATTGTGATTGTATGATTGTGATTGTCTGATTGTGGTTGTATGATTGTGATTGTATGATTGTGATTGTATGATTGTCATTGTATGATTATGATTGTATGATTGTGATTGCATGATTGTGATTTTATGATTGAGATTGCATGATTTTGTATGTATGATTGTGATTGTATGATTGTGATTGTATGATTGTGATAGTATGATTGTGATTGTAAGATTGTGATTGTATGATTGTCATTGTATGATTATGGTTGTATGATTGTGATTGCATGATTGTGATTGTATGATTGTGATTGCATGATTTTGAATGTATGATTGTGATTGTATGATTGTGATAGCATGATTGTGATTGTATGATTGTGATTGTATGACTGTGATTGTATGATTGTGATTGTGCGATTGTGATTGTACGATTGTGATTGTACGATTGTGATTGTATGGTTATGATTGAATGATTGTGATTGCATGATAGCGATTGTATGATTGTGATTGCATGATTTTGAATGTATGATTGTGATTGTATGATTGTGACTGTATGATTGTGATGGTATGATTGTGATTGTATGATTGCGATCTTATAATTGTGATTGTATGATTATGATTGTATGATTGTGATTGTATGATTGTGATTGTATGATTGTGATTGTATGATTGTGATTGTATGATTGTGATTGTATGATTGTGATTGTATGATTGTGATTGCATGATAGCGATTGTATGATTGTGATTGCATGATTTTGAATGTATGATTGTGACTGTATGATTGTGATTGTATGATTGTGATTGTATGATTGTGATTGTATGATTGTGATTGTATGATTGTGATTGTATGATTGAGATTGTATGATTGTGATTGTATGATTGTGATTGTATGATCGTGATAGTATGATTGTGATTGTGTGATTGTGATTGTATGACTGTGATTGTATGATTGTGATTGTATGATTGTGATTGTATGATTGTGATTTTATGATTGTGATTGTATGATTGTGATTGTATGACTGTGATTGTATGATTGTGATTGTGCGATTGTGATTGTGCGATTGTGATTGTATGATTGTGAATGTATGATTATGATTGAATGATTGTGATTGCATGATTGTGATTGTATGATTGTGATTGCATGATTTTGAATGTATGATTGTGATTGTATGATTGTGATTGTATGATTGTGATTGTATGATTGTGATAGTATGATTGCGATTGTATGATTTTGTATGTATGATTGTGATTGTATGATTGTGATTGTATGATTGTGATTGCATGATTTTGAATGTATGATTGTGATTGTATGATTGTGATTGTATGATTGTGATAATATGATTGTGAATGTATGATTGTGATTGTATGTCTGTGATTGTATGATTGTGATTGTATGATAGTGATTGTATGATTGTGATTGTATGATTCTGATAGTATGATTGTGATTGTATGATTGTGATTGTATGACTGTGATTGTATGATTGTGATTCTGCGATTTCGATTGTACGATTGTGATTGTACGATTGTGATTGTACGATTGTGATTGTATGATTGCGATTGTATGATTGTGACTGTATGATTGTGATTGTATGATTGTGATTTTATGATTGTGATAGTATGATTGTGATTGTATGATTGTGATTGTATGACTGTGATTGTATGATTGTGATTATATGATTATGATAGTATGATTGTGTTTGTATGATTGTGATTGTATGACTGTGATTGTATGATTGTGATTGTGCGATTGTGATTGTACGATTGTGATTGTAAGATTGTGATTGTATGATTGTGATTGTATGACTGTGATGGTATGATTGTGATTGTGTGATTGTGATTGTATGATTGTGATAGTATGATTGTGATTGTATGACTGTGATTGTATGACTGTGATTGTATGATTTATTTGGGAGATTGTATTTTGGAGATTGTAATTGTAGGATTGCGATTGTATGATTGTGATTGTATGATTGTGATTGTATGATTGTGATTGTATGATTGTGATTGTATGATTGGGATTGTATGATTGTGATTGTATGATTATGATTGTATGATTTTGATTGTATGATTGTGATTGAATGATTGCGATTGTATGATTGTGATTGTATGATTATGATTGTATTTTTGTGATTGTATGGTTGTGATTGTATGATTGTGATTGTATGATTGTGATTGTATGATTGTCATGGTATGATTATGATTGTATGATTGTGATTGCACGATTGTGATTGTATGATTGAGATTGCATGATTTTGTATGTATGATCGTGATTGTATGATTGTGATTGTATGATTGTGATTGTATGATTGTATTTGGGAGATTGTATTTTGGAGATTGTAATTGTATGATTGCGATTGTATGATTGTGATTGTATGATTGTGATTGTATGATTGTGATTGTATGATTGTGATTGTATGATTGTGAATGTATGATTGTGATTGTATGATTGTGATTGTATGATTGTGATTGTATGATTGTGATTGTATGATTGTAATTGTATGATTATGATTGTATGATTGTGATTGTATGATAGTGATGGTTTGATTGTGATTGTATGATTGCGATATTATGGTTGTGATTGTATGATTGTGATTGTATGATAGCGATTGTATGATTGTGATTGTATGATTATGATTGTATGATTGTATGATTGTGATTGTATGATTATGATTGTATGGTTGTGATTGTATGATTGTAATGGTATGATTGCGATTGTATGATTGCGATAGTGTGATTGTGATTGTATGATTGTGATTGTATGATTGTCATTGTCTGATTATGATTGTATGATTGTGATTGCATGATTGTGATTGTATGATTGTGATAGTATGATTGTGATTGCATGATTTTGTATGTATGATTGTGATTGTATGATTGTGATTGTATGATTGTGATAGTATGATTGTGATTGTAAGATTGTGATTGTATGATTGTCATTGTATGATTATGGTTGTATGATTGTGATTGCATGATTGTGATTGTATGATTGTGATTGCATGATTTTGAATGTATGATTGTGATTGTATGATTGTGATTGTATGATTGTGATTGCATGATTGTGATAATATGATTGTGAATGTATGATTGTGATTGTATGTCTGTGATTGTATGATTGTGATTGTATGATAGTGATTGTATGATTGAGATTGTATGATTCTCATAGTATGATTGTGATTGTATGATTGTGATTGTATGATTGTATTTGGGAGATTGTATTTGGGAGATTGTAATTGTATGATTGTGATTGTATGATTGTGATTGTATGATTAGGATAGTATGATTGTGATTGTGTGATTGTGATTGTATGACTGTGATTGTATGATTGTGATTCTGCGATTGTGATTGTATGATTGTGATTGTATGATTGTGATTGTATGATTGTGATAGTATGATTGTGATTGTATGATTGTGATTGGATGATTGTGATTGTATGATTGTGATTGTATGATTGTGATTGTATGATTGTGATTGTATGATTGTGATAGTATGATTGTGATTGTAAGATTGTGATTGTATGATTGTGATAGTGTGATTGTGATTGCATGATTTTGTATGTATGATTGTGATTGTATGATTGTGATTCTGCGATTGTGATTGTATGATTGTGATTGTATGATTGTGATTGTATGATTGTGATAGTATGATTGTGATTGTATGGTTGTGATTGGATGATTGTGATTGTATGATTGCGATTGTATGATTGTGACTGTATGATTGTGATTGTATGATTGTGATTGTATGATTGTGATAGTATGATTGTGATTGTATGATTGTGATTATATGACTGTGATTGTATGATTGTGATTATATGATTGTGATAGTATGATTGTGATAGTATGATTGTGATTGTATGATTGTGATTGTATGACTGTGATTGTATGATTGTGATTGTGCGATTGTGATTGTACGATTGTGATTGTAAGATTGTGATTGTATGATTGTGATTGTATGACTGTGATGGTATGATTGTGATTGTGTGATTGTGATTGTATGATTGTGATAGTATGATTGTGATTGTATGATTGTGATTGTATGACTGTGATTGTATGATTGTGATTGAGCGATTGTGATTGTGCGATTGTAATTGTACGATTGTGATTGTACGATTGTGATTGTACGATTGTGATTGTATGGTTATGATTGAATGATTGTGATTGCATGATAGCGATTGTATGATTGTGATTGCATGATTTTGAATGTATGATTGTGATTGTATGATTGTGATTGTATGATTGTGATTGTATGATTGTGATTGTATGATTGTGATTGTATGATTGTGATTGTATGATTGTGATTGTATGATTGTGATTGTATGATTGTGATTGTATGATTGTGATTGTATGATTGTGATTGTATGATTGTGATTGTATGATTGTGATAGTATGATTGCGATTGTATGATTTTGTATGTATGATTGTGATTGTATGGTTGTGATTGTATGATTGTGATTGTATGATTGTGATAGTATGATTGCGATTGTATGATTTTGTATGTATGATTGTGATTGTATGGTTGTGATTGTATGATTGTGATTGTATGATTGTGATTGTATGATTGTCATTGTATGATTATGATTGTATGATTGTGATTGCACGATTGTGATTGTATGATTGAGATTGCATGATTTTGTATGTATGATTGTGATTGTATGATTGTGATTGTATGATTGTGATTGTATGATTGTGATTGCATGATTGTGATTGTATGATTGCGATTGTATGAATGCGATTGTATGATTGTGATTGCATGATTATGATTGTATGATTATGATTGTATGATATTGATTGTATGATTGTGATTGTACGATTGTGATTGTATGATTGTGATTGTATGATTGTGATTGTATGATTGTGTTTGGGAGATTGTAGTTGTATGATTGCGATTGTATGATTGTGATTGTGTGATTGTGATGTATGATTGTAATTGTATGATTATGATTGTATGATTGTGACTGTATGATTGTGATGGTATGATTGTGATTGTATGATTGCGATCGTATAATTGTGATTGTATGATTATGATTGTATGATTGTGATTGAATGATTGCGATTGTATGATTGTGATTGTATGATTATGATTGTATTTTTGTGATTGTATGATTGTGATTGTATGATTGTGATTGTATGATTGTGATTGAATGATTGTGATTGCATGATTGTGATTGTATGATTGAGATTGCATGATTTTGTATGTATGATTGTGGTTGTATGATTATGATTGTATGATTGTGATTGTATGATTTATTTGGGAGATTGTATTTTGGAGATTGTAATTGTAGGATTGCGATTGTATGATTGTGATTGTATGATTGTGATTGTATGATTGTGATTGTATGATTGTGATTGTATGATTGCGATTGTATGATTGTGATTGTATGATTATGATTGTATGATTTTGATTGTATGATTGTGATTGTATGATTGTAATTGTATGATTATGATTGTATGATTGTGATTGTATGATTGTGATGGTATCATTGTGATTGTATGATTGCGGTAGTATGATTGCGATTGTATGACTGTGATTGTATGATTGCGATTGTATGATTATGATTGTATGATTGTGATAGTATGATTGTGATTGTATGATTGTGATTGTATGACTGTGATTGTATGATTGTGATTATATGATTGTGATAGTATGATTGTGATTGTATGATTGTGATTGTATGACTGTGATTGTATGATTGTGATTGTGCGATTGTGATTGTACGATTGTGATTGTAAGATTGTGATTGTATGATTGTGATTGTATGACTGTGATGGTATGATTGTGATTGTGTGATTGTGATTGTATGATTGTGATAGTATGATTGTGATTGTATGATTGTGATTGTATGACTGTGATTGTATGATTGTGATTGTGCGATTGTGATTGTGCGATTGTGATTGTACGATTGTGATTGTACGATTGTGATTGTACGATTGTGATTGTATGGTTATGATTAAATGATTGTGATTGCATGATAGCGATTGTATGATTGTGATTGCATGATTTTGAATGTATGATTGTGATTGTATGATTGTGATTGTATGATTGTGATTGTATGATTGTGATTGTATGATTGTGATTGTATGATTGTGATTGTATGATTGTGATTGTATGATTGTGATTGTATGATTGTGATTGTATGATTGTGATAGTATGATTGCGATTGTATGATTTTGTATGTATGATTGTGATTGTATGATTGTGATTGTATGATTGTGATTGTATGATTGTGATTGTATGATTGTGATTGTGTGATTGTGATAGTATGATTGCGATTGTATGATTTTGTATGTATGATTGTGATTGTATGGTTGTGATTGTATGATTGTGATTGTATGATTGTGATAGTATGATTGCGATTGTATGATTTTGTATGTATGATTGTGATTGTATGGTTGTGATTGTATGATTGTGATTGTATGATTGTGATTGTATGATTGTCATTGTATGATTATGATTGTATGATTGTGATTGCACGATTGTGATTGTATGATTGAGATTGCATGATTTTGTATGTATGATTGTGATTGTATGATTGTGATTGTATGATTGTGATTGTATGATTGCGATTGTATGAATGCGATTGTATGATTGTGATTGCATGATTATGATTGTATGATTGTGATTGTATGATATTGATTGTATGATTGTGATTGTACGATTGTGATTGTATGATTGTGATTGTATGATTGTGATTGTATGATTGTGTTTGGGAGATTGTAGTTGTATGATTGCGATTGTATGATTGTGATTGTGTGATTGTGATGTATGATTGTAATTGTATGATTATGATTGTATGATTGTGACTGTATGATTGTGATGGTATGATTGTGATTGTATGATTGCGATCGTATAATTGTGATTGTATGATTATGATTGTATGATTGTGATTGAATGATTGCGATTGTATGATTGTGATTGTATGATTATGATTGTATTTTTGTGATTGTATGATTGTGATTGTATGATTGTGATTGTATGATTGTGATTGTATGATTGTGATTGCATGATTGTGATTGTATGATTGAGATTGCATGATTTTGTATGTATGATTGTGGTTGTATGATTATGATTGTATGATTGTGATTGTATGATTTATTTGGGAGATTGTATTTTGGAGATTGTAATTGTAGGATTGCGATTGTATGATTGTGATTGTATGATTGTGATTGTATGATTGTGATTGTATGATTGTGATTGTATGATTGCGATTGTATGATTGTGATTGTATGATTATGATTGTATGATTTTGATTGTATGATTGTGATTGTATGATTGTAATTGTATGATTATGATTGTATGATTGTGATTGTATGATTGTGATGGTATCATTGTGATTGTATGATTGCGGTAGTATGATTGCGATTGTATGATTGTGATTGTATGATTGCGATTGTATGATTATGATTGTATGATTGTGATTGTATGATTGTGATTGTATGATTATGATTGTATGGTTGTGACTGTATGGTTGTGACTGTATGATTAGGATTGTATGATTGTGATCGTATGATTGTGATTGTATGATTGTGATTGTATGATTATGATTGTATGATTGTGACTGTATGATTGTGATTGTAAGATTGTGATTGTATGACTGTGATTGTATGATTGTGATTGTATGATTGTGATTGTATGATTAGGATTGTATGATTGTGATAGTATGATTGTGATTGTATGATTGTGATTGTATGATTGTGATTGTATGATTGTATTTGGGAGATTGTATTTTGGAGATTGTAATTGTATGATTGCGATTGTATGATTGTGATTGTATGATTGTGATTGTATGATTGTGATTGTATGATTGTGATTGTATGATTGTGAATGTATGATTGTGATTGTATGATTGTGATTGTATGATTGTGATTGTATGATTGTGATTGTATGATTGTAATAGTATGATTATGATTGTATGATTGTGATTGTATGATAGTGATGGTTTGATTGTGATTGTATGATTGCGATATTATGGTTGTGATTGTATGATTGTGATTGTATGATAGCGATTGTATGATTGTGATTGTATGATTATGATTGTATGATTGTATGATTGTGATTGTATGATTATGATTGTATGGTTGTGATTGTATGATTGTAATGGTATGATTGCGATTGTATGATTGCGATAGTGTGATTGTGATTGTATGATTGTGATTGTATGATTGTCATTGTCTGATCTTGATTGTATGATTGTGATTGCATGATTGTGATTGTATGATTGTGATAGTATGATTGTGATTGCATGATTTTGTATGTATGATTGTGATTGTATGATTGTGATTGTATGATTGTGATAGTATGATTGTGATTGTAAGATTGTGATTGTATGATTGTCATTGTATGATTATGGTTGTATGATTGTGATTGCATGATTGTGATTGTATGATTGTGATTGCATGATTTTGAATGTATGATTGTGATTGTATGATTGTGATTGTATGATTGTGATTGCATGATTGTGATAATATGATTGTGAATGTATGATTGTGATTGTATGTCTGTGATTGTATGATTGTGATTGTATGATAGTGGTTGTATGATTGTGATTGTATGATTCTCATAGTATGATTGTGATTGTATGATTGTGATTGTATGATTGTGATTGTATGATTGTATTTGGGAGATTGTATTTGGGAGATTGTAATTGTATGATTGTGATTGTATGATTGTGATTGTATGATTAGGATAGTATGATTGTGATTGTGTGATTGTGATTGTATGACTGTGATTGTATGATTGTGATTGTATGATTGTGATTGTATGATTGTGACAGTATGATTGTGATTGTATGACTGTGATTGTATGATTGTGATTCTGCGATTGTGATTGTATGATTGTGATTGTATGATTGTGATTGTATGATTGTGATAGTATGATTGTGATTGTATGATTGTGATTGGATGATTGTGATTGTATGATTGCGATTGTATGATTGTGACTGTATGATTGTGATTGTATGATTGTGATTGTATGATTGTGATAGTATGATTGTGATTGTATGATTGTGATTGTATGACTGTGATTGAATGATTGTGATTATATGATTGTGATAGTATGATTGTGATTGTATGATTGTGATTGTATGACTGTGATTGTATGATTGTGATTGTGCGATTGTGATTGTACGATTGTGATTGTAAGATTGTGATTGTATGATTGTGATTGTATGACTGTGATGGTATGATTGTGATTGTGTGATTGTGATTGTATGATTGTGATAGTATGATTGTGGTTGTATGATTGTGATTGTATGACTGTGATTGTATGATTGTGATTGTGCGATTGTGATTGTGCGATTGTGATTGTACGATTGTGATTGTACGATTGTGATTGTACGATTGTGATTGTACGATTGTGATTGTATGGTTATGATTGAATGATTGTGATTGCATGATAGCGATTGTATGATTGTGATTGCATGATTTTGAATGTATGATTGTGATTGTATGATTGTGATTGTATGATTGTGATTGTATGATTGTGATTGTATGATTGTGATTGTATGATTGTGATTGTATGATTGTGATTGTATGATTGTGATTGTATGATTGTGATAGTATGATTGCGATTGTATGATTTTGTATGTATGATTGTGATTGTATGGTTGTGATTGTATGATTGTGATTGTATGATTGTGATAGTATGATTGCGATTGTATGATTTTGTATGTATGATTGTGATTGTATGGTTGTGATTGTATGATTGTGATTGTATGATTGTGATTGTATGATTGTCATTGTATGATTATGATTGTATGATTGTGATTGCACGATTGTGATTGTATGATTGAGATTGCATGATTTTGTATGTATGATTGTGATTGTATGATTGTGATTGTATGATTGTGATTGTATGATTGTGATTGTATGATTGCGATTGTATGAATGCGATTGTATGATTGTGATTGCATGATTATGATTGTATGATTATGATTGTATGATATTGATTGTATGATTGTGATTGTACGATTGTGATTGTATGATTGTGATTGTATGATTGTGATTGTATGATTGTGTTTGGGAGACTGTAGTTGTATGATTGCGATTGTATGATTGTGATTGTGTGATTGTGATGTATGATTGTAATTGTATGATTATGATTGTATGATTGTGACTGTATGATTGTGATGGTATGATTGTGATTGTATGATTGCGATCGTATAATTGTGATTGTATGATTATGATTGTATGATTGTGATTGAATGATTGCGATTGTATGATTGTGATTGTATGATTATGATTGTATTTTTGTGATTGTATGATTGTGATTGTATGATTGTGATTGTATGATTGTGATTGTATGATTGTGATTGCATGATTGTGATTGTATGATTGAGATTGCATGATTTTGTATGTATGATTGTGGTTGTATGATTATGATTGTATGATTGTGATTGTATGATTTATTTGGGAGATTGTATTTTGGAGATTGTAATTGTAGGATTGCGATTGTATGATTGTGATTGTATGATTGTGATTGTATGATTGTGATTGTATGATTGTGATTGTATGATTGCGATTGTATGATTGTGATTGTATGATTATGATTGTATGATTTTGATTGTATGATTGTGATTGTATGATTGTAATTGTATGATTATGATTGTATGATTGTGATTGTATGATTGTGATGGTATCATTGTGATTGTATGATTGCGGTAGTATGATTGCGATTGTATGATTGTGATTGTATGATTGCGATTGTATGATTATGATTGTATGATTGTGATTGTATGATTGTGATTGTATGATTATGATTGTATGGTTGTGACTGTATGGTTGTGACTGTATGATTAGGATTGTATGATTGTGATCGTATGATTGTGATTGTATGATTGTGATTGTATGATTATGATTGTATGATTGTGATTGTATGATTGTGATTGTAAGATTGTGATTGTATGACTGTGATTGTATGATTGTGATTGTATGATTGTGATTGTATGATTAGGATTGTATGATTGTGATAGTATGATTGTGATTGTATGATTGTGATTGTATGATTGTGATTGTATGATTGTGATTGTATGATTGTATTTGGGAGATTGCATTTTGGAGATTGTAATTGTATGATTGCGATTGTATGATTGTGACTGTATGATTGTGATTGTATGATTGTGATTGTATGATTGTGATTGTATGATTGTGATTGTATGATTGTGATTGTATGATTGTGAATGTATGATTGTGATTGTATGATTGTGATTGTATGATTGCGATTGTATGATTGTGATTGTATGATTATGTATGTATGATTGTGGTTGTATGATTATGATTGTATGATTGTGATTGTATGATTTATTTGGGAGATTGTATTTTGGAGATTGTAATTGTAGGATTGCGATTGTATGATTGTGATTGTATGATTGTGATTGTATGATTGTGTTTGGGAGATTGTAGTTGTATGATTGCGATTGTATGATTGTGATTGTGTGATTGTGATGTATGATTGTAATTGTATGATTATGATTGTATGATTGTGACTGTATGATTGTGATGATATGATTGTGATTGTATGGTTGCGATCGTATAATTGTGATTGTATGATTATGATTGTATGATTGTGATTGAATGATTGCGATTGTATGATTGTGATTGTATGATTATGATTGTATTTTTGTGATTGTATGATTGTGATTGTATGATTGTGATTGTATGATTGTGATTGTATGATTGTGATTGCATGATTGTGATTGTATGATTGAGATTGCATGATTTTGTATGTATGATTGTGGTTGTATGATTATGATTGTATGATTGTGATTGTATGATTTATTTGGGAGATTGTATTTTGGAGATTGTAATTGTAGGATTGCGATTGTATGATTGTGATTGTATGATTGTGATTGTATGATTGTGATTGTATGATTGTGATTGTATGATTGTGATTGTATGATTGCGATTGTATGATTGTGATTGTATGATTATGATTTTATGATTTTGATTGTATGATTGTGATTGTATGATTGTAATTGTATGATTATGATTGTATGATTGTGATTGTATGATTGTGATGGTATCATTGTGATTGTATGATTGCGGTAGTATGATTGCGATTGTATGACTGTGATTGTATGATTGCGATTGTATGATTATGATTGTATGATTGTGATTGTATGATTGTGATTGTATGATTATGATTGTATGGTTGTGACTGTATGGTTGTGACTGTATGATTAGGATTGTATGATTGTGATCGTATGATTGTGATTGCATGATTATGATTGTATGATTATGATTGTATGATATTGATTGTATGATTGTGATTGTACGATTGTGATTGTATGATTGTGATTGTATGATTGTGATTGTATGATTGTGTTTGGGAGACTGTAGTTGTATGATTGCGATTGTATGATTGTGATTGTGTGATTGTGATGTATGATTGTAATTGTATGATTATGATTGTATGATTGTGACTGTATGATTGTGATGGTATGATTGTGATTGTATGATTGCGATCGTATAATTGTGATTGTATGATTATGATTGTATGATTGTGATTGAATGATTGCGATTGTATGATTGTGATTGTATGATTATGATTGTATTTTTGTGATTGTATGATTGTGATTGTATGATTGTGATTGTATGATTGTGATTGTATGATTGTGATTGCATGATTGTGATTGTATGATTGAGATTGCATGATTTTGTATGTATGATTGTGGTTGTATGATTATGATTGTATGATTGTGATTGTATGACTTATTTGGGAGATTGTATTTTGGAGATTGTAATTGTAGGATTGCGATTGTATGATTGTGATTGTATGATTGTGATTGTATGATTGTGATTGTATGATTGTGATTGTATGATTGCGATTGTATGATTGTGATTGTATGATTATGATTGTATGATTTTGATTGTATGATTGTGATTGTATGATTGTAATTGTATGATTATGATTGTATGATTGTGATTGTATGATTGTGATGGTATCATTGTGATTGTATGATTGCGGTAGTATGATTGCGATTGTATGATTGTGATTGTATGATTGCGATTGTATGATTATGATTGTATGATTGTGATTGTATGATTGTGATTGTATGATTATGATTGTATGGTTGTGACTGTATGGTTGTGACTGTATGATTAGGATTGTATGATTGTGATCGTATGATTGTGATTGTATGATTGTGATTGTATGATTATGATTGTATGATTGTGATTGTATGATTGTGATTGTAAGATTGTGATTGTATGACTGTGATTGTATGATTGTGATTGTATGATTGTGATTGTATGATTAGGATTGTATGATTGTGATAGTATGATTGTGATTGTATGATTGTGATTGTATGATTGTGATTGTATGATTGTGATTGTATGATTGTATTTGGGAGATTGCATTTTGGAGATTGTAATTGTATGATTGCGATTGTATGATTGTGATTGTATGATTGTGATTGTATGATTGTGATTGTATGATTGTGATTGTATGATTGTGATTGTATGATTGTGAATGTATGATTGTGATTGTATGATTGTGATTGTATGATTGCGATTGTATGATTGTGATTGTATGATTATGTATGTATGATTGTGGTTGTATGATTATGATTGTATGATTGTGATTGTATGATTTATTTGGGAGATTGTATTTTGGAGATTGTAATTGTAGGATTGCGATTGTATGATTGTGATTGTATGATTGTGATTGTATGATTGTGTTTGGGAGATTGTAGTTGTATGATTGCGATTGTATGATTGTGATTGTGTGATTGTGATGTATGATTGTAATTGTATGATTATGATTGTATGATTGTGACTGTATGATTGTGATGATATGATTGTGATTGTATGGTTGCGATCGTATAATTGTGATTGTATGATTATGATTGTATGATTGTGATTGAATGATTGCGATTGTATGATTGTGATTGTATGATTATGATTGTATTTTTGTGATTGTATGATTGTGATTGTATGATTGTGATTGTATGATTGTGATTGTATGATTGTGATTGTATGATTGTGATTGCATGATTGTGATTGTATGATTGAGATTGCATGATTTTGTATGTATGATTGTGGTTGTATGATTATGATTGTATGATTGTGATTGTATGAATTATTTGGGAGATTGTATTTTGGAGATTGTAATTGTAGGATTGCGATTGTATGATTGTGATTGTATGATTGTGATTGTATGATTGTGATTGTATGATTGTGATTGTATGATTGTGATTGTATGATTGCGATTGTATGATTGTGATTGTATGATTATGATTTTATGATTTTGATTGTATGATTGTGATTGTATGATTGTAATTGTATGATTATGATTGTATGATTGTGATTGTATGATTGTGATGGTATCATTGTGATTGTATGATTGCGGTAGTATGATTGCGATTGTATGACTGTGATTGTATGATTGCGATTGTATGATTATGATTGTATGATTGTGATTGTATGATTGTGATTGTATGATTATGATTGTATGGTTGTGACTGTATGGTTGTGACTGTATGATTAGGATTGTATGATTGTGATCGTATGATTGTGATTGTATGATTGAGATTGTATGATTATGATTGTATGATTGTGATTGTATGATTGTGATTGTAAGATTGTGATTGTATGACTGTGATTGTATGATTGTGATTGTATGATTGTGATTGTATGAATAGGATTGTATGATTGTGATAGTATGATTGTGATTGTATGATTGTGATTGTATGATTGTGATTGTATGATTGTGATTGTATGATTGTATTTGGGAGATTGTATTTTGGAGATTGTAATTGTATGATTGCGATTGTATGATTGTGATTGTATGATTGTGATTGTATGATTGTGATTGTATGATTGTGATTGTATGATTGTGAATGTATGATTGTTATTGTATGATTGTGATTGTATGATTGTGATTGTATGATTGTGATTGTATGATTGTAATTGTATGATTATGATTGTATGATTGTGATTGTATGATAGTGATGGTTTGATTGTGATTGTATGATTGCGATATTATGGTTGTGATTGTATGATTGTGATTGTATGATAGCGATTGTATGATTGTGATTGTATGATTATGATTGTATGATTGTATGATTGTGATTGTATGATTATGATTGTATGGTTGTGATTGTATGATTGTAATGGTATGATTGCGATTGTATGATTGCGATAGTGTGATTGTGATTGTATGATTGTGATTGTATGATTGTCATTGTCTGATTATGATTGTATGATTGTGATTGCATGATTGTGATTGTATGATTGTGATAGTATGATTGTGATTGCATGATTTTGTATGTATGATTGTGATTGTATGATTGTGATTGTATGATTGTGATAGTATGATTGTGATTGTAAGATTGTGATTGTATGATTGTCATTGTATGATTATGGTTGTATGATTGTGATTGCATGATTGTGATTGTATGATTGTGATTGCATGATTTTGAATGTATGATTGTGATTGTATGATTGTGATTGTATGATTGTGATTGCATGATAGTGATAATATGATTGTGAATGTATGATTGTGATTGTATGTCTGTGATTGTATGATTGTGATTGTATGATAGTGATTGTATGATTGTGATTGTATGATTCTCATAGTATGATTGTGATTGTATGATTGTGATTGTATGATTGTGATTGTATGATTGTATTTGGGAGATTGTATTTGGGAGATTGTAATTGTATGATTGTGATTGTATGATTGTGATTGTATGATTAGGATAGTATGATTGTGATTGTGTGATTGTGATTGTATGACTGTGATTGTATGATTGTGATTGTATGATTGTGATTGTATGATTGTGACAGTATGATTGTGATTGTATGACTGTGATTGTATGATTGTGATAGTGTGATTGTGATTGCATGATTTTGTATGTATGATTGTGATTGTATGATTGTGATTGCATGATTGTGATAGTATGATTGTGATTGTAAGATTGTGATTGTATGATTGTCATTGTATGATTATGGTTGTATGATTGTGATTGCATGATTGTGATTGTATGATTTTGATTGCATGATTTTGAATGTATGATTGTGATTGTATGATTGTGATTGTATGATTGTGATTGCATGATTGTGATAATATGATTGTGAATGTATGATTGTGATTGTATGTCTGTGATTGTATGATTGTGATTGTATGATAGTGATTGTATGATTGTGATTGTATGATTCTCATAGTATGATTGTGATTGTATGATTGTGATTGTATGATTGTGATTGTATGATTGTATTTGGGAGATTGTATTTGGGAGATTGTAATTGTATGATTGCGATTGTATGATTGAGATTGTATGATTGTGATAATATGATTGTGAATGTATGATTATGATTGTATGTCTGTGATTGTATGATTGTGATCGTATGATAGTGATTGTATGATTGTGATTGTATGATTGTGATTGTATGATTGTCATTGTATGATTATGATTGTATGATTGAGATTGCATGATTGTGATTGTATGATTGTGATTGTATGATATTGATTGTATGATTGTGATTGTATGATTGCGATAGTATGATTGTGATTGTATGATTGTGATTGTATGACTGTGATTGTATGATTGTGATTTTGCGATTGTGATTGTGCGATTGTGATTGTACGATTGTGATTGTACGATTGTGATTGTATGATTGTGATTGTATGATTGTGATTGTATGATTGTGATTGCATGATTGTGATTGTATGATTGAGATTGCATGATTTTGTATGTATGATTGTGATTGTATGATTATGATTGTATGATTGTGATTGTATGATTTATTTGGGAGATTGTATTTTGGAGATTGTAATTGTAGGATTGCGATTGTATGATTGTGATTGTATGATTGTGATTGTATGATTGTGATTGTATGATTGTGATTGTATGATTGTGATTGTATGATTGCGATTGTATGATTGTGATTGTATGATTATGATTGTATGATTTTGATTGTATGATTGTGATCGTATGATTGTAATTGTATGATTATGATTGTATGATTGTGATTGTATGATTGTGATGGTATCATTGTGATTGTATGATTGCGATAGTATGATTGCGATTGTATGATTGTGATTGTATTATTGCGATTGTATGATTATGATTGTATGATTGTGATTGTATGATTGTGATTGTATGATTATGATTGTATGGTTGTGACTGTATGGTTGTGACTGTATGATTAGGATTGTATGATTGTGATAGTATGATTGTGATTGTATGATTGTGATTGTATGATTATGATTGTATGATTGTGATAGTATGATTGTGATTGTAAGATTGTGATTGTATGACTGTGATTGTATGATTGTGATTGTATGATTGTGATTGTATGATTAGGATTCTATGATTGTGATAGTATGATTGTCATTGTATGATTGTGATTGTATGATTGTGATTGTATGATTGTGATTGTATGATTGTGATTGTATGATTGTATTTGGGAGATTGTATTTTGGAGATTGTAATTGTATGATTGCGATTGTATGATTGTGATTGTATGATTTTGAATGTATGATTGTGATTGTATGATTGTGATTGTATGATTGTGATTGTATGATTGTGATAATATGATTGTGAATGGACGATTATGATTGTATGTCTGTGATTGTATGATTGTGATCGTATGATAGTGATTGTATGATTGTGATTGTATGATTCTCATAGTATGATTGTGATTGTATGATTGTGATTGTATGATTGTGATTGTATGATTGTATTCGGGAGATTGTATTTGGGAGATTGTAATTGTATGATTGCGATTGTATGATTGAGATTGTATGATTGTGATTGTATGATTGTGATTGTATGATTGTGATAGGATGATTGTGATTCTGCGATTGTGATTGTATGATTGTGATTGAATGATTGTGATAGTATGATTGTGATTGTATGATTGTGATTGGATGATTGTGATTGTATGATTGTGATTGTATGATTGTGATTGTATGATTGTGATTGTATGATTGTATTTGGGAGATTGTATTTGGGAGATTGTAATTGTATGATTGCGATTGTATGATTGAGATTGTATGATTGTGATTGTATGATTGTGATTGTATGATTGTGATTGTATGATTGTATTTGGGAGATTGTATTTTGGAGATTGTAATTGTATGATTGCGATTGTATGATTGTGATTGTATGATTGTGATTGTATGATTGTGATTGTATGATTGTGATTGTATGATTGTGAATGTATGATTGTGATTGTATGATTGTGATTGTATGATTGTGATTGTATGATTGTGATTGTATGATTGTAATTGTATGATTATGATTGTATGATTGTGATTGTATGATAGTGATGGTTTGATTGTGATTGTATGATTGCGATATTATGGTTGTGATTGTATGATTGTGATTGTATGATAGCGATTGTATGATTGTGATTGTATGATTATGATTGTATGATTGTATGATTGTGATTGTATGATTATGATTGTATGGTTGTGATTGTATGATTGTAATGGTATGATTGCGATTGTATGATTGCGATAGTGTGATTGTGATTGTATGATTGTGATTGTATGATTGTCATTGTCTGATTATGATTGTATGATTGTGATTGCATGATTGTGATTGTATGATTGTGATAGTATGATTGTGATTGCATGATTTTGTATGTATGATTGTGATTGTATGATTGTGATTGTATGATTGTGATAGTATGATTGTGATTGTAAGATTGTGATTGTATGATTGTCATTCTATGATTATGGTTGTATGATTGTGATTGCATAATTGTGATTGTATGATTGTGATTGCATGATTTTGAATGTATGATTGTGATTGTATGATTGTGATTGTATGATTGTGATTGCATGATTGTGATAATATGATTGTGAATGTATGATTGTGATTGTATGTCTGTGATTGTATGATTGTGATTGTATGATAGTGATTGTATGATTGTGATTGTATGATTCTCATAGTATGATTGTGATTGTATGATTGTGATTGTATGATTGTGATTGTATGATTGTATTTGGGAGATTGTATTTGGGAGATTGTAATTGTATGATTGTGATTGTATGATTGTGATTGTATGATTAGGATAGTATGATTGTGATTGTGTGATTGTGATTGTATGACTGTGATTGTATGATTGTGATTGTATGATTGTGATTGTATGATTGTGACAGTATGATTGTGATTGTATGACTGTGATTGTATGATTGTGATTCTGCGATTGTGATTGTATGATTGTGATTGTATGATTGTGATTGTATGATTGTGATAGTATGATTGTGATTGTATGATTGTGATTGGATGATTGTGATTGTATGATTGTGATTGTATGATTGTGATTGTATGATTGTGATTGTATGATTGTGATAGTATGATTGTGATTGTAAGATTGTGATTGTATGATTGTGATAGTGTGATTGTGATTGCATGATTTTGTATGTATGATTGTGATTGTATGATTGTGATTGCATGATTGTGATAGTATGATTGTGATTGTAAGATTGTGATTGTATGATTGTCATTGTATGATTATGGTTGTATGATTGTGATTGCATGATTGTGATTGTATGATTGTGATTGCATGATTTTGAATGTATGATTGTGATTGTATGATTGTGATTGTATGATTGTGATTGCATGATTGTGATAATATGATTGTGAATGTATGATTGTGATTGTATGTCTGTGATTGTATGATTGTGATTGTATGATAGTGATTGTATGATTGTGATTGTATGATTCTCATAGTATGATTGTGATTGTATGATTGTGATTGTATGATTGTGATTGTATGATTGTATTTGGGAGATTGTATTTGGGAGATTGTAATTGTATGATTGCGATTGTATGATTGAGATTGTATGATTGTGATTGTATGATTGTGATTGTATGATTGTGATAGGATGATTGTGATTCTGCGATTGTGATTGTATGATTGTGATTGAATGATTGTGATAGTATGATTGTGATTGTATGATTGTGATTGGATGATTGTGATTGTATGATTGTGATTGTATGATTGTGATTGTATGATTGTGATTGTATGATTGTGGTTGTATGATTGTGATTGTATGATTGTATTTGGGAGATTCTGATTGTATGATTGCGATTGTATGATTGTGATTGTATGATTGTGATTGTATGATTGTGATTGTATGCTAGCGATTGTATGATTGTGATTGTATGATTGTGATTGTATGATTGTGATTGTATGATTTTGATTGTATGATTGTGATAGTATGATTGTAATTGTACGATTATGATTGTATGATTGTGATTGTATGATTGTGATGGTATGATTGTGATTGTATGATTGCGATAGTATGATTGTGATTGTATGATTGTGATTGTATGATTGTGATTGTATGATTGCGATTGTATGATTGTGATTGTATGATTATGATTGTATTATTGTGATTGTATGATTATGATTGTAAGGTTGTGATTATATGATTGTGATGGTATGATTGTGATTGTATGATTGCGATTGTATGATTGTGATTGTATGATTGTGATTGTATGATTGTGATAGTATGATTGTGATAGTATGACTGTGATTGTATGACTGTGATTGTATGATTGTGATTGTATGATTGTTATTGTCTGATTGTGGTTGCATGATTGTGATTGTATGATTGTGATTGTATGATTGTCATTGTATGATTATGATTGTATGATTGTGATTGCATGATTGCGATTTTATGATTGAGATTGCATGATTTTGTATGTATGATTGTGATTGTATGATTGTGATTGTATGATTGTGATTGTATGATTGTGATAGTATGATTGTGATTGTAAGATTGTGATTGTATGATTGTCATTGTATGATTATGGTTGTATGATTGTGATTGCATGATGTTGATTGTATGATTGCGATTGCATGATTTTGAATGTATGATTGTGATTGTATGATTGTGATTGTATGATTGTGATTGTATGATTGTGATAATATGATTGTGAATGTATGATTGTGATTGTATGACTGTGATTGTATGATTGTGATTGTGCGATTGTGATTGTGCGATTGTGATTGTATGATTGTGAATGTATGATTATGATTGTATTATTGTGATTGTATGATTATGATTGTAAGGTTGTGATTATATGATTGTGATGGTATGATTATGATTGTATGTCTGTGATTGTATGATTGTGATCGTATGATAGTGATTGTATGATTGTGATTGTATGATTCTGATAGTATGATTGTGATTGTATGATTGTGATTGTATGATTGTGATTGTATGATTGTGATTGTATGATTGTATTTGGGAGATTGTATTTGGGAGATTGTAATTGTATGATTGCGATTGTATGATTGAGATTGTATGATTGTGATTGTATGATTGTGATTGTATGATCGTGATAGTATGATTGTGATTGTGTGATTGTGATTGTATGACTGTGATTGTATGATTGTGATTGTATGATTGTGATTGTATGATTGTGATAGTATGATTGTGATTGTATGATTGTGATTGTATGACTGTGATTGTATGATTGTGATTGTGCGATTGTGATTGTGCGAT
The DNA here is from genome assembly GCF_050947335.1 of Megachile rotundata. NCBI lineage: Eukaryota > Metazoa > Arthropoda > Insecta > Hymenoptera > Megachilidae > Megachile > Megachile rotundata. Next base: position 1,030,530 of record NW_027473333.1, on the reverse strand, counting down.
TGTGATTGTATGATTGTGAATGTATGATTATGATTGAATGATTGTGATTGCATGATTGTGATTGTATGATTGTGATTGCATGATTTTGAATGTATGATTGTGATTGTATGATTGTGATTGTATGATTGTGATAGTATGATTGCGATTGTATGATTTTGTATGTATGATTGTGATTGTATGATTGTGATTGTATGATTGTGATTGTATGATTGTGATTGCATGATTTTGAATGTATGATTGTGATTGTATGATTGTGATTGTATGATTGTGATTGTATGATTGTGATAGTATGATTGCGATTGTATGATTTTGTATGTATGATTGTGATTGTATGATTGTGATTGTATGATTGTGATTGTATGATTGTCATTGTATGATTATGATTGTATGATTGAGATTGCATGATTGTGATTGTATGATTGTGATTGTATGATATTGATTGTATGATTGTGATTGTATGATTGCGATAGTATGATTGTGATTGTATGATTGTGATTGTATGACTGTGATTGTATGATTGTGATTTTGCGATTGTGATTGTGCGATTGTGATTGTACGATTGTGATTGTACTATTGTGATTGTATGGTTATGATTGAATGATTGTGATTGCATGATAGCGATTGTACGATTGTGATTGCATGATTTTGAATGTATGATTGTGATTGTATGATTGTGATAGCATGATTGTGATTGTATGATTGTGATTGTATGACTGTGATTGTATGATTGTGATTGTGCGATTGTGATTGTACGATTGTGATTGTAAGATTGTGATTGTATGATTGTGATTGTATGACTGTGATGGTATGATTGTGATTGTGTGATTGTGATTGTATGATTGTGATAGTATGATTGTGATTGTATGATTGTGATTGTATGACTGTGATTGTATGATTGTGATTGTGCGATTGTGATTGTGCGATTGTGATTGTACGATTGTGATTGTACGATTGTGATTGTATGATTGTGATTGTATGATTATGATTGAATGATTGTGATTGCATGATTGTGATTGTATGATTGTGATTGCATGATTTTGAATGTATGATTGTGATTGTATGATTGTGATTGTATGATTGTGATTGTATGATTGTGATTGTATGTTTGTGATAGTATGATTGCGATTGTATGATTTTGTATGTATGATTGTGATTGTATGATTGTGATTGTATGATTGTGATTGTATGATTGTGATTGTATGATTGTGATTGTATGATTGTATTTGGGAGATTGTATTTGGGAGATTGTAATTGTATGATTGCGATTGTATGATTGAGATTGTATGATTGTGATTGTATGATTGTGATTGTATGATCGTGATAGTATGATTGTGATTGTGTGATTGTGATTGTATGACTGTGATTGTATGATTGTGATTGTATGATTGTGATTGTATGATTGTGATAGTATGATTGTGATTGTATGATTGTGATTGTAAGACTGTGATTGTATGATTGTGATTGTGCGATTGTGATTGTAAGATTGTGATTGTACGATTGCGATTGTACGATTGTGATTGTATGATTGTGATTGTATGATTATGATTGAATGATTGTGATTGCATGATTGTGATTGTATGATTGTGATTGCATGATTTTGAATGTATGATTGTGATTGTATGATTGTGATTGTATGATTGTGATTGTATGATTGTGATAGTATGATTGCGATTGTATGATTTTGTATGTATGATTGTGATTGTATGATTGTGGTTGTATGATTGTGATTGTATGATTGTCATTGTATGATTATGATTGTATGATTGAGATTGCATGATTGTGATTGTATGATTGTGATTGTATGATATTGATTGTATGATTGTGATTGTATGATTGCGATAGTATGATTGTGATTGTATGATTGTGATTGTATGACTGTGATTGTATGATTGTGATTTTGCGATTGTGATTGTGCGATTGTGATTGTACGATTGTGATTGTACGATTGTGATTGTATGGTTATGATTGAATGATTGTGATTGCATGATAGCGATTGTATGATTGTGATTGCATGATTTTGAATGTATGATTGTGATTGTATGATTGTGATAGCATGATTGTGATTGTATGATTGTGATTGTATGACTGTGATTGTATGATTGTGATTGTGCGATTGTGATTGTGCGATTGTGATTGTACGATTGTGATTGTAAGATTGTGATTGTATGATTGTGATTGGATGATTGTGATTGTATGATTGTGATTGTATGATTGTGATTGTATGATTGTGATTGTATGATTGTGGTTGTATGATTGTGATTGTATGATTGTATTTGGGAGATTCTGATTGTATGATTGCGATTGTATGATTGTGATTGTATGATTGTGATTGTATGATTGTGATTGTATGCTAGCGATTGTATGATTGTGATTGTATGATTGTGATTGCATGATTTCGAATGTATGATTGTGATTGTATGATTGTGATTGTATGATTGTGATTGCATGATTGTGATAATATGATTGTGAATGTATGATTGTGGTTGTATGTCTGTGATTGTATGATTGTGATTGTATGATAGTGATTGTATGATTGTGATTGTATGATTCTCATAGTATGATTGTGATTGTATGATTGTGATTGTATGACTGTGATTGTATGATTGTGATTCTGCGATTGTGATTGTATGATTGTGATTGTATGATTGTGACAGTATGATTGTGATTGTATGACTGTGATTGTATGATTGTGATTCTGCGATTGTGATTGTATGATTGTGATTGTATGATTGTGATTGTATGATTGTGATAGTATGATTGTGATTGTATGATTGTGATTGGATGATTGTGATTGTATGATTGTGATTGTATGATTGTGATTGTATGATTGTGATTGTATGATTGTGATAGTATGATTGTGATTGTAAGATTGTGATTGTATGATTGTGATAGTGTGATTGTGATTGCATGATTTTGTATGTATGATTGTGATTGTATGATTGTGATTGCATGATTGTGATAGTATGATTGTGATTGTAAGATTGTGATTGTATGATTGTCATTGTATGATTATGGTTGTATGATTGTGATTGCATGATTGTGATTGTATGATTGTGATTGCATGATTTTGAATGTATGATTGTGATTGTATGATTGTGATTGTATGATTGTGATTGCATGATTGTGATAATATGATTGTGAATGTATGATTGTGATTGTATGTCTGTGATTGTATGATTGTGATTGTATGATAGTGATTGTATGATTGTGATTGTATGATTCTCATAGTATGATTGTGATTGTATGATTGTGATTGTATGATTGTGATTGTATGATTGTATTTGGGAGATTGTATTTGGGAGATTGTAATTGTATGATTGCGATTGTATGATTGAGATTGTATGATTGTGATTGTATGATTGTGATTGTATGATTGTGATAGGATGATTGTGATTCTGCGATTGTGATTGTATGATTGTGATTGAATGATTGTGATAGTATGATTGTGATTGTATGATTGTGATTGGATGATTGTGATTGTATGATTGTGATTGTATGATTGTGATTGTATGATTGTGATTGTATGATTGTGGTTGTATGATTGTGATTGTATGATTGTATTTGGGAGATTCTGATTGTATGATTGCGATTGTATGATTGTGATTGTATGATTGTGATTGTATGATTGTGATTGTATGCTAGCGATTGTATGATTGTGATTGTATGATTGTGATTGTATGATTTTGATTGTATGATTGTGATAGTATGATTGTAATTGTATGATTATGATTGTATGATTGTGATTGTATGATTGTGATGGTATGATTGTGATTGTATGATTGCGATAGTATGATTGTGATTGTATGATTGTGATTGTATGGTTATGATTGAATGATTGTGATTGCATGATAGCGATTGTATGATTGTGATTGCATGATTTTGAATGTATGATTGTGATTGTATGATTGTGATAGCATGATTGTGATTGTATGATTGTGATTGGATGATTGTGATTGTATGATTGTGATTGTATGATTGTGATTGTATGATTGTGATTGTATGATTGTGGTTGTATGATTGTGATTGTATGATTGTATTTGGGAGATTCTGATTGTATGATTGCGATTGTATGATTGTGATTGTATGATTGTGATTGTATGATTGTGATTGTATGCTAGCGATTGTATGATTGTGATTGTATGATTGTGATTGTATGATTGTGATAGTATGATTGTGATAGTATGACTGTGATTGTATGACTGTGATTGTATGATTGTGATTGTATGATTGTTATTGTCTGATTGTGGTTGTATGATTGTGATTGTATGATTGTGATTGTATGATTGTCATTGTATGATTATGATTGTATGATTGTGATTGCATGATTGTGATTTTATGATTGAGATTGCATGATTTTGTATGTATGATTGTGATTGTATGATTGTGATTGTATGATTGTGATAGTATGATTGTGATTGTAAGATTGTGATTGTATGATTGTCATTGTATGATTATGGTTGTATGATTGTGATTGCATGATTGTGATTGTATGATTGTGATTGCATGATTTTGAATGTATGATTGTGATTGTATGATTGTGATTGTATGATTGTGATTGTATGATTGTGATAATATGATTGTGAATGTATGATTATGATTGTATGTCTGTGATTGTATGATTGTGATCGTATGATAGTGATTGTATGATTGTGGTTGTATGATTCTGATAGTATGATTGTGATTGTATGATTGTGATTGTATGATTGTGATTGTATGATTGTGATTGTATGATTGCATTTGGGAGATTGTATTTGGGAGATTGTATTTGGGAGATTGTATTTGGGAGATTGTAATTGTATGATTGCGATTGTATGATTGAGATTGTATGATTGTGATTGTATGATTGTGATTGTATGATCGTGATAGTATGATTGTGATTGTGTGATTGTGATTGTATGACTGTGATTGTATGATTGTGATTGTATGATTGTGATTGTATGATTTTGTATGTATGATTGTGGTTGTATGATTGTGATTGTATGATTGTGATTGTATGATTGTGATTGTATGATTGTGATTGTATGACTATCATTGTATGATTATGATTGTATGATCGAGATTGCATGATTGTGATTGTATGATTGTGATTGTATGATATTGATTGTATGATTGTGATTGTATGATTGCGATAGTATGATTGTGATTGTATGATTGTGATTGTATGACTGTGATTGTATGATTGTGATTTTGCGATTGTGATTGTGCGATTGTGATTGTACGATTGTGATTGTACGATTGTGATTGTATGGTTATGATTGAATGATTGTGATTGCATGATAGCGATTGTATGATTGTGATTGCATGATTTTGAATGTATGATTGTGATTGCATGATTGTGATAGCATGATTGTGATTGTATGATTGTGATTGTATGACTGTGATTGTATGATTGTGATTGTGCGATTGTGATTGTACGATTGTGATTGTAAGATTGTGATTGTATGATTGTGATTGTATGACTGTGATGGTATGATTGTGATTGTGTGATTGTGATTGTATGATTGTGATAGTATGATTGTGATTGTATGATTGTGATTGTATGACTGTGATTGTATGATTGTGATTGTGCGATTGTGATTGTGCGATTGTGATTGTACGATTGTGATTGTACGATTGTGATTGTATGATTGTGATTGTATGATTGTGATTGTATGATTGTGATTGCATGATTGTGATTGTATGATTGAGATTGCATGATTTTGTATGTATGATTGTGATTGTATGATTATGATTGTATGATTGTGATTGTATGATTTATTTGGGAGATTGTATTTTGGAGATTGTAATTGTAGGATTGCGATTGTATGATTGTGATTGTATGATTGTGATTGTATGATTGTGATTGTATGATTGTGATTGTATGATTGTGATTGTATGATTGCGATTGTATGATTGTGATTGTATGATTATGATTGTATGATTTTGATTGTATGATTGTGATCGTATGATTGTAATTGTATGATTATGATTGTATGATTGTGATTGTATGATTGTGATGGTATCATTGTGATTGTATGATTGCGATAGTATGATTGCGATTGTATGATTGTGATTGTATTATTGCGATTGTATGATTATGATTGTATGATTGTGATTGTATGATTGTGATTGTATGATTATGATTGTATGGTTGTGACTGTATGGTTGTGACTGTATGATTAGGATTGTATGATTGTGATAGTATGATTGTGATTGTATGATTGTGATTGTATGATTATGATTGTATGATTGTGATAGTATGATTGTGATTGTAAGATTGTGATGGTATGACTGTGATTGTATGATTGTGATTGTATGATTGTGATTGTGTGATTAGGATTCTATGATTGTGATAGTATGATTGTGATTGTATGATTGTGATTGTATGATTGTGATTGTATGATTGTATTTGGGAGATTGTATTTTGGAGATTGTAATTGTATGATTGCGATTGTATGATTGTGATTGTATGATTTTGAATGTATGATTGTGATTGTATGATTGTGATTGTATGATTGTATTTGGGAGATTCTGATTGTATGATTGCGATTGTATGATTGTGATTGTATGATTGTGATTGTATGATTGTGATTGTATGCTAGCGATTGTATGATTGTGATTGTATGATTGTGATTGTATGATTGTGATTGTATGATTGTGATTGTGCGATTGTGATTGTGCGATTTTGATTGTATGATTGTGAATGTATGATTATGATTGTATTATTGTGATTGTATGATTATGATTGTAAGGTTGTGATTATATGATTGTGATGGTATGATTATGATTGTATGTCTGTGATTGTATGATTGTGATCGTATGATAGTGATTGTATGATTGTGATTGTATGATTCTGATAGTATGATTGTGATTGTATGATTGTGATTGTATGATTGTGATTGTATGATTGTGATTGTATGATTGTATTTGGGAGATTGTATTTGGGAGATTGTAATTGTATGATTGCGATTGTATGATTGAGATTGTATGATTGTGATTGTATGATTGTGATTGTATGATCGTGATAGTATGATTGTGATTGTGTGATTGTGATTGTATGACTGTGATTGTATGATTGTGATTGTATGATTGTGATTGTATGATTGTGATAGTATGATTGTGATTGTATGATTGTGATTGTATGACTGTGATTGTATGATTGTGATTGTGCGATTGTGATTGTGCGATTGTGATTGTATGATTGTGAATGTATGATTATGATTGAATGATTGTGATTGCATGATTGTGATTGTATGATTGTGATTGCATGATTTTGAATGTATGATTGTGATTGTATGATTGTGATTGTATGATTGTGATTGTATGATTGTGATAGCATGATTGTGATTGTATGATTGTGATTGTATGACTGTGATTGTATGATTGTGATTGTGCGATTGTGATTGTACGATTGTGATTGTAAGATTGTGATTGTATGATTGTGATTGTATGACTGTGATGGTATGATTGTGATTGTGTGATTGTGATTGTATGATTGTGATAGTATGATTGTGATTGTATGATTGTGATTGTATGACTGTGATTGTATGATTGTGATTGTGCGATTGTGATTGTGCGATTGTGATTGTACGATTGTGATTGTACGATTGTGATTGTATGATTGTGATTGTATGTTTGTGATAGTATGATTGCGATTGTATGATTTTGTATGTATGATTGTGATTGTATGATTGTGATTGTATGATTGTGATAATATGATTGTGAATGTATGATTATGATTGTATGTCTGTGATTGTATGACTGTGATCGTATGATAGTGATTGTATGATTGTGATTGTATGATTCTGATAGTATGATTGTGATTGTATGATTGTGATTGTATGATTGTGATTGTATGATTGTGATTGTATGATTGTGATTGTATGATTGTATTTGGGAGATTGTATTTGGGAGATTGTAATTGTATGATTGCGATTGTATGATTGAGATTGTATGATTGTGATTGTATGATTGTGATTGTATGATCGTGATAGTATGATTGTGATTGTGTGATTGTGATTGTATGACTGTGATTGTATGATTGTGATTGTATGATTGTGATTGTATGATTTTGTATGTATGATTGTGATTGTATGATTGTGATTGTATGATTGTGATTGTATGATTGTGATTGTATGATTGTGATTGTATGATTGTGATTGTATGATTATCATTGTATGATTATGATTGTATGATCGAGATTGCATGATTGTGATTGTATGATTGTGATTGTATGATATTGATTGTATGATTGTGATTGTATGATTGCGATAGTATGATTGTGATTGTATGATTGTGATTGTATGACTGTGATTGTATGATTGTGATTTTGCGATTGTGATTGTGCGATTGTGATTGTACGATTGTGATTGTACGATTGTGATTGTATGGTTATGATTGAATGATTGTGATTGCATGATAGCGATTGTATGATTGTGATTGCATGATTTTGAATGTATGATTGTGATTGCATGATTGTGATAGCATGATTGTGATTGTATGATTGTGATTGTATGACTGTGATTGTATGATTGTGATTGTGCGATTGTGATTGTACGATTGTGATTGTAAGATTGTGATTGTATGATTGTGATTGTATGACTGTGATGGTATGATTGTGATTGTGTGATTGTGATTGTATGATTGTGATAGTATGATTGTGATTGTATGATTGTGATTGTATGACTGTGATTGTATGATTGTGATTGTGCGATTGTGATTGTGCGATTGTGATTGTACGATTGTGATTGTACGATTGTGATTGTATGATTGTGATTGTATGATTGTGATTGTATGATTGTGATTGCATGATTGTGATTGTATGATTGAGATTGCATGATTTTGTATGTATGATTGTGATTGTATGATTATGATTGTATGATTGTGATTGTATGATTTATTTGGGAGATTGTATTTTGGAGATTGTAATTGTAGGATTGCGATTGTATGATTGTGATTGTATGATTGTGATTGTATGATTGTGATTGTATGATTGTGATTGTATGATTGTGATTGTATGATTGCGATTGTATGATTGTGATTGTATGATTATGATTGTATGATTTTGATTGTATGATTGTGATCGTATGATTGTAATTGTATGATTATGATTGTATGATTGTGATTGTATGATTGTGATGGTATCATTGTGATTGTATGATTGCGATAGTATGATTGCGATTGTATGATTGTGATTGTATTATTGCGATTGTATGATTATGATTGTATGATTGTGATTGTATGATTGTGATTGTATGATTATGATTGTATGGTTGTGACTGTATGGTTGTGACTGTATGATTAGGATTGTATGATTGTGATAGTATGATTGTGATTGTATGATTGTGATTGTATGATTATGATTGTATGATTGTGATAGTATGATTGTGATTGTAAGATTGTGATGGTATGACTGTGATTGTATGATTGTGATTGTATGATTGTGATTGTGTGATTAGGATTCTATGATTGTGATAGTATGATTGTGATTGTATGATTGTGATTGTATGATTGTGATTGTATGATTGTGATTGTACGATTGTATTTGGGAGATTGTATTTTGGAGATTGTAATTGTATGATTGCGATTGTATGATTGTGATTGTATGATTTTGAATGTATGATTGTGATTGTATGATTGTGATTGTACGATTGTATTTGGGAGATTCTGATTGTATGATTGCGATTGTATGATTGTGATTGTATGATTGTGATTGTATGATTGTGATTGTATGCTAGCGATTGTATGATTGTGATTGTATGATTGTGATTGTATGATTGTGATTGTATGACTGTGATTGTATGATTGTGATTGTGCGATTGTGATTGTACGATTGTGATTGTAAGATTGTGATTGTATGATTGTGATTGGATGATTGTGATTGTATGATTGTGATTGTATGATTGTGATTGTATGATTGTGATTGTATGATTGTGGTTGTATGATTGTGATTGTATGATTGTATTTGGGAGATTCTGATTGTATGATTGCGATTGTATGATTGTGATTGTATGATTGTGATTGTATGATTGTGATTGTATGCTAGCGATTGTATGATTGTGATTGTATGATTGTGATTGTGCGATTGTGATTGTGCGATTGTGATTGTACGATTGTGATTGTACGATTGTGATTGTATGATTGTGATTGTATGATTGTGATTGTATGATTGTGATTGCATGATTGTGATTGTATGATTGAGATTGCATGATTTTGTATGTATGATTGTGATTGTATGATTATGATTGTATGATTGTGATTGTATGATTTATTTGGGAGATTGTATTTTGGAGATTGTAATTGTAGGATTGCGATTGTATGATTGTGATTGTATGATTGTGATTGTATGATTGTGATTGTATGATTGTGATTGTATGATTGTGATTGTATGATTGCGATTGTATGATTGTGATTGTATGATTATGATTGTATGATTTTGATTGTATGATTGTGATCGTATGATTGTAATTGTATGATTATGATTGTATGATTGTGATTGAATGATTGTGATGGTATCATTGTGATTGTATGATTGCGATAGTATGATTGCGATTGTATGATTGTGATTGTATTATTGCGATTGTATGATTATGATTGTATGATTGTGATTGTATGATTGTGATTGTATGATTATGATTGTATGGTTGTGACTGTATGGTTGTGACTGTATGATTAGGATTGTATGATTGTGATAGTATGATTGTGATTGTATGATTGTGATTGTATGATTATGATTGTATGATTGTGATAGTATGATTGTGATTGTAAGATTGTGATGGTATGACTGTGATTGTATGATTGTGATTGTATGATTGTGATTGTGTGATTAGGATTCTATGATTGTGATAGTATGATTGTGATTGTATGATTGTGATTGTATGATTGTGATTGTATGATTGTGATTGTATGATTGTATTTGGGAGATTGTATTTTGGAGATTGTAATTGTATGATTGCGATTGTATGATTGTGATTGTATGATTTTGAATGTATGATTGTGATTGTATGATTGTGATTGTATGATTGTATTTGGGAGATTCTGATTGTATGATTGCGATTGTATGATTGTGATTGTATGATTGTGATTGTATGATTGTGATTGTATGCTAGCGATTGTATGATTGTGATTGTATGATTGTGATTGTATGATTGTGATTGTATGATTGTGATTGTATGATTGTGATTGTATGATTGTGATAGTATGATTGTGATAGTATGACTGTGATTGTATGACTGTGATTGTATGATTGTGATTGTATGATTGTTATTGTCTGATTGTGGTTGTATGATTGTGATTGTATGATTGTGATTGTATGATTGTCATTGTATGATTATGATTGTATGATTGTGATTGCATGATTGTGATTTTATGATTGAGATTGCATGATTTTGTATGTATGATTGTGATTGTATGATTGTGATTGTATGATTGTGATAGTATGATTGTGATTGTAAGATTGTGATTGTATGATTGTCATTGTATGATTATGGTTGTATGATTGTGATTGCATGATTGTGATTGTATGATTGTGATTGCATGATTTTGAGTGTATGATTGTGATTGTATGATTGTGATTGTATGATTGTGATTGTATGATTGTGATAATATGATTGTGAATGTATGATTATGATTGTATGTCTGTGATTGTATGATTGTGATCGTATGATAGTGATTGTATGATTGTGATTGTATGATTCTGATAGTATGATTGTGATTGTATGATTGTGATTGTATGATTGTGATTGTATGATTGTGATTGTATGATTGTATTTGGGAGATTGTATTTGGGAGATTGTATTTGGGAGATTGTAATTGTATGATTGCGATTGTATGATTGAGATTGTATGATTGTGATTGTATGATTGTGATTGTATGATCGTGATAGTATGATTGTGATTGTGTGATTGTGATTGTATGACTGTGATTGTATGATTGTGATTGTATGATTGTGATTGTATGATTTTGTATGTATGATTGTGATTGTATGATTGTGATTGTATGATTGTGATTGTATGATTGTGATTGTATGATTATCATTGTATGATTATGATTGTATGATCGAGATTGCATGATTGTGATTGTATGATTGTGATTGTATGATTGTGATTGTATGATATTGATTGTATGATTGTGATTGTATGATTGCGATAGTATGATTGTGATTGTATGATTGTGATTGTATGACTGTGATTGTATGATTGTGATTTTGCGATTGTGATTGTGCGATTGTGATTGTACGATTGTGATTGTACGATTGTGATTGTATGGTTATGATTGAATGATTGTGATTGCATGATAGCGATTGTATGATTGTGATTGCATGATTTTGAATGTATGATTGTGATTGTATGATTGTGATAGCATGATTGTGATTGTATGATTGTGATTGTATGACTGTGATTGTATGATTGTGATTGTGCGATTGTGATTGTACGATTGTGATTGTAAGATTGTGATTGTATGATTGTGATTGTATGACTGTGATGGTATGATTGTGATTGTGTGATTGTGATTGTATGATTGTGATAGTATGATTGTGATTGTATGACTGTGATTGTATGATTGTGATTGTGCGATTGTGATTGTGCGATTGTGATTGTACGATTGTGATTGTACGATTGTGATTGTATGATTGTGATTGTATGATTGTGATTGTATGATTGTGATTGCATGATTGTGATTGTATGATTGAGATTGCATGATTTTGTATGTATGATTGTGATTGTATGATTATGATTGTATGATTGTGATTGTATGATTTATTTGGGAGATTGTATTTTGGAGATTGTAATTGTAGGATTGCGATTGTATGATTGTGATTGTATGATTGTGATTGTATGATTGTGATTGTATGATTGTGATTGTATGATTGTGATTGTATGATTATGATTGTATGGTTGTGACTGTATGGTTGTGACTGTATGATTAGGATTGTATGATTGTGATAGTATGATTGTGATTGTATGATTGTGATTGTATGATTATGATTGTATGATTGTGATAGTATGATTGTGATTGTAAGATTGTGATGGTATGACTGTGATTGTATGATTGTGATTGTATGATTGTGATTGTGTGATTAGGATTCTATGATTGTGATAGTATGATTGTGATTGTATGATTGTGATTGTATGATTGTGATTGTATGATTGTGATTGTATGATTGTATTTGGGAGATTGTATTTTGGAGATTGTAATTGTATGATTGCGATTGTATGATTGTGATTGTATGATTTTGAATGTATGATTGTGATTGTATGATTGTGATTGTATGATTGTATTTGGGAGATTCTGATTGTATGATTGCGATTGTATGATTGTGATTGTATGATTGTGATTGTATGATTGTGATTGTATGCTAGCGATTGTATGATTGTGATTGTATGATTGTGATTGTATGATTGTGATTGTATGATTGTGATAGTATGATTGTGATAGTATGACTGTGATTGTATGACTGTGATTGTATGATTGTGATTGTATGATTGTTATTGTCTGATTGTGGTTGTATGATTGTGATTGTATGATTGTGATTGTATGATTGTCATTGTATGATTATGATTGTATGATTGTGATTGCATGATTGTGATTTTATGATTGAGATTGCATGATTTTGTATGTATGATTGTGATTGTATGATTGTGATTGTATGATTGTGATAGTATGATTGTGATTGTAAGATTGTGATTGTATGATTGTCATTGTATGATTATGGTTGTATGATTGTGATTGCATGATTGTGATTGTATGATTGTGATTGCATGATTTTGAGTGTATGATTGTGATTGTATGATTGTGATTGTATGATTGTGATTGTATGATTGTGATAATATGATTGTGAATGTATGATTATGATTGTATGTCTGTGATTGTATGATTGTGATCGTATGATAGTGATTGTATGATTGTGATTGTATGATTCTGATAGTATGATTGTGATTGTATGATTGTGATTGTATGATTGTGATTGTATGATTGTGATTGTATGATTGTATTTGGGAGATTGTATTTGGGAGATTGTATTTGGGAGATTGTAATTGTATGATTGCGATTGTATGATTGAGATTGTATGATTGTGATTGTATGATTGTGATTGTATGATCGTGATAGTATGATTGTGATTGTGTGATTGTGATTGTATGACTGTGATTGTATGATTGTGATTGTATGATTGTGATTGTATGATTTTGTATGTATGATTGTGATTGTATGATTGTGATTGTATGATTGTGATTGTATGATTGTGATTGTATGATTATCATTGTATGATTATGATTGTATGATCGAGATTGCATGATTGTGATTGTATGATTGTGATTGTATGATTGTGATTGTATGATATTGATTGTATGATTGTGATTGTATGATTGCGATAGTATGATTGTGATTGTATGATTGTGATTGTATGACTGTGATTGTATGATTGTGATTTTGCGATTGTGATTGTGCGATTGTGATTGTACGATTGTGATTGTACGATTGTGATTGTATGGTTATGATTGAATGATTGTGATTGCATGATAGCGATTGTATGATTGTGATTGCATGATTTTGAATGTATGATTGTGATTGTATGATTGTGATAGCATGATTGTGATTGTATGATTGTGATTGTATGACTGTGATTGTATGATTGTGATTGTGCGATTGTGATTGTACGATTGTGATTGTAAGATTGTGATTGTATGATTGTGATTGTATGACTGTGATGGTATGATTGTGATTGTGTGATTGTGATTGTATGATTGTGATAGTATGATTGTGATTGTATGATTGTGATTGTATGACTGTGATTGTATGATTGTGATTGTGCGATTGTGATTGTGCGATTGTGATTGTACGATTGTGATTGTACGATTGTGATTGTATGATTGTGATTGTATGATTGTGATTGTATGATTGTGATTGCATGATTGTGATTGTATGATTGAGATTGCATGATTTTGTATGTATGATTGTGATTGTATGATTATGATTGTATGATTGTGATTGTATGATTTATTTGGGAGATTGTATTTTGGAGATTGTAATTGTAGGATTGCGATTGTATGATTGTGATTGTATGATTGTGATTGTATGATTGTGATTGTATGATTGTGATTGTATGATTGTGATTGTATGATTGCGATTGTATGATTGTGATTGTATGATTATGATTGTATGATTTTGATTGTATGATTGTGATCGTATGATTGTAATTGTATGATTATGATTGTATGATTGTGATTGTATGATTGTGATGGTATCATTGTGATTGTATGATTGCGATAGTATGATTGTGATTGTATGATTATGATTGTATGGTTGTGACTGTATGGTTGTGACTGTATGATTAGGATTGTATGATTGTGATAGTATGATTGTGATTGTATGATTGTGATTGTATGATTATGATTGTATGACTGTGATAGTATGATTGTGATTGTAAGATTGTGATTGTATGACTGTGATTGTATGATTGTGATTGTATGATTGTGATTGTGTGATTAGGATTCTATGATTGTGATAGTATGATTGTGATTGTATGATTGTGATTGTATGATTGTGGTTGTATGATTGTGATTGTATGATTGTATTTGGGAGATTGTATTTTGGAGATTGTAATTGTATGATTGCGATTGTATGATTGTGATTGTATGATTTTGAATGTATGATTGTGATTGTATGACTGTGATTGTATGATTGTGATTGTATGATTGTGATAATATGATTGTGATTGTATGATTGTGATTGTATGACTGTGATTGTATGAATGTGATTGTGCAATTGTGATTGTACGATTGTGATTGTAAGATTGTGATTGTATGATTGTGATTGTATGACTGTGATTGTATGATTGTGAATGTATGATTATGATTGAATGATTGTGATTGCATGATTGTGATTGTATGATTGTGATTGCATGATTTTGAATGTATGATTGTGATTGTATGATTGTGATTGTATGATTGTGATTGTATGATTGTGATAGTATGATTGCGATTGTATGATTTTGTATGTATGATTGTGATTGTATGATTGTGATTGTATGATTGTGATTGCATGATTTTGAATGTATGATTGTGATTGTATGATTGTGATTGTATGATTGTGATTGTATGATTGTGATAGTATGATTGCGATTGTATGATTTTGTATGTATGATTGTGATTGTATGATTGTGATTGTATGATTGTGATTGTATGATTGTCATTGTATGATTATGATTGTATGATTGAGATTGCATGATTGTGATTGTATGATTGTGATTGTATGATATTGATTGTATGATTGTGATTGTATGATTGCGATAGTATGATTGTGATTGTATGATTGTGATTGTATGACTGTGATTGTATGATTGTGATCGTATGATAGTGATTGTATGATTGTGATTGTATGATTCTGATAGTATGATTGTGATTGTATGATTGTGATTGTATGATTGTGATTGTATGATTGTGATTGTATGATTGTGATTGTATGATTGTATTTGGGAGATTGTATTTGGGAGATTGTAATTGTATGATTGCGATTGTATGATTGAGATTGTATGATTGTGATTGTATGATTGTGATTGTATGATCGTGATAGTATGATTGTGATTGTGTGATTGTGATTGTATGACTGTGATTGTATGATTGTGATTGTATGATTGTGATTGTATGATTGTGATAGTATGATTGTGATTGTATGATTGTGATTGTATGACTGTGATTGTATGATTGTGATTGTGCGATTGTGATTGTGCGATTGTGATTGTACGATTGCGATTGTACGATTGTGATTGTATGATTGTGATTGTATGATTATGATTGAATGATTGTGATTGCATGATTGTGATTGTATGATTGTGATTGCATGATTTTGAATGTATGATTGTGATTGTATGATTGTGATTGTATGATTGTGATAGTATGATTGCGATTGTATGATTTTGTATGTATGATTGTGATTGTATGATTGTGATTGTATGATTGTGATTGTATGATTGTCATTGTATGATTATGATTGTATGATTGAGATTGCATGATTGTGATTGTATGATTGTGATTGTATGATATTGATTGTATGATTGTGATTGTATGATTGCGATAGTATGATTGTGATTGTATGATTGTGATTGTATGACTGTGATTGTATGATTGTGATTTTGCGATTGTGATTGTGCGATTGTGATTGTACGATTGTGATTGTACGATTGTGATTGTATGGTTATGATTGAATGATTGTGATTGCATGATAGCGATTGTATGATTGTGATTGCATGATTTTGAATGTATGATTGTGATTGTATGATTGTGATAGCATGATTGTGATTGTATGATTGTGATTGTATGACTGTGATTGTATGATTGTGATTGTGCAATTGTGATTGTACGATTGTGATTGTAAGATTGTGATTGTATGATTGTGATTGGATGATTGTGATTGTATGATTGTGATTGTATGATTGTGATTGTATGATTGTGATTGTATGATTGTGGTTGTATGATTGTGATTGTATGATTGTATTTGGGAGATTCTGATTGTATGATTGCGATTGTATGATTGTGATTGTATGATTGTGATTGTATGATTGTGATTGTATGCTAGCGATTGTATGATTGTGATTGTATGATTGTGATTGTATGATTGTGATAGTATGATTGTGATAGTATGACTGTGATTGTATGACTGTGATTGTATGATTGTGATTGTATGATTGTTATTGTCTGATTGTGGTTGTATGATTGTGATTGTATGATTGTGATTGTATGATTGTCATTGTATGATTATGATTGTATGATTGTGATTGCATGATTGTGATTTTATGATTGAGATTGCATGATTTTGTATGTATGATTGTGATTGTATGATTGTGATTGTATGATTGTGATAGTATGATTGTGATTGTAAGATTGTGATTGTATGATTGTCATTGTATGATTATGGTTGTATGATTGTGATTGCATGATTGTGATTGTATGATTGTGATTGCATGATTTTGAATGTATGATTGTGATTGTATGATTGTGATTGTATGATTGTGATTGTATGATTGTGATAGTATGATTGCGATTGTATGATTTTGTATGTATGATTGTGATTGTATGATTGTGATTGTATGATTGTGATTGTATGATTGTGATTGTATGATTGTCATTGTATGATTATGATTGTATGATTGACATTGCATGATTGTGATTGTATGATTGTGATTGTATGATATTGATTGTATGATTGTGATTGTATGATTGCGATAGTATGATTGTGATTGTATGATTGTGATTGTATGACTGTGATTGTATGATTGTGATTTTGCGATTGTGATTGTGCGATTGTGATTGTACGATTGTGATTGTACGATTGTGATTGTATGGTTATGATTGAATGATTGTGATTGCATGATAGCGATTGTATGATTGTGATTGCATGATTTTGAATGTATGATTGTGATTGTATGATTGTGATAGCATGATTGTGATTGTATGATTGTGATTGTATGACTGTGGTTGTATGATTGTGATTGTGCGATTGTGATTGTACGTTTGTGATTGTAAGATTGTGATTGTATGATTGTGATTGTATGACTGTGATGGTATGATTGTGATTGTGTGATTGTGATTGTATGATTGTGATAGTATGATTGTGATTGTATGATTGTGATTGTATGACTGTGATTGTATGATTGTGATTGTGCGATTGTGATTGTGCGATTGTGATTGTACGATTGTGATTGTACGATTGTGATTGTATGATTGTGATTGTATGATTGTGATTGTATGATTGTGATTGCATGATTGTGATTGTATGATTGAGATTGCATGATTTTGTATGTATGATTGTGATTGTATGATTATGATTGTATGATTGTGATTGTATGATTTATTTGGTAGATTGTATTTTGGAGATTGTAATTGTAGGATTGCGATTGTATGATTGTGATTGTATGATTGTGATTGTATGATTGTGATTGTATGATTGTGATTGTATGATTGTGATTGTATGATTGCGATTGTATGATTGCGATTGTATGATTGTGATTGTATGATTATGATTGTATGATTTTGATTGTATGATTGTGATCGTATGATTGTAATTGTATGATTATGATTGTATGATTGTGATTGTATTATTGTGATGGTATCATTGTGATTGTATGATTGCGATAGTATGATTGCGATTGTATGATTGTGATTGTATGATTGCGATTGTATGATTATGATTGTATGATTGTGATTTTATGATTGTGATTGTATGATTATGATTGTATGGTTGTGACTGTATGGTTGTGACTGTATGATTAGGATTGTATGATTGTGATAGTATGATTGTGATTGTATGATTGTGATTGTATGATTATGATTGTATGATTGTGATAGTATGATTGTGATTGTAAGATTGTGATTGTATGACTGTGATTGTATGATTGTGATTGTATGATTGTGATTGTATGATTAGGATTCTATGATTGTGATAGTATGATTGTGATTGTATGATTGTGATTGTATGATTGTGATTGTATGATTGTCATTGTATGATTATGAGTGTATGATTGAGATTGCATGATTGTGATTGTATGATTGTGATTGTATGATATTGATTGTATGATTGTGATTGTATGATTGCGA
Source organism: Megachile rotundata (assembly GCF_050947335.1). Lineage (NCBI taxonomy): Eukaryota > Metazoa > Arthropoda > Insecta > Hymenoptera > Megachilidae > Megachile > Megachile rotundata. The sequence continues at coordinate 1,010,959 of NW_027473333.1, read as the reverse complement.
TAGTATGATTGTGATTGTATGATTGTGATTGTATGACTGTGATTGTATGATTGTGATTTTGCGATTGTGATTGTGCGATTGTGATTGTAAGATTGTGATTGTATGATTGTCATTGTATGATTATGGTTGTATGATTGTGATTGCATGATTGTGATTGTATGATTGTGATTGCATGATTTTGAATGTATGATTGTGATTGTATGATTGTGATAGCATGATTGTGATTGTATGATTGTGATTGTATGACTGTGATTGTATGATTGTGATTGTGCGATTGTGATTGTACGATTGTGATTGTACGATTGTGATTGTATGGTTATGATTGAATGATTGTGATTGCATGATAGCGATTGTATGATTGTGATTGCATGATTTTGAATGTATGATTGTGATTGTATGATTGTGACTGTATGATTGTGATGGTATGATTGTGATTGTATGATTGCGATCTTATAATTGTGATTGTATGATTATGATTGTATGATTGTGATTGTATGATTGTGATTGTATGATTGTGATTGTATGATTGTGATTGTATGATTGTGATTGTATGATTGTGATTGTATGATTGTGATTGCATGATAGCGATTGTATGATTGTGATTGCATGATTTTGAATGTATGATTGTGATTGTATGATTGTGATTGTATGATTGTGATTGTATGATTGTGATTGTATGATTGTGATTGTATGATTGTGATTGTATGATTGAGATTGTATGATTGTGATTGTATGATTGTGATTGTATGATCGTGATAGTATGATTGTGATTGTGTGATTGTGATTGTATGACTGTGATTGTATGATTGTGATTGTATGATTGTGATTGTATGATTGTGATTTTATGATTGTGATTGTATGATTGTGATTGTATGACTGTGATTGTATGATTGTGATTGTGCGATTGTGATTGTGCGATTGTGATTGTGCGATTGTGATTTTATGATTGTGAATGTATGATTATGATTGAATGATTGTGATTGCATGATTGTGATTGTATGATTGTGATTGCATGATTTTGAATGTATGATTGTGATTGTATGATTGTGATTGTATGATTGTGATTGTATGATTGTGATAGTATGATTGCGATTGTATGATTTTGTATGTATGATTGTGATTGTATGATTGTGATTGTATGATTGTGATTGCATGATTTTGAATGTATGATTGTGATTGTATGATTGTGATTGTATGATTGTGATTGTATGATTTCGATAGTATGATTGCGATTGTATGATTTTGTATGTATGATTGTGATTGTATGATTGTGATTGTATGATTGTGATTGTATGACTGTGATTGTATGATTGTGATTGTGCGATTGTGATTGTGCGATTGTGATTGTACGATTGCGATTGTACGATTGTGATTGTATGATTGTGATTGTATGATTATGATTGAATGATTGTGATTGCATGATTGTGATTGTATGATTGTGATTGCATGATTTTGAATGTATGATTGTGATTGTATGATTGTGATTGTATGATTGTGATAGTATGATTGCGATTGTATGATTTTGTATGTATGATTGTGATTGTATGATTGTGATTGTATGATTGTGATTGTATGATTGTCATTGTATGATTATGATTGTATGATTGAGATTGCATGATTGTGATTGTATGATTGTGATTGTATGATATTGATTGTATGATTGTGATTGTATGATTGCGATAGTATGATTGTGATTGTATGATTGTGATTGTATGACTGTGATTGCATGATTGTGATTTTGCGATTGTGATTGTGCGATTGTGATTGTACGATTGTGATTGTACGATTGTGATTGTATGGTTATGATTGAATGATTGTGATTGCATGATAGCGATTGTATGATTGTGATTGCATGATTTTGAATGTATGATTGTGATTGTATGATTGTGATAGCATGATTGTGATTGTATGATTGTGATTGTATGACTGTGATTGTATGATTGTGATTGTGCAATTATGATTGTACGATTGTGATTGTAAGATTGTGATTGTATGATTGTGATTGGATGATTGTGATTGTATGATTGTGATTGTATGATTGTGATTGTATGATTGTGATTGTATGATTGTGGTTGTATGATTGTGATTGTGTGATTGTATTTGGGAGATTCTGATTGTATGATTGCGATTGTATGATTGTGATTGTATGATTGTGATTGTATGATTGTGATTGTATGCTAGCGATTGTATGATTGTGATTGTATGATTGTGATTGTATGATTGTGATAGTATGATTGTGATAGTATGACTGTGATTGTATGACCGTGATTGTATGATTGTGATTGTATGATTGTTATTGTCTGATTGTGGTTGTATGATTGTGATTGTATGATTGTGATTGTATGATTGTCATTGTATGATTATGATTGTATGATTGTGATTGCATGATTGTGATTTTATGATTGAGATTGCATGATTTTGTATGTATGATTGTGATTGTATGATTGTGATTGTATGATTGTGATAGTATGATTGTGATTGTAAGATTGTGATTGTATGATTGTCATTGTATGATTATGGTTGTATGATTGTGATTGCATGATTGTGATTGTATGATTGTGATTGCATGATTTTGAATGTATGATTGTGATTGTATGATTGTGATTGTATGATTGTGATTGTATGATTGTGATAATATGATTGTGAATGTATGATTATGATTGTATGTCTGTGATTGTATGATTGTGATCGTATGATAGTGATTGTATGATTGTGATTGTATGATTCTGATAGTATGATTGTGATTGTATGATTGTGATTGTATGATTGTGATTGTATGATTGTGATTGTATGATTGTATTTGGGAGATTGTATTTGGGAGATTGTATTTGGGAGATTGTAATTGTATGATTGCGATTGTATGATTGAGATTGTATGATTGTGATTGTATGATTGTGATTGTATGATCGTGATAGTATGATTGTGATTGTGTGATTGTGATTGTATGACTGTGATTGTATGATTGTGATTGTATGATTGTGATTGTATGATTGTGATAGTATGATTGTGATTGTATGATTGTGATTGTATGACTGTGATTGTATGATTGTGATTGTGCGATTGTGATTGTGCGATTGTGATTGTGCGATTGTGATTGTATGATTGTGATTGTATGATTATGATTGAATGATTGTGATTGCATGATTGTGATTGTATGATTGTGATTGCATGATTTTGAATGTATGATTGTGATTGTATGATTGTGATTGTATGATTGTGATTGTATGATTGTGATAGTATGATTGCGATTGTATGATTTTGTATGTATGATTGTGATTGTATGATTGTGATTGTATGATTGTGATTGTATGATTGTGATTGTATGATTGTCATTGTATGATTATGATTGTATGATTGAGATTGCATGATTGTGATTGTATGATTGTGATTGTATGATATTGATTGTATGATTGTGATTGTATGATTGCGATAGTATGATTGTGATTGTATGATTGTGATTGTATGACTGTGATTGTATGATTGTGATTTTGCGATTGTGATTGTGCGATTGTGATTGTACGATTGTGATTGTACGATTGTGATTGTATGGTTATGATTGAATGATTGTGATTGCATGATAGCGATTGTATGATTGTGATTGCATGATTTTGAATGTATGATTGTGATTGTATGATTGTGATAGCATGATTGTGATTGTATGATTGTGATTGTATGACTGTGGTTGTATGATTGTGATTGTGCGATTGTGATTGTACGTTTGTGATTGTAAGATTGTGATTGTATGATTGTGATTGTATGACTGTGATGGTATGATTGTGATTGTGTGATTGTGATTGTATGATTGTGATAGTATGATTGTGATTGTATGATTGTGATTGTATGACTGTGATTGTATGATTGTGATTGTGCGATTGTGATTGTGCGATTGTGATTGTACGATTGTGATTGTACGATTGTGATTGTATGATTGTGATTGTATGATTGTGATTGTATGATTGTGATTGCATGATTGTGATTGTATGATTGAGATTGCATGATTTTCTATGTATGATTGTGATTGTATGATTATGATTGTATGATTGTGATTGTATGATTTATTTGGTAGATTGTATTTTGGAGATTGTAATTGTAGGATTGCGATTGTATGATTGTGATTGTATGATTGTGATTGTATGATTGTGATTGTATGATTGTGATTGTATGATTGTGATTGTAGGATTGTGATTGTATGATTGCGATTGTATGATTGCGATTGTATGATTGTGATTGTATGATTATGATTGTATGATTTTGATTGTATGATTGTGATCGTATGATTGTAATTGTATGATTATGATTGTATGATTGTGATTGTATGATTGTGATGGTATCATTGTGATTGTATGATTGCGATAGTATGATTGCGATTGTATGATTGTGATTGTATGATTGCGATTGTATGATTATGATTGTATGATTGTGATTGTATGATTGTGATTGTATGATTATGATTGTATGGTTGTGACTGTATGGTTGTGACTGTATGATTAGGATTGTATGATTGTGATAGTATGATTGTGATTGTATGATTGTGATTGTATGATTATGATTGTATGATTGTGATAGTATGATTGTGATTGTAAGATTGTGATTGTATGACTGTGATTGTATGATTGTGATTGTATGATTGTGATTGTATGATTAGGATTCTATGATTGTGATAGTATGATTGTGATTGTATGATTGTGATTGTATGATTGTGATTGTATGATTGTCATTGTATGATTATGATTGTATGATTGAGATTGCATGATTGTGATTGTATGATTGTGATTGTATGATATTGATTGTATGATTGTGATTGTATGATTGCGATAGTATGATTGTGATTGTATGATTGTGATTGTATGACTGTGATTGTATGATTGTGATTGTGCGATTGTGATTGTACGATTGTGATTGTAAGATTGTGATTGTATGATTGTGATTGGATGATTGTGATTGTATGATTGTGATTGTATGATTGTGATTGTATGATTGTGATTGTATGATTGTGGTTGTATGATTGTGATTGTATGATTGTATTTGGGAGATTCTGATTGTATGATTGCGATTGTATGATTGTGATTGTATGATTGTGATTGTATGATTGTGATTGTATGCTAGCGATTGTATGATTGTGATTGTATGATTGTGATTGTATGATTGTGATAGTATGATTGTGATAGTATGACTGTGATTGTATGACTGTGATTGTATGATTGTGATTGTATGATTGTTATTGTCTGATTGTGGTTGTATGATTGTGATTGTATGATTGTGATTGTATGATTGTCATTGTATGATTATGATTGTATGATTGTGATTGCATGATTGTGATTTTATGATTGAGATTGCATGATTTTGTATGTATGATTGTGATTGTATGATTGTGATTGTATGATTGTGATAGTATGATTGTGATTGTAAGATTGTGATTGTATGATTGTCATTGTATGATTATGGTTGTATGATTGTGATTGCATGATTGTGATTGTATGATTGTGATTGCATGATTTTGAATGTATGATTGTGATTGTATGATTGTGATAGCATGATTGTGATTGTATGATTGTGATTGTATGACTGTGATTGTATGATTGTGATTGTGCGATTGTGATTGTACGATTGTGATTGTACGATTGTGATTGTATGGTTATGATTGAATGATTGTGATTGCATGATAGCGATTGTATGATTGTGATTGCATGATTTTGAATGTATGATTGTGATTGTATGATTGTGATTGTATGACTGTGGTTGTATGATTGTGATTGTGCGATTGTGATTGTACGTTTGTGATTGTAAGATTGTGATTGTATGATTGTGATTGTATGACTGTGATGGTATGATTGTGATTGTGTGATTGTGATTGTATGATTGTGATAGTATGATTGTGATTGTATGATTGTGATTGTATGACTGTGATTGTATGATTGTGATTGTGCGATTGTGATTGTGCGATTGTGATTGTACGATTGTGATTGTACGATTGTGATTGTATGATTGTGATTGTATGATTGTGATTGTATGATTGTGATTGCATGATTGTGATTGTATGATTGAGATTGCATGATTTTGTATGTATGATTGTGATTGTATGATTATGATTGTATGATTGTGATTGTATGATTTATTTGGTAGATTGTATTTTGGAGATTGTAATTGTAGGATTGCAATTGTATGATTGTGATTGTATGATTGTGATTGTATGATTGTGATTGTATGATTGTGATTGTATGATTGTGATTGTATGATTGCGATTGTATGATTGCGATTGTATGATTGTGATTGTATGATTATGATTGTATGATTTTGATTGTATGATTGTGACCGTATGATTGTAATTGTATGATTATGATTGTATGATTGTGATTGTATGATTGTGATGGTATCATTGTGATTGTATGATTGCGATAGTATGATTGCGATTGTATGATTGTGATTGTATGATTGCGATTGTATGATTATGATTGTATGATTGTGATTGTATGATTGTGATTGTATGATTATGATTGTATGGTTGTGACTGTATGGTTGTGACTGTATGATTAGGATTGTATGATTGTGATAGTATGATTGTGATTGTATGATTGTGATTGTATGATTATGATTGTATGATTGTGATAGTATGATTGTGATTGTAAGATTGTGATTGTATGACTGTGATTGTATGATTGTGATTGTATGATTGTGATTGTATGATTAGGATTCTATGATTGTGATAGTATGATTGTGATTGTATGATTGTGATTGTATGATTGTGATTGTATGATTGTGATTGTATGATTGTATTTGGGAGATTGTATTTTGGAGATTGTAATTGTATGATTGCGATTGTATGATTGTGATTGTATGATTGTGATTGTATGATTGTGATTGTATGATTGTGATTGTATGATTGTGATTGTATGATTGTGATTGTATGATTGTGATTGTATGATTGCGATTGTATGATTGTGATTGTATGATTGTGATGTATGATTGTAATTGTATGATTATGATTGTATGATTGTGACTGTATGATTGTGATGGTATGATTGTGATTGTATGATTGCGATCGTATAATTGTGATTGTATGATTATGATTGTATGATTGTGATTGTATGATTGCGATTGTATGATTGTGATTGTATGATTATGATTGTATTTTTGGGATTGTATGATTGTGATTGTATGATTGTGATTGTATGATTGTGATTGTATGATTGTGATTGCATGATTGTGATTGTATGATTGAGATTGCATGATTTTGTATGTATGATTGTGATTGTATGATTATGATTGTATGATTGTGATTGTATGATTTATTTGGGAGATTGTATTTTGGAGATTGTAATTGTAGGATTGCGATTGTATGATTGAGATTGTATGATTGTGATTGTATGATTGTGATTGTATGATTGTGATTGTATGATTGTGATTGTATGATTGTGATTGTATGATTGTAATTGTATGATTATGATTGTATGATTGTGATTGTATGATAGTGATGGTTTGATTGTGATTGTATGATTGCGATATTATGGTTGTGATTGTATGATTGTGATTGTATGATAGCGATTGTATGATTGTGATTGTGTGATTATGATTGTATGATTGTATGATTGTGATTGTATGATTATGATTGTATGGTTGTGATTGTATGATTGTAATGGTATGATTGCGATTGTATGATTGCGATAGTGTGATTGTGATTGTATGATTGTGATTGTATGATTGTCATTGTCTGATTATGATTGTATGATTGTGATTGCATGATTGTGATTGTATGATTGTGATAGTATGATTGTGATTGCATGATTTTGTATGTATGATTGTGATTGCATGATTGTGATAATATGATTGTGAATGTATGATTGTGATTGTATGTCTGTGATTGTATGATTGTGATTGTTTGATAGTGATTGTATGATTGTGATTGTATGATTCTCATAGTATGATTGTGATTGTATGATAGTGATTGTATGATTGTGATTGTATGATTCTCATAGTATGATTGTGATTGTATGATTGTGATTGTATGATTGTGATTGTATGATTGTGATTGTATGATTGTGATTGTATGATTGTGATTGTATGATTGTATTTGGGAGATTGTATTTGGGAGATTGTAATTGTATGATTGCGATTGTATGATTGAGATTGTATGATTGTGATTGTATGATTGTGATTGTATGATTGTGATAGTATGATTGTGATTGTGTGATTGTGATTGTATGACTGTGATTGTATGATTGTGATTGTATGATTGTGATTGTATGATTGTGACAGTATGATTGTGATTGTATGACTGTGATTGCATGATTGTGATTCTGCGATTGTGATTGTATGATTGTGATTGTATGATTGTGATTGTATGATTGTGATAGTATGATTGTGATTGTATGATTGTGGTTGTATGAATGTGATTGTATGGTTGTATTTGGGAGATTGTGATTGTATGATTGCGATTGTATGATTGTGATTGTATGATTGTGATTGTATGCTAGCGATTGTATGATTGTGATTGTATGATTGTGATTGTATGATTGTGATTGTATGATTGTGATAGTATGATTGTAATTGTATGATTATGATTGTATGATTGTGATTGTATGATTGTGATGGTATGATTGTGATTGTATGATTGCGATAGTATGATTGTGATTGTATGATTGTGATTGTATGATTGTGATTGTATGATTGCGATTGTATGATTGTGATTGTATGATTATGATTGTATTATTGTGATTGTATGATTATGATTGTAAGGTTGTGATTGTATGATTGTGATGGTATGATTGTGATTGTATGATTGCGATAGTATGATTGTGATTGTATGATTGTGATTGTATGATTGTGACTGTATGATTGTGATTGTATGATTGTGATTGCGTGATTGTGATTGTATGATTGCGATTGTATGATTGTGATTGTATGATTGTGATTGTATTATTGTGATAGTATGATTGCGATAGTATGACTGTGATTGTATGACTGTGATTGTATGATTGTGATTGTATGATTGTGATTGTCTGATTGTGGTTGTATGATTGTGATTGTATGATTGTGATTGTATGATGGTGATTGTATGATTGTATTTGGGAGATTGTATTTTGGAGATTGTAATTGTATGATTGCGATTGTATGATTGAGATTGTATGATTGTGATTGTATGATTGTGATTGTATGATGGTGATTGTATGATTGTATTTGGGAGATTGTATTTGGGAGATTGTAATTGTATGATTGCGATTGTATGATTGAGGTTGTATGATTGTGATTGTATGATTGTGATTGTATGATTGTGATAGTATGATTGTGATTGTGTGATTGTGATTGTATGACTGTGATTGTATGATTGTGATTGTATGATTGTGATTGTATGATTGTATTTGGGAGATTTTATTTGGGAGATTGTAATTGTATGATTGCGATTGTATGATTGAGATTGTATGATTGTGATTGTATGATTGTGATTGTATGATTGTGATTGTATGATTGTGATAGTATGATTGTGATTGTATGATTGTGATTGTATGACTGTGATTGTATGATTGTGATTCTGCGATTGTGATTGTACGATTGTGATTGTACGATTGTGATTGTATGATTGTGATTGTATGATTGTGACTGTATGATTGTGATTGTATGATTGTGATTGTATGATTGTGATAGTATGATTGTGATTGTATGATTGTGATTGTATGACTGTGATTGTATGATTGTGATTATATGATTGTGATAGCATGATTGTGATTGTATGATTGTGATTGTATGATTGTGATTGTGCGATTGTGATTGTGCGATTGTGATTGTACGATTGTGATTGTACGATTGTGATTGTACGATTGTGATTGTACGATTGTGATTGTATGATTGTGACTGTATGATTGTGATTGTATGATTGTGATTGTATGATTGTGATAGTATGATTGTGATTGTATGATTGTGATTGTATGACTGTGATTGTATGATTGTGATTATATGATTGTGATAGCATGATTGTGATTGTATGATTGTGATTGTATGATTGTGATTGTGCGATTGTGATTGTGCGATTGTGATTGTACGATTGTGATTGTACGATTGTGATTGTATGATTGTGATTGTATGATTATGATTGAATTATTGTGATTGCATGATTGTGATTGTATGATTGTGATTGCATGATTTTGAATGTATGATTGTGATTGTATGATTGTGATTGTATGATTGTGATTGTATGATTGTGATAGTATGATTGCGATTGTATGATTTTGTATGTATGATTGTGATTGTATGATTGTGATTGTATGATTGTGATTGTATGATTGTGATTGTATGATTGTGATTGTATGATTGTCATTGTATGATTATGATTGTATGATTGAGATTGCATGATTGTGATTGTATGATTGTGATTGTATGATATTGATTGTATGATTGTGATTGTATGATTGCGATAGTATGATTGTGATTGTATGATTGTGATTGTATGACTGTGATTGTATGATTGTGATTTTGCGATTGTGATTGTGCGATTGTGATTGTACGATTGTGATTGTACGATTGTGATTGTATGGTTATGATTGAATGATTGTGATTGCATGATAGCGATTGTATGATTGTGATTGCATGATTTTGAATGTATGATTGTGATTGTATGATTGTGATTGTATGATTGTGATTGTATGATTGTGATTGTATGATTGTGATTGTATGATTGTGATTGTATGATTGTGATAGTATGATTGCGATTGTATGATTTTGCATGTATGATTGTGATTGTATGGTTGTGATTGTATGATTGTGATTGTATGATTGTGATTGTATGATTGTGATTGTATGATATTGATTGTATGATTGTGATTGTACGATTGTGATTGTATGATTATGATTGTATTTTTGGGATTGTATGATTGTGATTGTATGATTGTGATTGTATGATTGTGATTGTATGATTGTGATTGCATGATTGTGATTGTATGATTGAGATTGCATGATTTTGTATGTATGATTGTGATAGTATGATTGTGATTGTATGATTGTGATTGTATGATTATGATTGTATGATTGTGATAGTATGATTGTGATTGTAAGATTGTGATTGTATGACTGTGATTGTATGATTGTGATTGTATGATTGTGATTGTATGATTAGGATTCTATGATTGTGATAGTATGATTGTGATTGTATGATTGTGATTGTATGATTGCGATTGTATGATTGAGATTGTATGATTGTGATTGTATGATTGTGATTGTATGATGGTGATTGTATGATTGTATTTGGGAGATTGTAATTGTATGATTGCGATTGTATGATTGAGATTGTATGATTGTGATTGTATGATTGTGATTGTATGATTGTGATAGTATGATTGTGATTGTGTGATTGTGATTGTATGACTGTGATTGTATGATTGTGATTGTATGATTGTGATTGTATGATTGTATTTGGGAGATTTTATTTGGGAGATTGTAATTGTATGATTGCGATTGTATGATTGAGATTGTATGATTGTGATTGTATGATTGTGATTGTATGATCGTGATAGTATGATTGTGATTGTGTGATTGTGATTGTATGACTGTGATTGTATGATTGTGATTGTATGATTGTGATTGTATGATTGTGATAGTATGATTGTGATTGTATGATTGCGATTGTATGACTGTGATTGTATGATTGTGATTCTGCGATTGTGATTGTACGATTGTGATTGTACGATTGTGATTGTACGATTGTGATTGTACGATTGTGATTGTATGATTGTGATTGTATGATTGTGACTGTATGATTGTGATTGTATGATTGTGATTGTATGATTGTGATAGTATGATTGTGATTGTATGATTGTGATTGTATGACTGTGATTGTATGATTGTGATTATATGATTGTGATAGCATGATTGTGATTGTATGATTGTGATTGTATGATTGTGATTGTGCGATTGTGATTGTGCGATTGTGATTGTACGATTGTGATTGTACGATTGTGATTGTATGATTGTGATTGTATGATTATGATTGAATTATTGTGATTGCATGATTGTGATTGTATGATTGTGATTGCATGATTTTGAATGTATGATTGTGATTGTATGATTGTGATTGTATGATTGTGATTGTATGATTGTGATAGTATGATTGCGATTGTATGATTTTGTATGTATGATTGTGATTGTATGATTGTGATTGTATGATTGTGATTGTATGATTGTGATTGTATGATTGTGATTGTATGATTGTGATTGTATGATTGTCATTGTATGATTATGATTGTATGATTGAGATTGCATGATTGTGATTGTATGATTGTGATTGTATGATATTGATTGTATGATTGTGATTGTATGATTGCGATAGTATGATTGTGATTGTATGATTGTGATTGTATGACTGTGATTGTATGATTGTGATTTTGCGATTGTGATTGTGCGATTGTGATTGTACGATTGTGATTGTACGATTGTGATTGTATGGTTATGATTGAATGATTGTGATTGCATGATAGCGATTGTATGATTGTGATTGCATGATTTTGAATGTATGATTGTGATTGTATGATTGTGATTGTATGATTGTGATTGTATGATTGTGATTGTATGATTGTGATTGTATGATTGTGATTGTATGATTGTGATAGTATGATTGCGATTGTATGATTTTGCATGTATGATTGTGATTGTATGGTTGTGATTGTATGATTGTGATTGTATGATTGTGATTGTATGATTGTGATTGTATGATATTGATTGTATGATTGTGATTGTACGATTGTGATTGTATGATTATGATTGTATTTTTGGCATTGTATGATTGTGATTGTATGATTGTGATTGTATGATTGTGATTGTATGATTGTGATTGCATGATTGTGATTGTATGATTGAGATTGCATGATTTTGTATGTATGATTGTGATTGTATGATTATGATTGTATGATTGTGATTGTATGATTTATTTGGGAGATTGTATTTTGGAGATTGTAATTGTAGGATTGCGATTGTATGATTGTGATTGTATGATTGTGATTGTATGATTGTGATTGTATGATTGTGATTGTATGATTGCGATTGTATGATTGCGATTGTATGATTGTGATTGTATGATTATGATTGTATGATTTTGATTGTATGATTGTGATCGTATGATTGTAATTGTATGATTATGATTGTATGATTGTGATTGTATGATTGTGATGGTATCATTGTGATTGTATGATTGCGATAGTATGATTGCGATTGTATGATTGTGATTGTATGATTGCGATTGTATGATTATGATTGTATGATTGTGATTGTATGATTGTGATTGTATGATTATGATTGTATGGTTGTGACTGTATGGTTGTGACTGTATGATTAGGATTGTATGATTGTGATAGTATGATTGTGATTGTATGATATTGATTGTATGATTGTGATTGTACGATTGTGATTGTATGATTATGATTGTATTTTTGGGATTGTATGATTGTGATTGTATGATTGTGATTGTATGATTGTGATTGTATGATTGTGATTGCATGATTGTGATTGTATGATTGAGATTGCATGATTTTGTATGTATGATTGTGATAGTATGATTGTGATTGTATGATTGTGATTGTATGATTATGATTGTATGATTGTGATAGTATGATTGTGATTGTAAGATTGTGATTGTATGACTGTGATTGTATGATTGTGATTGTATGATTGTGATTGTATGATTAGGATTCTATGATTGTGATAGTATGATTGTGATTGTATGATTGTGATTGTATGATTGCGATTGTATGATTGAGATTGTACGATTGTGATTGTATGATTGTGATTGTATGATGGTGATTGTATGATTGTATTTGGGAGATTGTATTTGGGAGATTGTAATTGTATGATTGCGATTGTATGATTGAGATTGTATGATTGTGATTGTATGATTGTGATTGTATGATTGTGATAGTATGATTGTGATTGTGTGATTGTGATTGTATGACTGTGATTGTATGATTGTGATTGTATGATTGTGATTGTATGATTGTATTTGGGAGATTTTATTTGGGAGATTGTAATTGTATGATTGCGATTGTATGATTGAGATTGTATGATTGTGATTGTATGATTGTGATTGTATGATCGTGATAGTATGATTGTGATTGTGTGATTGTGATTGTACGATTGTGATTGTATGGTTATGATTGAATGATTGTGATTGCATGATAGCGATTGTATGATTGTGATTGCATGATTTTGAATGTATGATTGTGATTGTATGATTGTGATTGTATGATTGTGATTGTATGATTGTGATTGTATGATTGTGATTGTATGATTGTGATTGTATGATTGTGATAGTATGATTGCGATTGTATGATTTTGCATGTATGATTGTGATTGTATGGTTGTGATTGTATGATTGTGATTGTATGATTGTGATAGTATGATTGCGATTGTATGATTTTGTATGTATGATTGTGATTGTATGGATGTGATTGTATGATTGTGATTGTATGATTGTGATTGTATGATATTGATTGTATGATTGTGATTGTACGATTGTGATTGTATGATTGTGATTGTATGATTGTGGTTGTATGATTGTGTTTGGGAGATTGCAGTTGTATGATTGCGATTGTATGATTGTGATTGTATGATTGTGATGTATGATTGTAATTGTATGATTATGATTGTATGATTGTGACTGCATGATTGTGATGGTATGATTGTGATTGTATGATTGCGATCGTATAATTGTGATTGTATGATTGTGATGTATGATTGTAATTGTATGATTATGATTGTATGATTATGATTGTATGATTGTGATTGCACGATTGTGATTGTATGATTGAGATTGCATGATTTTGTATGTATGATTGTGATTGTATGATTGTGATTGTATGATTGTGATTGTATGATTGCGATTGTATGAATGCGATTGTATGATTGTGATTGCATGATTATGATTGTATGATTGTGATTGTATGATATTGATTGTATGATTGTGATTGTACGATTGTGATTGTATGATTGTGATTGTATGATTGTGGTTGTATGATTGTGTTTGGGAGATTGCAGTTGTATGATTGCGATTGTATGATTGTGATTGTATGATTGTGATGTATGATTGTAATTGTATGATTATGATTGTATGATTGTGACTGTATGATTGTGATGGTATGATTGTGATTGTATGATTGCGATCGTATAATTGTGATTGTATGATTATGATTGTATGATTGTGATTGTATGATTGCGATTGTATGATTGTGATTGTATGATTATGATTGTATTTTTGGGATTGTATGATTGTGATTGTATGATTGTGATTGTATGATTGTGATTGTATGATTGTGATTGTATGATTGTGATTGCATGATTGTGATTGTATGATTGAGATTGCATGATTTTGTATGTATGATTGTGATTGTATGATTATGATTGTATGATTGTGATTGTATGATTTATTTGGGAGATTGTATTTTGGAGATTGTAATTGTAGGATTGCGATTGTATGATTGTGATTGTATGATTGTGATTGTATGATTGTGATTGTATGATTGTGATTGTATGATTGCGATTGTATGATTGTGATTGTATGATTATGATTGTATGATTTTGATTGTATGATTGTGATCGTATGATTGTAATTGTATGATTATGATTGTATGATTGTGATTGTATGATTGTGATGGTATCATTGTGATTGTATGATTGCGATAGTATGATTGCGATTGTATAATTGTGATTGTATGATTGCGATTGTATGATTATGATTGTATGATTGTGATTGTATGATTGTGATTGTATGATTATGATTGTATGGTTGTGACTGTATGGTTGTGACTGTATGATTAGGGTTGTATGATTGTGATAGTATGATTGTGATTGTATGATTGTGATTGTATGATTATGATTGTATGATTGTGATAGTATGATTGTGATTGTAAGATTGTGATTGTATGACTGTGATTGTATGATTGTGATTGTATGATTGTGATTGTATGATTAGGATTCTATGATTGTGATAGTATGATTGTGATTGTATGATTGTGATTGTATGATTGTGATTGTATGATTGTGATTGTATGATTGTATTTGGGAGATTGTATTTTGGAGATTGTAATTGAATGATTGCGATTGTATGATTGCGATTGTATGATTGTGATTGTATGATTGTGATTGTATGATTGTGATTGTATGATTGTGATTGTATGATTGTGATTGTATGATTGTGATTGTATGATTGTAATTGTATGATTATGATTGTATGATTGTGATTGTATGATAGTGATGGTTTGATTGTGATTGTATGATTGCGATATTATGGTTGTGATTGTATGATTGTGATTGTATGATAGCGATTGTATGATTGTGATTGTATGATTATGATTGTATGATTGTATGATTGTGATTGTATGATTATGATTGTATGGTTGTGATTGTACGATTGTAATGGTATGATTGCGATTGTATGATTGCGATAGTGTGATTGTGATTGTATGATTGTGATTGTATGATTGTCATTGTCTGATTATGATTGTATGATTGTGATTGCATGATTGTGATTGTATGATTGTGATAGTATGATTGTGATTGCATGATTTTGTATGTATGATTGTGATTGCATGATTGTGATAATATGATTGTGAATGTATGATTGTGATTGTATGTCTGTGATTGTATGATTGTGATTGTATGATAGTGATTGTATGATTGTGATTGTATGCTAGCGATTGTGTGATTGCGATTGTATGATTGTGATTGTATGATTGTGATTGTATGATTGTGATTGTATGATTGTGATTGTATGATTGTGATTGTATGATTTTGATTGTATGATTGTGATAGTATGATTGTAATTGTATGATTATGATTGTATGATTGTGATTGTATGATTGTGATGGTATGATTGTGATTGTATGATTGCGATAGTATGATTGTGATTGTATGATTGTGATTGTATGATTGTGATTGTATGATTGCGATTGTATGATTGTGATTGTATGATTATGATTGTATTATTGTGATTGTATGATTATGATTGTAAGGTTGTGATTGTATGATTGTGATGGTATGATTGTGATTGTATGATTGCGATAGTATGATTGTGATTGTATGATTGTGATTGTATGATTGTGACTGTATGATTGTGATTGTATGATTGTGATTGCGTGATTGTGATTGTATGATTGCGATTGTATGATTGTGATTGTATGATTGTGATTGTATTATTGTGATAGTATGATTGCGATAGTATGACTGTGATTGTATGACTGTGATTGTATGATTGTGATTGTATGATTGTGATTGTGCGATTGTGATTGTGCGATTGTGATTGTACGATTGTGATTGTACGATTGTGATTGTATGATTGTGATTGTATGATTATGATTGAATGATTGTGACTGCATGATTGTGATTGTATGATTGTGATTGCATGATTTTGAATGTATGATTGTGATTGTATGATTGTGATTGTGTGATTGTGATTGTATGATTGTGATTGTATGATTGTGATAGTATGATTGCGATTGTATGATTTTGTATGTATGATTCTGATAGTATGATTGTGATTGTTTGATTGTGATAGTATGATTGTGATTGTAAGATTGTGATTGTATGACTGTGTGTGTATGATTGTGATTGTATGATTGTCATTGTATGATTATGATTGTATGATTGTGATTGCACGATTGTGATTGTATGATTGAGATTGCATGATTTTGTATGTATGATTGTGATTGTATGATTGTGATTGTATGATTGTGATTGTATGATTGTGATTGTATGATTGTGATTGTATGATTGCGATTGTATGAATGCGATTGTATGATTGTGATTGTATGATTGTGATTGTATGATTGAGATTGCATGATTTTGTATGTATGATTGTGATTGTATGATTGCGATAGTATGTTTGTGATTGTATGTTTGTGATTGTATGATTGTGATTGTATGATTGTGATTGTATGATAGCGATTGTATGATTGTGATTGTATGATTATGATTGTATGATTGTGATTGTATGATTATGATTGTATGGTTGTGATTGTATGATTGTAATGGTATGATTGCGATTGTATGATTGCGATAGTATGATTGTGATTGTATGATTGTGATTGTATGATTGTCATTGTCTGATTATGATTGTATGATTGTGATTGCATGATTGTGATTGTATGATTGTGATAGTATGATTGTGATTGTATGATTGTGATTGTATGATTGTGATAGTATGATTGTGATTGTATGATTGTGATTGTATGATTGTGATTGTATGATTGTGGTTGTATGATTGTGATTGTATGATTGTATTTGGGAGATTGTGATTGTATGATTGCGATTGTATGATTGTGATTGTATGATTGTGATTGTATGCTTGCGATTGTATGATTGTGATTTTATGATTGTGATTGTATGATTGTGATGGTATGATTGTGATTGTATGATTGTGATAATATGATTGTGATTGTATGATTGTGATTGTATGACTGTGATTGTATGATTGTGATTGTATGATTGTGATTGTCTGATTGTGGTTGTATGATTGTGATTGTATGATTGTCATTGTATGATTATGATTGTATGATTGTCATTGTATGATTATGATTGTGTGATTGTGATTGCATGATTGTGATTGTATGATTGAGATTGCATGATTTTGTATGTATGATTGTGATTGTATGATTGTGATTGTATGATTGTGATTGTATGATTGTGATAGTATGATTGTGATTGTATGATTGTGATTGTATGACTGTGATTGTATGATTGTGATTGTATGATTGTGATTGTATGATTGTGATAATATGATTGTGATTGTATGATTGTGATTGTATGACTGTGATTGTATGATTGTGATTGTATGATTGTGATTGTCTGATTGTGGTTGTATGATTGTGATTGTATGATTGTCATTGTATGGTTATGATTGTATGATTGTGATTGCATGATTGTGATTTTATGATTGAGATTGCATGATTTTGTATGTATGATTGTGATTGTATGATTGTGATTGTATGATTGTGATTGTATGATTGTGATTGTATGATTGTGGATGTATGATTGTGATTGTATGATTGTATTTGGGAGATTGTGATTGTATGATTGCGATTGTATGATTGTGATTGTATGATTGTGATTGTATGCTTGCGATTGTATGATTGCGATTTTATGATTGTGATTGTATGATTGTGATAGTATGATTGTGATTGTATGATTGTGATTGTATGACTGTGATTGTATGATTGTGATTGTATGATTGTGATTGTATGATTGTGATAATATGATTGTGATTGTATGATTGTGATTGTATGACTGTGATTGTATGATTGTGATTGTATGATTGTGATTGTATGATTGTGATAGTATGATTGTGATTGTATGATTGTGGTTGTATGAATGTGATTGTATGTTTGTATTTGGGAGATTGTGATTGTATGATTGCGATTGTATGATTGTGATTGTATGATTGTGATTGTATGCTAGCGATTGTATGATTGTGATTGTATGATTGTGATTGTATGATTGTGATTGTATGATTTTGATTGTATGATTGTGATAGTATGATTGTAATTGTATGATTATGATTGTATGATTGTGATTGTATGATTGTGATGGTATGATTGTGATTGTATGATTGCGATAGTATGATTGTGATTGTATGATTGTGATTGTATGATTGTGATTGTATGATTGTGATTGTATGATTGCGATTGTATGATTGT
The DNA here is from genome assembly GCF_050947335.1 of Megachile rotundata. NCBI lineage: Eukaryota > Metazoa > Arthropoda > Insecta > Hymenoptera > Megachilidae > Megachile > Megachile rotundata. Next base: position 991,298 of record NW_027473333.1, on the reverse strand, counting down.
GATTGTATGATTATGATTGTATTATTGTGATTGTATGATTATGATTGTAAGGTTGTGATTGTATGATTGTGATGGTATGATTGTGATTGTATGATTGCGATAGTATGATTGTGATTGTATGATTGTGATTGTATGATTGTGTCTGTATGATTGTGATTGTATGATTGTGATTGCGTGATTGTGATTGTATGATTGCGATTGTATGATTGTGATTGTATGATTGTGATTGTATTATTGTGATAGTATGATTGCGATAGTATGACTGTGATTGTATGACTGTGATTGTATGATTGTGATTGTATGATTGTGATTGTCTGATTGTGGTTGTATGATTGTGATTGTATGATTGTGATTGTATGATTGTCATTGTATGATTATGATTGTATGATTGTGATTGCATGATTGTGATTTTATGATTGAGATTGCATGATTTTATATGTATGATTGTGATTGTATGATTGTGATTGTATGATTGTGATAGTATGATTGTGATTGTAAGATTGTGATTGTATGATTGTCATTGTATGATTATGGTTGTATGATTGTGATTGCATGATTGTGATTGTATGATTGTGATTGCATGATTTTGAATGTATGATTGTGATTATATGATTGTGATTGTATGATTGTGATTGTATGATTGTGATAATATGATTGTGAATGTATGATTGTGATAGTATGATTGTGATTGTATGATTGTGATTGTATGACTGTGATTGTATGATTGTGATTCTGCGATTGTGATTGTACGATTGTGATTGTACGAATGTGATTGTACGATTGTGATTGTACGATTGTGATTGTACGATTGTGATTGTACGATTGTGATTGTATGATTGTGATTGTATGATTGTGATTGTATGATTGCGATTGTATGATTGTGATTGTATGATTGTGATTGTATGCTTGCGATTGTATGATTGTGATTTTATGATTGTGATTGTATGATTGTGATTGTATGATTTTGATTGTATGATTGTGATAGTATGATTGTAATTGTATGATTCTTATTGTATGATTGTGATTGTATGATTGTGATGGTATGATTGTGATTGTATGATTGCGATTGTATGATTAGGATTCTATGATTGTGATAGTATGATTGTGATTGTATGATTGTGATTGTATGATTGTGATTGTATGATTGTGATTGTATGATTGTATTTGGGAGATTGTATTTTGGAGATTGTAATTGAATGATTGCGATTGTATGATTGCGATTGTATGATTGTGATTGTATGATTGTGATTGTATGATTGTGATTGTATGATTGTGATTGTATTTTTGGGATTGTATGATTGTGATTGTATGATTGTGATTGTATGATTGTGATTGTATGATTGTGATTGTATGATTGTGATTGCATGATTGTGATTGTATGATTGAGATTGCATGATTTTGTATGTATGATTGTGATTGTATGATTATGATTGTATGATTGTGATTGTATGATTTATTTGGGAGATTGTATTTTGGAGATTGTAATTGTAGGATTGCGATTGTATGATTGTGATTGTATGATTGTGATTGTATGATTGTGATTGTATGATTGTGATTGTATGATTGCGATTGTATGATTGTGATTGTATGATTATGATTGTATGATTTTGATTGTATGATTGTGATCGTATGATTGTAATTGTATGATTATGATTGTATGATTGTGATTGTATGATTGTGATGGTATCATTGTGATTGTATGATTGCGATAGTATGATTGCGATTGTATAATTGTGATTGTATGATTGCGATTGTATGATTATGATTGTATGATTGTGATTGTATGATTGTGATTGTATGATTATGATTGTATGGTTGTGACTGTATGGTTGTGACTGTATGATTAGGATTGTATGATTGTGATAGTATGATTGTGATTGTATGATTGTGATTGTATGATTATGATTGTATGATTGTGATAGTATGATTGTGATTGTAGGATTGTGATTGTATGACTGTGATTGTATGATTGTGATTGTATGATTGTGATTGTATGATTAGGATTCTATGATTGTGATAGTATGATTGTGATTGTATGATTGTGATTGTATGATTGTATTTGGGAGATTGTATTTTGGAGATTGTAATTGAATGATTGCGATTGTATGATTGCGATTGTATGATTGTGATTGTATGATTGTGATTGTATGATTGTGATTGTATGATTGTGATTGTATGATTGTGATTGTATGATTGTGATTGTATGATTGTGATTGTATGATTGTAATTGTATGATTATGATTGTATGATTGTGATTGTATGATAGTGATGGTTTGATTGTGATTATATGATTGCGATATTATGGTTGTGATTGTATGATTGTGATTGTATGATAGCGATTGTATGATTGTGATTGTATGATTATGATTGTATGATTGTATGATTGTGATTGTATGATTATGATTGTATGGTTGTGATTGTACGATTGTAATGGTATGATTGCGATTGTATGATTGCGATAGTGTGATTGTGATTGTATGATTGTGATTGTATGATTGTCATTGTCTGATTATGATTGTATGATTGTGATTGCATGATTGTGATTGTATGATTGTGATAGTATGATTGTGATTGCATGATTTTGTATGTATGATTGTGATTGCATGATTGTGATAATATGATTGTGAATGTATGATTGTGATTGTATGTCTGTGATTGTATGATTGTGATTGTATGATAGTGATTGTATGATTGTGATTGTATGATTGTGATAGTATGATTGTGATTGTGTGATTGTGATTGTATGACTGTGATTGTATGATTGTGATTGTATGATTGTGATTGTATGATTGTGACAGTATGATTGTGATTGTATGACTGTGATTGTATGATTGTGATTCTGCAATTGTGATTGTATGATTGCGATTGTATGATTGTGATCGTATGATTGTAATTGTATGATTATGATTGTATGATTGTGATTGTATGATTGTGATGGTATCATTGTGATTGTATGATTGCGATAGTATGATTGCGATTGTATAATTGTGATTGTATGATTGCGATTGTATGATTATGATTGTATGATTGTGATTGTATGATTGTGATTGTATGATTATGATTGTATGGTTGTGACTGTATGGTTGTGACAGTATGATTAGGATTGTATGATTGTGATAGTATGATTGTGATTGTATGATTGTGATTGTATGATTATGATTGTATGATTGTGATAGTATGATTGTGATTGTAAGATTGTGATTGTATGACTGTGATTGTATGATTGTGATTGTATGATTGTGATTGTATGATTAGGATTCCATGATTGTGATAGTATGATTGCGATTGTATGATTGTGATTGTATGATTGTGATTGTATGATTGTGATTGTATGATTGTGATTGTATGATTGTATTTGGGAGATTGTATTTTGGAGATTGTAATTGAATGATTGCGATTGTATGATTGCGATTGTATGATTGTGATTGTATGATTGTGATTGTATGATTGTGATTGTATGATTGTGATTGTATGATTGTGATTGTATGATTGTGATTGTATGATTGTAATTGTATGATTATGATTGTATGATTGTGATTGTATGATAGTGATGGTTTGATTGTGATTGTATGATTGCGATATTATGGTTGTGATTGTATGATTGTGATTGTATGATAGCGATTGTATGATTGTGATTGTATGATTATGATTGTATGATTGTATGATTGTGATTGTATGATTATGATTGTATGGTTGTGATTGTACGATTGTAATGGTATGATTGCGATTGTATGATTGCGATAGTGTGATTGTGATTGTATGATTGTGATTGTATGATTGTCATTGTCTGATTATGATTGTATGATTGTGATTGCATGATTGTGATTGTATGATTGTTATAGTATGATTGTGATTGCATGATTTTGTATGTATGATTGTGATTGCATGATTGTGATAATATGATTGTGAATGTATGATTGCGATTGTATGTCTGTGATTGTATGATTGTGATTGTATGATAGTGATTGTATGATTGTGATTGTATGATTGTGATAGTATGATTGTGATTGTGTGATTGTGATTGTATGACTGTGATTGTATGATTGTGATTGTATGATTGTGATTGTATGATTGTGACAGTATGATTGTGATTGTATGACTGTGATTGTATGATTGTGATTCTGCGATTGTGATTGTATGATTGTGATTGTATGATTGTGATTGTATGATTGTGATAGTATGATTGTGATTGTATGATTGTGGTTGTATGAATGTGATTGTATGGTTGTATTTGGGAGATTGTGATTGTATGATTGCGATTGTATGATTGTGATTGTATGATTGTGATTGTATGCTAGCGATTGTATGATTGTGATTGTATGATTGTGATTGTATGATTGTGATTGTATGATTGTGATTGTATGATTTTGATTGTATGATTGTGATAGTATGATTGTAATTGTATGATTATGATTGTATGATTGTGATTGTATGATTGTGATGGTATGATTGTGATTGTATGATTGCGATAGTATGATTGTGATTGTATGATTGTGATTGTATGATTGTGATTGTATGATTGCGATTGTATGATTGTGATTGTATGATTATGATTGTATTATTGTGATTGTATGATTATGATTGTAAGGTTGTGATTGTATGATTGTGATGGTATGATTGTGATTGTATGATTGCGATAGTATGATTGTGATTGTATGATTGTGATTGTATGATTGTGACTGTATGATTGTGATTGTATGATTGTGATTGCGTGATTGTGATTGTATGATTGCGATTGTATGATTGTGATTGTATGATTGTGATTGTATTATTGTGATAGTATGATTGCGATAGTATGACTGTGATTGTATGACTGTGATTGTATGATTGTGATTGTATGATTGTGATTGTGCGATTGTGATTGTGCGATTGTGATTGTACGATTGTGATTGTACGATTGTGATTGTATGATTGTGATTGTATGATTATGATTGAATGATTGTGACTGCATGATTGTGATTGTATGATTGTGATTGCATGATTTTGAATGTATGATTGTGATTGTATGATTGTGATTGTGTGATTGTGATTGTATGATTGTGATTGTATGATTGTGATAGTATGATTGCGATTGTATGATTTTGTATGTATGATTGTGATTGTATGATTGTGATTGTATGATTGTCATTGTATGATTATGATTGTATGATTGAGATTGCATGATTGTGATTGTATGATTGTGATTGTATGATATTGATTGTATGATTGTGATTGTATGATTGTGATAGTATGATTGTGATTGTATGATTGTGATTGTATGACTGTGATGGTATGATTGTGATTGTATGATTGTGATTGTATGACTGTGTGTGTATGATTGTGATTGTATGATTGTCATTGTATGATTATGATTGTATGATTGTGATTGCACGATTGTGATTGTATGATTGAGATTGCATGATTTTGTATGTATGATTGTGATTGTATGATTGTGATTGTATGATTGTGATTGTATGATTGTGATTGTATGATTGTGATTGTATGATTGTGATTGTATGATTGTGATTGTATGATTGCGATTGTATGAATGCGATTGTCTGATTGTGATTGTATGATTGTGATTGTATGATTGAGATTGCATGATTTTGTATGTATGATTGTGATTGTATGATTGCGATAGTATGTTTGTGATTGTATGATTGTGATTGTATGATTGTGATTGTATGATTGTGATTGTATGATAGCGATTGTATGATTGTGATTGTATGATTATGATTGTATGATTGTGATTGTATGATTATGATTGTATGGTTGTGATTGTATGATTGTAATGGTATGATTGCGATTGTATGATTGCGATAGTATGATTGTGATTGTATGATTGTGATTGTATGATTGTCATTGTCTGATTATGATTGTATGATTGTGATTGCATGATTGTGATTGTATGATTGTGATAGTATGATTGTGATTGTATGATTGTGATTGTATGATTGTGATAGTATGATTGTGATTGTATGATTGTGATTGTATGATTGTGATTGTATGATTGTGGTTGTATGATTGTGATTGTATGATTGTATTTGGGAGATTGTGATTGTATGATTGTGATTTTATGCTTGCGATTGTATGATTGTGATTGTATGATTGTGATGGTATGATTGTGATTGTATGATTGTGATAATATGATTGTGATTGTATGATTGTGATTGTATGACTGTGATTGTATGATTGTGATTGTATGATTGTGATTGTCTGATTGTGGTTGTATGATTGTGATTGTATGATTGTCATTGTATGATTATGATTGTATGATTGTCATTGTATGATTATGATTGTGTGATTGTGATTGCATGATTGTGATTGTATGATTGAGATTGCATGATTTTGTATGTATGATTGTGATTGTATGATTGTGATTGTATGATTGTGATTGTATGATTGTGATAGTATGATTGTGATTGTATGATTGTGATTGTATGACTGTGATTGTATGATTGTGATTGTATGATTGTGATTGTATGATTGTGATAATATGATTGTGATTGTATGATTGTGATTGTATGACTGTGATTGTATGATTGTGATTGTATGATTGTGATTGTCTGATTGTGGTTGTATGATTGTGATTGTATGATTGTCATTGTATGATTATGATTGTATGATTGTGATTGCATGATTTTGATTTTATGATTGAGATTGCATGATTTTGTATGTATGATTGTGATTGTATGATTGTGATTGTATGATTGTGATTGTATGATTGTGATAATATGATTGTGATTGTATGATTGTGATTGTATGACTGTGATTGTATGATTGTGATTGTATGATTGTGATTGTCTGATTGTGGTTGTATGATTGTGATTGTATGATTGTCATTGTATGATTATGATTGTATGATTGTGATTGCATGATTGTGATTTTATGATTGAGATTGCATGATTTTATATGTATGATTGTGATTGTATGATTGTGATTGTATGATTGTGATAGTATGATTGTGATTGTAAGATTGTGATTGTATGATTGTCATTGTATGATTATGGTTGTATGATTGTGATTGCATGATTGTGATTGTATGATTGTGATTGCATGATTTTGAATGTATGATTGTGATTATATGATTGTGATTGTATGATTGTGATTGTATGATTGTGATAATATGATTGTGAATGTATGATTGTGATAGTATGATTGTGATTGTATGATTGTGATTGTATGACTGTGATTGTATGATTGTGATTCTGCGATTGTGATTGTACGATTGTGATTGTACGAATGTGATTGTACGATTGTGATTGTACGATTGTGATTGTACGATTGTGATTGTACGATTGTGATTGTATGATTGTGATTGTATGATTGTGATTGTATGATTGCGATTGTATGATTGTGATTGTATGATTGTGATTGTATGCTTGCGATTGTATGATTGTGATTTTATGATTGTGATTGTATGATTGTGATTGTATGATTTTGATTGTATGATTGTGATAGTATGATTGTAATTGTATGATTCTTATTGTATGATTGTGATTGTATGATTGTGATGGTATGATTGTGATTGTATGATTGCGATTGTATGATTAGGATTCTATGATTGTGATAGTATGATTGTGATTGTATGATTGTGATTGTATGATTGTGATTGTATGATTGTGATTGTATGATTGTATTTGGGAGATTGTATTTTGGAGATTGTAATTGAATGATTGCGATTGTATGATTGCGATTGTATGATTGTGATTGTATGATTGTGATTGTATGATTGTGATTGTATGATTGTGATTGTATTTTTGGGATTGTATGATTGTGATTGTATGATTGTGATTGTATGATTGTGATTGTATGATTGTGATTGTATGATTGTGATTGCATGATTGTGATTGTATGATTGAGATTGCATGATTTTGTATGTATGATTGTGATTGTATGATTATGATTGTATGATTGTGATTGTATGATTTATTTGGGAGATTGTATTTTGGAGATTGTAATTGTAGGATTGCGATTGTATGATTGTGATTGTATGATTGTGATTGTATGATTGTGATTGTATGATTGTGATTGTATGATTGCGATTGTATGATTGTGATTGTATGATTATGATTGTATGATTTTGATTGTATGATTGTGATCGTATGATTGTAATTGTATGATTATGATTGTATGATTGTGATTGTATGATTGTGATGGTATCATTGTGATTGTATGATTGCGATAGTATGATTGCGATTGTATAATTGTGATTGTATGATTGCGATTGTATGATTATGATTGTATGATTGTGATTGTATGATTGTGATTGTATGATTATGATTGTATGGTTGTGACTGTATGGTTGTGACTGTATGATTAGGATTGTATGATTGTGATAGTATGATTGTGATTGTATGATTGTGATTGTATGATTATGATTGTATGATTGTGATAGTATGATTGTGATTGTAGGATTGTGATTGTATGACTGTGATTGTATGATTGTGATTGTATGATTGTGATTGTATGATTAGGATTCTATGATTGTGATAGTATGATTGTGATTGTATGATTGTGATTGTATGATTGTATTTGGGAGATTGTATTTTGGAGATTGTAATTGAATGATTGCGATTGTATGATTGCGATTGTATGATTGTGATTGTATGATTGTGATTGTATGATTGTGATTGTATGATTGTGATTGTATGATTGTGATTGTATGATTGTGATTGTATGATTGTGATTGTATGATTGTAATTGTATGATTATGATTGTATGATTGTGATTGTATGATAGTGATGGTTTGATTGTGATTATATGATTGCGATATTATGGTTGTGATTGTATGATTGTGATTGTATGATAGCGATTGTATGATTGTGATTGTATGATTATGATTGTATGATTGTATGATTGTGATTGTATGATTATGATTGTATGGTTGTGATTGTACGATTGTAATGGTATGATTGCGATTGTATGATTGCGATAGTGTGATTGTGATTGTAAGATTGTGATTGTATGATTGTCATTGTATGATTATGGTTGTATGATTGTGATTGCATGATTGTGATTGTATGATTGTGATTGCATGATTTTGAATGTATGATTGTGATTATATGATTGTGATTGTATGATTGTGATTGTATGATTGTGATAATATGATTGTGAATGTATGATTGTGATAGTATGATTGTGATTGTATGATTGTGATTGTATGACTGTGATTGTATGATTGTGATTCTGCGATTGTGATTGTACGATTGTGATTGTACGAATGTGATTGTACGATTGTGATTGTACGATTGTGATTGTACGATTGTGATTGTACGATTGTGATTGTATGATTGTGATTGTATGATTGTGATTGTATGATTGCGATTGTATGATTGTGATTGTATGATTGTGATTGTATGCTTGCGATTGTATGATTGTGATTTTATGATTGTGATTGTATGATTGTGATTGTATGATTTTGATTGTATGATTGTGATAGTATGATTGTAATTGTATGATTCTTATTGTATGATTGTGATTGTATGATTGTGATGGTATGATTGTGATTGTATGATTGCGATTGTATGATTAGGATTCTATGATTGTGATAGTATGATTGTGATTGTATGATTGTGATTGTATGATTGTGATTGTATGATTGTGATTGTATGATTGTATTTGGGAGATTGTATTTTGGAGATTGTAATTGAATGATTGCGATTGTATGATTGCGATTGTATGATTGTGATTGTATGATTGTGATTGTATGATTGTGATTGTATGATTGTGATTGTATTTTTGGGATTGTATGATTGTGATTGTATGATTGTGATTGTATGATTGTGATTGTATGATTGTGATTGTATGATTGTGATTGCATGATTGTGATTGTATGATTGAGATTGCATGATTTTGTATGTATGATTGTGATTGTATGATTATGATTGTATGATTGTGATTGTATGATTTATTTGGGAGATTGTATTTTGGAGATTGTAATTGTAGGATTGCGATTGTATGATTGTGATTGTATGATTGTGATTGTATGATTGTGATTGTATGATTGTGATTGTATGATTGCGATTGTATGATTGTGATTGTATGATTATGATTGTATGATTTTGATTGTATGATTGTGATCGTATGATTGTAATTGTATGATTATGATTGTATGATTGTGATTGTATGATTGTGATGGTATCATTGTGATTGTATGATTGCGATAGTATGATTGCGATTGTATAATTGTGATTGTATGATTGCGATTGTATGATTATGATTGTATGATTGTGATTGTATGATTGTGATTGTATGATTATGATTGTATGGTTGTGACTGTATGGTTGTGACTGTATGATTAGGATTGTATGATTGTGATAGTATGATTGTGATTGTATGATTGTGATTGTATGATTATGATTGTATGATTGTGATAGTATGATTGTGATTGTAGGATTGTGATTGTATGACTGTGATTGTATGATTGTGATTGTATGATTGTGATTGTATGATTAGGATTCTATGATTGTGATAGTATGATTGTGATTGTATGATTGTGATTGTATGATTGTATTTGGGAGATTGTATTTTGGAGATTGTAATTGAATGATTGCGATTGTATGATTGCGATTGTATGATTGTGATTGTATGATTGTGATTGTATGATTGTGATTGTATGATTGTGATTGTATGATTGTGATTGTATGATTGTGATTGTATGATTGTAATTGTATGATTATGATTGTATGATTGTGATTGTATGATAGTGATGGTTTGATTGTGATTATATGATTGCGATATTATGGTTGTGATTGTATGATTGTGATTGTATGATAGCGATTGTATGATTGTGATTGTATGATTATGATTGTATGATTGTATGATTGTGATTGTATGATTATGATTGTATGGTTGTGATTGTACGATTGTAATGGTATGATTGCGATTGTATGATTGCGATAGTGTGATTGTGATTGTATGATTGTGATTGTATGATTGTCATTGTCTGATTATGATTGTATGATTGTGATTGCATGATTGTGATTGTATGATTGTGATAGTATGATTGTGATTGCATGATTTTGTATGTATGATTGTGATTGCATGATTGTGATAATATGATTGTGAATGTATGATTGTGATTGTATGTCTGTGATTGTATGATTGTGATTGTATGATAGTGATTGTATGATTGTGATTGTATGATTGTGATAGTATGATTGTGATTGTGTGATTGTGATTGTATGACTGTGATTGTATGATTGTGATTGTATGATTGTGATTGTATGATTGTGACAGTATGATTGTGATTGTATGACTGTGATTGTATGATTGTGATTCTGCAATTGTGATTGTATGATTGCGATTGTATGATTGTGATCGTATGATTGTAATTGTATGATTATGATTGTATGATTGTGATTGTATGATTGTGATGGTATCATTGTGATTGTATGATTGCGATAGTATGATTGCGATTGTATAATTGTGATTGTATGATTGCGATTGTATGATTATGATTGTATGATTGTGATTGTATGATTGTGATTGTATGATTATGATTGTATGGTTGTGACTGTATGGTTGTGACAGTATGATTAGGATTGTATGATTGTGATAGTATGATTGTGATTGTATGATTGTGATTGTATGATTATGATTGTATGATTGTGATAGTATGATTGTGATTGTAAGATTGTGATTGTATGACTGTGATTGTATGATTGTGATTGTATGATTGTGATTGTATGATTAGGATTCTATGATTGTGATAGTATGATTGCGATTGTATGATTGTGATTGTATGATTGTGATTGTATGATTGTGATTGTATGATTGTGATTGTATGATTGTATTTGGGAGATTGTATTTTGGAGATTGTAATTGAATGATTGCGATTGTATGATTGCGATTGTATGATTGTGATTGTATGATTGTGATTGTATGATTGTGATTGTATGATTGTGATTGTATGATTGTGATTGTATGATTGTGATTGTATGATTGTAATTGTATGATTATGATTGTATGATTGTGATTGTATGATAGTGATGGTTTGATTGTGATTGTATGATTGCGATATTATGGTTGTGATTGTATGATTGTGATTGTATGATAGCGATTGTATGATTGTGATTGTATGATTATGATTGTATGATTGTATGATTGTGATTGTATGATTATGATTGTATGGTTGTGATTGTACGATTGTAATGGTATGATTGCGATTGTATGATTGCGATAGTGTGATTGTGATTGTATGATTGTGATTGTATGATTGTCATTGTCTGATTATGATTGTATGATTGTGATTGCATGATTGTGATTGTATGATTGTTATAGTATGATTGTGATTGCATGATTTTGTATGTATGATTGTGATTGCATGATTGTGATAATATGATTGTGAATGTATGATTGCGATTGTATGTCTGTGATTGTATGATTGTGATTGTATGATAGTGATTGTATGATTGTGATTGTATGATTGTGATAGTATGATTGTGATTGTGTGATTGTGATTGTATGACTGTGATTGTATGATTGTGATTGTATGATTGTGATTGTATGATTGTGACAGTATGATTGTGATTGTATGACTGTGATTGTATGATTGTGATTCTGCGATTGTGATGGTATGATTGTGATTGTATGATTGCGATAGTATGATTGTGATTGTATGATTGTGATTGTATGATTGTGACTGTATGATTGTGATTGTATGATTGTGATTGCGTGATTGTGATTGTATGATTGCGATTGTATGATTGTGATTGTATGATTGTGATTGTATTATTGTGATAGTATGATTGCGATAGTATGACTGTGATTGTATGACTGTGATTGTATGATTGTGATTGTATGATTGTGATTGTGCGATTGTGATTGTGCGATTGTGATTGTACGATTGTGATTGTACGATTGTGATTGTATGATTGTGATTGTATGATTATGATTGAATGATTGTGACTGCATGATTGTGATTGTATGATTGTGATTGCATGATTTTGAATGTATGATTGTGATTGTATGATTGTGATTGTGTGATTGTGATTGTATGATTGTGATTGTATGATTGTGATAGTATGATTGCGATTGTATGATTTTGTATGTATGATTGTGATTGTATGATTGTGATTGTATGATTGTCATTGTATGATTATGATTGTATGATTGAGATTGCATGATTGTGATTGTATGATTGTGATTGTATGATATTGATTGTATGATTGTGATTGTATGATTGTGATAGTATGATTGTGATTGTATGATTGTGATTGTATGACTGTGATGGTATGATTGTGATTGTATGATTGTGATTGTATGACTGTGTGTGTATGATTGTGATTGTATGATTGTCATTGTATGATTATGATTGTATGATTGTGATTGCACGATTGTGATTGTATGATTGAGATTGCATGATTTTGTATGTATGATTGTGATTGTATGATTGTGATTGTATGATTGTGATTGTATGATTGTGATTGTATGATTGTGATTGTATGATTGCGATTGTATGAATGCGATTGTCTGATTGTGATTGTATGATTGTGATTGTATGATTGAGATTGCATGATTTTGTATGTATGATTGTGATTGTATGATTGCGATAGTATGTTTGTGATTGTATGATTGTGATTGTATGATTGTGATTGTATGATTGTGATTGTATGATAGCGATTGTATGATTGTGATTGTATGATTATGATTGTATGATTGTGATTGTATGATTATGATTGTATGGTTGTGATTGTATGATTGTAATGGTATGATTGCGATTGTATGATTGCGATAGTATGATTGTGATTGTATGATTGTGATTGTATGATTGTCATTGTCTGATTATGATTGTATGATTGTGATTGCATGATTGTGATTGTATGATTGTGATAGTATGATTGTGATTGTATGATTGTGATTGTATGATTGTGATAGTATGATTGTGATTGTATGATTGTGATTGTATGATTGTGATTGTATGATTGTGGTTGTATGATTGTGATTGTATGATTGTATTTGGGAGATTGTGATTGTATGATTGTGATTTTATGCTTGCGATTGTATGATTGTGATTGTATGATTGTGATGGTATGATTGTGATTGTATGATTGTGATAATATGATTGTGATTGTATGATTGTGATTGTATGACTGTGATTGTATGATTGTGATTGTATGATTGTGATTGTCTGATTGTGGTTGTATGATTGTGATTGTATGATTGTCATTGTATGATTATGATTGTATGATTGTCATTGTATGATTATGATTGTGTGATTGTGATTGCATGATTGTGATTGTATGATTGAGATTGCATGATTTTGTATGTATGATTGTGATTGTATGATTGTGATTGTATGATTGTGATTGTATGATTGTGATAGTATGATTGTGATTGTATGATTGTGATTGTATGACTGTGATTGTATGATTGTGATTGTATGATTGTGATTGTATGATTGTGATAATATGATTGTGATTGTATGATTGTGATTGTATGACTGTGATTGTATGATTGTGATTGTATGATTGTGATTGTCTGATTGTGGTTGTATGATTGTGATTGTATGATTGTCATTGTATGATTATGATTGTATGATTGTGATTGCATGATTGTGATTTTATGATTGAGATTGCATGATTTTGTATGTATGATTCTGATTGTATGATTGTGATTGTATGATTGTGATTGTATGATTGTGATTGTATGATTGTGGATGTATGATTGTGATTGTATGATTGTATTTGGGAGATTGTGATTGTATGATTGCGATTGTATGATTGTGATTGTATGATTGTGATTGTATGCTTGCGATTGTATGATTGCGATTTTATGATTGTGATTGTATGATTGTGATAGTATGATTGTGATTGTATGATTGTGATTGTATGACTGTGATTGTATGATTGTGATTGTATGATTGTGATTGTATGATTGTGATAATATGATTGTGATTGTATGATTGTGATTGTATGACTGTGATTGTATGATTGTGATTGTATGATTGTGATTGTATGATTGTGATAGTATGATTGTGATTGCATGATTTTGTATGTATGATTGTGATTGCATGATTGTGATAATATGATTGTGAATGTATGATTGTGATTGTATGTCTGTGATTGTATGATTGTGATTGTATGATAGTGATTGTATGATTGTGATTGTATGATTCTCATAGTATGATTGTGATTGTATGATTGTGATTGTATGATTGTGATTGTATGATTGTGATTGTATGATTCTGATTGTATGATTGTATTTGGGAGATTGTATTTGGGAGATTGTAATTGTATGATTGCGATTGTATGATTGAGATTGTATGATTGTGATTGTATGATTGTGATTGTATGATTGTGATAGTATGATTGTGATTGTGTGATTGTGATTGTATGACTGTGATTGTATGATTGTGATTGTATGATTGTGATTGTATGATTGTGACAGTATGATTGTGATTGTATGACTGTGATTGTATGATTGTGATTCTGCGATTGTGATTCTGCGATTGTGATTGTATGATTGTGATTGTATGATTGTGATAGTATGATTGTGATTGTATGATTGTGGTTGTATGAATGTGATTGTATGGTTGTATTTGGGAGATTGTGATTGTATGATTGCGATTGTATGATTGTGATTGTATGATTGTGATTGTATGCTAGCGATTGTATGATTGTGATTGTATGATTGTGATTGTATGATTGTGATTGTATGATTTTGATTGTATGATTGTGATAGTATGATTGTAATTGTATGATTATGATTGTATGATTGTGATTGTATGATTGTGATGGTATGATTGTGATTGTATGATTGCGATAGTATGATTGTGATTGTATGATTGTGATTGTATGATTGTGATTGTATGATTGTGATTGTATGATTGCGATTGTATGATTGTGATTGTATGATTATGATTGTATTATTGTGATTGTATGATTATGATTGTAAGGTTGTGATTGTATGATTGTGATGGTATGATTGTGATTGTATGATTGCGATAGTATGATTGTGATTGTATGATTGTGATTGTATGATTGTGTCTGTATGATTGTGATTGTATGATTGTGATTGCGTGATTGTGATTGTATGATTGCGATTGTATGATTGTGATTGTATGATTGTGATTGTATTATTGTGATAGTATGATTGCGATAGTATGACTGTGATTGTATGACTGTGATTGTATGATTGTGATTGTATGATTGTGATTGTCTGATTGTGGTTGTATGATTGTGATTGTATGATTGTGATTGTATGATTGTCATTGTATGATTATGATTGTATGATTGTGATTGCATGATTGTGATTTTATGATTGAGATTGCATGATTTTATATGTATGATTGTGATTGTATGATTGTGATTGTATGATTGTGATAGTATGATTGTGATTGTAAGATTGTGATTGTATGATTGTCATTGTATGATTATGGTTGTATGATTGTGATTGCATGATTGTGATTGTATGATTGTGATTGCATGATTTTGAATTTATGATTGTGATTATATGATTGTGATTGTATGATTGTGATTGTATGATTGTGATTGTATGATTGTGATAATATGATTGTGAATGTATGATTGTGATAGTATGATTGTGATTGTATGATTGTGATTGTATGACTGTGATTGTATGATTGTGATTCTGCGATTGTGATTGTACGATTGTGATTGTACGAATGTGATTGTACGATTGTGATTGTACGATTGTGATTGTACGATTGTGATTGTACGATTGTGATTGTATGATTGTGATTGTATGATTGTGATTGTATGATTGTGATAGTATGATTGTGATTGTATGACTGTGATTGTATGATTGTGATTGTATGATTGTGATTGCATGATTTTGAATGTATGATTGTGATTGTATGATTGTGATTGTGTGATTGTGATTGTATGATTGTGATTGTATGATTGTGATAGTATGATTGCGATTGTATGATTTTGTATGTATGATTGTGATTGTATGATTGTGATTGTATGATTGTGATTGTATGATTGTCATTGTATGATTATGATTGTATGATTGAGATTGCATGATTGTGATTGTATGATTGTGATTGTATGATATTGATTGTATGATTGTGATTGTATGATTGTGATAGTATGATTGTGATTGTATGATTGTGATTGTATGACTGTGATGGTATGATTGTGATTGTACGATTGTGATTGTATGATTGTGATAGTATGATTGTGATTGTATGATTGTGATTGTATGACTGTGATTGTATGATTGTCATTGTCTGATTATGATTGTATGATTGTGATTGCATGATTGTGATTTTATGATTGAGATAGTATGATTGTGATTGTATGGTTGCGATTGTATGATTGTGATTGTATGATTCTGATAGTATGATTGTGATTGTTTGATTGTGATAGTATGATTGTGATTGTAAGATTGTGATTGTATGACTGTGTGTGTATGATTGTGATTGTATGATTGTCATTGTATGATTATGATTGTATGATTGTGATTGCACGATTGTGATTGTATGATTGAGATTGCATGATTTTGTATGTATGATTGTGATTGTATGATTGCGATAGTATGTTTGTGATTGTATGATTGTGATTGTATGATTGTGATTGTATGATTGTGATTGTATGATTGTGATTGTATGATTGTGATTGTATGATTGTGATTGTATGATTGTGATTGTATGATTGTGATTGTATGATTGCGATTGTATGAATGCTATTGTATGATTGTGATTGTATGATTGTGATTGTATGATTGAGATTGCATGATTTTGTATGTATGATTGTGATTGTATGATTGCGATAGTATGTTTGTGATTGTATGATTGTGATTGTATGATTGTGATTGTATGATTGTGATTGTATGATAGCGATTGTATGATTGTGATTGTATGATTATGAGTGTATGATTGCGATTGTATGATTATGATTGTATGGTTGTGATTGTATGATTGTAATGGTATGATTGGGATTGTATGATTGCGATAGTATGATTGTGATTGTATGATTGTGATTGTATGATTGTCATTGTCTGATTATGATTGTATGATTGTGATTGCATGATTGTGATTGTATGATTGTGATAGTGTGATTGTGATTGTATGATTGTGATTGTATGATTGTGATAGTATGATTGTGATTGTATGATTGTGATTGTATGATTGTGATTGTATGATTGTGGTTGTATGATTGTGATTGTATGATTGTATTTGGGAGATTGTGATTGTATGATTGCGATTGTATGATTGTGATTGTATGATTGTGATTGTATGCTTGCGATTATATGATTGTGATTTTATGATTGTGATTGTATGATTGTGATTGTATGATTGTGATTGTATGATTGTGATAATATGATTGTGATTGTATGATTGTGATTGTATGACTGTGATTGTATGATTGTGATTGTATGATTGTGATTGTCTGATTGTGGTTGTGTGATTGTGATTGTATGATTGTCATTGTATGATTATGATTGTATGATTGTGATTGCATGATTGTGATTTTATGATTGAGATTGCATGATTTTGTATGTATGATTGTGATAGTATGATTGTAATTGTATGATTCTTATTGTATGATTGTGATTGTATGATTGTGATGGTATGATTGTGATTGTATGATTGCGATAGTATGATTGTGATTGTATGATTGTGATTGTATGATTGTGATTGCGTGATTGTGGTTGTATGATTGCGATTGTATGATTGTGATTGTATGATTGTGATTGTATGATTGTGATAGTATGATTGTGATAGTATGACTGTGATTGTATGACTGTGATTGTATGATTGTGATTGTATGATTGTGCTTGTCTGATTGTGGTTGTATGATTGTGATTGTATGATTGTCATTGTATGATTATGATTGTATGATTGTGATTGCATGATTGTGATTTTATGATTGAGATTGCATGATTTTGTATGTATGATTGTGATTGTATGATTGTGATTGTATGATTGTGATTGTATGATTGTGATAGTATGATTGTGATTGTAAGATTGTGATTGTATGATTGTCATTGTATGATTATGGTTGTATGATTTTGATTGTATGATTGTGATTGTATGATTGTGATTGTATGATGGTATTTGGGAGATTGTATTTGGGAGATTGTAATTGTATGATTGCGTTTGTATGATTGAGATTGTATGATTGTGATTGTATGATTGTGATTGTATGATTGTGATAGGATGATTGTGATTGTGTGATTGTGATTGTACGACTGTGATTGTATGATTGTGATTGTATGATTGTGATTGTATGATTGTGATAGTATGATTGTGATTGTATGACTGTGATTGTATGATTGTGATTCTGCGATTGTGATTTTATGATTGTGATTGTATGATTGTGATTGTATGATTGTGATAGTATGAATGTGATTGTATAATTGTGATTGGATGATTGTGATTGTATGGTTGTATTTGGGAGATTGTGATTGTATGATTGCGATTGTATGATTGTGATTGTATGATTGTGATTGTATGCTAGCGATTGTATGATTGTGATTGTATGATTGTGATTGTATGATTGTGATTGTATGATTTTGATTGTATGATTGTGATAGTATGATTGTAATTGTATGATTATGATTGTATGATTGTGATTGTATGATTGTGATGGTATGATTGTGATTGTATGATTGCGATAGTATGATTGTGATTGTATGATTGTGATTGTATGATTGTGATTGTATGATTGTGATTGTATGATTGCGATTGTATGATTGTGATTGTATGATTATGATTGTATTATTGTGATTGTATGATTATGATTGTAAGGTTGTGATTGTATGATTGTGATGGTATGATTGTGATTGTATGATTGCGATAGTATGATTGTGATTGTATGATTGTGATTGTATGATTGTGTCTGTATGATTGTGATTGTATGATTGTGATTGCGTGATTGTGATTGTATGATTGCGATTGTATGATTGTGATTGTATGATTGTGATTGTATTATTGTGATAGTATGATTGCGATAGTATGACTGTGATTGTATGACTGTGATTGTATGATTGTGATTGTATGATTGTGATTGTCTGATTGTGGTTGTATGATTGTGATTGTATGATTGTGATTGCGTGATTGTGATTGTATGATTGCGATTGTATGATTGTGATGGTATGATTGTGATTGTATGATTGTGATTGTATGATTGTGAGAGTATGATTGTGATTGTATGATTGTGATTGTATGACTGTGATTGTATGATTGTCATTGTCTGATTATGATTGTATGATTGTGATTGCATGATTGTGATTTTATGATTGTGATAGTATGATTGTGATTGTATGGTTGCGATTGTATGATTGTGATTGTATGATTCTGATAGTATGATTGTGATTGTTTGATTGTGATAGTATGATTGTGATTGTAAGATTGTGATTGTATGACTGTGTGTGTATGATTGTGATTGTATGATTGTCATTGTATGATTATGATTGTATGATTGTGATTGCACGATTGTGATTGTATGATTGAGATTGCATGATTTTGTATGTATGATTGTGATTGTATGATTGTGATTGTATGATTGTGATTGTATGATTGTGATTGTATGATTGTGATTGTATGATTGTGATTGTATGATTGTGATTGTATGATTGCGATTGTATGAATGCTATTGTATGATTGTGATTGTATGATTGTGATTGTATGATTGAGATTGCATGATTTTGTATGTATGATTGTGATTGTATGATTGCGATAGTATGTTTGTGATTGTATGATTGTGATTGTATGATTGTGATTGTATGATTGTGATTGTATGATTGTGATTGTATGATAGCGATTGTATGATTGTGATTGTATGATTATGATTGTATGATTGTGATTGTATGATTATGATTGTATGGTTGTGATTGTATGATTGTAATGGTATGATTGGGATTGTATGATTGCGATAGTATGATTGTGATTGTATGATTGTGATTGTATGATTGTCATTGTCTGATTATGATTGTATGATTGTGATTGCATGATTGTGATTGTATGATTGTGATAGTATGATTGTGATTGTATGATTGTGATTGTATGATTGTGATAGTATGATTGTGATTGTATGATTGTGATTGTATGATTGTGATTGTATGATTGTGATTGTATGATTGTGATTGTATGATTGTGGTTGTATGATTGTGATTGTATGATTGTATTTGGGAGATTGTGATTGTATGATTGCGATTGTATGATTGTGATTGTATGATTGTGATTGTATGCTTGCGATTGTATGATTGTGATTTTATGATTGTGATTGTATGATTGTGATAGTATGATTGTGATTTTATGATTGTGATTGTATGACTGTGATTGTATGATTGTGATTGTATGATTGTGATTGTATGATTGTGATAATATGATTGTGATTGTATGATTGTGATTGTATGACTGTGATTGTATGATTGTGATTGTATGATTGTGATTGTCTGATTGTGGTTGTGTGATTGTGATTGTATGATTGTCATTGTATGATTATGATTGTATGATTGTGATTGCATGATTGTGATTTTATGATTGAGATTGCATGATTTTGTATGTATGATTGTGATTGTATGATTGTGATTGTATGATTGTGATTGTATGATTGTGATTGTATGATTGTGGATGTATGATTGTGATTGTATGATTGTATTTGGGAGATTGTGATTGTATGATTGCGATTGTATGATTGTGATTGTATGATTGTGATTGTATGCTTGCGATTGTATGATTGTGATTTTATGATTGTGATTGTATGATTGTGATTGTATGATTTTGATTGTATGATTGTGATAGTATGATTGTAATTGTATGATTCTTATTGTATGATTGTGATTGTATGATTGTGATGGTATGATTGTGATTGTATGATTGCGATAGTATGATTGTGATTGTATGATTGTGATTGTATGATTGTGATTGCGTGATTGTGATTGTATGATTGCGATTGTATGATTGTGATTGTATGATTGTGATTGTATGATTGTGATAGTATGATTGTGATAGTATGACTGTGATTGTATGACTGTGATTGTATGATTGTGATTGTATGATTGTGCTTGTCTGATTGTGATTGTATGATTGCGATTGTATGATTGTGATTGTATGATTGTGATTGTATGCTTGCGATTGTATGATTGTGATTTTATGATTGTGATTGTATGATTGTGATGGTATGATTGTGATTGTATGATTGTGATAATATGATTGTGATTGTATGATTGTGATTGTATGACTGTGATTGTATGATTGTGATTGTATGATTGTGATTGTCTGATTGTGGTTGTATAATTGTGATTGTATGATTGTCATTGTATGATTATGATTGTATGATTGTCATTGTATGATTATGATTGTGTGATTGTGATTGCATGATTGTGATTGTATGATTGAGATTGCATGATTTTGTATGTATGGTTGTGATTGTATGATTGTGATTGTATGATTGTGATTGTATGATTGTGATAGTATGATTGTGATTTTATGATTGTGATTGTATGACTGTGATTGTATGATTGTGATTGTATGATTGTGATTGTATGACTGTGATAATATGATTGTGATTGTATGATTGTGATTGTATGACTGTGATTGTATGATTGTGATTGTATGATTGTGATTGTCTGATTGTGGTTGTATGATTGTGATTGTATGATTGTCATTGTATGATTATGATTGTATGATTGTGATTGCATGATTGTGATTTTATGATTGAGATTGCATGATTTTGTATGTATGATTGTGATTGTATGATTGTGATTGTATGATTGTGGATGTATGATTGTGATTGTATGATTGTATTTGGGAGATTGTGATTGTATGATTGCGATTGTATGATTGTGATTGTATGATTGTCATTGTATGCTTGTGATTGTATGATTGTGATTTTATGATTGCGATAGTATGTTTGTGATTGTATGATTGTGATTGTATGATTGTGATTGTATGATTGTGATTGTATGATTGTGATTGTATGATAGCGATTGTATGATTGTGATTGTATGATTATGATTGTATGATTGTGATTGTATGATTATGATTGTATGGTTGTGATTGTATGATTGTAATGGTATGATTGGGATTGTATGATTGCGATAGTATGATTGTGATTGTATGATTGTGATTGTATGATTGTCATTGTCTGATTATGATTGTATGATTGTGATTGCATGATTGTGATTGTATGATTGTGATAGTATGATTGTGATTGTATGATTGTGATTGTATGATTGTGATAGTATGATTGTGATTGTATGATTGTGATTGTATGATTGTGATTGTATGATTGTGATTGTATGATTGTGATTGTATGATTGTGGTTGTATGATTGTGATTGTATGATTGTATTTGGGAGATTGTGATTGTATGATTGCGATTGTATGATTGTGATTGTATGATTGTGATTGTATGCTTGCGATTGTATGATTGTGATTTTATGATTGTGATTGTATGATTGTGATAGTATGATTGTGATTTTATGATTGTGATTGTATGACTGTGATTGTATGATTGTGATTGTATGATTGTGATTGTATGATTGTGATAATATGATTGTGATTGTATGATTGTGATTGTATGACTGTGATTGTATGATTGTGATTGTATGATTGTGATTGTCTGATTGTGGTTGTGTGATTGTGATTGTATGATTGTCATTGTATGATTATGATTGTATGATTGTGATTGCATGATTGTGATTTTATGATTTAGATTGCATGATTTTGTATGTATGATTGTGATTGTATGATTGTGATTGTATGATTGTGATTGTATAATTGTGATTGTATGATTGTGGATGTATGATTGTGATTGTATGATTGTATTTGGGAGATTGTGATTGTATGATTGCGATTGTATGATTGTGATTGTATGATTGTGATTGTATGCTTGCGATTGTATGATTGTGATTTTATGATTGTGATTGTATGATTGTGATTGTATGATTTTGATTGTATGATTGTGATAGTATGATTGTAATTGTATGATTCTTATTGTATGATTGTGATTGTATGATTGTGATGGTATGATTGTGATTGTATGATTGCGATAGTATGATTGTGATTGTATGATTGTGATTGTATGATTGTGATTGCGTGATTGTGATTGTATGATTGCGATTGTATGATTGTGATTGTATGATTGTGATTGTATGATTGTGATAGTATGATTGTGATAGTATGACTGTGATTGTATGACTGTGATTGTATGATTGTGATTGTATGATTGTGCTTGTCTGATTGTGATTGTATGATTGCGATTGTATGATTGTGATTGTATGATTGTGATTGTATGCTTGCGATTGTATGATTGTGATTTTATGATTGTGATTGTATGATTGTGATGGTATGATTGTGATTGTATGATTGTGATAATATGATTGTGATTGTATGATTGTGATTGTATGACTGTGATTGTATGATTGTGATTGTATGATTGTGATTGTCTGATTGTGGTTGTATAATTGTGATTGTATGATTGTCATTGTATGATTATGATTGTATGATTGTCATTGTATGATTATGATTGTGTGATTGTGATTGCATGATTGTGATTGTATGATTGAGATTGCATGATTTTGTATGTATGGTTGTGATTGTATGATTGTGATTGTATGATTGTGATTGTATGATTGTGATAGTATGATTGTGATTTTATGATTGTGATTGTATGACTGTGATTGTATGATTGTGATTGTATGATTGTGATTGTATGACTGTGATAATATGATTGTGATTGTATGATTGTGATTGTATGACTGTGATTGTATGATTGTGATTGTATGATTGTGATTGTCTGATTGTGGTTGTATGATTGTGATTGTATGATTGTCATTGTATGATTATGATTGTATGATTGTGATTGCATGATTGTGATTTTATGATTGAGATTGCATGATTTTGTATGTATGATTGTGATTGTATGATTGTGATTGTATGATTGTGGATGTATGATTGTGATTGTATGATTGTATTTGGGAGATTGTGATTGTATGACTGCGATTGTATGATTGTGATTGTATGATTGTCATTGTATGCTTGTGATTGTATGATTGTGATTTTATGATTGTGATTGTATGATTGTGATAGTATGATTGTGATTGTATGATTGTGATTGTATGACTGTGATTGTATGATTGTGATTGTATGATTGTGATTGTATGATTGTGATAATATGATTGTGATTGTATGATTGTGATTGTATGATTGTGATTGTATGATTGTGAGAGTATGATTGTGATTGTATGATTGTGATTGTATGACTGTGATTGTATGATTGTCATTGTCTGATTATGATTGTATGATTGTGATTGCATGATTGTGATTTTATGATTGTGATAGTATGATTGTGATTGTATGGTTGCGATTGTATGATTGTGATTGTATGATTCTGATAGTATGATTGTGATTGTTTGATTGTGATAGTATGATTGTGATTGTAAGATTGTGATTGTATGACTGTGTGTGTATGATTGTGATTGTATGATTGTCATTGTATGATTATGATTGTATGATTGTGATTGCACGATTGTGATTGTATGATTGAGATTGCATGATTTTGTATGTATGATTGTGATTGTATGATTGTGATTGTATGATTGTGATTGTATGATTGTGATTGTATGATTGTGATTGTATGATTGTGATTGTATGATTGTGATTGTATGATTGTGATTGTATGATTGCGATTGTATGAATGCTATTGTATGATTGTGATTGTATGATTGTGATTGTATGATTGAGATTGCATGATTTTGTATGTATGATTGTGATTGTATGATTGCGATAGTATGTTTGTGATTGTATGATTGTGATTGTATGATTGTGATTGTATGATTGTGATTGTATGATTGTGATTGTATGATAGCGATTGTATGATTGTGATTGTATGATTATGATTGTATGATTGTGATTGTATGATTATGATTGTATGGTTGTGATTGTATGATTGTAATGGTATGATTGGGATTGTATGATTGCGATAGTATGATTGTGATTGTATGATTGTGATTGTATGATTGTCATTGTCTGATTATGATTGTATGATTGTGATTGCATGATTGTGATTGTATGATTGTGATAGTATGATTGTGATTGTATGATTGTGATTGTATGATTGTGATAGTATGATTGTGATTGTATGATTGTGATTGTATGATTGTGATTGTATGATTGTGATTGTATGATTGTGATTGTATGATTGTGGTTGTATGATTGTGATTGTATGATTGTATTTGGGAGATTGTGATTGTATGATTGCGATTGTATGATTGTGATTGTATGATTGTGATTGTATGCTTGCGATTGTATGATTGTGATTTTATGATTGTGATTGTATGATTGTGATAGTATGATTGTGATTTTATGATTGTGATTGTATGACTGTGATTGTATGATTGTGATTGTATGATTGTGATTGTATGATTGTGATAATATGATTGTGATTGTATGATTGTGATTGTATGACTGTGATTGTATGATTGTGATTGTATGATTGTGATTGTCTGATTGTGGTTGTGTGATTGTGATTGTATGATTGTCATTGTATGATTATGATTGTATGATTGTGATTGCATGATTGTGATTTTATGATTGAGATTGCATGATTTTGTATGTATGATTGTGATTGTATGATTGTGATTGTATGATTGTGGATGTATGATTGTGATTGTATGATTGTATTTGGGAGATTGTGATTGTATGACTGCGATTGTATGATTGTGATTGTATGATTGTCATTGTATGCTTGTGATTGTATGATTGTGATTTTATGATTGTGATTGTATGATTGTGATAGTATGATTGTGATTGTATGATTGTGATTGTATGACTGTGATTGTATGATTGTGATTGTATGATTGTGATTGTATGATTGTGATAATATGATTGTGATTGTATGATTGTGATTGTATGATTGTGATTGTATGATTGTGAGAGTATGATTGTGATTGTATGATTGTGATTGTATGACTGTGATTGTATGATTGTCATTGTCTGATTATGATTGTATGATTGTGATTGCATGATTGTGATTTTATGATTGTGATAGTATGATTGTGATTGTATGGTTGCGATTGTATGATTGTGATTGTATGATTCTGATAGTATGATTGTGATTGTTTGATTGTGATAGTATGATTGTGATTGTAAGATTGTGATTGTATGACTGTGTGTGTATGATTGTGATTGTATGATTGTCATTGTATGATTATGATTGTATGATTGTGATTGCACGATTGTGATTGTATGATTGAGATTGCATGATTTTGTATGTATGATTGTGATTGTATGATTGTGATTGTATGATTGTGATTGTATGATTGTGATTGTATGATTGTGATTGTATGATTGTGATTGTATGATTGTGATTGTATGATTGTGATTGTATGATTGCGATTGTATGAATGCTATTGTATGATTGTGATTGTATGATTGTGATTGTATGATTGAGATTGCATGATTTTGTATGTATGATTGTGATTGTATGATTGCGATAGTATGTTTGTGATTGTATGATTGTGATTGTATGATTGTGATTGTATGATTGTGATTGTATGATTGTGATTGTATGATAGCGATTGTATGATTGTGATTGTATGATTATGATTGTATGATTGTGATTGTATGATTATGATTGTATGGTTGTGATTGTATGATTGTAATGGTATGATTGGGATTGTATGATTGCGATAGTATGATTGTGATTGTATGATTGTGATTGTATGATTGTCATTGTCTGATTATGATTGTATGATTGTGATTGCATGATTGTGATTGTATGATTGTGATAGTATGATTGTGATTGTATGATTGTGATTGTATGATTGTGATAGTATGATTGTGATTGTATGATTGTGATTGTATGATTGTGATTGTATGATTGTGATTGTATGATTGTGATTGTATGATTGTGGTTGTATGATTGTGATTGTATGATTGTATTTGGGAGATTGTGATTGTATGATTGCGATTGTATGATTGTGATTGTATGATTGTGATTGTATGCTTGCGATTGTATGATTGTGATTTTATGATTGTGATTGTATGATTGTGATAGTATGATTGTGATTTTATGATTGTGATTGTATGACTGTGATTGTATGATTGTGATTGTATGATTGTGATTGTATGATTGTGATAATATGATTGTGATTGTATGATTGTGATTGTATGACTGTGATTGTATGATTGTGATTGTATGATTGTGATTGTCTGATTGTGGTTGTGTGATTGTGATTGTATGATTGTCATTGTATGATTATGATTGTATGATTGTGATTGCATGATTGTGATTTTATGATTGAGATTGCATGATTTTGTATGTATGATTGTGATTGTATGATTGTGATTGTATGATTGTGATTGTATGATTGTGATTGTATGATTGTGGATGTATGATTGTGATTGTATGATTGTATTTGGGAGATTGTGATTGTATGATTGCGATTGTATGATTGTGATTGTATGATTGTGATTGTATGCCTGCGATTGTATGATTGTGATTTTATGATTGTGATTGTATGATTGTGATTGTATGATTTTGATTGTATGATTGTGATAGTATGATTGTAATTGTATGATTCTTATTGTATGATTGTGATTGTATGATTGTGATGGTATGATTGTGATTGTATGATTGCGATAGTATGATTGTGATTGTATGATTGTGATTGTATGATTGTGATTGCGTGATTGTGATTGTATGATTGCGATTGTATGATTGTGATTGTATGATTGTGATTGTATGATTGTGATAGTATGATTGTGATAGTATGACTGTGATTGTATGACTGTGATTGTATGATTGTGATTGTATGATTGTGCTTGTCTGATTGTGATTGTATGATTGCGATTGTATGATTGTGATTGTATGATTGTGATTGTATGCTTGCGATTGTATGATTGTGATTTTATGATTGTGATTGTATGATTGTGATGGTATGATTGTGATTGTATGATTGTGATAATATGATTGTGATTGTATGATTGTGATTGTATGACTGTGATTGTATGATTGTGATTGTATGATTGTGATTGTCTGATTGTGGTTGTATAATTGTGATTGTATGATTGTCATTGTATGATTATGATTGTATGATTGTCATTGTATGATTATGATTGTGTGATTGTGATTGCATGATTGTGATTGTATGATTGAGATTGCATGATTTTGTATGTATGGTTGTGATTGTATGATTGTGATTGTATGATTGTGATTGTATGATTGTGATAGTATGATTGTGATTTTATGATTGTGATTGTATGACTGTGATTGTATGATTGTGATTGTATGATTGTGATTGTATGACTGTGATAATATGATTGTGATTGTATGATTGTGATTGTATGACTGTGATTGTATGATTGTGATTGTATGATTGTGATTGTCTGATTGTGGTTGTATGATTGTGATTGTATGATTGTCATTGTATGATTATGATTGTATGATTGTGATTGCATGATTGTGATTTTATGATTGAGATTGCATGATTTTGTATGTATGATTGTGATTGTATGATTGTGATTGTATGATTGTGGATGTATGATTGTGATTGTATGATTGTATTTGGGAGATTGTGATTGTATGATTGCGATTGTATGATTGTGATTGTATGATTGTCATTGTATGCTTGTGATTGTATGATTGTGATTTTATGATTGTGATTGTATGATTGTGATAGTATGATTGTGATTGTATGATTGTGATTGTATGACTGTGATTGTATGATTGTGATTGTATGATTGTGATTGTATGATTGTGATAATATGATTGTGATTGTATGATTGTGATTGTATGACTGTGATTGTATGATTGTGATTGTATGATTGTGATTGTCTGATTGTGGTTGTGTGATTGTGATTGTATGATTGTCATTGTATGATTATGATTGTATGATTGTGATTGCATGATTGTGATTTTATGATTGAGATTGCATGATTTTGTATGTATGATTGTGATTGTATGATTGTGATTGTATGATTGTGATTGTATGATTGTGATTGTATGATTGTGGATGTATGATTGTGATTGTATGATTGTATTTGGGAGATTGTGATTGTATGATTGCGATTGTATGATTGTGATTGTATGATTGTGATTGTATGCTTGCGATTGTATGATTGTGATTTTATGATTGTGATTGTATGATTGTGATTGTATGATTTTGATTGTATGATTGTGATAGTATGATTGTAATTGTATGATTCTTATTGTATGATTGTGATTGTATGATTGTGATGGTATGATTGTGATTGTATGATTGCGATAGTATGATTGTGATTGTATGATTGTGATTGTATGATTGTGATTGCGTGATTGTGATTGTATGATTGCGATTGTATGATTGTGATTGTATGATTGTGATTGTATGATTGTGATAGTATGATTGTGATAGTATGACTGTGATTGTATGACTGTGATTGTATGATTGTGATTGTATGATTGTGCTTGTCTGATTGTGGTTGTATGATTGTGATTGTATGATTGTCATTGTATGATTATGATTGTATGATTGTGATTGCATGATTGTGATTTTATGATTGAGATTGCATGATTTTGTATGTATGATTGTGATTGTATGATTGTGATTGTATGATTGTGATAGTATGATTGTGATTGTAAGATTGTGATTGTATGATTGTCATTGTATGATTATGGTTGTATGATTTTGATTGTATGATTGTGATTGTATGATTGTGATTGTATGATGGTATTTGGGAGATTGTATTTGGGAGATTGTAATTGTATGATTGCGATTGTATGATTGAGATTGTATGATTGTGATTGTATGATTGTGATTGTATGATTGTGATAGGATGATTGTGATTGTGTGATTGTGATTGTACGACTGTGATTGTATGATTGTGATTGTATGATTGTGATTGTATGATTGTGATAGTATGATTGTGATTGTATGACTGTGATTGTATGATTGTGATTCTGCGATTGTGATTTTATGATTGTGATTGTATGATTGTGATTGTATGATTGTGATAGTATGAATGTGATTGTATAATTGTGATTGGATGATTGTGATTGTATGATTGTGATTGTATGATTGTGATTGTATGATTGTGATTGTATGATTGTGGTTGTATGATTGTGATTGTATGATTGTATTTGGGAGATTGTGATTGTATGATTGCGATTGTATGATTGTGATTGTATGATTGTGATTGTATGCTAGCGATTGTATGATTGTGATTGTATGATTTTGATTGTATGTATGTGATAGTATGATTGTTATTGTATGATTATGATTGTATGATTGTGATTGTATGATTGTGATGGTATGATTGTGATTGTATGATTGCGATAGTATGATTGTGATTGTATGATTGTGATTGTATGATTGTGATTGTATGATTGCGATTGTATGATTGTGATTGTATGATTATGATTGTATTATTGTGATTGTATGATTATGATTGTAAGGTTGTGATTGTATGATTGTGATGGTATGATTGTGATTGTATGATTGCGATTGTATGATTGTGATTGTATGATTGTGATTGTATGATTGTGATAGTATGATTGTGATAGTATGACTGTGATTGTATGACTGTGATTGTATGATTGTGATTGTATGATTGTGATTGTCTGATTGTGGTTGTATGATTGTGATTGTATGATTGTGATTGTATGATTGTCATTGTATGATTATGATTGTATGATTGTGATTGCATGATTGTGATTTTATGATTGAGATTGCATGATTTTGTATGTATGATTGTGATTGTATGATTGTGATTGTATGATTGTGATAGTATGATTGTGATTGTAAGATTGTGATTGTATGATTGTCATTGTATGATTATGGTTGTATGATTTTGATTGTATGATTGTGATTGTATGATTGTGATTGTATGATGGTATTTGGGAGATTGTATTTGGGAGATTGTAATTGTATGATTGCGATTGTATGATTGAGATTGTATGATTGTGATTGTATGATTGTGATTGTATGATTGTGATAGGATGATTGTGATTGTGTGATTGTGATTGTACGACTGTGATTGTATGATTGTGATTGTATGATTGTGATTGTATGATTGTGATAGTATGATTGTGATTGTATGACTGTGATTGTATGATTGTGATTCTGCGATTGTGATTTTATGATTGTGATTGTATGATTGTGATTGTATGATTGTGATAGTATGAATGTGATTGTATAATTGTGATTGGATGATTGTGATTGTATGATTGTGATTGTATGATTGTGATTGTATGATTGTGATTGTATGATTGTGGTTGTATGATTGTGATTGTATGATTGTATTTGGGAGATTGTGATTGTATGATTGCGATTGTATGATTGTGATTGTATGATTGTGATTGTATGCTAGCGATTGTATGATTGTGATTGTATGATTTTGATTGTATGTATGTGATAGTATGATTGTTATTGTATGATTATGATTGTATGATTGTGATTGTATGATTGTGATGGTATGATTGTGATTGTATGATTGCGATAGTATGATTGTGATTGTATGATTGTGATTGTATGATTGTGATTGTATGATTGCGATTGTATGATTGTGATTGTATGATTATGATTGTATTATTGTGATTGTATGATTATGATTGTAAGGTTGTGATTGTATGATTGTGATGGTATGATTGTGATTGTATGATTGCGATTGTATGATTGTGATTGTATGATTGTGATTGTATGATTGTGATAGTATGATTGTGATAGTATGACTGTGATTGTATGACTGTGATTGTATGATTGTGATTGTATGATTGTGATTGTCTGATTGTGGTTGTATGATTGTGATTGTATGATTGTGATTGTATGATTGTCATTGTATGATTATGATTGTATGATTGTGATTGCATGATTGTGATTTTATGATTGAGATTGCATGATTTTGTATGTATGATTGTGATTCTATGATTGTGATTGTATGATTGTGATAGTATGATTGTGATTGTAAGATTGTGATTGTATGATTGTCATTGTATGATTATGGTTGTATGATTGTGATTGCATGATTGTGATTGTATGATTGTGATTGCATGATTTTGAATGTATGATTGTGATTGTATGATTGTGATTGTATGATTGTGATTGTATGATTGTGATAATATGATTGTGAATGTATGATTGTGATTGTATGTCTGTGATTGTATGATTGTGATTGTATGATAGTGATTGTATGATTGTGATTGTATGATACTGATAGTATGATTGTGATTGTATGATTGTGATTGTATGATTGTGATTGTATGATTGTATTTGGGAGATTGTATTTAGGAGATTGTAATTGTATGATTGCGATTGTATGATTGAGATTGTATGATTGTGATAGTATGATTGTGATTGTGTGATTGTGATTGTATGACTGTGATTGTATGATTGTGATTGTATGATTGTGATTGTATGATTGTGATAGTATGATTGTGATTGTATGATTGTGATTGTATGACTGTGATTGTATGATTGTGATTCTGCGATTGTGATCTTACGATTGTGATTGTATGATTATGATTGTATGATTGTGATTGTATGATTATGATTGTATGGTTGTGATTGTATGATTGTAATGGTATGATTGCGATTGTATGATTACGATAGTATGATTGTGATTGTATGATTGTGATTGTATGATTGTCATTGTCTGATTATGATTGTTTGATTGTGATAGCATGATTGTGATTGTATGATTGTGATAGTACGATTGTGATTGTATGATTGTGATTGTATGATTGTGATAGTATGATTGTGATTGTATGATTGTGATTGTATGATTGTGGTTGTATGATTGTGATTGTATGATTGTATTTGGGAGATTGTGATTGTATGATTGCGATTGTATGATTGTGATTGTATGCTTGCGATCGTATGATTGTGATTTTATGATTGTGATTGTATGATTGTGATTGTATGATTTTGATTGTATGATTGTGATAGTATGATTGTTATTGTATGATTCTGATTGTATGATTGTGATTGTATGATTGTGATGGTATGATTGTGATTGTATGATTGCGATAGTATGATTGTGACTGTATGATTGTGATTGTATGATTGTGATTGCGTGATTGTGATTGTATGATTGCGATTGTATGATTGCGATTGTATGATTGTGAATGTATGATTGTGATAGTATGATTGTGATAGTATGACTGTGATTGTATGACTGTGATTGTATGATTGTGATTGTATGATTGTGATTGTCTGATTGTGGTTGTATGATTGTGATTGTATGATTGTCATTGTATGATTATGATTGTATGATTGTGATTGCATGATTGTGATTTTATGATTGAGATTGCATGATTTTGTATGTATGATTGTGATTGTATGATTGTGATTGTATGATTGTGATTGTATGATTGTGATAGTATGATTGTGATTGTAAGATTGTGATTGTATGATTGCGATTGTATGATTATGGTTGTATGATTGTGATTGTATGATTGTGATTGTATGATTGTATTTGGGAGATTGTATTTGGGAGATTGTAATTGTATGATTGTGATAGTATGATTGTGATTGTATGATTCTGATTGTATGATTGTGATTGTATGATTGTGATGGTATGATTGTGATTGTATGATTGCGATAGTATGATTGTGATTGTATGATTGTGATTGTATGATTGTGATTGCGTGATTGTGATTGTATGATTGCGATTGTATGATTGTGATTGTATGATTGTGAATGTATGATTGTGATAGTATGATTGTGATAGTATGACTGTGATTGTATGACTGTGATTGTATGATTGTGATTGTATGATTGTGATTGTCTGATTGTGGTTGTATGATTGTGATTGTATGATTGTCATTGTATGATTATGATTGTATGATTGTGATTGCATGATTGTGATTTTATGATTGAGATTGCATGATTTTGTATGTATGATTGTGATTGTATGATTGTGATAGTATGATTGTGATTGTAAGATTGTGATTGTATGATTGCCATTGTATGATTATGGTTGTATGATTGTGATTGTATGATTGTGATTGTATGATTGTGATTGTATGATTGTATTTGGGAGATTGTATTTGGGAGATTGTAATTGTATGATTGTGATAGTATGATTGTGATAGTATGACTGTGATTGTATGACTGTGATTGTATGATTGTGATTGTATGATTGTGCTTGTCTGATTGTGGTTGTATGATTGTGATTGTATGATTGTCATTGTATGATTATGATTGTATGATTGTGATTGCATGATTGTGATTTTATGATTGAGATTGCATGATTTTGTATGTATGATTGTGATTGTATGATTGTGATTGTATGATTGTGATAGTATGATTGTGATTGTAAGATTGTGATTGTATGATTGTCATTGTATGATTATGGTTGTATGATTTTGATTGTATGATTGTGATTGTATGATTGTGATTGTATGATTGTATTTGGGAGATTGTAATTGTATGATTGCGATTGTATGATTGAGATTGTATGATTGTGATTGTATGATTGTGATTGTATGATTGTGATAGGATGATTGTGATTGTGTGATTGTGATTGTACGACTGTGATTGTATGATTGTGATTGTATGATTGTGATTGTATGATTGTGATAGTATGATTGTGATTGTATGACTGTGATTGTATGATTGTGATTCTGCGATTGTGATTGTATGATTGTTATTGTATGATTGTGATTGTATGATTGTGATAGTATGATTGTGATTGTATAATTGTGATTGGATGATTGTGATTGTATGATTGTGATTGTATGATTGTGATTGTATGATTGTGGTTGTATGATTGTGATTGTATGATTGTATTTGGGAGATTGTGATTGTATGATTGCGATTGTATGATTGTGATTGTATGATTGTGATTGTATGCTAGCGATTGTATGATTGTGATTGTATGATTGTGATTGTATGATTGTGAGTGTATGATTTTGATTGTATGATTGTGATAGTATGATTGTTATTGTATGATTATGATTGTATGATTGTGATTGTATGATTATGGTTGTATGATTGTGATTGCATGATTGTGATTGTATGATTGTGATTGCATGATTTTGAATGTATGATTGTGATTGTATGATTGTGATTGTATGATTGTGATTGTATGATTGTGATAATATGATTGTGAATGTATGATTGTGATTGTATGTCTGTGATTGTATGATTGTGATTGTATGATAGTGATTGTATG
This sequence comes from Megachile rotundata, assembly GCF_050947335.1. Lineage (NCBI taxonomy): Eukaryota > Metazoa > Arthropoda > Insecta > Hymenoptera > Megachilidae > Megachile > Megachile rotundata. The sequence goes on along the minus strand of NW_027473333.1, from coordinate 955,244 downwards.
ATTGTGATTGTATGATACTGATAGTATGATTGTGATTGTATGATTGTGATTGTATGATTGTGATTGTATGATTGTATTTGGGAGATTGTATTTAGGAGATTGTAATTGTATGATTGCGATTGTATGATTGAGATTGTATGATTGTGATAGTATGATTGTGATTGTGTGATTGTGATTGTATGACTGTGATTGTATGATTGTGATTGTATGATTGTGATTGTATGATTGTGATAGTATGATTGTGATTGTATGATTGTGATTGTATGACTGTGATTGTATGATTGTGATTCTGCGATTGTGATCTTACGATTGTGATTGTATGATTATGATTGTATGATTGTGATTGTATGATTATGATTGTATGGTTGTGATTGTATGATTGTAATGGTATGATTGCGATTGTATGATTACGATAGTATGATTGTGATTGTATGATTGTGATTGTATGATTGTCATTGTCTGATTATGATTGTTTGATTGTGATAGCATGATTGTGATTGTATGATTGTGATAGTACGATTGTGATTGTATGATTGTGATTGTATGATTGTGATAGTATGATTGTGATTGTATGATTGTGATTGTATGATTGTGGTTGTATGATTGTGATTGTATGATTGTATTTGGGAGATTGTGATTGTATGATTGCGATTGTATGATTGTGATTGTATGCTTGCGATCGTATGATTGTGATTTTATGATTGTGATTGTATGATTGTGATTGTATGATTTTGATTGTATGATTGTGATAGTATGATTGTTATTGTATGATTCTGATTGTATGATTGTGATTGTATGATTGTGATGGTATGATTGTGATTGTATGATTGCGATAGTATGATTGTGATTGTATGATTGTGATTGTATGATTGTGATTGCGTGATTGTGATTGTATGATTGCGATTGTATGATTGCGATTGTATGATTTTGAATGTATGATTGTGATAGTATGATTGTGATAGTATGACTGTGATTGTATGACTGTGATTGTATGATTGTGATTGTATGATTGTGATTGTCTGATTGTGGTTGTATGATTGTGATTGTATGATTGTCATTGTATGATTATGATTGTATGATTGTGATTGCATGATTGTGATTTTATGATTGAGATTGCATGATTTTGTATGTATGATTGTGATTGTATGATTGTGATTGTATGATTGTGATTGTATGATTGTGATAGTATGATTGTGATTGTAAGATTGTGATTGTATGATTGCGATTGTATGATTATGGTTGTATGATTGTGATTGTATGATTGTGATTGTATGATTGTATTTGGGAGATTGTATTTGGGAGATTGTAATTGTATGATTGTGATAGTATGATTGTGATTGTATGATTCTGATTGTATGATTGTGATTGTATGATTGTGATGGTATGATTGTGATTGTATGATTGCGATAGTATGATTGTGATTGTATGATTGTGATTGTATGATTGTGATTGCGTGATTGTGATTGTATGATTGCGATTGTATGATTGTGATTGTATGATTGTGAATGTATGATTGTGATAGTATGATTGTGATAGTATGACTGTGATTGTATGACTGTGATTGTATGATTGTGATTGTATGATTGTGATTGTCTGATTGTGGTTGTATGATTGTGATTGTATGATTGTCATTGTATGATTATGATTGTATGATTGTGATTGCATGATTGTGATTTTATGATTGAGATTGCATGATTTTGTATGTATGATTGTGATTGTATGATTGTGATAGTATGATTGTGATTGTAAGATTGTGATTGTATGATTGCCATTGTATGATTATGGTTGTATGATTGTGATTGTATGATTGTGATTGTATGATTGTGATTGTATGATTGTATTTGGGAGATTGTATTTGGGAGATTGTAATTGTATGATTGTGATAGTATGATTGTGATAGTATGACTGTGATTGTATGACTGTGATTGTATGATTGTGATTGTATGATTGTGCTTGTCTGATTGTGGTTGTATGATTGTGATTGTATGATTGTCATTGTATGATTATGATTGTATGATTGTGATTGCATGATTGTGATTTTATGATTGAGATTGCATGATTTTGTATGTATGATTGTGATTGTATGATTGTGATTGTATGATTGTGATAGTATGATTGTGATTGTAAGATTGTGATTGTATGATTGTCATTGTATGATTATGGTTGTATGATTTTGATTGTATGATTGTGATTGTATGATTGTGATTGTATGATTGTATTTGGGAGATTGTATTTGGGAGATTGTAATTGTATGATTGCGATTGTATGATTGAGATTGTATGATTGTGATTGTATGATTGTGATTGTATGATTGTGATAGGATGATTGTGATTGTGTGATTGTGATTGTACGACTGTGATTGTATGATTGTGATTGTATGATTGTGATTGTATGATTGTGATAGTATGATTGTGATTGTATGACTGTGATTGTATGATTGTGATTCTGCGATTGTGATTGTATGATTGTTATTGTATGATTGTGATTGTATGATTGTGATAGTATGATTGTGATTGTATAATTGTGATTGGATGATTGTGATTGTATGATTGTGATTGTATGATTGTGATTGTATGATTGTGGTTGTATGATTGTGATTGTATGATTGTATTTGGGAGATTGTGATTGTATGATTGCGATTGTATGATTGTGATTGTATGATTGTGATTGTATGCTAGCGATTGTATGATTGTGATTGTATGATTGTGATTGTATGATTGTGAGTGTATGATTTTGATTGTATGATTGTGATAGTATGATTGTTATTGTATGATTATGATTGTATGATTGTGATTGTATGATTGTGATAGTATGATTGTGATTGTATGATTGTGATTGTATGACTGTGATTGTATGATTGTGATTGTATGATTGTGATAGTATGATTGTGATTGTATGACTGTGATTGTATGACTGTGATTGTATGATTGTGATTGTGCGATTGTGATTGTACGATTGTGATTGTAAGATTGTGATTGTATGATTGTGATTGTATGACTGAGATGGTATGATTGTGATTGTGTGATTGTGATTGTATGATTGTGATAGTATGATTGTGATTGTATGATTGTGATTGTATGACTGTGATTGTATGATTGTGATTGTGCGATTGTGATTGTGCGATTGTGATTGTACGATTGTGATTGTACGATTGTGATTGTATGATTGTGATTGTATGATTATGATTGAATGATTGTGATTGCATGATTGTGATTGTATGATTGTGATTGCATGATTTTGAATGTATGATTGTGATTGAATGATTGTGATTGTATGATTGTGATTGTATGATTATGATAGTATGATTGCGATTGTATGATTTTGTATGTATGATTGTGATTGTATGATTGTGACTTTATGATTGTGATTGTATGATTGTGATTGTATGATTGTCATTGTATGATTATGATTGTATGATTGAGATTGCATGATTGTGATTGTATGATTGTGATTGTATGATATTGATTGTATGATTGTGATTGTATGATTGCGATAGTATGATTGTGATTGTATGATTGTGATTGTATGACTGTGATTGTATGATTGTGATTGTATGATTGTGATTGTCTGATTGTGGTTGTATGATTGTGATTGTATGATTGTCATTGTATGATTATGATTGTATGATTGTGATTGTATGATTGTGATTGTATGATTATGATTGTATGATTGTGGATGCATGATTGTGATTGTATGATTGTGATAGTATGATTGTGATTGTATGACTGTGATTGTATGACTGTGATTGTATGATTGTGATTGTATGATTGTCATTGTATGATTATGATTGTGTGATTGTGATTGCATGATTGTGATTGTATGATTGAGATTGCATGATTTTGTATGTATGATTGTGATTGTATGATTGTGATTGTATGATTGTGATTGTATGATTGTGATAGTATGATTGTGATTGTATGATTGTGATTGTATGACTGTGATTGTATGATTGTGATTGTATGATTGTGATTGTATGATTGTGATAATATGATTGTGATCGTATGATTGTGATTGTATGACTGTGATTGTATGATTGTGATTGTGCGATTGTGATTGTACGATTGTGATTGTACGATTGTGATTGTATGATTGTGATTGTATGATTACGATTGAATGATTGTGATTGCATGATTGTGATTGTATGATTGTGATTGCATGATTTTGAATGTATGATTGTGATTGTATGATTGTGATTGTATGATTGCGATTGTATGATTGTGATAGTATGATTGTGATTGTAAGATTGTGATTGTATGACTGTGATTGTATGATTGTGATTGTATGATTGTGATTGTATGATTATGATTGTATGATTGTGATTGTATGATTGTGATTGTATGATTAGGATTGTATGATTGTGATAGTATGATTGTGACTGTACGATTGTGATTGTATGATTGTGATTGTATGATTGTGATTGTATGATTGTATTTGGGAGATTGTGTTTTGGAGATTGTAATTGTATGATTGCGATTGTATGATTGTGATTGTATGATTGTGATTGTATGATTATGATTGTATGATTGTGATTGTATGATAGTGATGGTTTGATTGTGATTGTATGATTGCGACATTATGGTTGTGATTGTATGATTGTGATTGTATGATAGCGATTGTATGATTGTGATTGTATGATTATGATTGTATGATTGTGATTGTATGATTATGATTGTATGGTTGTGATTGTATGATTGTAATGGTATGATTGCGATTGTATGATTGCGATAGTATGATTGTGATTGTATGATTGTGATTGTATGATTGTGATTGTATGATTGTCATTGTCTGATTATGATTGTATGATTGTGATAGCATGATTGTGATTGTATGATTGTGATAGTACGATTGTGATTGTATGATTGTGATTGTATGATTGTGATAGTATGATTGTGATTGTATGATTGTGATTGTATGATTGTGATTGTATGATTGTGGTTGTATGATTGTGATTGTATGATTGTATTTGGGAGATTGTGATTGTATGATTGCGATTGTATGATTGTGATTGTATGCTTGCGATCGTATGATTGTGATTTTATGATTGTGATTGTATGATTGTGATTGTATGATTTTGATTGTATGATTGTGATAGTATGATTGTAATTGTATGATTCTGATTGTATGATTGTGATTGTATGATTGTGATGGTATGATTGTGATTGTATGATTGCGATAGTATGATTGTGATTGTATGATTGTGATTGTATGATTGTGATTGCGTGATTGTGATTGTATGATTGCGATTGTATGATTGTGATTGTATGATTGTGAATGTATGATTGTGGTAGTATGATTGTGATAGTATGACTGTGATTGTATGACTGTGATTGTGTGATTGTGATTGTATGATTGTGATTGTCTGATTGTGGTTGTATGATTGTGATTGTATGATTGTCATTGTATGATTATGATTGTATGATTGTGATTGCATGATTGTGATTTTATGATTGAGATTGCATGATTTTGTATGTATGATTGTGATTGTATGATTGTGATTGTATGATTGTGATAGTATGATTGTGATTGTAAGATTGTGATTGGATGATTGTGATTGTATGATTGTGATTGTATGATTGTGATTGTATGATTGTGATTGTATGATTGTGGTTGTATGATTGTGATTGTATGATTGTATTTGGGAGATTGTGATTGTATGATTGCGATTGTATGATTGTGATTGTATGATTGTGATTGTATGCTAGCGATTGTATGATTGTGATTGTATGATTTTGATTGTATGTATGTGATAGTATGATTGTTATTGTATGATTATGATTGTATGATTGTGATTGTATGATTGTGATGGTATGATTGTGATTGTATGATTGCGATAGTATGATTGTGATTGTATGATTGTGATTGTATGATTGTGATTGTATGATTGCGATTGTATGATTGTGATTGTATGATTATGATTGTATTATTGTGATTGTATGATTATGATTGTAAGGTTGTGATTGTATGATTGTGATGGTATGATTGTGATTGTATGATTGCGATTGTATGATTGTGATTGTATGATTGTGATTGTATGATTGTGATAGTATGATTGTGATAGTATGACTGTGATTGTATGACTGTGATTGTATGATTGTGATTGTATGATTGTGATTGTCTGATTGTGGTTGTATGATTGTGATTGTATGATTGTGATTGTATGATTGTCATTGTATGATTATGATTGTATGATTGTGATTGCATGATTGTGATTTTATGATTGAGATTGCATGATTTTGTATGTATGATTGTGATTCTATGATTGTGATTGTATGATTGTGATAGTATGATTGTGATTGTAAGATTGTGATTGTATGATTGTCATTGTATGATTATGGTTGTATGATTGTGATTGCATGATTGTGATTGTATGATTGTGATTGCATGATTTTGAATGTATGATTGTGATTGTATGATTGTGATTGTATGATTGTGATTGTATGATTGTGATAATATGATTGTGAATGTATGATTGTGATTGTATGTCTGTGATTGTATGATTGTGATTGTATGATAGTGATTGTATGATTGTGATTGTATGATACTGATAGTATGATTGTGATTGTATGATTGTGATTGTATGATTGTGATTGTATGGTTGTATTTGGGAGATTGTATTTAGGAGATTGTAATTGTATGATTGCGATTGTATGATTGAGATTGTATGATTGTGATAGTATGATTGTGATTGTGTGATTGTGATTGTATGACTGTGATTGTATGATTGTGATTGTATGATTGTGATTGTATGATTGTGATAGTATGATTGTGATTGTATGATTGTGATTGTATGACTGTGATTGTATGATTGTGATTCTGCGATTGTGATCTTACGATTGTGATTGTATGATTATGATTGTATGATTGTGATTGTATGATTATGATTGTATGGTTGTGATTGTATGATTGTAATGGTATGATTGCGATTGTATGATTACGATAGTATGATTGTGATTGTATGATTGTGATTGTATGATTGTCATTGTCTGATTATGATTGTTTGATTGTGATAGCATGATTGTGATTGTATGATTGTGATAGTACGATTGTGATTGTATGATTGTGATTGTATGATTGTGATAGTATGATTGTGATTGTATGATTGTGATTGTATGATTGTGATTGTATGATTGTGATTGTATGATTGTGGTTGTATGATTGTGATTGTATGATTGTATTTGGGAGATTGTGATTGTATGATTGCGATTGTATGATTGTGATTGTATGCTTGCGATCGTATGATTGTGATTTTATGATTGTGATTGTATGATTGTGATTGTATGATTTTGATTGTATGATTGTGATAGTATGATTGTTATTGTATGATTCTGATTGTATGATTGTGATTGTATGATTGTGATGGTATGATTGTGATTGTATGATTGCGATAGTATGATTGTGATTGTATGATTGTGATTGTATGATTGTGATTGCGTGATTGTGATTGTATGATTGCGATTGTATGATTGCGATTGTATGATTGTGAATGTATGATTGTGATAGTATGATTGTGATAGTATGACTGTGATTGTATGACTGTGATTGTATGATTGTGATTGTATGATTGTGATTGTCTGATTGTGGTTGTATGATTGTGATTGTATGATTGTCATTGTATGATTATGATTGTATGATTGTGATTGCATGATTGTGATTTTATGATTGAGATTGCATGATTTTGTATGTATGATTGTGATTGTATGATTGTGATTGTATGATTGTGATTGTATGATTGTGATAGTATGATTGTGATTGTAAGATTGTGATTGTATGATTGCGATTGTATGATTATGGTTGTATGATTGTGATTGTATGATTGTGATTGTATGATTGTATTTGGGAGATTGTATTTGGGAGATTGTAATTGTATGATTGTGATAGTATGATTGTGATTGTATGATTCTGATTGTATGATTGTGATTGTATGATTGTGATGGTATGATTGTGATTGTATGATTGCGATAGTATGATTGTGATTGTATGATTGTGATTGTATGATTGTGATTGCGTGATTGTGATTGTATGATTGCGATTGTATGATTGTGATTGTATGATTGTGAATGTATGATTGTGATAGTATGATTGTGATAGTATGACTGTGATTGTATGACTGTGATTGTATGATTGTGATTGTATGATTGTGATTGTCTGATTGTGGTTGTATGATTGTGATTGTATGATTGTCATTGTATGATTATGATTGTATGATTGTGATTGCATGATTGTGATTTTATGATTGAGATTGCATGATTTTGTATGTATGATTGTGATTGTATGATTGTGATAGTATGATTGTGATTGTAAGATTGTGATTGTATGATTGCCATTGTATGATTATGGTTGTATGATTGTGATTGTATGATTGTGATTGTATGATTGTGATTGTATGATTGTATTTGGGAGATTGTATTTGGGAGATTGTAATTGTATGATTGTGATAGTATGATTGTGATAGTATGACTGTGATTGTATGACTGTGGTTGTATGATTGTGATTGTATGATTGTGCTTGTCTGATTGTGGTTGTATGATTGTGATTGTATGATTGTCATTGTATGATTATGATTGTATGATTGTGATTGCATGATTGTGATTTTATGATTGAGATTGCATGATTTTGTATGTATGATTGTGATTGTATGATTGTGATTGTATGATTGTGATAGTATGATTGTGATTGTAAGATTGTGATTGTATGATTGTCATTGTATGATTATGGTTGTATGATTTTGATTGTATGATTGTGATTGTATGATTGTGATTGTATGATTGTATTTGGGAGATTGTATTTGGGAGATTGTAATTGTATGATTGCGATTGTATGATTGAGATTGTATGATTGTGATTGTATGATTGTGATTGTATGATTGTGATAGGATGATTGTGATTGTGTGATTGTGATTGTACGACTGTGATTGTATGATTGTGATTGTATGATTGTGATTGTATGATTGTGATAGTATGATTGTGATTGTATGACTGTGATTGTATGATTGTGATTCTGCGATTGTGATTGTATGATTGTTATTGTATGATTGTGATTGTATGATTGTGATAGTATGATTGTGATTGTATAATTGTGATTGGATGATTGTGATTGTATGATTGTGATTGTATGATTGTGATTGTATGATTGTGGTTGTATGATTGTGATTGTATGATTGTATTTGGGAGATTGTGATTGTATGATTGCGATTGTATGATTGTGATTGTATGATTGTGATTGTATGCTAGCGATTGTATGATTGTGATTGTATGATTGTGATTGTATGATTGTGAGTGTATGATTTTGATTGTATGATTGTGATAGTATGATTGTTATTGTATGATTATGATTGTATGATTGTGATTGTATGATTGTGATAGTATGATTGTGATTGTATGATTGTGATTGTATGACTGTGATTGTATGATTGTGATTGTATGATTGTGATAGTATGATTGTGATTGTATGACTGTGATTGTATGACTGTGATTGTATGATTGTGATTGTGCGATTGTGATTGTACGATTGTGATTGTAAGATTGTGATTGTATGATTGTGATTGTATGATTGTGATTGTATGACTGTGATTGTATGATTGTGATTGTATGATTGTGATTGTATGATTGTGATAATATGATTGTGATTGTATGATTGTGATTGTATGACTGTGATTGTATGATTGTGATTGTGCGATTGTGATTGTACGATTGTGATTGTACGATTGTGATTGTATGATTGTGATTGTATGATTACGATTGAATGATTGTGATTGCATGATTGTGATTGTATGATTGTGATTGTCTGATTGTGGTTGTGTGATTGTGATTGTATGATTGTGATAGTATGATTGTGATTTTATGATTGTGATTGTATGACTGTGATTGTATGATTGTGATTGTATGATTGTGATTGTATGATTGTGATAATATGATTGTGATTGTATGATTGTGATTGTATGACTGTGATTGTATGATTGTGATTGTATGATTGTGATTGTCTGATTGTGGTTGTGTGATTGTGATTGTATGATTGTCATTGTATGATTATGATTGTATGATTGTGATTGCATGATTGTGATTTTATGATTGAGATTGCATGATTTTGTATGTATGATTGTGATTGTATGATTGTGATTGTATGATTGTGATTGTATGATTGTGATTGTATGATTGTGATTGTATGATTGTGATTGTATGATTGTGGATGTATGATTGTGATTGTATGATTGTATTTGGGAGATTGTGATTGTATGATTGCGATTGTATGATTGTGATTGTATGATTGTGATTGTATGCTTGCGATTGTATGATTGTGATTTTATGATTGTGATTGTATGATTGTGATTGTATGATTTTGATTGTATGATTGTGATAGTATGATTGTAATTGTATGATTCTTATTGTATGATTGTGATTGTATGATTGTGATGGTATGATTGTGATTGTATGATTGCGATAGTATGATTGTGATTGTATGATTGTGATTGTATGATTGTGATTGCGTGATTGTGATTGTATGATTGCGATTGTATGATTGTGATTGTATGATTGTGATTGTATGATTGTGATAGTATGATTGTGATAGTATGACTGTGATTGTATGACTGTGATTGTATGATTGTGATTGTATGATTGTGCTTGTCTGATTGTGATTGTATGATTGCGATTGTATGATTGTGATTGTATGATTGTGATTGTATGCTTGCGATTGTATGATTGTGATTTTATGATTGTGATTGTATGATTGTGATGGTATGATTGTGATTGTATGATTGTGATAATATGATTGTGATTGTATGATTGTGATTGTATGACTGTGATTGTATGATTGTGATTGTATGATTGTGATTGTCTGATTGTGGTTGTATAATTGTGATTGTATGATTGTCATTGTATGATTATGATTGTATGATTGTCATTGTATGATTATGATTGTGTGATTGTGATTGCATGATTGTGATTGTATGATTGAGATTGCATGATTTTGTATGTATGGTTGTGATTGTATGATTGTGATTGTATGATTGTGATTGTATGATTGTGATAGTATGATTGTGATTTTATGATTGTGATTGTATGACTGTGATTGTATGATTGTGATTGTATGATTGTGATTGTATGACTGTGATAATATGATTGTGATTGTATGATTGTGATTGTATGACTGTGATTGTATGATTGTGATTGTATGATTGTGATTGTCTGATTGTGGTTGTATGATTGTGATTGTATGATTGTCATTGTATGATTATGATTGTATGATTGTGATTGCATGATTGTGATTTTATGATTGAGATTGCATGATTTTGTATGTATGATTGTGATTGTATGATTGTGATTGTATGATTGTGGATGTATGATTGTGATTGTATGATTGTATTTGGGAGATTGTGATTGTATGATTGCGATTGTATGATTGTGATTGTATGATTGTCATTGTATGCTTGTGATTGTATGATTGTGATTTTATGATTGTGATTGTATGATTGTGATAGTATGATTGTGATTGTATGATTGTGATTGTATGACTGTGATTGTATGATTGTGATTGTATGATTGTGATTGTATGATTGTGATAATATGATTGTGATTGTATGATTGTGATTGTATGACTGTGATTGTATGATTGTGATTGTATGATTGTGATTGTCTGATTGTGGTTGTGTGATTGTGATTGTATGATTGTCATTGTATGATTATGATTGTATGATTGTGATTGCATGATTGTGATTTTATGATTGAGATAGCATGATTTTGTATGTATGATTGTGATTGTATGATTGTGATTGTATGATTGTGATTGTATGATTGTGATTGTATGATTGTGGATGTATGATTGTGATTGTATGATTGTATTTGGGAGATTGTGATTGTATGATTGCGATTGTATGATTGTGATTGTATGATTGTGATTGTATGCTTGCGATTGTATGATTGTGATTTTATGATTGTGATTGTATGATTGTGATTGTATGATTTTGATTGTATGATTGTGATAGTATGATTGTAATTGTATGATTCTTATTGTATGATTGTGATTGTATGATTGTGATGGTATGATTGTGATTGTATGATTGCGATAGTATGATTGTGATTGTATGATTGTGATTGTATGATTGTGATTGCGTGATTGTGATTGTATGATTGCGATTGTATGATTGTGATTGTATGATTGTGATTGTATGATTGTGATAGTATGATTGTGATAGTATGACTGTGATTGTATGACTGTGATTGTATGATTGTGATTGTATGATTGTGCTTGTCTGATTGTGGTTGTATGATTGTGATTGTATGATTGTCATTGTATGATTATGATTGTATGATTGTGATTGCATGATTGTGATTTTATGATTGAGATTGCATGATTTTGTATGTATGATTGTGATTGTATGATTGTGATTGTATGATTGTGATAGTATGATTGTGATTGTAAGATTGTGATTGTATGATTGTCATTGTATGATTATGGTTGTATGATTTTGATTGTATGATTGTGATTGTATGATTGTGATTGTATGATGGTATTTGGGAGATTGTATTTGGGAGATTGTAATTGTATGATTGCGATTGTATGATTGAGATTGTATGATTGTGATTGTATGATTGTGATTGTATGATTGTGATAGGATGATTGTGATTGTGTGATTGTGATTGTACGACTGTGATTGTATGATTGTGATTGTATGATTGTGATTGTATGATTGTGATAGTATGATTGTGATTGTATGACTGTGATTGTATGATTGTGATTCTGCGATTGTGATTTTATGATTGTGATTGTATGATTGTGATTGTATGATTGTGATAGTATGAATGTGATTGTATAATTGTGATTGGATGATTGTGATTGTATGATTGTGATTGTATGATTGTGATTGTATGATTGTGATTGTATGATTGTGGTTGTATGATTGTGATTGTATGATTGTATTTGGGAGATTGTGATTGTATGATTGCGATTGTATGATTGTGATTGTATGATTGTGATTGTATGATTGTGATTGTATGATTGTGATTGCATGATTTTGAATGTATGATTGTGATTGTATGATTGTGATTGTATGATTTTGATTGTATGTATGTGATAGTATGATTGTTATTGTATGATTATGATTGTATGATTGTGATTGTATGATTGTGATGGTATGATTGTGATTGTATGATTGCGATAGTATGATTGTGATTGTATGATTGTGATTGTATGATTGTGATTGTATGATTGCGATTGTATGATTGTGATTGTATGATTATGATTGTATTATTGTGATTGTATGATTATGATTGTAAGGTTGTGATTGTATGATTGTGATGGTATGATTGTGATTGTATGATTGCGATTGTATGATTGTGATTGTATGATTGTGATTGTATGATTGTGATAGTATGATTGTGATAGTATGACTGTGATTGTATGACTGTGATTGTATGATTGTGATTGTATGATTGTGATTGTCTGATTGTGGTTGTATGATTGTGATTGTATGATTGTGATTGTATGATTGTCATTGTATGATTATGATTGTATGATTGTGATTGCATGATTGTGATTTTATGATTGAGATTGCATGATTTTGTATGTATGATTGTGATTCTATGATTGTGATTGTATGATTGTGATAGTATGATTGTGATTGTAAGATTGTGATTGTATGATTGTCATTGTATGATTATGGTTGTATGATTGTGATTGCATGATTGTGATTGTATGATTGTGATTGCATGATTTTGAATGTATGATTGTGATTGTATGATTGTGATTGTATGATTGTGATTGTATGATTGTGATAATATGATTGTGAATGTATGATTGTGATTGTATGTCTGTGATTGTATGATTGTGATTGTATGATAGTGATTGTATGATTGTGATTGTATGATACTGATAGTATGATTGTGATTGTATGATTGTGATTGTATGATTGTGATTGTATGATTGTATTTGGGAGATTGTATTTAGGAGATTGTAATTGTATGATTGCGATTGTATGATTGAGATTGTATGATTGTGATAGTATGATTGTGATTGTGTGATTGTGATTGTATGACTGTGATTGTATGATTGTGATTGTATGATTGTGATTGTATGATTGTAATAGTATGATTGTGATTGTATGATTGTGATTGTATGACTGTGATTGTATGATTGTGATTCTGCGATTGTGATCTTACGATTGTGATTGTATGATTATGATTGTATGATTGTGATTGTATGATTATGATTGTATGGTTGTGATTGTATGATTGTAATGGTATGATTGCGATTGTATGATTACGATAGTATGATTGTGATTGTATGATTGTGATTGTATGATTGTCATTGTCTGATTATGATTGTTTGATTGTGATAGCATGATTGTGATTGTATGATTGTGATAGTACGATTGTGATTGTATGATTGTGATTGTATGATTGTGATAGTATGATTGTGATTGTATGATTGTGATTGTATGATTGTGATTGTATGATTGTGGTTGTATGATTGTGATTGTATGATTGTATTTGGGAGATTGTGATTGTATGATTGCGATTGTATGATTGTGATTGTATGCTTGCGATCGTATGATTGTGATTTTATGATTGTGATTGTATGATTGTGATTGTATGATTTTGATTGTATGATTGTGATAGTATGATTGTTATTGTATGATTCTGATTGTATGATTGTGATTGTATGATTGTGATGGTATGATTGTGATTGTATGATTGCGATAGTATGATTGTGATTGTATGATTGTGATTGTATGATTGTGATTGCGTGATTGTGATTGTATGATTGCGATTGTATGATTGCGATTGTATGATTGTGAACGTATGATTGTGATAGTATGATTGTGATAGTATGACTGTGATTGTATGACTGTGATTGTATGATTGTGATTGTATGATTGTGATTGTCTGATTGTGGTTGTATGATTGTGATTGTATGATTGTCATTGTATGATTATGATTGTATGATTGTGATTGCATGATTGTGATTTTATGATTGAGATTGCATGATTTTGTATGTATGATTGTGATTGTATGATTGTGATTGTATGATTGTGATTGTATGATTGTGATAGTATGATTGTGATTGTAAGATTGTGATTGTATGATTGCGATTGTATGATTATGGTTGTATGATTGTGATTGTATGATTGTGATTGTATGATTGTATTTGGGAGATTGTATTTGGGAGATTGTAATTGTATGATTGTGATAGTATGATTGTGATTGTATGATTCTGATTGTATGATTGTGATTGTATGATTGTGATGGTATGATTGCGATTGTATGATTGCGATAGTATGATTGTGATTGTATGATTGTGATTGTATGATTGTGATTGCGTGATTGTGATTGTATGATTGCGATTGTATGATTGTGATTGTATGATTGTGAATGTATGATTGTGATAGTATGATTGTGATAGTATGACTGTGATTGTATGACTGTGATTGTATGATTGTGATTGTATGATTGTGATTGTCTGATTGTGGTTGTATGATTGTGATTGTATGATTGTCATTGTATGATTATGATTGTATGATTGTGATTGCATGATTGTGATTTTATGATTGAGATTGCATGATTTTGTATGTATGATTGTGATTGTATGATTGTGATAGTATGATTGTGATTGTAAGATTGTGATTGTATGATTGCCATTGTATGATTATGGTTGTATGATTGTGATTGTATGATTGTGATTGTATGATTGTGATTGTATGATTGTATTTGGGAGATTGTATTTGGGAGATTGTAATTGTATGATTGTGATAGTATGATTGTGATAGTATGACTGTGATTGTATGACTGTGATTGTATGATTGTGATTGTATGATTGTGCTTGTCTGATTGTGGTTGTATGATTGTGATTGTATGATTGTCATTGTATGATTATGATTGTATGATTGTGATTGCATGATTGTGATTTTATGATTGAGATTGCATGATTTTGTATGTATGATTGTGATTGTATGATTGTGATTGTATGATTGTGATAGTATGATTGTGATTGTAAGATTGTGATTGTATGATTGTCATTGTATGATTATGGTTGTATGATTTTGATTGTATGATTGTGATTGTATGATTGTGATTGTATGATTGTATTTGGGAGATTGTATTTGGGAGATTGTAATTGTATGATTGCGATTGTATGATTGAGATTGTATGATTGTGATTGTATGATTGTGATTGTATGATTGTGATAGGATGATTGTGATTGTGTGATTGTGATTGTACGACTGTGATTGTATGATTGTGATTGTATGATTGTGATTGTATGATTGTGATAGTATGATTGTGATTGTATGACTGTGATTGTATGATTGTGATTCTGCGATTGTGATTGTATGATTGTTATTGTATGATTGTGATTGTATGATTGTGATAGTATGATTGTGATTGTATAATTGTGATTGGATGATTGTGATTGTATGATTGTGATTGTATGATTGTGATTGTATGATTGTGGTTGTATGATTGTGATTGTATGATTGTATTTGGGAGATTGTGATTGTATGATTGCGATTGTATGATTGTGATTGTATGATTGTGATTGTATGCTAGCGATTGTATGATTGTGATTGTATGATTGTGATTGTATGATTGTGAGTGTATGATTTTGATTGTATGATTGTGATAGTATGATTGTTATTGTATGATTATGATTGTATGATTGTGATTGTATGATTGTGATAGTATGATTGTGATTGTATGATTGTGATTGTATGACTGTGATTGTATGATTGTGATTGTATGATTGTGATAGTATGATTGTGATTGTATGACTGTGATTGTATGACTGTGATTGTATGATTGTGATTGTGCGATTGTGATTGTACGATTGTGATTGTAAGATTGTGATTGTATGATTGTGATTGTATGACTGAGATGGTATGATTGTGATTGTGTGATTGTGATTGTATGATTGTGATAGTATGATTGTGATTGTATGATTGTGATTGTATGACTGTGATTGTATGATTGTGATTGTGCGATTGTGATTGTGCGATTGTGATTGTACGATTGTGATTGTACGATTGTGATTGTATGATTGTGATTGTATGATTATGATTGAATGATTGTGATTGCATGATTGTGATTGTATGATTGTGATTGCATGATTTTGAATGTATGATTGTGATTGAATGATTGTGATTGTATGATTGTGATTGTATGATTGTGATAGTATGATTGCGATTGTATGATTTTGTATGTATGATTGTGATTGTATGATTGTGACTTTATGATTGTGATTGTATGATTGTGATTGTATGATTGTCATTGTATGATTATGATTGTATGATTGAGATTGCATGATTGTGATTGTATGATTGTGATTGTATGATATTGATTGTATGATTGTGATTGTATGATTGCGATAGTATGATTGTGATTGTATGATTGTGATTGTATGACTGTGATTGTATGATTGTGATTGTATGATTGTGATTGTCTGATTGTGGTTGTATGATTGTGATTGTATGATTGTCATTGTATGATTATGATTGTATGATTGTGATTGTATGATTGTGATTGTATGATTATGATTGTATGATTGTGGATGCATGATTGTGATTGTATGATTGTGATAGTATGATTGTGATTGTATGACTGTGATTGTATGACTGTGATTGTATGATTGTGATTGTATGATTGTCATTGTATGATTATGATTGTGTGATTGTGATTGCATGATTGTGATTGTATGATTGAGATTGCATGATTTTGTATGTATGATTGTGATTGTATGATTGTGATTGTATGATTGTGATTGTATGATTGTGATAGTATGATTGTGATTGTATGATTGTGATTGTATGACTGTGATTGTATGATTGTGATTGTATGATTGTGATTGTATGATTGTGATAATATGATTGTGATCGTATGATTGTGATTGTATGACTGTGATTGTATGATTGTGATTGTGCGATTGTGATTGTACGATTGTGATTGTACGATTGTGATTGTATGATTGTGATTGTATGATTACGATTGAATGATTGTGATTGCATGATTGTGATTGTATGATTGTGATTGCATGATTTTGAATGTATGATTGTGATTGTATGATTGTGATTGTATGATTGCGATTGTATGATTGTGATAGTATGATTGTGATTGTAAGATTGTGATTGTATGACTGTGATTGTATGATTGTGATTGTATGATTGTGATTGTATGATTATGATTGTATGATTGTGATTGTATGATTGTGATTGTATGATTAGGATTGTATGATTGTGATAGTATGATTGTGACTGTACGATTGTGATTGTATGATTGTGATTGTATGATTGTGATTGTATGATTGTATTTGGGAGATTGTGTTTTGGAGATTGTAATTGTATGATTGCGATTGTATGATTGTGATTGTATGATTGTGATTGTATGATTATGATTGTATGATTGTGATTGTATGATAGTGATGGTTTGATTGTGATTGTATGATTGCGACATTATGGTTGTGATTGTATGATTGTGATTGTATGATAGCGATTGTATGATTGTGATTGTATGATTATGATTGTATGATTGTGATTGTATGATTATGATTGTATGGTTGTGATTGTATGATTGTAATGGTATGATTGCGATTGTATGATTGCGATAGTATGATTGTGATTGTATGATTGTGATTGTATGATTGTCATTGTCTGATTATGATTGTATGATTGTGATAGCATGATTGTGATTGTATGATTGTGATAGTACGATTGTGATTGTATGATTGTGATTGTATGATTGTGATAGTATGATTGTGATTGTATGATTGTGATTGTATGATTGTGATTGTATGATTGTGGTTGTATGATTGTGATTGTATGATTGTATTTGGGAGATTGTGATTGTATGATTGCGATTGTATGATTGTGATTGTATGCTTGCGATCGTATGATTGTGATTTTATGATTGTGATTGTATGATTGTGATTGTATGATTTTGATTGTATGATTGTGATAGTATGATTGTAATTGTATGATTCTGATTGTATGATTGTGATTGTATGATTGTGATGGTATGATTGTGATTGTATGATTGCGATAGTATGATTGTGATTGTATGATTGTGATTGTATGATTGTGATTGCGTGATTGTGATTGTATGATTGCGATTGTATGATTGTGATTGTATGATTGTGAATGTATGATTGTGATAGTATGATTGTGATAGTATGACTGTGATTGTATGACTGTGATTGTGTGATTGTGATTGTATGATTGTGATTGTCTGATTGTGGTTGTATGATTGTGATTGTATGATTGTCATTGTATGATTATGATTGTATGATTGTGATTGCATGATTGTGATTTTATGATTGAGATTGCATGATTTTGTATGTATGATTGTGATTGTATGATTGTGATTGTATGATTGTGATAGTATGATTGTGATTGTAAGATTGTGATTGTATGATTGCCATTGTATGATTATGGTTGTATGATTGTGATTGTATGATTGTGATTGTATGATTGCGATTGTATGATTGTATTTGGGAGATTGTATTTGGGAGATTGTAATTGTATGATTGCGATTGTATGATTGAGATTGTATGATTGTGATTGTATGATTGTGATTGTATGATTGTGATAGGATGATTGTGATTGTGTGATTGTGATTGTACGACTGTGATTGTATGATTGTGATTGTATGATTGTGATTGTATGATTGTGATAGTATGATTGTGATTGTATGACTGTGATTGTATGATTGTGATTCTGCGATTGTGATTTTATGATTGTGATTGTATGATTGTGATTGTATGATTGTGATAGTATGAATGTGATTGTATAATTGTGATTGGATGATTGTGATTGTATGATTGTGATTGTATGATTGTGATTGTATGATTGTGATTGTATGATTGTGGTTGTATGATTGTGATTGTATGATTGTATTTGGGAGATTGTGATTGTATGATTGCGATTGTATGATTGTGATTGTATGATTGTGATTGTATGCTAGCGATTGTATGATTGTGATTGTATGATTTTGATTGTATGTATGTGATAGTATGATTGTTATTGTATGATTATGATTGTATGATTGTGATTGTATGATTGTGATGGTATGATTGTGATTGTATGATTGCGATAGTATGATTGTGATTGTATGATTGTGATTGTATGATTGTGATTGTATGATTGCGATTGTATGATTGTGATTGTATGATTGTCATTGTATGATTATGATTGTGTGATTGTGATTGCATGATTGTGATTGTATGATTGAGATTGCATGATTTTGTATGTATGATTGTGATTGTATGATTGTGATTGTATGATTGTGATTGTATGATTGTGATAGTATGATTGTGATTGTATGATTGTGATTGTATGACTGTGATTGTATGATTGTGATTGTATGATTGTGATTGTATGATTGTGATAATATGATTGTGATCGTATGATTGTGATTGTATGACTGTGATTGTATGATTGTGATTGTGCGATTGTGATTGTACGATTGTGATTGTACGATTGTGATTGTATGATTGTGATTGTATGATTACGATTGAATGATTGTGATTGCATGATTGTGATTGTATGATTGTGATTGCATGATTTTGAATGTATGATTGTGATTGTATGATTGTGATTGTATGATTGCGATTGTATGATTGTGATAGTATGATTGTGATTGTAAGATTGTGATTGTATGACTGTGATTGTATGATTGTGATTGTATGATTGTGATTGTATGATTATGATTGTATGATTGTGATTGTATGATTGTGATTGTATGATTAGGATTGTATGATTGTGATAGTATGATTGTGACTGTACGATTGTGATTGTATGATTGTGATTGTATGATTGTGATTGTATGATTGTATTTGGGAGATTGTGTTTTGGAGATTGTAATTGTATGATTGCGATTGTATGATTGTGATTGTATGATTGTGATTGTATGATTATGATTGTATGATTGTGATTGTATGATAGTGATGGTTTGATTGTGATTGTATGATTGCGACATTATGGTTGTGATTGTATGATTGTGATTGTATGATAGCGATTGTATGATTGTGATTGTATGATTATGATTGTATGATTGTGATTGTATGATTATGATTGTATGGTTGTGATTGTATGATTGTAATGGTATGATTGCGATTGTATGATTGCGATAGTATGATTGTGATTGTATGATTGTGATTGTATGATTGTCATTGTCTGATTATGATTGTATGATTGTGATAGCATGATTGTGATTGTATGATTGTGATAGTACGATTGTGATTGTATGATTGTGATTGTATGATTGTGATAGTATGATTGTGATTGTATGATTGTGATTGTATGATTGTGATTGTATGATTGTGGTTGTATGATTGTGATTGTATGATTGTATTTGGGAGATTGTGATTGTATGATTGCGATTGTATGATTGTGATTGTATGCTTGCGATCGTATGATTGTGATTTTATGATTGTGATTGTATGATTGTGATTGTATGATTTTGATTGTATGATTGTGATAGTATGATTGTAATTGTATGATTCTGATTGTATGATTGTGATTGTATGATTGTGATGGTATGATTGTGATTGTATGATTGCGATAGTATGATTGTGATTGTATGATTGTGATTGTATGATTGTGATTGCGTGATTGTGATTGTATGATTGCGATTGTATGATTGTGATTGTATGATTGTGAATGTATGATTGTGATAGTATGATTGTGATAGTATGACTGTGATTGTATGACTGTGATTGTGTGATTGTGATTGTATGATTGTGATTGTCTGATTGTGGTTGTATGATTGTGATTGTATGATTGTCATTGTATGATTATGATTGTATGATTGTGATTGCATGATTGTGATTTTATGATTGAGATTGCATGATTTTGTATGTATGATTGTGATTGTATGATTGTGATTGTATGATTGTGATAGTATGATTGTGATTGTAAGATTGTGATTGTATGATTGCCATTGTATGATTATGGTTGTATGATTGTGATTGTATGATTGTGATTGTATGATTGCGATTGTATGATTGTATTTGGGAGATTGTATTTGGGAGATTGTAATTGTATGATTGCGATTGTATGATTGAGATTGTATGATTGTGATTGTATGATTGTGATTGTATGATTGTGATAGGATGATTGTGATTGTGTGATTGTGATTGTACGACTGTGATTGTATGATTGTGATTGTATGATTGTGATTGTATGATTGTGATAGTATGATTGTGATTGTATGACTGTGATTGTATGATTGTGATTCTGCGATTGTGATTTTATGATTGTGATTGTATGATTGTGATTGTATGATTGTGATAGTATGAATGTGATTGTATAATTGTGATTGGATGATTGTGATTGTATGATTGTGATTGTATGATTGTGATTGTATGATTGTGATTGTATGATTGTGGTTGTATGATTGTGATTGTATGATTGTATTTGGGAGATTGTGATTGTATGATTGCGATTGTATGATTGTGATTGTATGATTGTGATTGTATGCTAGCGATTGTATGATTGTGATTGTATGATTTTGATTGTATGTATGTGATAGTATGATTGTTATTGTATGATTATGATTGTATGATTGTGATTGTATGATTGTGATGGTATGATTGTGATTGTATGATTGCGATAGTATGATTGTGATTGTATGATTGTGATTGTATGATTGTGATTGTATGATTGCGATTGTATGATTGTGATTGTATGATTATGATTGTATTATTGTGATTGTATGATTATGATTGTAAGGTTGTGATTGTATGATTGTGATGGTATGATTGTGATTGTATGATTGCGATTGTATGATTGTGATTGTATGATTGTGATTGTATGATTGTGATAGTATGATTGTGATAGTATGACTGTGATTGTATGACTGTGATTGTATGATTGTGATTGTATGATTGTGATTGTCTGATTGTGGTTGTATGATTGTGATTGTATGATTGTGATTGTATGATTGTCATTGTATGATTATGATTGTATGATTGTGATTGCATGATTGTGATTTTATGATTGAGATTGCATGATTTTGTATGTATGATTGTGATTCTATGATTGTGATTGTATGATTGTGATAGTATGATTGTGATTGTAAGATTGTGATTGTATGATTGTCATTGTATGATTATGGTTGTATGATTGTGATTGCATGATTGTGATTGTATGATTGTGATTGCATGATTTTGAATGTATGATTGTGATTGTATGATTGTGATTGTATGATTGTGATTGTATGATTGTGATAATATGATTGTGAATGTATGATTGTGATTGTATGTCTGTGATTGTATGATTGTGATTGTATGATAGTGATTGTATGATTGTGATTGTATGATACTGATAGTATGATTGTGATTGTATGATTGTGATTGTATGATTGTGATTGTATGATTGTATTTGGGAGATTGTATTTAGGAGATTGTAATTGTATGATTGCGATTGTATGATTGAGATTGTATGATTGTGATAGTATGATTGTGATTGTGTGATTGTGATTGTATGACTGTGATTGTATGATTGTGATTGTATGATTGTGATTGTATGATTGTGATAGTATGATTGTGATTGTATGATTGTGATTGTATGACTGTGATTGTATGATTGTGATTCTGCGATTGTGATCTTACGATTGTGATTGTATGATTATGATTGTATGATTGTGATTGTATGATTATGATTGTATGGTTGTGATTGTATGATTGTAATGGTATGATTGCGATTGTATGATTACGATAGTATGATTGTGATTGTATGATTGTGATTGTATGATTGTCATTGTCTGATTATGATTGTTTGATTGTGATAGCATGATTGTGATTGTATGATTGTGATAGTACGATTGTGATTGTATGATTGTGATTGTATGATTGTGATAGTATGATTGTGATTGTATGATTGTGATTGTATGATTGTGATTGTATGATTGTGGTTGTATGATTGTGATTGTATGATTGTATTTGGGAGATTGTGATTGTATGATTGCGATTGTATGATTGTGATTGTATGCTTGCGATCGTATGATTGTGATTTTATGATTGTGATTGTATGATTGTGATTGTATGATTTTGATTGTATGATTGTGATAGTATGATTGTTATTGTATGATTCTGATTGTATGATTGTGATTGTATGATTGTGATGGTATGATTGTGATTGTATGATTGCGATAGTATGATTGTGATTGTATGATTGTGATTGTATGATTGTGATTGCGTGATTGTGATTGTATGATTGCGATTGTATGATTGCGATTGTATGATTGTGAATGTATGATTGTGATAGTATGATTGTGATAGTATGACTGTGATTGTATGACTGTGATTGTATGATTGTGATTGTATGATTGTGATTGTCTGATTGTGGTTGTATGATTGTGATTGTATGATTGTCATTGTATGATTATGATTGTATGATTGTGATTGCATGATTGTGATTTTATGATTGAGATTGCATGATTTTGTATGTATGATTGTGATTGTATGATTGTGATTGTATGATTGTGATTGTATGATTGTGATAGTATGATTGTGATTGTAAGATTGTGATTGTATGATTGCGATTGTATGATTATGGTTGTATGATTGTGATTGTATGATTGTGATTGTATGATTGTGATTGTATGATTGTATTTGGGAGATTGTATTTGGGAGATTGTAATTGTATGATTGTGATAGTATGATTGTGATTGTATGATTCTGATTGTATGATTGTGATTGTATGATTGTGATGGTATGATTGTGATTGTATGATTGCGATAGTATGATTGTGATTGTATGATTGTGATTGTATGATTGTGATTGCGTGATTGTGATTGTATGATTGCGATTGTATGATTGTGATTGTATGATTGTGAATGTATGATTGTGATAGTATGATTGTGATAGTATGACTGTGATTGTATGACTGTGATTGTATGATTGTGATTGTATGATTGTGATTGTCTGATTGTGGTTGTATGATTGTGATTGTATGATTGTCATTGTATGATTATGATTGTATGATTGTGATTGCATGATTGTGATTTTATGATTGAGATTGCATGATTTTGTATGTATGATTGTGATTGTATGATTGTGATAGTATGATTGTGATTGTAAGATTGTGATTGTATGATTGCCATTGTATGATTATGGTTGTATGATTGTGATTGTATGATTGTGATTGTATGATTGTGATTGTATGATTGTATTTGGGAGATTGTATTTGGGAGATTGTAATTGTATGATTGTGATAGTATGATTGTGATAGTATGACTGTGATTGTATGACTGTGATTGTATGATTGTGATTGTATGATTGTGCTTGTCTGATTGTGGTTGTATGATTGTGATTGTATGATTGTCATTGTATGATTATGATTGTATGATTGTGATTGCATGATTGTGATTTTATGATTGAGATTGCATGATTTTGTATGTATGATTGTGATTGTATGATTGTGATTGTATGATTGTGATAGTATGATTGTGATTGTAAGATTGTGATTGTATGATTGTCATTGTATGATTATGGTTGTATGATTTTGATTGTATGATTGTGATTGTATGATTGTGATTGTATGATTGTATTTGGGAGATTGTATTTGGGAGATTGTAATTGTATGATTGCGATTGTATGATTGAGATTGTATGATTGTGATTGTATGATTGTGATTGTATGATTGTGATAGGATGATTGTGATTGTGTGATTGTGATTGTACGACTGTGATTGTATGATTGTGATTGTATGATTGTGATTGTATGATTGTGATAGTATGATTGTGATTGTATGACTGTGATTGTATGATTGTGATTCTGCGATTGTGATTGTATGATTGTTATTGTATGATTGTGATTGTATGATTGTGATAGTATGATTGTGATTGTATAATTGTGATTGGATGATTGTGATTGTATGATTGTGATTGTATGATTGTGATTGTATGATTGTGGTTGTATGATTGTGATTGTATGATTGTATTTGGGAGATTGTGATTGTATGATTGCGATTGTATGATTGTGATTGTATGATTGTGATTGTATGCTAGCGATTGTATGATTGTGATTGTATGATTGTGATTGTATGATTGTGAGTGTATGATTTTGATTGTATGATTGTGATAGTATGATTGTTATTGTATGATTATGATTGTATGATTGTGATTGTATGATTGTGATAGTATGATTGTGATTGTATGATTGTGATTGTATGACTGTGATTGTATGATTGTGATTGTATGATTGTGATAGTATGATTGTGATTGTATGACTGTGATTGTATGACTGTGATTGTATGATTGTGATTGTGCGATTGTGATTGTACGATTGTGATTGTAAGATTGTGATTGTATGATTGTGATTGTATGATTGTGATTGTATGACTGTGATTGTATGATTGTGATTGTATGATTGTGATTGTATGATTGTGATAATATGATTGTGATTGTATGATTGTGATTGTATGACTGTGATTGTATGATTGTGATTGTGCGATTGTGATTGTACGATTGTGATTGTACGATTGTGATTGTATGATTGTGATTGTATGATTACGATTGAATGATTGTGATTGCATGATTGTGATTGTATGATTGTGATTGCATGATTTTGAATGTATGATTGTGATTGTATGATTGTGATTGTATGATTGCGATTGTATGATTGTGATAGTATGATTGTGATTGTAAGATTGTGATTGTATGACTGTGATTGTATGATTGTGATTGTATGATTGTGATTGTATGATTATGATTGTATGATTGTGATTGTATGATTGTGATTGTATGATTAGGATTGTATGATTGTGATAGTATGATTGTGACTGTACGATTGTGATTGTATGATTGTGATTGCGTGATTGTGATTGTATGATTGCGATTGTATGATTGCGATTGTATGACTGTGATTGCTTGATTGTGATTGTATGATTGTGATTGTATGATTGTGATAGTATGATTGTGATTGTATGATTGTGATTGTATGACTGTGATTGTATGATTGTGATTCTGCGATTGTGATCTTACGATTGTGATTGTATGATTATGATTGTATGATTGTGATTGTATGATTATGATTGTATGGTTGTGATTGTATGATTGTAATGGTATGATTGCGATTGTATGATTACGATAGTATGATTGTGATTGTATGATTGTGATTGTATGATTGTCATTGTCTGATTATGATTGTTTGATTGTGATAGCATGATTGTGATTGTATGATTGTGATAGTACGATTGTGATTGTATGATTGTGATTGTATGATTGTGATAGTATGATTGTGATTGTATGATTGTGATTGTATGATTGTGATTGTATGATTGTGGTTGTATGATTGTGATTGTATGATTGTATTTGGGAGATTGTGATTGTATGATTGCGATTGTATGATTGTGATTGTATGCTTGCGATCGTATGATTGTGATTTTATGATTGTGATTGTATGATTGTGATTGTATGATTTTGATTGTATGATTGTGATAGTATGATTGTTATTGTATGATTCTGATTGTATGATTGTGATTGTATGATTGTGATGGTATGATTGTGATTGTATGATTGCGATAGTATGATTGTGATTGTATGATTGTGATTGTATGATTGTGATTGCGTGATTGTGATTGTATGATTGCGATTGTATGATTGCGATTGTATGATTGTGAATGTATGATTGTGATAGTATGATTGTGATAGTATGACTGTGATTGTATGACTGTGATTGTATGATTGTGATTGTATGATTGTGATTGTCTGATTGTGGTTGTATGATTGTGATTGTATGATTGTCATTGTATGATTATGATTGTATGATTGTGATTGCATGATTGTGATTTTATGATTGAGATTGCATGATTTTGTATGTATGATTGTGATTGTATGATTGTGATTGTATGATTGTGATTGTATGATTGTGATAGTATGATTGTGATTGTAAGATTGTGATTGTATGATTGCGATTGTATGATTATGGTTGTATGATTGTGATTGTATGATTGTGATTGTATGATTGTATTTGGGAGATTGTATTTGGGAGATTGTAATTGTATGATTGTGATAGTATGATTGTGATTGTATGATTCTGATTGTATGATTGTGATTTTATGATTGTGATGGTATGATTGTGATTGTATGATTGCGATAGTATGATTGTGATTGTATGATTGTGATTGTATGATTGTGATTGCGTGATTGTGATTGTATGATTGCGATTGTATGATTGTGATTGTATGATTGTGAATGTATGATTGTGATAGTATGATTGTGATAGTATGACTGTGATTGTATGACTGTGATTGTATGATTGTGATTGCATGATTGTGATTGTCTGATTGTGGTTGTATGATTGTGATTGTATGATTGTCATTGTATGATTATGATTGTATGATTGTGATTGCATGATTGTGATTTTATGATTGAGATTGCATGATTTTGTATGTATGATTGTGATTGTATGATTGTGATAGTATGATTGTGATTGTAAGATTGTGATTGTATGATTGCCATTGTATGATTATGGTTGTATGATTGTGATTGTATGATTGTGATTGTATGATTGTGATTGTATGATTGTATTTGGGAGATTGTATTTGGGAGATTGTAATTGTATGATTGTGATAGTATGATTGTGATAGTATGACTGTGATTGTATGACTGTGATTGTATGATTGTGATTGTATGATTGTGCTTGTCTGATTGTGGTTGTATGATTGTGATTGTATGATTGTCATTGTATGATTATGATTGTATGATTGTGATTGCATGATTGTGATTTTATGATTGAGATTGCATGATTTTGTATGTATGATTGTGATTGTATGATTGTGATAGTATGATTGTGATTGTAAGATTGTGATTGTATGATTGTCATTGTATGATTATGGTTGTATGATTTTGATTGTATGATTGTGATTGTATGATTGTGATTGTATGATTGTATTTGGGAGATTGTATTTGGGAGATTGTAATTGTATGATTGCGATTGTATGATTGAGATTGTATGATTGTGATTGTATGATTGTGATTGTATGATTGTGATAGGATGATTGTGATTGTGTGATTGTGATTGTACGACTGTGATTGTATGATTGTGATTGTATGATTGTGATTGTATGATTGTGATAGTATGATTGTGATTGTATGACTGTGATTGTATGATTGTGATTCTGCGATTGTGATTGTATGATTGTGATAGTATGATTGCGATTGTATGATTTTGTATGTATGATTGTGATTGTATGATTGTGATTTTATGATTGTGATTGTATGATTGTGATTGTATGATTGTCATTGTATGATTATGATTGTATGATTGAGATTGCATGATTGTGATTGTATGATTGTGATTGTATGATATTGATTGTATGATTGTGATTGTATGATTGCGATAGTATGATTGTGATTGTATGATTGTGATTGTATGACTGTGATTGTATGATTGTGATTGTATGATTGTGATTGTCTGATTGTGGTTGTATGATTGTGATTGTATGATTGTCATTGTATGATTATGATTGTATGATTGTGATTGTATGATTGTGATTGTATGATTATGATTGTATGATTGTGGATGCATGATTGTGATTGTATGATTGTGATAGTATGATTGTGATTGTATGACTGTGATTGTATGACTGTGATTGTATGATTGTGATTGTATGATTGTCATTGTATGATTATGATTGTGTGATTGTGATTGCATGATTGTGATTGTATGATTGAGATTGCATGATTTTGTATGTATGATTGTGATTGTATGATTGTGATTGTATGATTGTGATTGTATGATTGTGATAGTATGATTGTGATTGTATGATTGTGATTGTATGACTGTGATTGTATGATTGTGATTGTATGATTGTGATTGTATGATTGTGATAATATGATTGTGATTGTATGATTGTGATTGTATGACTGTGATTGTATGATTGTGATTGTGCGATTGTGATTGTACGATTGTGATTGTACGATTGTGATTGTATGATTGTGATTGTATGATTACGATTGAATGATTGTGATTGCATGATTGTGATTGTATGATTGTGATTGCATGATTTTGAATGTATGATTGTGATTGTATGATTGTGATTGTATGATTGCGATTGTATGATTGTGATAGTATGATTGTGATTGTAAGATTGTGATTGTATGACTGTGATTGTATGATTGTGATTGTATGATTGTGATTGTATGATTATGATTGTATGATTGTGATTGTATGATTGTGATTGTATGATTAGGATTGTATGATTGTGATAGTATGATTGTGACTGTACGATTGTGATTGTATGATTGTGATTGTATGATTGTGATTGTATGATTGTATTTGGGAGATTGTGTTTTGGAGATTGTAATTGTATGATTGCGATTGTATGATTGTGATTGTATGATTGTGATTGTATGATTATGATTGTATGATTGTGATTGTATGATAGTGATGGTTTGATTGTGATTGTATGATTGCGACATTATGGTTGTGATTGTATGATTGTGATTGTATGATAGCGATTGTATGATTGTGATTGTATGATTATGATTGTATGATTGTGATTGTATGATTATGATTGTATGGTTGTGATTGTATGATTGTAATGGTATGATTGCGATTGTATGATTGCGATAGTATGATTGTGATTGTATGATTGTGATTGTATGATTGTCATTGTCTGATTATGATTGTATGATTGTGATAGCATGATTGTGATTGTATGATTGTGATAGTACGATTGTGATTGTATGATTGTGATTGTATGATTGCGATAGTATGATTGTGATTGTATGATTGTGATTGTATGACTGTGATTGTATGATTGTGATTGTATGATTGTGATTGTCTGATTGTGGTTGTATGATTGTGATTGTATGATTGTCATTGTATGATTATGATTGTATGATTGTGATTGTATGATTGTGATTGTATGATTATGATTGTATGATTGTGGATGCATGATTGTGATTGTATGATTGTGATAGTATGATTGTGATTGTATGACTGTGATTGTATGACTGTGATTGTATGATTGTGATTGTATGATTGTCATTGTATGATTATGATTGTGTGATTGTGATTGCATGATTGTGATTGTATGATTGAGATTGCATGATTTTGTATGTATGATTGTGATTGTATGATTGTGATTGTATGATTGTGATTGTATGATTGTGATAGTATGATTGTGATTGTATGATTGTGATTGTATGACTGTGATTGTATGATTGTGATTGTATGATTGTGATTGTATGATTGTGATAATATGATTGTGATTGTATGATTGTGATTGTATGACTGTGATTGTATGATTGTGATTGTGCGATTGTGATTGTACGATTGTGATTGTACGATTGTGATTGTATGATTGTGATTGTATGATTACGATTGAATGATTGTGATTGCATGATTGTGATTGTATGATTGTGATTGCATGATTTTGAATGTATGATTGTGATTGTATGATTGTGATTGTATGATTGCGATTGTATGATTGTGATAGTATGATTGTGATTGTAAGATTGTGATTGTATGACTGTGATTGTATGATTGTGATTGTATGATTGTGATTGTATGATTATGATTGTATGATTGTGATTGTATGATTGTGATTGTATGATTAGGATTGTATGATTGTGATAGTATGATTGTGACTGTACGATTGTGATTGTATGATTGTGATTGTATGATTGTGATTGTATGATTGTATTTGGGAGATTGTGTTTTGGAGATTGTAATTGTATGATTGCGATTGTATGATTGTGATTGTATGATTGTGATTGTATGATTATGATTGTATGATTGTGATTGTATGATAGTGATGGTTTGATTGTGATTGTATGATTGCGACATTATGGTTGTGATTGTATGATTGTGATTGTATGATAGCGATTGTATGATTGTGATTGTATGATTATGATTGTATGATTGTGATTGTATGATTATGATTGTATGGTTGTGATTGTATGATTGTAATGGTATGATTGCGATTGTATGATTGCGATAGTATGATTGTGATTGTATGATTGTGATTGTATGATTGTCATTGTCTGATTATGATTGTATGATTGTGATAGCATGATTGTGATTGTATGATTGTGATAGTACGATTGTGATTGTATGATTGTGATTGTATGATTGTGATAGTATGATTGTGATTGTATGATTGTGATTGTATGATTGTGATTGTATGATTGTGGTTGTATGATTGTGATTGTATGATTGTATTTGGGAGATTGTGATTGTATGATTGCGATTGTATGATTGTGATTGTATGCTTGCGATCGTATGATTGTGATTCTATGATTGTGATTGTATGATTGTGATTGTATGATTTTGATTGTATGATTGTGATAGTATGATTGTAATTGTATGATTCTGATTGTATGATTGTGATTGTATGATTGTGATGGTATGATTGTGATTGTATGATTGCGATAGTATGATTGTGATTGTATGATTGTGATTGTATGATTGTGATTGCGTGATTGTGATTGTATGATTGCGATTGTATGATTGTGATTGTATGATTGTGAATGTATGATTGTGATAGTATGATTGTGATAGTATGACTGTGATTGTATGACTGTGATTGTGTGATTGTGATTGTATGATTGTGATTGTCTGATTGTGGTTGTATGATTGTGATTGTATGATTGTCATTGTATGATTATGATTGTATGATTGTGATTGCATGATTGTGATTTTATGATTGAGATTGCATGATTTTGTATGTATGATTGTGATTGTATGATTGTGATTGTATGATTGTGATAGTATGATTGTGATTGTAAGATTGTGATTGTATGATTGCCATTGTATGATTATGGTTGTATGATTGTGATTGTATGATTGTGATTGTATGATTGCGATTGTATGATTGTATTTGGGAGATTGTATTTGGGAGATTGTAATTGTATGATTGCGATTGTATGATTGAGATTGTATGATTGTGATTGTATGATTGTGATTGTATGATTGTGATAGGATGATTGTGATTGTGTGATTGTGATTGTACGACTGTGATTGTATGATTGTGATTGTATGATTGTGATTGTATGATTGTGATAGTATGATTGTGATTGTATGACTGTGATTGTATGATTGTGATTCTGCGATTGTGATTTTATGATTGTGATTGTATGATTGTGATTGTATGATTGTGATAGTATGAATGTGATTGTATAATTGTGATTGGATGATTGTGATTGTATGATTGTGATTGTATGATTGTGATTGTATGATTGTGATTGTATGATTGTGGTTGTATGATTGTGATTGTATGATTGTATTTGGGAGATTGTGATTGTATGATTGCGATTGTATGATTGTGATTGTATGATTGTGATTGTATGCTAGCGATTGTATGATTGTGATTGTATGATTTTGATTGTATGTATGTGATAGTATGATTGTTATTGTATGATTATGATTGTATGATTGTGATTGTATGATTGTGATGGTATGATTGTGATTGTATGATTGCGATAGTATGATTGTGATTGTATGATTGTGATTGTATGATTGTGATTGTATGATTGTGATAGGATGATTGTGATTGTGTGATTGTGATTGTACGACTGTGATTGTATGATTGTGATTGTATGATTGTGATTGTATGATTGTGATAGTATGATTGTGATTGTATGACTGTGATTGTATGATTGTGATTCTGCGATTGTGATTTTATGATTGTGATTGTATGATTGTGATTGTATGATTGTGATAGTATGAATGTGATTGTATAATTGTGATTGGATGATTGTGATTGTATGATTGTGATTGCATGATTTTGAATGTATGATTGTGATTGTATGATTGTGATTGTATGATTGTGATTGTATGATTGTGATAATATGATTGTGAATGTATGATTGTGATTGTATGTCTGTGATTGTATGATTGTGATTGTATGATAGTGATTGTATGATTGTGATTGTATGATACTGATAGTATGATTGTGATTGTATGATTGTGATTGTATGATTGTGATTGTATGATTGTATTTGGGAGATTGTATTTAGGAGATTGTAATTGTATGATTGCGATTGTATGATTGAGATTGTATGATTGTGATAGTATGATTGTGATTGTGTGATTGTGATTGTATGACTGTGATTGTATGATTGTGATTGTATGATTGTGATTGTATGATTGTGATAGTATGATTGTGATTGTATGATTGTGATTGTATGACTGTGATTGTATGATTGTGATTCTGCGATTGTGATCTTACGATTGTGATTGTATGATTATGATTGTATGATTGTGATTGTATGATTATGATTGTATGGTTGTGATTGTATGATTGTAATGGTATGATTGCGATTGTATGATTACGATAGTATGATTGTGATTGTATGATTGTGATTGTATGATTGTCATTGTCTGATTATGATTGTTTGATTGTGATAGCATGATTGTGATTGTATGATTGTGATAGTACGATTGTGATTGTATGATTGTGATTGTATGATTGTGATAGTATGATTGTGATTGTATGATTGTGATTGTATGATTGTGATTGTATGATTGTGGTTGTATGATTGTGATTGTATGATTGTATTTGGGAGATTGTGATTGTATGATTGCGATTGTATGATTGTGATTGTATGCTTGCGATCGTATGATTGTGATTTTATGATTGTGATTGTATGATTGTGATTGTATGATTTTGATTGTATGATTGTGATAGTATGATTGTTATTGTATGATTCTGATTGTATGATTGTGATTGTATGATTGTGATGGTATGATTGTGATTGTATGATTGCGATAGTATGATTGTGATTGTATGATTGTGATTGTATGATTGTGATTGCGTGATTGTGATTGTATGATTGCGATTGTATGATTGCGATTGTATGATTGTGAATGTATGATTGTGATAGTATGATTGTGATAGTATGACTGTGATTGTATGACTGTGATTGTATGATTGTGATTGTATGATTGTGATTGTCTGATTGTGGTTGTATGATTGTGATTGTATGATTGTCATTGTATGATTATGATTGTATGATTGTGATTGCATGATTGTGATTTTATGATTGAGATTGCATGATTTTGTATGTATGATTGTGATTGTATGATTGTGATTGTATGATTGTGATTGTATGATTGTGATAGTATGATTGTGATTGTAAGATTGTGATTGTATGATTGCGATTGTATGATTATGGTTGTATGATTGTGATTGTATGATTGTGATTGTATGATTGTATTTGGGAGATTGTATTTGGGAGATTGTAATTGTATGATTGTGATAGTATGATTGTGATTGTATGATTCTGATTGTATGATTGTGATTGTATGATTGTGATGGTATGATTGTGATTGTATGATTGCGATAGTATGATTGTGATTGTATGATTGTGATTGTATGATTGTGATTGCGTGATTGTGATTGTATGATTGCGATTGTATGATTGTGATTGTATGATTGTGAATGTATGATTGTGATAGTATGATTGTGATAGTATGACTGTGATTGTATGACTGTGATTGTATGATTGTGATTGTATGATTGTGATTGTCTGATTGTGGTTGTATGATTGTGATTGTATGATTGTCATTGTATGATTATGATTGTATGATTGTGATTGCATGATTGTGATTTTATGATTGAGATTGCATGATTTTGTATGTATGATTGTGATTGTATGATTGTGATAGTATGATTGTGATTGTAAGATTGTGATTGTATGATTGCCATTGTATGATTATGGTTGTATGATTGTGATTGTATGATTGTGATTGTATGATTGTGATTGTATGATTGTATTTGGGAGATTGTATTTGGGAGATTGTAATTGTATGATTGTGATAGTATGATTGTGATAGTATGACTGTGATTGTATGACTGTGATTGTATGATTGTGATTGTATGATTGTGCTTGTCTGATTGTGGTTGTATGATTGTGATTGTATGATTGTCATTGTATGATTATGATTGTATGATTGTGATTGCATGATTGTGATTTTATGATTGAGATTGCATGATTTTGTATGTATGATTGTGATTGTATGATTGTGATTGTATGATTGTGATAGTATGATTGTGATTGTAAGATTGTGATTGTATGATTGTCATTGTATGATTATGGTTGTATGATTTTGATTGTATGATTGTGATTGTATGATTGTGATTGTATGATTGTATTTGGGAGATTGTATTTGGGAGATTGTAATTGTATGATTGCGATTGTATGATTGAGATTGTATGATTGTGATTGTATGATTGTGATTGTATGATTGTGATAGGATGATTGTGATTGTGTGATTGTGATTGTACGACTGTGATTGTATGATTGTGATTGTATGATTGTGATTGTATGATTGTGATAGTATGATTGTGATTGTATGACTGTGATTGTATGATTGTGATTCTGCGATTGTGATTGTATGATTGTTATTGTATGATTGTGATTGTATGATTGTGATAGTATGATTGTGATTGTATAATTGTGATTGGATGATTGTGATTGTATGATTGTGATTGTATGATTGTGATTGTATGATTGTGGTTGTATGATTGTGATTGTATGATTGTATTTGGGAGATTGTGATTGTATGATTGCGATTGTATGATTGTGATTGTATGATTGTGATTGTATGCTAGCGATTGTATGATTGTGATTGTATGATTGTGATTGTATGATTGTGAGTGTATGATTTTGATTGTATGATTGTGATAGTATGATTGTTATTGTATGATTATGATTGTATGATTGTGATTGTATGATTGTGATAGTATGATTGTGATTGTATGATTGTGATTGTATGACTGTGATTGTATGATTGTGATTGTATGATTGTGATAGTATGATTGTGATTGTCTGACTGTGATTGTATGACTGTGATTGTATGATTGTGATTGTGCGATTGTGATTGTACGATTGTGATTGTAAGATTGTGATTGTATGATTGTGATTGTATGACTGAGATGGTATGATTGTGATTGTGTGATTGTGATTGTATGATTGTGATAGTATGATTGTGATTGTATGATTGTGATTGTATGATTGTGATTGTATGATTGTGATTGTATGATTGTATTTGGGAGATTGTATTTGGGAGATTGTAATTGTATGATTGTGATAGTATGATTGTGATAGTATGACTGTGATTGTATGACTGTGATTGTATGATTGTGATTGTATGATTGTGCTTGTCTGATTGTGGTTGTATGATTGTGATTGTATGATTGTCATTGTATGATTATGATTGTATGATTGTGATTGCATGATTGTGATTTTATGATTGAGATTGCATGATTTTGTATGTATGATTGTGATTGTATGATTGTGATTGTATGATTGTGATAGTATGATTGTGATTGTAAGATTGTGATTGTATGATTGTCATTGTATGATTATGGTTGTATGATTTTGATTGTATGATTGTGATTGTATGATTGTGATTGTATGATTGTATTTGGGAGATTGTATTTGGGAGATTGTAATTGTATGATTGCGATTGTATGATTGAGATTGTATGATTGTGATTGTATGATTGTGATTGTATGATTGTGATAGGATGATTGTGATTGTGTGATTGTGATTGTACGACTGTGATTGTATGATTGTGATTGTATGATTGTGATTGTATGATTGTGATAGTATGATTGTGATTGTATGACTGTGATTGTATGATTGTGATTCTGCGATTGTGATTGTATGATTGTTATTGTATGATTGTGATTGTATGATTGTGATAGTATGATTGTGATTGTATAATTGTGATTGGATGATTGTGATTGTATGATTGTGATTGTATGATTGTGATTGTATGATTGTGGTTGTATGATTGTGATTGTATGATTGTATTTGGGAGATTGTGATTGTATGATTGCGATTGTATGATTGTGATTGTATGATTGTGATTGTATGCTAGCGATTGTATGATTGTGATTGTATGATTGTGATTGTATGATTGTGAGTGTATGATTTTGATTGTATGATTGTGATAGTATGATTGTTATTGTATGATTATGATTGTATGATTGTGATTGTATGATTGTGATAGTATGATTGTGATTGTATGATTGTGATTGTATGACTGTGATTGTATGATTGTGATTGTATGATTGTGATAGTATGATTGTGATTGTATGACTGTGATTGTATGACTGTGATTGTATGATTGTGATTGTGCGATTGTGATTGTACGATTGTGATTGTAAGATTGTGATTGTATGATTGTGATTGTATGACTGAGATGGTATGATTGTGATTGTGTGATTGTGATTGTATGATTGTGATAGTATGATTGTGATTGTATGATTGTGATTGTATGACTGTGATTGTATGATTGTGATTGTGCGATTGTGATTGTGCGATTGTGATTGTACGATTGTGATTGTACGATTGTGATTGTATGATTGTGATCGTATGATTATGATTGAATGATTGTGATTGCATGATTGTGATTGTATGATTGTGATTGCATGATTTTGAATGTATGATTGTGATTGAATGATTGTGATTGTATGATTGTGATTGTATGATTGTGATAGTATGATTGCGATTGTATGATTTTGTATGTATGATTGTGATTGTATGATTGTGATTTTATGATTGTGATTGTATGATTGTGATTGTATGATTGTCATTGTATGATTATGATTGTATGATTGAGATTGCATGATTGTGATTGTATGATTGTGATTGTATGATATTGATTGTATGATTGTGATTGTATGATTGCGATAGTATGATTGTGATTGTATGATTGTGATTGTATGACTGTGATTGTATGATTGTGATTGTATGATTGTGATTGTCTGATTGTGGTTGTATGATTGTGATTGTATGATTGTCATTGTATGATTATGATTGTATGATGGTGATTGTATGATTGTGATTGTATGATTATGATTGTATGATTGTGGATGCATGATTGTGATTGTATGATTGTGATAGTATGATTGTGATTGTATGACTGTGATTGTATGACTGTGATTGTATGATTGTGATTGTATGATTGTCATTGTATGATTATGATTGTGTGATTGTGATTGCATGATTGTGATTGTATGATTGAGATTGCATGATTTTGTATGTATGATTGTGATTGTATGATTGTGATTGTATGATTGTAATTGTATGATTGTGATAGTATGATTGTGATTGTATGATTGTGATTGTATGACTGTGATTGTATGATTGTGATTGTATGATTGTGATTGTATGATTGTGATAATATGATTGTGATTGTATGATTGTGATTGTATGACTGTGATTGTATGATTGTGATTGTGCGATTGTGATTGTACGATTGTGATTGTACGATTGTGATTGTATGATTGTGATTGTATGATTACGATTGAATGATTGTGATTGCATGATTGTGATTGTATGATTGTGATTGCATGATTTTGAATGTATGATTGTGATTGTATGATTGTGATTGTATGATTGCGATTGTATGATTGTGATAGTATGATTGTGATTGTAAGATTGTGATTGTATGACTGTGATTGTATGATTGTGATTGTATGATTGTGATTGTATGATTATGATTGTATGATTGTGATTGTATGATTGTGATTGTATGATTAGGATTGTATGATTGTGATAGTATGATTGTGACTGTACGATTGTGATTGTATGATTGTGATTGTATGATTGTGATTGTATGATTGTATTTGGGAGATTGTGTTTTGGAGATTGTAATTGTATGATTGCGATTGTATGATTGTGATTGTATGATTGTGATTGTATGATTATGATTGTATGATTGTGATTGTATGATAGTGATGGTTTGATTGTGATTGTATGATTGCGACATTATGGTTGTGATTGTATGATAGCGATTGTATGATTGTGATTGTATGATTATGATTGTATGATTGTGATTGTATGATTATGATTGTATGGTTGTGATTGTATGATTGTAATGGTATGATTGCGATTGTATGATTGCGATAGTAGGATTGTGATTGTATGATTGTGATTGTATGATTGTCATTGTCTGATTATGATTGTATGATTGTGATAGCATGATTGTGATTGTATGATTGTGATAGTACGATTGTGATTGTATGATTGTGATTGTATGATTGTGATAGTATGATTGTGATTGTATGATTGTGATTGTATGATTGTGATTGTATGATTGTGGTTGTATGATTGTGATTGTATGATTGTATTTGGGAGATTGTGATTGTATGATTGCGATTGTATGATTGTGATTGTATGCTTGCGATCGTATGATTGTGATTTTATGATTGTGATTGTATGATTGTGATTGTATGATTTTGATTGTATGATTGTGATAGTATGATTGTAATTGTATGATTCTGATTGTATGATTGTGATTGTATGATTGTGATGGTATGATTGTGATTGTATGATTGCGATAGTATGATTGTGATTGTATGATTGTGATTGTATGATTGTGATTGCGTGATTGTGATTGTATGATTGCGATTGTATGATTGTGATTGTATGATTGTGAATGTATGATTGTGATAGTATGATTGTGATAGTATGACTGTGATTGTATGACTGTGATTGTGTGATTGTGATTGTATGATTGTGATTGTCTGATTGTGGTTGTATGATTGTGATTGTATGATTGTCATTGTATGATTATGATTGTATGATTGTGATTGCATGATTGTGATTTTATGATTGAGATTGCATGATTTTGTATGTATGATTGTGATTGTATGATTGTGATTGTATGATTGTGATAGTATGATTGTGATTGTAAGATTGTGATTGTATGATTGCCATTGTATGATTATGGTTGTATGATTGTGATTGTATGATTGTGATTGTATGATTGCGATTGTATGATTGTATTTGGGAGATTGTATTTGGGAGATTGTAATTGTATGATTGTGATAGTATGATTGTGATTGTATGACTGTGATTGTATGACTGTGATTGTATGATTATGATTGTATGATTGTGGATGCATGATTGTGATTGTATGATTGTGATAGTATGATTGTGATTGTATGACTGAGATTGTATGACTGTGATTGTATGATTGTGATTGTATGATTGTCATTGTATGATTATGATTGTGTGATTGTGATTGCATGATTGTGATTGTATGATTGAGATTGCATGATTTTGTATGTATGATTGTGATTGTATGATTGTGATTGTATGATTGTGATTGTATGATTGTGATAGTATGATTGTGATTGTATGATTGTGATTGTATGACTGTGATTGTATGATTGTGATTGTATGATTGTGGTTGTATGATTGTGATTGTATGATTGTGATAATATGATTGTGATTGTATGATTGTGATTGTATGACTGTGATTGTATGATTGTGATTGTATGATTGTGATTGTCTGATTGTGGTTGTATGATTGTGATTGTATGATTGTCATTGTATGATTATGATTGTATGATTGTGATTGCATGATTGTGATTTTATGATTGAGATTGCATGATTTTGTATGTATGATTGTGATTGTATGATTGTGATTGTATGATTGTGATTGTATGATTGTGATTGTATGATTGTGATTGTATGATTGTGGATGTATGATTGTGATTGTATGATTGTATTTGGGAGATTGTGATTGTATGATTGCGATTGTATGATTGTGATTGTATGATTGTGATTGTATGCTTGCGATTGTATGATTGTGATTTTATGATTGTGATTGTATGATTGTGATTGTATGATTTTGATTGTATGATTGTGATAGTATGATTGTAATTGTATGATTCTGATTGTATGATTGTGATTGTATGATTGTGATGGTATGATTGTGATTGTATGATTGCGATAGTATGATTGTGATTGTATGATTGTGATTGTATGATTGTGATTGTATGATTGTGATTGTCTGATTGTGGTTGTATGATTGTGATTGTATGATTGTCATTGTATGATTATGATTGTATGATTGTGATTGCATGATTGTGATTTTATGATTGAGATTGCATGATTTTGTATGTATGATTGTGATTGTATGATTGTGATTGTATGATTGTGATTGTATGATTGTGAT
Source organism: Megachile rotundata (assembly GCF_050947335.1). NCBI lineage: Eukaryota > Metazoa > Arthropoda > Insecta > Hymenoptera > Megachilidae > Megachile > Megachile rotundata. The sequence continues at coordinate 913,334 of NW_027473333.1, read as the reverse complement.
TGTATGATTGTGGATGTATGATTGTGATTGTATGATTGTATTTGGGAGATTGTGATTGTATGATTGCGATTGTATGATTGTGATTGTATGATTGTGATAGGATGATTGTGATTGTGTGATTGTGATTGTACGAATGTGATTGTATGATTATGATTGTATTATTGTGATTGTATGATTATGATTGTAAGGTTGTGATTGTATGATTGTGATGGTATGATTGTGATTGTATGATTGCGATAGTATGATTGTGATTGTATGATTGTGATTGTATGATTGTGACTGTATGATTGTGATTGTATGATTGTGATTGCGTGATTGTGATTGTATGATTGCGATTGTATGATTGTGATTGTATGATTGTGATTGTATGATTGTGATAGTATGATTGTGATAGTATGACTGTGATTGTATGACTGTGATTGTATGATTGTGATTGTATGATTGTCATTGTCTGATTATGATTGTATGATTGTGATAGCATGATTGTGATTGTATGATTGTGATAGTACGATTGTGATTGTATGATTGTGATTGTATGATTGTGATAGTATGATTGTGATTGTATGATTGTGATTGTATGATTGTGATTGTATGATTATGATTGTATGATTGTGATTGTATGATAGTGATGGTTTGATTGTGATTGTATGATTGCGATATTATGGTTGTGATTGTATGATTGTGATTGTATGATTGTCATTGTCTGATTATGATTGTATGATTGTGATAGCATGATTGTGATTGTATGATTGTGATAGTACGATTGTGATTGTATGATTGTGATTGTATGATTGTGGTTGTATGATTGTGATTGTATGATTGTATTTGGGAGATTGTGATTGTATGATTGCGATTGTATGATTGTGATTGTATGATTGTGATTGTATGCTTGCGATCGTATGATTGTGATTTTATGATTGTGATTGTATGATTGTGATTGTATGATTTTGATTGTATGATTGTGATAGTATGATTGTAATTGTATGATTCTGATTGTATGATTGTGATTGTATGATTGTGATGGTATGATTGTGATTGTATGATTGTGATAGTATGATTGTAATTGTATGATTCTGATTGTATGATTGTGATTGTATGATTGTGATGGTATGATTGTGATTGTATGATTGCGATAGTATGATTGTGATTGTATGATTGTGATTGTATGATTGTGATTGCGTGATTGTGATTGTATGATTGCGATTGTATGATTGTGATTGTATGATTGTGATTGTATGATTGTGATAGTATGATTGTGATAGTATGACTGTGATTGTATGACTGTGATTGTATGATTGTGATTGTATGATTGTGATTGTCTGATTGTGGTTGTATGATTGTGATTGTATGATTGTCATTGTATGATTATGATTGTATGATTGTGATTGCATGATTGTGATTTTATGATTGAGATTGCATGATTTTGTATGTATGATTGTGATTGTATGATTGTGATTGTATGATTGTGATAGTATGATTGTGATTGTAAGATTGTGATTGTATGATTGCCATTGTATGATTATGGTTGTATGATTGTGATTGTATGATTGTGATTGTATGATTGTGATTGTATGATTGTATTTGGGAGATTGTATTTGGGAGATTGTAATTGTATGATTGTGATAGTATGATTGTGATTGTATGACTGTGATTGTATGACTGTGATTGTATGATTATGATTGTATGATTGTGGATGCATGATTGTGATAGTATGATTGTGATAGTATGACTGTGATTGTATGACTGTGATTGTATGATTGTGATTGTATGATTTTCATTGTCTGATTATGATTGTATGATTGTGATAGCATGATTGTGATTGTATGATTGTGATAGTACGATTGTGATTGTATGATTGTGATTGTATGATTGCGATATTATGGTTGTGATTGTATGATTGTGATTGTATGATTGTCATTGTCTGATTATGATTGTATGATTGTGATAGCATGATTGTGATTGTATGATTGTGATAGTACGATTGTGATTGTATGATTGTGATTGTATGATTGTGGTTGTATGATTTTGATTGTATGATTGTATTTGGGAGATTGTGATTGTATGATTGCGATTGTATGATTGTGATTGTGTGATTGTGATTGTATGCTTGCGATCGTATGATTGTGATTTTATGATTGTGATTGTATGATTGTGATTGTATGATTTTGATTGTATGATTGCGATTGTATGATTGTGATTGTATGATTGTGATTGTATGCTTGCGATCGTATGATTGTGATTTTATGATTGTGATTGTATGATTGTGATTGTATGATTTTGATTGTATGATTGTGATAGTATGATTGTAATTGTATGATTCTGATTGTATGATTGTGATTGTATGATTGTGATGGTATGATTGTGATTGTATGATTGCGATAGTATGATTGTGATTGTATGATTGTGATTGTATGATTGTGATTGCGTGATTGTGATTGTATGATTGCGATTGCATGATTTTGATTGTATGATTCTGAATGTATGATTGTGATAGTATGATTGTGATAGTATGACTGTGATTGTATGACTGTGATTGTATGATTGTGATTGTATGATTGTGATTGTCTGATTGTGGTTGTATGATTGTGATTGTATGATTGTCGTTGTATGATTATGATTGTATGATTGTGATTGCATGATTGTGATTTTATGATTGAGATTGCATGATTTTGTATGTATGATTGTGATTGTATGATTGTGATTGTATGATTGTGATAGTATGATTGTGATTGTAAGATTGTGATTGTATGATTGCCATTGTACGATTATGGTTGTATGATTGTGATTGTATGATTGTGATTGTATGATTGTGATTGTATGATTGTATTTGGGAGATTGTATTTGGGAGATTGTATTTGTATGATTGCGATTGTATGATTGAGATTGTATGACTGTGATTGTATGATTGTGATTGTATGATTGTGATAGGATGATTGTGATTGTGTGACTGTGATTGTACGACTGTGATTGTATGATTGTGATTGTATGATTGTGATTGTATGATTGTGATAGTATGATTGTGATTGTCTGATTGTGGTTGTATGATTGTGATTGTATGATTGTCATTGTATGATTATGATTGTATGATTGTGATTGCATGATTGTGATTTTATGATTGAGATTGCATGATTTTGTATGTATGATTGTGATTGTATGATTGTGATTGTATGATTGTGATAGTATGATTGTGATTGTAAGATTGTGATTGTATGATTGTCATTGTATGATTATGGTTGTATGATTGTGATTGTATGATTGTGATTGTATGATTGTGATTGTATGATTGTATTTGGGAGATTGTATTTGGGAGATTGTAATTGTATGATTGCGATTGTATGATTGAGATTGTATGATTGTGATTGTATGATTGTGATTGTATGATTGTGATAGGATGATTGTGATTGTGTGATTGTGATTGTACGACTGTGATTGTATGATTGTGATTGTATGATTGTGATTGTATGATTGTGATTGTATGATTGTGATTGTATGATTGTGATAGTATGATTGTGATTGTCTGATTGTGGTTGTATGACTGTGATTGTATGATTGTCATTGTATGATTATGATTGTATGATTGTGATTGCATGATTGTGATTTTATGATTGAGATTGCATGATTTTGTATGTATGATTGTGATTGTATGATTGTGATTGTATGATTGTGATAGTATGATTGTGATTGTAAGATTGTGATTGTATGATTGTCATTGTATGATTATGGTTGTATGATTGTGATTGTATGATTGTGATTGTATGATTGTGATTGTATGATTGTATTTGGGAGATTGTATTTGGGAGATTGTAATTGTATGATTGCGATTGTATGATTGAGATTGTATGATTGTGATTGTATGATTGTGATTGTATGATTGTGAAAGGATGATTGTGATTGTGTGATTGTGATTGTACGACTGTGATTGTATGATTGTGATTGTATGATAGTGATTGTATGATTGTGATAGTATGATTGTGATTGTATGACTGTGATTGTATGATTGTGATTCTGCGATTGTGATTGTATGATTGTGATTGTATGATTGTGATTGTATGATTGTGATTGTATGATTGTGATTGTATGATTGTGATAGTATGATTGTGATTGTATGATTGTGATTGTATGATTGTGATAGTATGATTGTGATTGTGTGATTGTGATTGTATGACTGTGATTGTATGATTGTGATTGTATGATTGTGATTGTATGATTTTGAATGTATGATTGTGATTGTATGATTGTGATTGTATGATTGTGATTGTATGATTGTGATAATATGATTGTGAATGTATGATTATGATTGTATGTCTGTGATTGTATGATTGTGATCGTATGATAGTGATTGTATGATTGTGATTGTATGATTCTGATAGTATGATTGTGATTGTATGATTGTGATTGTATGATTGTGATTGTATGATTGTGATTGTATGATTGTATTTGGGAGATTGTATTTGGGAGATTGTAATTGTATGATTGCGATTGTATGATTGAGATTGTATGATTGTGATTGTATGATTGTGATTGTATGATCGTGATAGTATGATTGTGATTGTGTGATTGTGATTGTATGACTGTGATTGTATGATTGTGATTGTATGAATGTGATTGTATGATTGTGATAGTATGATTGTGATTGTATGATTGTGATTGTATGACTGTGATTGTACGATTGTGATTGTGCGATTGTGATTGTGCGATTGTGATTGTATGATTGTGAATGTATGATTATGATTGAATGATTGTGATTGCATGATTGTGATTGTATGATTGTGATTGCATGATTTTGAATGTATGATTGTGATTGTATGATTGCGATTGTATGATTGTGATTGTATGATTGTGAATGTATGATTGTGATAGTATGATTGTGATAGTATGACTGTGATTGTATGACTGTGATTGTGTGATTGTGATTGTATGATTGTGATTGTCTGATTGTGGTTGTATGATTGTGATTGTATGATTGTCATTGTATGATTATGATTGTATGATTGTGATTGCATGATTGTGATTTTATGATTGAGATTGCATGATTTTGTATGTATGATTGTGATTGTATGATTGTGATTGTATGATTGTGATAGTATGATTGTGATTGTAAGATTGTGATTGTATGATTGCCATTGTATGATTATGGTTGTATGATTGTGATTGTATGATTGTGATTGTATGATTGCGATTGTATGATTGTATTTGGGAGATTGTATTTGGGAGATTGTAATTGTATGATTGCGATTGTATGATTGAGATTGTATGATTGTGATTGTATGATTGTGATTGTATGATTGTGATAGGATGATTGTGATTGTGTGATTGTGATTGTACGACTGTGATTGTATGATTGTGATTGTATGATTGTGATTGTATGATTGTGATAGTATGATTGTGATTGTATGACTGTGATTGTATGATTGTGATTCTGCGATTGTGATTTTATGATTGTGATTGTATGATTGTGATTGTATGATTGTGATAGTATGAATGTGATTGTATAATTGTGATTGGATGATTGTGATTGTATGATTGTGATTGTATGATTGTGATTGTATGATTGTGATTGTATGATTGTGGTTGTATGATTGTGATTGTATGATTGTATTTGGGAGATTGTGATTGTATGATTGCGATTGTATGATTGTGATTGTATGATTGTGATTGTATGCTAGCGATTGTATGATTGTGATTGTATGATTTTGATTGTATGTATGTGATAGTATGATTGTTATTGTATGATTATGATTGTATGATTGTGATTGTATGATTGTGATGGTATGATTGTGATTGTATGATTGCGATAGTATGATTGTGATTGTATGATTGTGATTGTATGATTGTGATTGTATGATTGCGATTGTATGATTGTGATTGTATGATTATGATTGTATTATTGTGATTGTATGATTATGATTGTAAGGTTGTGATTGTATGATTGTGATGGTATGATTGTGATTGTATGATTGCGATTGTATGATTGTGATTGTATGATTGTGATTGTATGATTGTGATAGTATGATTGTGATAGTATGACTGTGATTGTATGACTGTGATTGTATGATTGTGATTGTATGATTGTGATTGTCTGATTGTGGTTGTATGATTGTGATTGTATGATTGTGATTGTATGATTGTCATTGTATGATTATGATTGTATGATTGTGATTGCATGATTGTGATTTTATGATTGAGATTGCATGATTTTGTATGTATGATTGTGATTCTATGATTGTGATTGTATGATTGTGATAGTATGATTGTGATTGTAAGATTGTGATTGTATGATTGTCATTGTATGATTATGGTTGTATGATTGTGATTGCATGATTGTGATTGTATGATTGTGATTGCATGATTTTGAATGTATGATTGTGATTGTATGATTGTGATTGTATGATTGTGATTGTATGATTGTGATAATATGGTTGTGAATGTATGATTGTGATTGTATGTCTGTGATTGTATGATTGTGATTGTATGATAGTGATTGTATGATTGTGATTGTATGATACTGATAGTATGATTGTGATTGTATGATTGTGATTGTATGATTGTGATTGTATGATTGTATTTGGGAGATTGTATTTAGGAGATTGTAATTGTATGATTGCGATTGTATGATTGAGATTGTATGATTGTGATAGTATGATTGTGATTGTGTGATTGTGATTGTATGACTGTGATTGTATGATTGTGATTGTATGATTGTGATTGTATGATTGTGATAGTATGATTGTGATTGTATGATTGTGATTGTATGACTGTGATTGTATGATTGTGATTCTGCGATTGTGATCTTACGATTGTGATTGTATGATTATGATTGTATGATTGTGATTGTATGATTATGATTGTATGATTGTGATTGTATGATTGTAATGGTATGATTGCGATTGTATGATTACGATAGTATGATTGTGATTGTATGATTGTGATTGTATGATTGTCATTGTCTGATTATGATTGTTTGATTGTGATAGCATGATTGTGATTGTATGATTGTGATAGTACGATTGTGATTGTATGATTGTGATTGTATGATTGTGATAGTATGATTGTGATTGTATGATTGTGATTGTATGATTGTGATTGTATGATTGTGGTTGTATGATTGTGATTGTATGATTGTATTTGGGAGATTGTGATTGTATGATTGCGATTGTATGATTGTGATTGTATGCTTGCGATCGTATGATTGTGATTTTATGATTGTGATTGTATGATTGTGATTGTATGATTTTGATTGTATGATTGTGATAGTATGATTGTTATTGTATGATTCTGATTGTATGATTGTGATTGTATGATTGTGATGGTATGATTGTGATTGTATGATTGCGATAGTATGATTGTGATTGTATGATTGTGATTGTATGATTGTGATTGCGTGATTGTGATTGTATGATTGCGATTGTATGATTGCGATTGTATGATTGCGATTGTATGATTGTGAATGTATGATTGTGATAGTATGATTGTGATAGTATGACTGTGATTGTATGACTGTGATTGTATGATTGTGATTGTATGATTGTGATTGTCTGATTGTGGTTGTATGATTGTGATTGTATGATTGTCATTGTATGATTATGATTGTATGATTGTGATTGCATGATTGTGATTTTATGATTGAGATTGCATGATTTTGTATGTATGATTGTGATTGTATGATTGTGATTGTATGATTGTGATTGTATGATTGTGATAGTATGATTGTGATTGTAAGATTGTGATTGTATGATTGCGATTGTATGATTATGGTTGTATGATTGTGATTGTATGATTGTGATTGTATGATTGTATTTGGGAGATTGTATTTGGGAGATTGTAATTGTATGATTGTGATAGTATGATTGTGATTGTATGATTCTGATTGTATGATTGTGATTGTATGATTGTGATGGTATGATTGTGATTGTATGATTGCGATAGTATGATTGTGATTGTATGATTGTGATTGTATGATTGTGATTGCGTGATTGTGATTGTATGATTGCGATTGTATGATTGTGATTGTATGATTGTGAATGTATGATTGTGATAGTATGATTGTGATAGTATGACTGTGATTGTATGACTGTGATTGTATGATTGTGATTGTATGATTGTGATTGTCTGATTGTGGTTGTATGATTGTGATTGTATGATTGTCATTGTATGATTATGATTGTGTGATTGTGATTGCATGATTGTGATTGTATGATTGAGATTGCATGATTTTGTATGTATGATTGTGATTGTATGATTGTGATTGTATGATTGTGATTGTATGATTGTGATAGTATGATTGTGATTGTATGATTGTGATTGTATGACTGTGATTGTATGATTGTGATTGTATGATTGTGATTGTATGATTGTGATAATATGATTGTGATTGTATGATTGTGATTGTATGACTGTGATTGTATGATTGTGATTGTGCGATTGTGATTGTACGATTGTGATTGTACGATTGTGATTGTATGATTGTGATTGTATGATTACGATTGAATGATTGTGATTGCATGATTGTGATTGTATGATTGTGATTGCATGATTTTGAATGTATGATTGTGATTGTATGATTGTGATTGTATGATTGCGATTGTATGATTGTGATAGTATGATTGTGATTGTAAGATTGTGATTGTATGACTGTGATTGTATGATTGTGATTGTATGATTGTGATTGTATGATTATGATTGTATGATTGTGATTGTATGATTGTGATTGTATGATTAGGATTGTATGATTGTGATAGTATGATTGTGACTGTACGATTGTGATTGTATGATTGTGATTGTATGATTGTGATTGTATGATTGTATTTGGGAGATTGTGTTTTGGAGATTGTAATTGTATGATTGCGATTGTATGATTGTGATTGTATGATTGTGATTGTATGATTATGATTGTATGATTGTGATTGTATGATAGTGATGGTTTGATTGTGATTGTATGATTGCGACATTATGGTTGTGATTGTATGATTGTGATTGTATGATAGCGATTGTATGATTGTGATTGTATGATTATGATTGTATGATTGTGATTGTATGATTATGATTGTATGGTTGTGATTGTATGATTGTAATGGTATGATTGCGATTGTATGATTGCGATAGTAGGATTGTGATTGTATGATTGTGATTGTATGATTGTCATTGTCTGATTATGATTGTATGATTGTGATAGCATGATTGTGATTGTATGATTGTGATAGTACGATTGTGATTGTATGATTGTGATTGTATGATTGTGATAGTATGATTGTGATTGTATGATTGTGATTGTATGATTGTGATTGTATGATTGTGGTTGTATGATTGTGATTGTATGATTGTATTTGGGAGATTGTGATTGTATGATTGCGATTGTATGATTGTGATTGCATGCTTGCGATCGTATGATTGTGATTTTATGATTGTGATTGTATGATTGTGATTGTATGATTTTGATTGTATGATTGTGATAGTATGATTGTAATTGTATGATTCTGATTGTATGATTGTGATTGTATGATTGTGATGGTATGATTGTGATTGTATGATTGCGATAGTATGATTGTGATTGTATGATTGTGATTGTATGATTGTGATTGCGTGATTGTGATTGTATGATTGCGATTGTATGATTGTGATTGTATGATTGTGAATGTATGATTGTGATAGTATGATTGTGATAGTATGACTGTGATTGTATGACTGTGATTGTGTGATTGTGATTGTATGATTGTGATTGTCTGATTGTGGTTGTATGATGGTGATTGTATGATTGTCATTGTATGATTATGATTGTATGATTGTGATTGCATGATTGTGATTTTATGATTGAGATTGCATGATTTTGTATGTATGATTGTGATTGTATGATTGTGATTGTATGATTGTGATAGTATGATTGTGATTGTATGATTGTGATTGTATGATTGTGATTGTATGATTGTGGTTGTATGATTGTGATTGTATGATTGTATTTGGGAGATTGTGATTGTATGATTGCGATTGTATGATTGTGATTGCATGCTTGCGATCGTATGATTGTGATTTTATGATTGTGATTGTATGATTGTGATTGTCTGATTGTGGTTGTATGATTGTGATTGTATGATTGTCATTGTATGATTATGATTGTATGATTGTGATTGCATGATTGTGATTTTATGATTGAGATTGCATGATTTTGTATGTATGATTGTGATTGTATGATTGTGATTGTATGATTGTGATTGTATGATTGTGATTGTATGATTGTGGATGTATGATTGTGATTGTATGATTGTATTTGGGAGATTGTGATTGTATGATTGCGATTGTATGATTGTGATTGTATGATTGTGAAAGGATGATTGTGATTGTGTGATTGTGATTGTACGAATGTGATTGTATGATTATGATTGTATTATTGTGATTGTATGATTATGATTGTAAGGTTGTGATTGTATGATTGTGATGGTATGATTGTGATTGTATGATTGCGATAGTATGATTGTGATTGTATGATTGTGATTGTATGATTGTGACTGTATGATTGTGATTGTATGATTGTGATTGCGTGATTGTGATTGTATGATTGCGATTGTATGATTGTGATTGTATGATTGTGATTGTATGATTGTGATAGTATGATTGTGATAGTATGACTGTGATTGTATGACTGTGATTGTATGATTGTGATTGTATGATTGTCATTGTCTGATTATGATTGTATGATTGTGATAGCATGATTGTGATTGTATGATTGTGATAGTACGATTGTGATTGTATGATTGTGATTGTATGATTGTGATAGTATGATTGTGATTGTATGATTGTGATTGTATGATTGTGATTGTATGATTATGATTGTATGATTGTGATTGTATGATAGTGATGGTTTGATTGTGATTGTATGATTGCGATATTATGGTTGTGATTGTATGATTGTGATTGTATGATTGTCATTGTCTGATTATGATTGTATGATTGTGATAGCATGATTGTGATTGTATGATTGTGATAGTACGATTGTGATTGTATGATTGTGATTGTATGATTGTGGTTGTATGATTGTGATTGTATGATTGTATTTGGGAGATTGTGATTGTATGATTGCGATTGTATGATTGTGATAGTATGATTGTAATTGTATGATTCTGATTGTATGATTGTGATTGTATGATTGTGATGGTATGATTGTGATTGTATGATTGCGATAGTATGATTGTGATTGTATGATTGTGATTGTATGATTGTGATTGCGTGATTGTGATTGTATGATTGCGATTGTATGATTGTGATTGTATGATTGTGATTGTATGATTGTGATAGTATGATTGTGATAGTATGACTGTGATTGTATGACTGTGATTGTATGATTGTGATTGTATGATTGTGATTGTCTGATTGTGGTTGTATGATTGTGATTGTATGATTGTCATTGTATGATTATGATTGTATGATTGTGATTGCATGATTGTGATTTTATGATTGAGATTGCATGATTTTGTATGTATGATTGTGATTGTATGATTGTGATTGTATGATTGTGATAGTATGATTGTGATTGTAAGATTGTGATTGTATGATTGCCATTGTATGATTATGGTTGTATGATTGTGATTGTATGATTGTGATTGTATGATTGTGATTGTATGATTGTATTTGGGAGATTGTATTTGGGAGATTGTAATTGTATGATTGTGATAGTATGATTGTGATTGTATGACTGTGATTGTATGACTGTGATTGTATGATTATGATTGTATGATTGTGGATGCATGATTGTGATAGTATGATTGTGATAGTATGACTGTGATTGTATGACTGTGATTGTATGATTGTGATTGTATGATTTTCATTGTCTGATTATGATTGTATGATTGTGATAGCATGATTGTGATTGTATGATTGTGATAGTACGATTGTGATTGTATGATTGTGATTGTATGATTGCGATATTATGGTTGTGATTGTATGATTGTGATTGTATGATTGTCATTGTCTGATTATGATTGTATGATTGTGATAGCATGATTGTGATTGTATGATTGTGATAGTACGATTGTGATTGTATGATTGTGATTGTATGATTGTGGTTGTATGATTTTGATTGTATGATTGTATTTGGGAGATTGTGATTGTATGATTGCGATTGTATGATTGTGATTGTGTGATTGTGATTGTATGCTTGCGATCGTATGATTGTGATTTTATGATTGTGATTGTATGATTGTGATTGTATGATTTTGATTGTATGATTGCGATTGTATGATTGTGATTGTATGATTGTGATTGTATGCTTGCGATCGTATGATTGTGATTTTATGATTGTGATTGTATGATTGTGATTGTATGATTTTGATTGTATGATTGTGATAGTATGATTGTAATTGTATGATTCTGATTGTATGATTGTGATTGTATGATTGTGATGGTATGATTGTGATTGTATGATTGCGATAGTATGATTGTGATTGTATGATTGTGATTGTATGATTGTGATTGCGTGATTGTGATTGTATGATTGCGATTGCATGATTTTGATTGTATGATTCTGAATGTATGATTGTGATAGTATGATTGTGATAGTATGACTGTGATTGTATGACTGTGATTGTATGATTGTGATTGTATGATTGTGATTGTCTGATTGTGGTTGTATGATTGTGATTGTATGATTGTCGTTGTATGATTATGATTGTATGATTGTGATTGCATGATTGTGATTTTATGATTGAGATTGCATGATTTTGTATGTATGATTGTGATTGTATGATTGTGATTGTATGATTGTGATAGTATGATTGTGATTGTAAGATTGTGATTGTATGATTGCCATTGTACGATTATGGTTGTATGATTGTGATTGTATGATTGTGATTGTATGATTGTGATTGTATGATTGTATTTGGGAGATTGTATTTGGGAGATTGTATTTGTATGATTGCGATTGTATGATTGAGATTGTATGACTGTGATTGTATGATTGTGATTGTATGATTGTGATAGGATGATTGTGATTGTGTGACTGTGATTGTACGACTGTGATTGTATGATTGTGATTGTATGATTGTGATTGTATGATTGTGATAGTATGATTGTGATTGTCTGATTGTGGTTGTATGATTGTGATTGTATGATTGTCATTGTATGATTATGATTGTATGATTGTGATTGCATGATTGTGATTTTATGATTGAGATTGCATGATTTTGTATGTATGATTGTGATTGTATGATTGTGATTGTATGATTGTGATAGTATGATTGTGATTGTAAGATTGTGATTGTATGATTGTCATTGTATGATTATGGTTGTATGATTGTGATTGTATGATTGTGATTGTATGATTGTGATTGTATGATTGTATTTGGGAGATTGTATTTGGGAGATTGTAATTGTATGATTGCGATTGTATGATTGAGATTGTATGATTGTGATTGTATGATTGTGATTGTATGATTGTGATAGGATGATTGTGATTGTGTGATTGTGATTGTACGACTGTGATTGTATGATTGTGATTGTATGATTGTGATTGTATGATTGTGATTGTATGATTGTGATTGTATGATTGTGATAGTATGATTGTGATTGTCTGATTGTGGTTGTATGACTGTGATTGTATGATTGTCATTGTATGATTATGATTGTATGATTGTGATTGCATGATTGTGATTTTATGATTGAGATTGCATGATTTTGTATGTATGATTGTGATTGTATGATTGTGATTGTATGATTGTGATAGTATGATTGTGATTGTAAGATTGTGATTGTATGATTGTCATTGTATGATTATGGTTGTATGATTGTGATTGTATGATTGTGATTGTATGATTGTGATTGTATGATTGTATTTGGGAGATTGTATTTGGGAGATTGTAATTGTATGATTGCGATTGTATGATTGAGATTGTATGATTGTGATTGTATGATTGTGATTGTATGATTGTGATAGGATGATTGTGATTGTGTGATTGTGATTGTACGACTGTGATTGTATGATTGTGATTGTATGATAGTGATTGTATGATTGTGATAGTATGATTGTGATTGTATGACTGTGATTGTATGATTGTGATTCTGCGATTGTGATTGTATGATTGTGATTGTATGATTGTGATTGTATGATTGTGATTGTATGATTGTGATTGTATGATTGTGATAGTATGATTGTGATTGTATGATTGTGATTGTCTGATTGTGGTTGTATGATTGTGATTGTATGATTGTCATTGTATGATTATGATTGTATGATTGTGATTGCATGATTGTGATTTTATGATTGAGATTGCATGATTTTGTATGTATGATTGTGATTGTATGATTGTGATTGTATGATTGTGATAGTATGATTGTGATTGTAAGATTGTGATTGTATGATTGCCATTGTATGATTATGGTTGTATGATTGTGATTGTATGATTGTGATTGTATGATTGCGATTGTATGATTGTATTTGGGAGATTGTATTTGGGAGATTGTAATTGTATGATTGCGATTGTATGATTGAGATTGTATGATTGTGATTGTATGATTGTGATTGTATGATTGTGATAGGATGATTGTGATTGTGTGATTGTGATTGTACGACTGTGATTGTATGATTGTGATTGTATGATTGTGATTGTATGATTGTGATAGTATGATTGTGATTGTATGACTGTGATTGTATGATTGTGATTCTGCGATTGTGATTTTATGATTGTGATTGTATGATTGTGATTGTATGATTGTGATAGTATGAATGTGATTGTATAATTGTGATTGGATGATTGTGATTGTATGATTGTGATTGTATGATTGTGATTGTATGATTGTGATTGTATGATTGTGGTTGTATGATTGTGATTGTATGATTGTATTTGGGAGATTGTGATTGTATGATTGCGATTGTATGATTGTGATTGTATGATTGTGATTGTATGCTAGCGATTGTATGATTGTGATTGTATGATTTTGATTGTATGTATGTGATAGTATGATTGTTATTGTATGATTATGATTGTATGATTGTGATTGTATGATTGTGATGGTATGATTGTGATTGTATGATTGCGATAGTATGATTGTGATTGTATGATTGTGATTGTATGATCGTGATTGTATGATTGCGATTGTATGATTGTGATTGTATGATTATGATTGTATTATTGTGATTGTATGATTATGATTGTAAGGTTGTGATTGTATGATTGTGATGGTATGATTGTGATTGTATGATTGCGATTGTATGATTGTGATTGTATGATTGTGATTGTATGATTGTGATAGTATGATTGTGATAGTATGACTGTGATTGTATGACTGTGATTGTATGATTGTGATTGTATGATTGTGATTGTCTGATTGTGGTTGTATGATTGTGATTGTATGATTGTGATTGTATGATTGTCATTGTATGATTATGATTGTATGATTGTGATTGCATGATTGTGATTTTATGATTGAGATTGCATGATTTTGTATGTATGATTGTGATTCTATGATTGTGATTGTATGATTGTGATAGTATGATTGTGATTGTAAGATTGTGATTGTATGATTGTCATTGTATGATTATGGTTGTATGATTGTGATTGCATGATTGTGATTGTATGATTGTGATTGCATGATTTTGAATGTATGATTGTGATTGTATGATTGTGATTGTATTATTGTGATTGTATGATTGTGATAATATGGTTGTGAATGTATGATTGTGATTGTATGTCTGTGATTGTATGATTGTGATTGTATGATAGTGATTGTATGATTGTGATTGTATGATACTGATAGTATGATTGTGATTGTATGATTGTGATTGTATGATTGTGATTGTATGATTGTATTTGGGAGATTGTATTTAGGAGATTGTAATTGTATGATTGCGATTGTATGATTGAGATTGTATGATTGTGATAGTATGATTGTGATTGTGTGATTGTGATTGTATGACTGTGATTGTATGATTGTGATTGTATGATTGTGATTGTATGATTGTGATAGTATGATTGTGATTGTATGATTGTGATTGTATGACTGTGATTGTATGATTGTGATTCTGCGATTGTGATCTTACGATTGTGATTGTATGATTATGATTGTATGATTGTGATTGTATGATTATGATTGTATGATTGTGATTGTATGATTGTAATGGTATGATTGCGATTGTATGATTACGATAGTATGATTGTGATTGTATGATTGTGATTGTATGATTGTCATTGTCTGATTATGATTGTTTGATTGTGATAGCATGATTGTGATTGTATGATTGTGATAGTACGATTGTGATTGTATGATTGTGATTGTATGATTGTGATAGTATGATTGTGATTGTATGATTGTGATTGTATGATTGTGGTTGTATGATTGTGATTGTATGATTGTATTTGGGAGATTGTGATTGTATGATTGCGATTGTATGATTGTGATTGTATGCTTGCGATCGTATGATTGTGATTTTATGATTGTGATTGTATGATTGTGATTGTATGATTTTGATTGTATGATTGTGATAGTATGATTGTTATTGTATGATTCTGATTGTATGATTGTGATTGTATGATTGTGATGGTATGATTGTGATTGTATGATTGCGATAGTATGATTGTGATTGTATGATTGTGATTGTATGATTGTGATTGCGTGATTGTGATTGTATGATTGCGATTGTATGATTGCGATTGTATGATTGCGATTGTATGATTGTGAATGTATGATTGTGATAGTATGATTGTGATAGTATGACTGTGATTGTATGACTGTGATTGTATGATTGTGATTGTATGATTGTGATTGTCTGATTGTGGTTGTATGATTGTGATTGTATGATTGTCATTGTATGATTATGATTGTATGATTGTGATTGCATGATTGTGATTTTATGATTGAGATTGCATGATTTTGTATGTATGATTGTGATTGTATGATTGTGATTGTATGATTGTGATTGTATGATTGTGATAGTATGATTGTGATTGTAAGATTGTGATTGTATGATTGCGATTGTATGATTATGGTTGTATGATTGTGATTGTATGATTGTGATTGTATGATTGTATTTGGGAGATTGTATTTGGGAGATTGTAATTGTATGATTGTGATAGTATGATTGTGATTGTATGATTCTGATTGTATGATTGTGATTGTATGATTGTGATGGTATGATTGTGATTGTATGATTGCGATAGTATGATTGTGATTGTATGATTGTGATTGTATGATTGTGATTGCGTGATTGTGATTGTATGATTGCGATTGTATGATTGTGATTGTATGATTGTGAATGTATGATTGTGATAGTATGATTGTGATAGTATGACTGTGATTGTATGACTGTGATTGTATGATTGTGATTGTATGATTGTGATTGTCTGATTGTGGTTGTATGATTGTGATTGTATGATTGTCATTGTATGATTATGATTGTGTGATTGTGATTGCATGATTGTGATTGTATGATTGAGATTGCATGATTTTGTATGTATGATTGTGATTGTATGATTGTGATTGTATGATTGTGATTGTATGATTGTGATAGTATGATTGTGATTGTATGATTGTGATTGTATGACTGTGATTGTATGATTGTGATTGTATGATTGTGATTGTATGATTGTGATAATATGATTGTGATTGTATGATTGTGATTGTATGACTGTGATTGTATGATTGTGATTGTGCGATTGTGATTGTACGATTGTGATTGTACGATTGTGATTGTATGATTGTGATTGTATGATTACGATTGAATGATTGTGATTGCATGATTGTGATTGTATGATTGTGATTGCATGATTTTGAATGTATGATTGTGATTGTATGATTGTGATTGTATGATTGCGATTGTATGATTGTGATAGTATGATTGTGATTGTAAGATTGTGATTGTATGACTGTGATTGTATGATTGTGATTGTATGATTGTGATTGTATGATTATGATTGTATGATTGTGATTGTATGATTGTGATTGTATGATTAGGATTGTATGATTGTGATAGTATGATTGTGACTGTACGATTGTGATTGTATGATTGTGATTGTATGATTGTGATTGTATGATTGTATTTGGGAGATTGTGTTTTGGAGATTGTAATTGTATGATTGCGATTGTATGATTGTGATTGTATGATTGTGATTGTATGATTATGATTGTATGATTGTGATTGTATGATAGTGATGGTTTGATTGTGATTGTATGATTGCGACATTATGGTTGTGATTGTATGATTGTGATTGTATGATAGCGATTGTATGATTGTGATTGTATGATTATGATTGTATGATTGTGATTGTATGATTATGATTGTATGGTTGTGATTGTATGATTGTAATGGTATGATTGCGATTGTATGATTGCGATAGTAGGATTGTGATTGTATGATTGTGATTGTATGATTGTCATTGTCTGATTATGATTGTATGATTGTGATAGCATGATTGTGATTGTATGATTGTGATAGTACGATTGTGATTGTATGATTGTGATTGTATGATTGTGATAGTATGATTGTGATTGTATGATTGTGATTGTATGATTGTGATTGTATGATTGTGGTTGTATGATTGTGATTGTATGATTGTATTTGGGAGATTGTGATTGTATGATTGCGATTGTATGATTGTGATTGCATGCTTGCGATCGTATGATTGTGATTTTATGATTGTGATTGTATGATTGTGATTGTATGATTTTGATTGTATGATTGTGATAGTATGATTGTAATTGTATGATTCTGATTGTATGATTGTGATTGTATGATTGTGATGGTATGATTGTGATTGTATGATTGCGATAGTATGATTGTGATTGTATGATTGTGATTGTATGATTGTGATTGCGTGATTGTGATTGTATGATTGCGATTGTATGATTGTGATTGTATGATTGTGAATGTATGATTGTGATAGTATGATTGTGATAGTATGACTGTGATTGTATGACTGTGATTGTGTGATTGTGATTGTATGATTGTGATTGTCTGATTGTGGTTGTATGATGGTGATTGTATGATTGTCATTGTATGATTATGATTGTATGATTGTGATTGCATGATTGTGATTTTATGATTGAGATTGCATGATTTTGTATGTATGATTGTGATTGTATGATTGTGATTGTATGATTGTGATAGTATGATTGTGATTGTAAGATTGTGATTGTATGATTGCCATTGTATGATTATGGTTGTATGATTGTGATTGTATGATTGTGATTGTATGATTGCGATTGTATGATTGTATTTGGGAGATTGTATTTGGGAGATTGTAATTGTATGATTGTGATAGTATGATTGTGATTGTATGACTGTGATTGTATGACTGTGATTGTATGATTATGATTGTATGATTGTGGATGCATGATTGTGATTGTATGATTGTGATAGTATGATTGTGATTGTATGACTGAGATTGTATGACTGTGATTGTATGATTGTGATTGTATGATTGTCATTGTATGATTATGATTGTGTGATTGTGATTGCATGATTGTGATTGTATGATTGAGATTGCATGATTTTGTATGTATGATTGTGATTGTATGATTGTGATTGTATGATTGTGATTGTATGATTGTGATTGTATGATTGTGATAGTATGATTGTGATTGTATGATTGTGATTGTATGACTGTGATTGTATGATTGTGATTGTATGATTGTGATTGTATGATTGTGATTGTATGATTGTGATAATATGATTGTGATTGTATGATTGTGATTGTATGACTGTGATTGTATGATTGTGATTGTATGATTGTGATTGTCTGATTGTGGTTGTATGATTGTGATTGTATGATTGTCATTGTATGATTATGATTGTATGATTGTGATTGCATGATTGTGATTTTATGATTGAGATTGCATGATTTTGTATGTATGATTGTGATTGTATGATTGTGATTGTATGATTGTGATTGTATGATTGTGATTGTATGATTGTGATTGTATGATTGTGGATGTATGATTGTGATTGTATGATTGTATTTGGGAGATTGTGATTGTATGATTGCGATTGTATGATTGTGATTGTATGATTGTGATTGTATGCTTGCGATTGTATGATTGTGATTTTATGATTGTGATTGTATGATTGTGATTGTATGATTTTGATTGTATGATTGTGATAGTATGATTGTAATTGTATGATTCTGATTGTATGATTGTGATTGTATGATTGTGATGGTATGATTGTGATTGTATGATTGCGATAGTATGATTGTGATTGTATGATTGTGATTGTATGATTGTGATTGTATGATTGTGATTGTCTGATTGTGGTTGTATGATTGTGATTGTATGATTGTCATTGTATGATTATGATTGTATGATTGTGATTGCATGATTGTGATTTTATGATTGAGATTGCATGATTTTGTATGTATGATTGTGATTGTATGATTGTGATTGTATGATTGTGATTGTATGATTGTGATTGTATGATTGTGGATGTATGATTGTGATTGTATGATTGTATTTGGGAGATTGTGATTGTATGATTGCGATTGTATGATTGTGATTGTATGATTGTGATTGTATGCTTGCGATTGTATGATTGTGATTTTATGATTGTGATTGTATGATTGTGATTGTATGATTTTGATTGTATGATTGTGATAGTATGATTGTAATTGTATGATTCTGATTGTATGATTGTGATTGTATGATTGTGATGGTATGATTGTGATTGTATGATTGTGATTGTATGATTGTATTTGGGAGATTGTATTTGGGAGATTGTAATTGTATGATTGCGATTGTATGATTGAGATTGTATGATTGTGATTGTATGATTGTGATTGTATGATTGTGATAGGATGATTGTGATTGTGTGATTGTGATTGTACGAATGTGATTGTATGATTATGATTGTATTATTGTGATTGTATGATTATGATTGTAAGGTTGTGATTGTATGATTGTGATGGTATGATTGTGATTGTATGATTGCGATAGTATGATTGTGATTGTATGATTGTGATTGTATGATTGTGACTGTATGATTGTGATTGTATGATTGTGATTGCGTGATTGTGATTGTATGATTGCGATTGTATGATTGTGATTGTATGATTGTGATTGTATGATTGTGATAGTATGATTGTGATAGTATGACTGTGATTGTATGACTGTGATTGTATGATTGTGATTGTATGATTGTCATTGTCTGATTATGATTGTATGATTGTGATAGCATGATTGTGATTGTATGATTGTGATAGTACGATTGTGATTGTATGATTGTGATTGTATGATTGTGATAGTATGATTGTGATTGTATGATTGTGATTGTATGATTGTGATTGTATGATTATGATTGTATGATTGTGATTGTATGATAGTGATGGTTTGATTGTGATTGTATGATTGCGATATTATGGTTGTGATTGTATGATTGTGATTGTATGATTGTCATTGTCTGATTATGATTGTATGATTGTGATAGCATGATTGTGATTGTATGATTGTGATAGTACGATTGTGATTGTATGATTGTGATTGTATGATTGTGGTTGTATGATTGTGATTGTATGATTGTATTTGGGAGATTGTGATTGTATGATTGCGATTGTATGATTGTGATTGTATGATTGTGATTGTATGCTTGCGATCGTATGATTGTGATTTTATGATTGTGATTGTATGATTGTGATTGTATGATTTTGATTGTATGATTGTGATAGTATGATTGTAATTGTATGATTCTGATTGTATGATTGTGATTGTATGATTGTGATGGTA
Organism: Megachile rotundata; assembly: GCF_050947335.1. Classification (NCBI taxonomy): domain Eukaryota; kingdom Metazoa; phylum Arthropoda; class Insecta; order Hymenoptera; family Megachilidae; genus Megachile; species Megachile rotundata. Next base: position 891,644 of record NW_027473333.1, on the reverse strand, counting down.
TGATTGTGATTGTATGATTGTGATAGTATGATTGTAATTGTATGATTCTGATTGTATGATTGTGATTGTATGATTGTGATGGTATGATTGTGATTGTATGATTGCGATAGTATGATTGTGATTGTATGATTGTGATTGTATGATTGTGATTGCGTGATTGTGATTGTATGATTGCGATTGTATGATTGTGATTGTATGATTGTGATTGTATGATTGTGATAGTATGATTGTGATAGTATGACTGTGATTGTATGACTGTGATTGTATGATTGTGATTGTATGATTGTGATTGTCTGATTGTGGTTGTATGATTGTGATTGTATGATTGTCATTGTATGATTATGATTGTATGATTGTGATTGCATGATTGTGATTTTATGATTGAGATTGCATGATTTTGTATGTATGATTGTGATTGTATGATTGTGATTGTATGATTGTGATAGTATGATTGTGATTGTAAGATTGTGATTGTATGATTGCCATTGTATGATTATGGTTGTATGATTGTGATTGTATGATTGTGATTGTATGATTGTGATTGTATGATTGTATTTGGGAGATTGTATTTGGGAGATTGTAATTGTATGATTGTGATAGTATGATTGTGATTGTATGACTGTGATTGTATGACTGTGATTGTATGATTATGATTGTATGATTGTGGATGCATGATTGTGATAGTATGATTGTGATAGTATGACTGTGATTGTATGACTGTGATTGTATGATTGTGATTGTATGATTGTCATTGTCTGATTATGATTGTATGATTGTGATAGCATGATTGTGATTGTATGATTGTGATAGTACGATTGTGATTGTATGATTGTGATTGTATGATTGCGATATTATGGTTGTGATTGTATGATTGTGATTGTATGATTGTCATTGTCTGATTATGATTGTATGATTGTGATAGCATGATTGTGATTGTATGATTGTGATAGTACGATTGTGATTGTATGATTGTGATTGTATGATTGTGGTTGTATGATTTTGATTGTATGATTGTATTTGGGAGATTGTGATTGTATGATTGCGATTGTATGATTGTGATTGTGTGATTGTGATTGTATGCTTGCGATCGTATGATTGTGATTTTATGATTGTGATTGTATGATTGTGATTGTATGATTTTGATTGTATGATTGCGATTGTATGATTGTGATTGTATGATTGTGATTGTATGCTTGCGATCGTATGATTGTGATTTTATGATTGTGATTGTATGATTGTGATTGTATGATTTTGATTGTATGATTGTGATAGTATGATTGTAATTGTATGATTCTGATTGTATGATTGTGATTGTATGATTGTGATGGTATGATTGTGATTGTATGATTGCGATAGTATGATTGTGATTGCATGATTGTGATTGCGTGATTGTGATTGTATGATTGCGATTGCATGATTTTGATTGTATGATTCTGAATGTATGATTGTGATAGTATGATTGTGATAGTATGACTGTGATTGTATGACTGTGATTGTATGATTGTGATTGTATGATTGTGATTGTCTGATTGTGGTTGTATGATTGTGATTGTATGATTGTCGTTGTATGATTATGATTGTATGATTGTGATTGCATGATTGTGATTTTATGATTGAGATTGCATGATTTTGTATGTATGATTGTGATTGTATGATTGTGATTGTATGATTGTGATAGTATGATTGTGATTGTAAGATTGTGATTGTATGATTGCCATTGTACGATTATGGTTGTATGATTGTGATTGTATGATTGTGATTGTATGATTGTGATTGTATGATTGTATTTGGGAGATTGTATTTGGGAGATTGTATTTGTATGATTGCGATTGTATGATTGAGATTGTATGACTGTGATTGTATGATTCTGATTGTATGATTGTGATAGGATGATTGTGATTGTGTGATTGTGATTGTACGACTGTGATTGTATGATTGTGATTGTATGATTGTGATTGTATGATTGTGATAGTATGATTGTGATTGTCTGATTGTGGTTGTATGATTGTGATTGTATGATTGTCATTGTATGATTATGATTGTATGATTGTGATTGCATGATTGTGATTTTATGATTGAGATTGCATGATTTTGTATGTATGATTGTGATTGTATGATTGTGATTGTATGATTGTGATAGTATGATTGTGATTGTAAGATTGTGATTGTATGATTGTCATTGTATGATTATGGTTGTATGATTGTGATTGTATGATTGTGATTGTATGATTGTGATTGTATGATTGTATTTGGGAGATTGTATTTGGGAGATTGTAATTGTATGATTGCGATTGTATGATTGAGATTGTATGATTGTGATTGTATGATTGTGATTGTATGATTGTGATAGGATGATTGTGATTGTGTGATTGTGATTGTACGACTGTGATTGTATGATTGTGATTGTATGATTGTGATTGTATGATTGTGATTGTATGATTGTGATTGTATGATTGTGATAGTATGATTGTGATTGTCTGATTGTGGTTGTATGACTGTGATTGTATGATTGTCATTGTATGATTATGATTGTATGATTGTGATTGCATGATTGTGATTTTATGATTGAGATTGCATGATTTTGTATGTATGATTGTGATTGTATGATTGTGATTGTATGATTGTGATAGTATGATTGTGATTGTAAGATTGTGATTGTATGATTGTCATTGTATGATTATGGTTGTATGATTGTGATTGTATGATTGTGATTGTATGATTGTGATTGTATGATTGTATTTGGGAGATTGTATTTGGGAGATTGTAATTGTATGATTGCGATTGTATGATTGAGATTGTATGATTGTGATTGTATGATTGTGATTGTATGATTGTGATTGTATGATTGTGATAGGATGATTGTGATTGTGTGATTGTGATTGTACGACTGTGATTGTATGATTGTGATTGTATGATAGTGATTGTATGATTGTGATAGTATGATTGTGATTGTATGACTGTGATTGTATGATTGTGATTCTGCGATTGTGATTGTATGATTGTGATTGTATGATTGTGATTGTATGATTGTGATTGTATGATTGTGATTGTATGATTGTGATAGTATGATTGTGATTGTATGATTGTGATTGTATGATTGTGATAGTATGATTGTGATTGTGTGATTGTGATTGTATGACTGTGATTGTATGATTGTGATTGTATGATTGTGATTGTATGATTTTGAATGTATGATTGTGATTGTATGATTGTGATTGTATGATTGTGATTGTATGATTGTGATAATATGATTGTGAATGTATGATTATGATTGTATGTCTGTGATTGTATGATTGTGATCGTATGATAGTGATTGTATGATTGTGATTGTATGATTCTGATAGTATGATTGTGATTGTATGATTGTGATTGTATGATTGTGATTGTATGATTGTGATTGTATGATTGTATTTGGGAGATTGTATTTGGGAGATTGTAATTGTATGATTGCGATTGTATGATTGAGATTGTATGATTGTGATTGTATGATTGTGATTGTATGATCGTGATAGTATGATTGTGATTGTGTGATTGTGATTGTATGACTGTGATTGTATGATTGTGATTGTATGATTGTGATTGTATGATTGTGATAGTATGATTGTGATTGTATGATTGTGATTGTATGACTGTGATTGTACGATTGTGATTGTGCGATTGTGATTGTGCGATTGTGATTGTATGATTGTGAATGTATGATTATGATTGAATGATTGTGATTGCATGATTGTGATTGTATGATTGTGATTGCATGATTTTGAATGTATGATTGTGATTGTATGATTGTGATTGTATGATTGTGATTGTATGATTGTGATAGTATGATTGCGATTGTATGATTTTGTATGTATGATTGTGATTGTATGATTGTGATTGTATGATTGTGATTGCATGATTTTGAATGTATGATTGTGATTGTATGATTGTGATTGTATGATTGTGATTGTATGATTGTGATAGTATGATTGCGATTGTATGATTTTGTATGTATGATTGTGATTGTATGATTGTGATTGTATGATTGTGATTGTATGATTGTCATTGTATGATTATGATTGTATGATTGAGATTGCATGATTGTGATTGTATGATTGTGATTGTATGATATTGATTGTATGATTGTGATTGTATGATTGCGATAGTATGATTGTGATTGTATGATTGTGATTGTATGACTGTGATTGTATGATTGTGATTTTGCGATTGTGATTGTGCGATTGTGATTGTACGATTGTGATTGTACTATTGTGATTGTATGGTTATGATTGAATGATTGTGATTGCATGATAGCGATTGTACGATTGTGATTGCATGATTTTGAATGTATGATTGTGATTGTATGATTGTGATAGCATGATTGTGATTGTATGATTGTGATTGTATGACTGTGACTGTATGATTGTGATTGTGCGATTGTGATTGTACGATTGTGATTGTAAGATTGTGATTGTATGATTGTGATTGTATGACTGTGATGGTATGATTGTGATTGTGTGATTGTGATTGTATGATTGTGATAGTATGATTGTGATTGTATGATTGTGATTGTATGACTGTGATTGTATGATTGTGATTGTGCGATTGTGATTGTGCGATTGTGATTGTACGATTGTGATTGTACGATTGTGATTGTATGATTGTGATTGTATGATTATGATTGAATGATTGTGATTGCATGATTGTGATTGTATGATTGTGATTGCATGATTTTGAATGTATGATTGTGATTGTATGATTGTGGATGTATGATTGTGATTGTATGATTGTATTTGGGAGATTGTGATTGTATGATTGCGATTGTATGATTGTGATTGTATGATTGTGATTGTATGCTTGCGATTGTATGATTGTGATTTTATGATTGTGATTGTATGATTGTGATTGTATGATTTTGATTGTATGATTGTGATAGTATGATTGTAATTGTATGATTCTGATTGTATGATTGTGATTGTATGATTGTGATGGTATGATTGTGATTGTATGATTGTGATTGTATGATTGTATTTGGGAGATTGTATTTGGGAGATTGTAATTGTATGATTGCGATTGTATGATTGAGATTGTATGATTGTGATTGTATGATTGTGATTGTATGATTGTGATAGGATGATTGTGATTGTGTGATTGTGATTGTACGAATGTGATTGTATGATTATGATTGTATTATTGTGATTGTATGATTATGATTGTAAGGTTGTGATTGTATGATTGTGATGGTATGATTGTGATTGTATGATTGCGATAGTATGATTGTGATTGTATGATTGTGATTGTATGATTGTGACTGTATGATTGTGATTGTATGATTGTGATTGCGTGATTGTGATTGTATGATTGCGATTGTATGATTGTGATTGTATGATTGTGATTGTATGATTGTGATAGTATGATTGTGATAGTATGACTGTGATTGTATGACTGTGATTGTATGATTGTGATTGTATGATTGTCATTGTCTGATTATGATTGTATGATTGTGATAGCATGATTGTGATTGTATGATTGTGATAGTACGATTGTGATTGTATGATTGTGATTGTATGATTGTGATAGTATGATTGTGATTGTATGATTGTGATTGTATGATTGTGATTGTATGATTATGATTGTATGATTGTGATTGTATGATAGTGATGGTTTGATTGTGATTGTATGATTGCGATATTATGGTTGTGATTGTATGATTGTGATTGTATGATTGTCATTGTCTGATTATGATTGTATGATTGTGATAGCATGATTGTGATTGTATGATTGTGATAGTACGATTGTGATTGTATGATTGTGATTGTATGATTGTGGTTGTATGATTGTGATTGTATGATTGTATTTGGGAGATTGTGATTGTATGATTGCGATTGTATGATTGTGATTGTATGATTGTGATTGTATGCTTGCGATCGTATGATTGTGATTTTATGATTGTGATTGTATGATTGTGATTGTATGATTTTGATTGTATGATTGTGATAGTATGATTGTAATTGTATGATTCTGATTGTATGATTGTGATTGTATGATTGTGATGGTATGATTGTGATTGTATGATTGTGATAGTATGATTGTAATTGTATGATTCTGATTGTATGATTGTGATTGTATGATTGTGATGGTATGATTGTGATTGTATGATTGCGATAGTATGATTGTGATTGTATGATTGTGATTGTATGATTGTGATTGCGTGATTGTGATTGTATGATTGCGATTGTATGATTGTGATTGTATGATTGTGATTGTATGATTGTGATAGTATGATTGTGATAGTATGACTGTGATTGTATGACTGTGATTGTATGATTGTGATTGTATGATTGTGATTGTCTGATTGTGGTTGTATGATTGTGATTGTATGATTGTCATTGTATGATTATGATTGTATGATTGTGATTGCATGATTGTGATTTTATGATTGAGATTGCATGATTTTGTATGTATGATTGTGATTGTATGATTGTGATTGTATGATTGTGATAGTATGATTGTGATTGTAAGATTGTGATTGTATGATTGCCATTGTATGATTATGGTTGTATGATTGTGATTGTATGATTGTGATTGTATGATTGTGATTGTATGATTGTATTTGGGAGATTGTATTTGGGAGATTGTAATTGTATGATTGTGATAGTATGATTGTGATTGTATGACTGTGATTGTATGACTGTGATTGTATGATTATGATTGTATGATTGTGGATGCATGATTGTGATAGTATGATTGTGATAGTATGACTGTGATTGTATGACTGTGATTGTATGATTGTGATTGTATGATTGTCATTGTCTGATTATGATTGTATGATTGTGATAGCATGATTGTGATTGTATGATTGTGATAGTACGATTGTGATTGTATGATTGTGATTGTATGATTGCGATATTATGGTTGTGATTGTATGATTGTGATTGTATGATTGTCATTGTCTGATTATGATTGTATGATTGTGATAGCATGATTGTGATTGTATGATTGTGATAGTACGATTGTGATTGTATGATTGTGATTGTATGATTGTGGTTGTATGATTTTGATTGTATGATTGTATTTGGGAGATTGTGATTGTATGATTGCGATTGTATGATTGTGATTGTGTGATTGTGATTGTATGCTTGCGATCGTATGATTGTGATTTTATGATTGTGATTGTATGATTGTGATTGTATGATTTTGATTGTATGATTGCGATTGTATGATTGTGATTGTATGATTGTGATTGTATGCTTGCGATCGTATGATTGTGATTTTATGATTGTGATTGTATGATTGTGATTGTATGATTTTGATTGTATGATTGTGATAGTATGATTGTAATTGTATGATTCTGATTGTATGATTGTGATTGTATGATTGTGATGGTATGATTGTGATTGTATGATTGCGATAGTATGATTGTGATTGTATGATTGTGATTGTATGATTGTGATTGCGTGATTGTGATTGTATGATTGCGATTGCATGATTTTGATTGTATGATTCTGAATGTATGATTGTGATAGTATGATTGTGATAGTATGACTGTGATTGTATGACTGTGATTGTATGATTGTGATTGTATGATTGTGATTGTCTGATTGTGGTTGTATGATTGTGATTGTATGATTGTCGTTGTATGATTATGATTGTATGATTGTGATTGCATGATTGTGATTTTATGATTGAGATTGCATGATTTTGTATGTATGATTGTGATTGAATGATTGTGATTGTATGATTGTGATAGTATGATTGTGATTGTAAGATTGTGATTGTATGATTGCCATTGTACGATTATGGTTGTATGATTGTGATTGTATGATTGTGATTGTATGATTGTGATTGTATGATTGTATTTGGGAGATTGTATTTGGGAGATTGTATTTGTATGATTGCGATTGTATGATTGAGATTGTATGACTGTGATTGTATGATTGTGATTGTATGATTGTGATAGGATGATTGTGATTGTGTGATTGTGATTGTACGACTGTGATTGTATGATTGTGATTGTATGATTGTGATTGTATGATTGTGATAGTATGATTGTGATTGTCTGATTGTGGTTGTATGATTGTGATTGTATGATTGTCATTGTATGATTATGATTGTATGATTGTGATTGCATGATTGTGATTTTATGATTGAGATTGCATGATTTTGTATGTATGATTGTGATTGTATGATTGTGATTGTATGATTGTGATAGTATGATTGTGATTGTAAGATTGTGATTGTATGATTGTCATTGTATGATTATGGTTGTATGATTGTGATTGTATGATTGTGATTGTATGATTGTGATTGTATGATTGTATTTGGGAGATTGTATTTGGGAGATTGTAATTGTATGATTGCGATTGTATGATTGAGATTGTATGATTGTGATTGTATGATTGTGATTGTATGATTGTGATAGGATGATTGTGATTGTGTGATTGTGATTGTACGACTGTGATTGTATGATTGTGATTGTATGATTGTGATTGTATGATTGTGATTGTATGATTGTGATTGTATGATTGTGATAGTATGATTGTGATTGTCTGATTGTGGTTGTATGACTGTGATTGTATGATTGTCATTGTATGATTATGATTGTATGATTGTGATTGCATGATTGTGATTTTATGATTGAGATTGCATGATTTTGTATGTATGATTGTGATTGTATGATTGTGATTGTATGATTGTGATAGTATGATTGTGATTGTAAGATTGTGATTGTATGATTGTCATTGTATGATTATGGTTGTATGATTGTGATTGTATGATTGTGATTGTATGATTGTGATTGTATGATTGTATTTGGGAGATTGTATTTGGGAGATTGTAATTGTATGATTGCGATTGTATGATTGAGATTGTATGATTGTGATTGTATGATTGTGATTGTATGATTGTGATAGGATGATTGTGATTGTGTGATTGTGATTGTACGACTGTGATTGTATGATTGTGATTGTATGATAGTGATTGTATGATTGTGATAGTATGATTGTGATTGTATGACTGTGATTGTATGATTGTGATTCTGCGATTGTGATTGTATGATTGTGATTGTATGATTGTGATTGTATGATTGTGATTGTATGATTGTGATTGTATGATTGTGATAGTATGATTGTGATTGTATGATTGTGATTGTATGATTGTGATAGTATGATTGTGATTGTGTGATTGTGATTGTATGACTGTGATTGTATGATTGTGATTGTATGATTGTGATTGTATGATTTTGAATGTATGATTGTGATTGTATGATTGTGATTGTATGATTGTGATTGTATGATTGTGATAATATGATTGTGAATGTATGATTATGATTGTATGTCTGTGATTGTATGATTGTGATCGTATGATAGTGATTGTATGATTGTGATTGTATGATTCTGATAGTATGATTGTGATTGTATGATTGTGATTGTATGATTGTGATTGTATGATTGTGATTGTATGATTGTATTTGGGAGATTGTATTTGGGAGATTGTAATTGTATGATTGCGATTGTATGATTGAGATTGTATGATTGTGATTGTATGATTGTGATTGTATGATCGTGATAGTATGATTGTGATTGTGTGATTGTGATTGTATGACTGTGATTGTATGATTGTGATTGTATGATTGTGATTGTATGATTGTGATAGTATGATTGTGATTGTATGATTGTGATTGTATGACTGTGATTGTACGATTGTGATTGTGCGATTGTGATTGTGCGATTGTGATTGTATGATTGTGAATGTATGATTATGATTGAATGATTGTGATTGCATGATTGTGATTGTATGATTGTGATTGCATGATTTTGAATGTATGATTGTGATTGTATGATTGTGATTGTATGATTGTGATTGTATGATTGTGATAGTATGATTGCGATTGTATGATTTTGTATGTATGATTGTGATTGTATGATTGTGATTGTATGATTGTGATTGCATGATTTTGAATGTATGATTGTGATTGTATGATTGTGATTGTATGATTGTGATTGTATGATTGTGATAGTATGATTGCGATTGTATGATTTTGTATGTATGATTGTGATTGTATGATTGTGATTGTATGATTGTGATAGTATGATTGTCATTGTATGATTATGATTGTATGATTGAGATTGCATGATTGTGATTGTATGATTGTGATTGTATGATATTGATTGTATGATTGTGATTGTATGATTGCGATAGTATGATTGTGATTGTATGATTGTGATTGTATGACTGTGATTGTATGATTGTGATTTTGCGATTGTGATTGTGCGATTGTGATTGTACGATTGTGATTGTACTATTGTGATTGTATGGTTATGATTGAATGATTGTGATTGCATGATAGCGATTGTACGATTGTGATTGCATGATTTTGAATGTATGATTGTGATTGTATGATTGTGATAGCATGATTGTGATTGTATGATTGTGATTGTATGACTGTGACTGTATGATTGTGATTGTGCGATTGTGATTGTACGATTGTGATTGTAAGATTGTGATTGTATGATTGTGATTGTATGACTGTGATGGTATGATTGTGATTGTGTGATTGTGATTGTATGATTGTGATAGTATGATTGTGATTGTATGATTGTGATTGTATGACTGTGATTGTATGATTGTGATTGTGCGATTGTGATTGTGCGATTGTGATTGTACGATTGTGATTGTACGATTGTGATTGTATGATTGTGATTGTATGATTATGATTGAATGATTGTGATTGCATGATTGTGATTGTATGATTGTGATTGCATGATTTTGAATGTATGATTGTGATTGTATGATTGTGATTGTATGATTGTGATTGTATGACTGTGATTGTATGATTGTGATTTTGCGATTGTGATTGTGCGATTGTGATTGTACGATTGTGATTGTACTATTGTGATTGTATGGTTATGATTGAATGATTGTGATTGCATGATAGCGATTGTACGATTGTGATTGCATGATTTTGAATGTATGATTGTGATTGTATGATTGTGATAGCATGATTGTGATTGTATGATTGTGATTGTATGACTGTGACTGTATGATTGTGATTGTGCGATTGTGATTGTACGATTGTGATTGTAAGATTGTGATTGTATGATTGTGATTGTATGACTGTGATGGTATGATTGTGATTGTGTGATTGTGATTGTATGATTGTGATAGTATGATTGTGATTGTATGATTGTGATTGTATGACTGTGATTGTATGATTGTGATTGTGCGATTGTGATTGTGCGATTGTGATTGTACGATTGTGATTGTACGATTGTGATTGTATGATTGTGATTGTATGATTATGATTGAATGATTGTGATTGCATGATTGTGATAGTATGATTGTGATTGCATGATTTTGAATGTATGATTGTGATTGTATGATTGTGATTGTATGATTGTGATTGTATGATTGTGATTGTATGTTTGTGATAGTATGATTGCGATTGTATGATTTTGTATGTATGATTGTGATTGTATGATTGTGATAATATGATTGTGAATGTATGATTATGATTGTATGTCTGTGATGGTATGATTGTGATTGTGTGATTGTGATTGTATGATTGTGATAGTATGATTGTGATTGTATGATTGTGATTGTATGACTGTGATTGTATGATTGTGATTGTGCGATTGTGATTGTGCGATTGTGATTGTACGATTGTGATTGTACGATTGTGATTGTATGATTGTGATTGTATGATTATGATTGAATGATTGTGATTGCATGATTGTGATTGTATGATTGTGATTGCATGATTTTGAATGTATGATTGTGATTGTATGATTGTGATTGTATGATTGTGATTGTATGATTGTGATTGTATGTTTGTGATAGTATGATTGCGATTGTATGATTTTGTATGTATGATTGTGATTGTATGATTGTGATTGTATGATTGTGATAATATGATTGTGAATGTATGATTATGATTGTATGTCTGTGATTGTATGATTGTGATCGTATGATAGTGATTGTATGATTGTGATTGTATGATTCTGATAGTATGATTGTGATTGTATGATTGTGATTGTATGATTGTGATTGTATGATTGTGATTGTATGATTGTATTTGGGAGATTGTATTTGGGAGATTGTAATTGTATGATTGCGATTGTATGATTGAGATTGTATGATTGTGATTGTATGATTGTGATTGTATGATCGTGATAGTATGATTGTGATTGTGTGATTGTGATTGTATGACTGTGATTGTATGATTGTGATTGTATGATTGTGATTGTATGATTGTGATAGTATGATTGTGATTGTATGATTGTGATTGTATGACTGTGATTGTATGATTGTGATTGTGCGATTGTGATTGTGCGATTGTGATTGTACGATTGCGATTGTACGATTGTGATTGTATGATTGTGATTGTATGATTATGATTGAATGATTGTGATTGCATGATTGTGATTGTATGATTGTGATTGCATGATTTTGAATGTATGATTGTGATTGTATGATTGTGATTGTATGATTGTGATTGTATGATTGTGATTGTATGATTGTGATAGTATGATTGCGATTGTATGATTTTGTATGTATGATTGTGATTGTATGATTGTGATTGTATGATTGTCATTGTATGATTATGATTGTATGATTGAGATTGCATGATTGTGATTGTATGATTGTGATTGTATGATATTGATTGTACGATTGTGATTGTATGATTGCGATAGTACGATTGTGATTGTATGATTGTGATTGTATGACTGTGATTGTATGATTGTGATTTTGCGATTGTGATTGTGCGATTGTGATTGTACGATTGTGATTGTACTATTGTGATTGTATGGTTATGATTGAATGATTGTGATTGCATGATAGCGATTGTACGATTGTGATTGCATGATTTTGAATGTATGATTGTGATTGTATGATTGTGATAGCATGATTGTGATTGTATGATTGTGATTGTATGACTGTGACTGTATGATTGTGATTGTGCGATTGTGATTGTACGATTGTGATTGTAAGATTGTGATTGTATGATTGTGATTGTATGACTGTGATGGTATGATTGTGATTGTGTGATTGTGATTGTATGATTGTGATAGTATGATTGTGATTGTATGATTGTGATTGTATGACTGTGATTGTATGATTGTGATTGTGCGATTGTGATTGTGCGATTGTGATTGTACGATTGTGATTGTACGATTGTGATTGTATGATTGTGATTGTATGATTATGATTGAATGATTGTGATTGCATGATTGTGATTGTATGATTGTGATTGTATGATTGTCATTGTATGATTATGATTGTATGATTGAGATTGCATGATTGTGATTGTATGATTGTGATTGTATGATATTGATTGTATGATTGTGATTGTATGATTGCGATAGTATGATTGTGATTGTATGATTGTGATTGTATGACTGTGATTGTATGATTGTGATTTTGCGATTGTGATTATGCGATTGTGATTGTACGATTGTGATTGTACGATTGTGATTGTATGGTTATGATTGAATGATTGTGATTGCATGATAGCGATTGTATGATTGTGATTGCATGATTTTGAATGTATGATTGTGATTGTATGATTGTGATAGCATGATTGTGATTGTATGATTGTGATTGTATGACTGTGATTGTATGATTGTGATTGTGCGATTGTGATTGTACGATTGTGATTGTAAGATTGTGATTGTATGATTGTGATTGTATGATTGTGATTGTATGATTGTGACTGTATGATTGTGATTGTATGATTGTGATTGTATGATTGTGGTTGTATGATTGTGATTGTATGATTGTATTTGGGAGATTCTGATTGTATGATTGCGATTGTATGATTGTGATTGTATGATTGTGATTGTATGATTGTGATTGTATGATTGTGATTGTATGCTAGCGATTGTATGATTGTGATTGTATGATTGTGATTGTATGATTGTGATAGTATGATTGTGATAGTATGACTGTGATTGTATGACTGTGATTGTATGATTGTTATTGTCTGATTGTGGTTGTATGATTGTGATTGTATGATTGTGATTGTATGATTGTCATTGTATGATTATGATTGTATGATTGTGATTGCATGATTGTGATTTTATGATTGAGATTGCATGATTTTGTATGTATGATTGTGATTGTATGATTGTGATTGTATGATTGTGGTAGTATGATTGTGATTGTAAGATTGTGATTGTATGATTGTCATTGTATGATTATGGTAGTATGATTGTGATTGCATGATTGTGATTGTATGATTGTGATTGCATGATTTTGAATGTATGATTGTGATTGTATGATTGTAATTGTATGATTGTGATTGTATGATTGTGATAATATGATTGTGAATGTATGATTATGATTGTATGTCTGTGATTGTATGATTGTGATCGTATGATAGTGATTGTATGATTGTGATTGTATGATTCTGATAGTATGATTGTGATTGTATGATTGTGATTGTATGATTGTGATTGTATGATTGTGATTGTATGATTGTATTTGGGAGATTGTAATTGTATGATTGCGATTGTATGATTGAGATTGTATGATTGTGATTGTATGATTGTGATTGTATGATCGTGATAGTATGATTGTGATTGTGTGATTGTGATTGTATGACTGTGATTGTATGATTGTGATTGTATGATTGTGATTGTATGATTGTGATAGTATGATTGTGATTGTATGATTGTGATTGTATGACTGTGATTGTATGATTGTGATTGTGCGTTTGTGATTGTGCGATTGTGATTGTATGATTGTGATTGTATGATTATGATTGAATGATTGTGATTGCATGATTGTGATTGTATGATTGTGATTGCATGATTTTGAATGTATGATTGTGATTGTATGATTGTGATTGTATGATTGTGATTGTATGATTGTGATAGTATGATTGCGATTGTATGATTTTGTATGTATGATTGTGATTGTATGATTGTGATTGTATGATTGTGATTGTATGATTGTGATTGTATGATTGTGATTGTATGATTGTCATTGTATGATTATGATTGTATGATTGAGATTGCATGATTGTGATTGTATGATTGTGATTGTATGATATTGATTGTATGATTGTGATTGTATGATTGTGATTGTATGATTGTGATTGTATGACTGTGATTGTATGATTGTGATTTTGCGATTGTGATTGTGCGATTGTGATTGTACGATTGTGATTGTACGATTGTGATTGTATGGTTATGATTGAATGATTGTGATTGCATGATAGCGATTGTATGATTGTGATTGCATGATTTTGAATGTATGATTGTGATTGTATGATTGTGATAGCATGATTGTGATTGTATGATTGTGATTGTATGACTGTGATTGTATGATTGTGATTGTGCGATTGTGATTGTTTGATTGTGATTGTAAGATTGTGATTGTATGATTGTGATTGTATGACTGTGATGGTATGATTGTGATTGTGTGATTGTGATTGTATGATTGTGATAGTATGATTGTGATTGTATGATTGTGATTGTATGACTGTGATTGTATGATTGTGATTGTGCGATTGTGATTGTGCGATTGTGATTGTACGATTGTGATTGTACGATTGTGATTGTATGATTGTGATTGTATGATTGTGATTGTATGATTGTGATTGCATGATTGTGATTGTATGATTGAGATTGCATGATTTTGTATGTATGATTGTGATTGTATGATTATGATTGTATGATTGTGATTGTATGATTTATTTGGGAGATTGTATTTTGGAGATTGTAATTGTAGGATTGCGATTGTATGATTGTGATTGTATGATTGTGATTGTATGATTGTGATTGTATGATTGTGATTGTATGATTGCGATTGTATGATTGTGATTGTATGACTATGATTGTATGATTTTGATTGTATGATTGTGATCGTATGATTGTAATTGTATGATTATGATTGTATGAT
The DNA here is from genome assembly GCF_050947335.1 of Megachile rotundata. Classification (NCBI taxonomy): domain Eukaryota; kingdom Metazoa; phylum Arthropoda; class Insecta; order Hymenoptera; family Megachilidae; genus Megachile; species Megachile rotundata. The sequence goes on along the minus strand of NW_027473333.1, from coordinate 875,765 downwards.
TGTGATTGTATGATTGTGATGGTATCATTGTGATTGTATGATTGCGATAGTATGATTGCGATTGTATGATTGTGATTGTATGACTGCGATTGTATGATTATGATTGTATGATTGTGATTGTATGATTGTGATTGTATGATTATGATTGTATGGTTGTGACTGTATGGTTGTGACTGTATGATTAGGATTGTATGATTGTGATAGTATGATTGTGATTGTATGATTGTGATTGTATGATTATGATTGTATGATTGTGATAGTATGATTGTGATTGTAAGATTGTGATTGTATGACTGTCATTGTATGATTGTGATTGTATGATTGTGATTGTATGATTAGGATTCTATGATTGTGATAGTATGATTGTGATTGTATGATTGTGATTGTATGATTGTGATTGTATGATTGTATTTGGGAGATTGTATTTTGGAGATTGTATTTTGGAGATTGTAATTGTATGATTGCGATTGTATGATTGTGATTGTATGATTTTGAATGTATGATTGTGATTGTATGATTGTGATTGTATGATTGTGATTGTATGATTGTGATTGTATGATTGTGATAATATGATTGTGAATGGATGATTATGATTGTATGTCTGTGATTGTATGATTGTGATCGTATGATAGTGATTGTATGATTGTGATTGTATGATTCTGATAGTATGATTGTGATTGTATGATTGTGATTGTATGATTGTGATTGTATGACTGTGATTGTATGATTGTGATTGTGCGATTGTGATTGTACGATTGTGATTGTACGATTGTGATTGTATGGTTATGATTGAATGATTGTGATTGCATGATAGCGATTGTATGATTGTGATTGCATGATTTTGAATGCATGATTGTGATTGTATGATCGTGATAGCATGATTGTGATTGTATGATTGTGATTGTATGACTGCGATTGTATGATTGTGATTGTGCGATTGTGATTGTACGATTGTGATTGTAAGATTGTGATTGTATGATTGTGATTGTATGACTGTGATGGTATGATTGTGATTGTGTGATTGTGATTGTATGATTGTGATAGTATGATTGTGATTGTATGATTGTGATTGTATGACTGTGATTGTATGATTGTGATTGTGCGATTGTGATTGTGCGATTGTGATTGTACGATTGTGATTGTACGATTGTGATTGTATGATTGTGATTGTATGATTATGATTGAATGATTGTGATTGCATGATTGTGATTGTATGATTGTGATTGCATGATTTTGAATGTATGATTGTGATTGTATGATTGTGATTGTATGATTGTGATTGTATGATTGTGATAGTATGATTGCGATTGTATGATTTTGTATGTATGATTGTGATTGTATGATTGTGATTGTATGATTGTCATTGTATGATTATGATTGTATGATTGAGATTGCATGATTGTGATTGTATGATTGTGATTGTATGATATTGATTGTATGATTGTGATTGTATGATTGCGATAGTATGATTGTGATTGTATGATTGTGATTGTATGACTGTGATTGTATGATTGTGATTTTGCGATTGTGATTGTGCGGTTGTGATTGTACGATTGTGATTGTACGATTGTGATTGTATGGTTATGATTGAATGATTGTGATTGCATGATAGCGATTGTATGATTGTGATTGCATGATTTTGAATGTATGATTGTGATTGTATGATTGTGATTGTATGATTGTGATTGTATGATTGTGATTGTATGATTGTGATTGTATGATTGTGATTGTATGTTTGCGATTGTATGAATGCGATTGTATGATTGTGATTGCATGATTATGATTGTATGATTGTGATTGTATGATATTGATTGTATGATTGTGATTGTACGATTGTGATTGTATGATTGTGATTGTATGATTGTGGTTGTATGATTGTGTTTGGGAGATTGGAGTTGTATGATTGCGATTGTATGATTGTGATTGTATGATTGTGATGTATGATTGTAATTGTATGATTATGATTGTATGATTGTGACTGTATGATTGTGATGGTATGATTGTGATTGTATGATTGCGATCGTATAATTGTGATTGTATGATTATGATTGTATGATTGTGATTGTATGATTGCGATTGTATGATTGTGATTGTATGATTATGATTGTATTTTTGGGATTGTATGATTGTGATTGTATGATTGTGATTGTATGATTGTGATTGTATGATTGTGATTGCATGATTGTGATTGTATGATTGAGATTGCATGATTTTGTATGTATGATTGTGATTGTATGATTATGATTGTATGATTGTGATTGTATGATTTATTTGGGAGATTGTATTTTGGAGATTGTAATTGTAGGATTGCGATTGTATGATTGTGATTGTATGATTGTGATTGTATGATTGTGATTGTATGATTGTGATTGTATGATTGCGATTGTATGATTGTGATTGTATGATTATGATTGTATGATTTTGATTGTATGATTGTGATCGTATGATTGTAATTGTATGATTATGATTGTATGATTGTGATTGTATGATTGTGATGGTATCATTGTGATTGTATGATTGCGATAGTATGATTGCGATTGTATGATTGTGATTGTATGATTGCGATTGTATGATTATGATTGTATGATTGTGATTGTATGATTGTGATTGTATGATTATGATTGTATGGTTGTGACTGTATGGTTGTGACTGTATGATTAGGATTGTATGATTGTGATAGTATGATTGTGATTGTATGATTGTGATTGTATGATTATGATTGTATGATTGTGATAGTATGATTGTGATTGTAAGATTGTGATTGTATGACTGTGATTGTATGATTGTGATTGTATGATTGTGATTGTATGATTAGGATTCTATGATTGTGATAGTATGATTGTGATTGTATGATTGTGATTGTATGATTGTGATTGTATGATTGTGATTGTATGATTGTATTTGGGAGATTGTATTTTGGAGATTGTAATTGTATGATTGCGATTGTATGATTGTGATTGTATGATTGTGATTGTATGATTGTGATTGTATGATTGTGATTGTATGATTGTGATTGTATGATTGCGATTGTATGATTGTGATTGTATGATTGTGATGTATGATTGTAATTGTATGATTATGATTGTATGATTGTGACTGTATGATTGTGATGGTATGATTGTGATTGTATGATTGCGATCGTATAATTGTGATTGTATGATTATGATTGTATGATTGTGATTGTATGATTGCGATTGTATGATTGTGATTGTATGATTATGATTGTATTTTTGGGATTGTATGATTGTGATTGTATGATTGTGATTGTATGATTGTGATTGTATGATTGTGATTGCATGATTGTGATTGTATGATTGAGATTGCATGATTTTGTATGTATGATTGTGATTGTATGATTATGATTGTATGATTGTGATTGTATGATTTATTTGGGAGATTGTATTTTGGAGATTGTAATTGTAGGATTGCGATTGTATGATTGTGATTGTATGATTGTGATTGTATGATTGTGATTGTATGATTGTGATTGTATGATTGTGATTGTATGATTGCGATTGTATGATTGTGATTGTATGATTATGATTGTATGATTTTGATTGTATGATTGTGATCGTATGATTGTAATTGTATGATTATGATTGTATGATTGTGATTGTATGATTGTGATGGTATCATTGTGATTGTATGATTGCGATAGTATGATTGCGATTGTATGATTGTGATTGTATGATTGCGATTGTATGATTATGATTGTATGATTGTGATTGTATGATTGTGATTGTATGATTATGATTGTATGGTTGTGACTGTATGATTGTGACTGTATGATTAGGATTGTATGATTGTGATAGTATGATTGTGATTGTATGATTGTGATTGTATGATTATGATTGTATGATTGTGATAGTATGATTGTGATTGTAAGATTGTGATTGTATGACTGTGATTGTATGATTGTGATTGTATGATTGTGATTGTATGATTAGGATTCTATGATTGTGATAGTATGATTGTGATTGTATGATTGTGATTGTATGATTGTGATTGTATGATTGTGATTGTATGATTGTATTTGGGAGATTGTATTTTGGAGATTGTAATTGTATGATTGCGATTGTATGATTGTGATTGTATGATTTTGAATGTATGATTGTGATTGTATGATTGTGATTGTATGATTGTGATTGTATGATTGTGATAATATGATTGTGAATGGATGATTATGATTGTATGTCTGTGATTGTATGATTGTGATCGTATGATAGTGATTGTATGATTGTGATTGTATGATTCTGATAGTATGATTGTGATTGTATGATTGTGATTGTATGATTGTGATTGTATGATTGTGATTGTATGATTGTGATTGTATGATTGTGATTGTATGATTGTATTTGGGAGATTGTATTTGGGAGATTGTAATTGTATGATTGCGATTGTATGATTGAGATTGTATGATTGTGATTGTATGATTGTGATTGTATGATCGTGATAGTATGATTGTGATTGTGTGATTGTGATTGTATGACTGTGATTGTATGATTGTGATTGTATGATTGTGATTGTACGATTGTGATAGTATGATTGTGATTGTATGATTGTGATTGTATGACTGTGATTGTATGATTGTGATTGTGCGATTGTGATTGTGCGATTGTGATTGTACGATTGTGATTGTACGATTGTGATTGTATGATTGTGATTGTATGATTATGATTGAATGATTGTGATTGCATGATTGTGATTGTATGATTGTGATTGCATGATTTTGAATGTATGATTGTGATTGTATGATTGTGATTGTATGATTGTGATTGTATGATTGTGATAGTATGATTGCGATTGTATGATTTTGTATGTATGATTGTGATTGTATGATTGTGATTGTATGATTGTGATTGTATGATTGTGATTGTATGATTGTGATTGTATGATTGTGATTGTATGATTGTGATTGTATGATTGTGATTGTATGATTGTCATTGTATGATTATGATTGTATGATTGAGATTGCATGATTGTGATTGTATGATTGTGATTGTATGATATTGATTGTATGATTGTGATTGTATGATTGCGATAGTATGATTGTGATTGTATGATTGTGATTGTATGACTGTGATTGTATGATTGTGATTTTGCGATTGTGATTGTGCGATTGTGATTGTACGATTGTGATTGTACGATTGTGATTGTATGGTTATGATTGAATGATTGTGATTGCATGATAGCGATTGTATGATTGTTTTTGCATGATTTTGAATGTATGATTGTGATTGTATGATCGTGATAGCATGATTGTGATTGTATGATTGTGATTGTATGACTGCGATTGTATGATTGTGATTGTGCGATTGTGATTGTACGATTGTGATTGTAAGATTGTGATTGTATGATTGTGATTGTATGACTGTGATGGTATGATTGTGATTGTGTGATTGTGATTGTATGATTGTGATAGTATGATTGTGATTGTATGATTGTGATTGTATGACTGTGATTGTATGATTGTGATTGTGCGATTGTGATTGTGCGATTGTGATTGTACGATTGTGATTGTACGATTGTGATTGTATGATTGTGATTGTATGATTATGATTGAATGATTGTGATTGCATGATTGTGATTGTATGATTGTGATTGTATGATTGTCATTGTATGATTATGATTGTATGATTGAGATTGCATGATTGTGATTGTATGATTGTGATTGTATGATATTGATTGTATGATTGTGATTGTATGATTGCGATAGTATGATTGTGATTGTATGATTGTGATTGTATGACTGTGATTGTATGATTGTGATTTTGCGATTGTGATTGTGCGGTTGTGATTGTACGATTGTGATTGTACGATTGTGATTGTATGGTTATGATTGAATGATTGTGATTGCATGATAGCGATTGTATGATTGTGATTGCATGATTTTGAATGTATGATTGTGATTGTATGATTGTGATTGTATGATTGTGATTGTATGATTGTGATTGTATGATTGTGATTGTATGATTGTGATTGTATGATTGTGATAGTATGATTGCGATTGTATGATTTTGTATGTATGATTGTGATTGTATGGTTGTGATTGTATGATTGTGATTGTATGATTGTGATAGTATGATTGCGATTGTATGATTTTGTATGTATGATTGTGATTGTATGGATGTGATTGTATGATTGTGATTGTATGATTGTGATTGTATGATTGTCATTCTATGGTTATGATTGTATGATTGTGATTGCACGATTGTGATTGTATGATTGAGATTGCATGATTTTGTATGTATGATTGTGATTGTATGATTGTGATTGTATGATTGTGATTGTATGATTGCGATTGTATGAATGCGATTGTATGATTGTGATTGCATGATTATGATTGTATGATTGTGATTGTATGATATTGATTGTATGATTGTGATTGTACGATTGTGATTGTATGATTGTGATTGTATGATTGTGGTTGTATGATTGTGTTTGGGAGATTGCAGTTGTATGATTGCGATTGTATGATTGTGATTGTATGATTGTGATGTATGATTGTAATTGTATGATTATGATTGTATGATTGTGACTGTATGATTGTGATGGTATGATTGTGATTGTATGATTGCGATCGTATAATTGTGATTGTATGATTATGATTGTATGATTGTGATTGTATGATTGCGATTGTATGATTGTGATTGTATGATTATGATTGTATTTTTGGGATTGTATGATTGTGATTGTATGATTGTGATTGTATGATTGTGATTGTATGATTGTGATTGCATGATTGTGATTGTATGATTGAGATTGCATGATTTTGTATGTATGATTGTGATTGTATGATTATGATTGTATGATTGTGATTGTATGATTTATTTGGGAGATTGTATTTTGGAGATTGTAATTGTAGGATTGCGATTGTATGATTGTGATTGTATGATTGTGATTGTATGATTGTGATTGTATGATTGTGATTGTGTGATTGCGATTGTATGATTGTGATTGTATGATTATGATTGTATGATTTTGATTGTATGATTGTGATCGTATGATTGTAATTGTATGATTATGATTGTATGATTGTGATTGTATGATTGTGATGGTATCATTGTGATTGTATGATTGCGATAGTATGATTGCGATTGTATGATTGTGATTGTATGATTGCGATTGTATGATTATGATTGTATGATTGTGATTGTATGATTGTATTTGGGAGATTGTATTTTGGAGATTGTAATTGTATGATTGCGATTGTATGATTGTGATTGTATGATTGTGATTGTATGATTGTGATTGTATGATTGTGATTGTATGATTGTGATTGTATGATTGTGATTGTATGATTGTGATTGTATGATTGTATTTGGGAGATTGTATTTTGGAGATTGTAATTGTATGATTGTGATTGTATGATTGTGATTGTATGATTGTGATTGTATGATTGTGATTGTATGATTGTGATTGTATGATTGTGATTGTATGATCGTGATTGTATGATTGTGTAGTATGATTGTGATTGTATGATTGTAATTGTATGATTATGATTGTATGATTGTGATTGTATGATAGTGATGGTTTGATTGTGATTGTATGATTGCGATATTATGGTTGTGATTGTATGATTGTGATTGTATGATAGCGATTGTATGATTGTGATTGTGTGATTATGATTGTATGATTGTATGATTGTGATTGTATGATTATGATTGTATGGTTGTGATTGTATGATTGTAATGGTATGATTGCGATTGTATGATTGCGATAGTGTGATTGTGATTGTATGATTGTGATTGTATGATTGTCATTGTCTGATTATGATTGTATGATTGTGATTGCATGATTGTGATTGTATGATTGTGATAGTATGATTGTGATTGCATGATTTTGTATGTATGATTGTGATTGCATGATTGTGATAATATGATTGTGAATGTATGATTGTGATTGTATGTCTGTGATTGTATGATTGTGATTGTATGATAGTGATTGTATGATTGTGATTGTATGATTCTCATAGTATGATTGTGATTGTATGATTGTGATTGTATGATTGTGATTGTATGATTGTATTTGGGAGATTGTATTTGGGAGATTGTAATTGTATGATTGCGATTGTATGATTGAGATTGTATGATTGTGATTGTATGATTGTGATTGTATGATTGTGATAGTATGATTGTGATTGTGTGATTGTGATTGTATGACTGTGATTGTATGATTGTGATTGTATGATTGTGATTGTATGATTGTGACAGTATGATTGTGATTGTATGACTGTGATTGCATGATTGTGATTCTGCGATTGTGATTGTATGATTGTGATTGTATGATTGTGATTGTATGATTGTGATAGTATGATTGTGATTGTATGATTGTGGTTGTATGAATGTGATTGTATGGTTGTATTTGGGAGATTGTGATTGTATGATTGCGATTGTATGATTGTGATTGTATGATTGTGATTGTATGCTAGCGATTGTATGCTAGCGATTGTATGATTGTGATTGTATGATTGTGATTGTATGATTGTGATTGTATGATTGTGATTGCATGATTATGATTGTATGATTGTGATTGTATGATATTGATTGTATGATTGTGATTGTACGATTGTGATTGTATGATTGTGATTGTATGATTGTGGTTGTATGATTGTGTTTGGGAGATTGCAGTTGTATGATTGCGATTGTATGATTGTGATTGTATGATTGTGATTGTATGATTGCGATTGTATGATTGTGATTCTATGATTGTGATGTATGATTGTAATTGTATGATTATGATTGTATGATTGTGACTGTATGATTGTGATGGTATGATTGTGATTGTATGATTGCGATCGTATAATGGTGATTGTATGATTATGATAGTATGATTGTGATTGTATGATTGCGATTGTATGATTGTGATTGTATGATTATGATTGTATTTTTGGGATTGTATGATTGTGATTGTATGATTGTGATTGTATGATTGTGATTGTATGATTGTGATTGTATGATTGTGATTGCATGATTGTGATTGTATGATTGAGATTGCATGATTTTGTATGTATGATTGTGATTGTATGATTATGATTGTATGATTGTGATTGTATGATTTATTTGGGAGATTGTAATTGTAGGATTGCGATTGTATGATTGAGATTGTATGATTGTGATTGTATGATTGTGATTGTATGATTGTGATTGTATGATTGTGATTGTATGATTGTGATTGTATGATTGTAATTGTATGATTATGATTGTATGATTGTGATTGTATGATAGTGATGGTTTGATTGTGATTGTATGCTTGCGATATTATGGTTGTGATTGTATGATTGTGATTGTATGATAGCGATTGTATGATTGTGATTGTGTGATTATGATTGTATGATTGCATGATTGTGATTGTATGATTGTGATAGTATGATTGTGATTGCATGATTTTGTATGTATGATTGTGATTGCATGATTGTGATAATATGATTGTGAATGTATGATTGTGATTGTATGTCTGTGATTGTATGATTGTGATTGTATGATAGTGATTGTATGATTGTGATTGTATGATTCTCATAGTATGATTGTGATTGTATGATTGTGATTGTATGATTGTGATTGTATGATTGTGATTGTATGATTGTGATTGTATGATTGTATTTGGGAGATTGTATTTGGGAGATTGTAATTGTATGATTGCGATTGTATGATTGAGATTGTATGATTGTGATTGTATGATTGTGATTGTATGATTGTGATAGTATGATTGTGATTGTGTGATTGTGATTGTATGACTGTGATTGTATGATTGTGATTGTATGATTGTGATTGTATGATTGTGATTGTATGATTGTGATTGTATGATTGTGATGGTATGATTGTGATTGTATGATTGCGATAGTATGATTGTGATTGTATGATTGTGATTGTATGATTGTGATTGTATGATTGCGATTGTATGATTGTGATTGTATGATTATGATTGAATTATTGTGATTGTATGATTATGATTGTAAGGTTGTGATTGTATGATTGTGATGGTATGATTGTGATTGTATGATTGCGATAGTATGATTGTGATTGTATGATTGTGATTGTATGATTGTGACTGTATGATTGTGATTGTATGATTGTGATTGCGTGATTGTGATTGTATGATTGCGATTGTATGATTGTGATTGTATGATTATGATTGAATTATTGTGATTGTATGATTACGATTGTAAGGTTGTGATTGTATGATTGTGATGGTATGATTGTGATTGTATGATTGCGATAGTATGATTGTGATTGTATGATTGTGATTGTATGATTGTGACTGTATGATTGTGATTGTATGATTGTGATTGCGTGATTGTGATTGTATGATTGCGATTGTATGATTGTGATTGTATGATTGTGATTGTATTATTGTGATAGTATGATTGCGATAGTATGACTGTGATTGTATGACTGTGATTGTATGATTGTGATTGTATGATTGTGATTGTCTGATTGTGGTTGTATGATTGTGATTGTATGATTGTGATTGTATGATGGTGATTGTATGATTGTATTTGGGAGATTGTATTTTGGAGATTGTAATTGTATGATTGCGATAGTATGATTGAGATTGTATGATTGTGATTGTATGATTGTGAGTGTATGATGGTGATTGTATGATTGTATTTGGGAGATTGTAATTGTATGATTGCGATTGTATGATTGAGATTGTATGATTGTGATTGTATGATTGTGATTGTATGATTGTGATAGTATGATTGTGATCGTGTGATTGTGATTGTATGACTGTGATTGTATGATTGTGATTGTATGATTGTGATTGTATGATTGTATTTGGGAGATTTTATTTGGGAGATTGTAATTGTATGATTGCGATTGTATGATTGAGATTGTATGATTGTGATTGTATGATTGTGATTGTATGATCGTGATAGTATGATTGTGATTGTGTGATTGTGATTGTATGACTGTGATTGTATGATTGTGATTGTATGATTGTGATTGTATGATTGTGATAGTATGATTGTGATTGTATGATTGTGATTGTATGACTGTGATTGTATGATTGTGATTCTGCGATTGTGATTGTACGATTGTGATTGTACGATTGTGATTGTACGATTGTGATTGTACGATTGTGATTGTATGATTGTGATTGTATGATTGTGACTGTATGATTGTGATTGTATGATTGTGATTGTATGATTGTGATTGTGCGATTGTGATTGTGCGATTGTGATTGTACGATTGTGATTCTACGATTGTGATTGTATGATTGTGATTGTATGATTATGATTGAATTATTGTGATTGCATGATTGTGATTGTATGATTGTGATTGCATGATTTTGAATGTATGATTGTAATTGTATGATTGTGATTGTATGATTGTGATTGTATGATTGTGATAGTATGATTGCGATTGTATGATTTTGTATGTATGATTGTGATTGTATGATTGTGATTGTATGATTGTGATTGTATGATTGTGATTGTATGATTGTGATTGTATGATTGTGATTGTATGATTGTGATTGTATGATTGTCATTGTATGATTATGATTGTATGATTGAGATTGCATGATTGTGATTGTATGATTGTGATTGTATGATATTGATTGTATGATTGTCATTGTATGATTGCGATAGTATGATTGTGATTGTATGATTGTGATTGTATGACTGTGATTGTATGATTGTGATTTTGCGATTGTGATTGTGCGATTGTGATTGTACGATTGTGATTGTACGATTGTGATTGTATGGTTATGATTGAATGATTGTGATTGCATGATAGCGATTGTATGATTGTGATTGCATGATTTTGAATGTATGATTGTGATTGTATGATTGTGATTGTATGATTGTGATTGTATGATTGTGATTGTATGATTGTGATTGTATGATTGTGATTGTATGATTGTGATTGTATGATTGTGATAGTATGATTGCGATTGTATGATTTTGCATGTATGATTGTGATTGTATGGTTGTGATTGTATGATTGTGATTGTATGATTGTGATAGTATGATTGCGATTGTATGATTTTGTATGTATGATTGTGATTGTATGGATGTGATTGTATGATTGTGATTGTATGATTGTGATTGTATGATATTGATTGTATGATTGTGATTGTACGATTGTGATTGTATGATTGTGATTGTATGATTGTGGTTGTATGATTGTGTTTGGGAGATTGTATTTTGGAGATTGTAATTGTATGATTGCGATTGTATGATTGTGATTGTATGATTGTGATTGTATGATTGTGATTGTATGATTGTGATTGTATGATTGTGATTGTATGATTGTGATTGTATGATTGTGATTGTATGATTGTGATTGTATGATTGTGATTGTATGATTGTATTTGGGAGATTGTATTTTGGAGATTGTAATTGTATGATTGTGATTGTATGATTGTGATTGTATGATTGTGATTGTATGATTGTGACAGTATGATTGTGATTGTATGACTGTGATTGCATGATTGTGATTCTGCGATTGTGATTGTATGATTGTGATTGTATGATTGTGATTGTATGATTGTGATAGTATGATTGTGATTGTATGATTGTGGTTGTATGAATGTGATTGTATGGTTGTATTTGGGAGATTGTGATTGTATGATTGCGATTGTATGATTGTGATTGTATGATTGTGATTGTATGCTAGCGATTGTATGCTAGCGATTGTATGATTGTGATTGTATGATTGTGATTGTATGATTGTGATTGTATGATTGTGATTGCATGATTATGATTGTATGATTGTGATTGTATGATATTGATTGTATGATTGTGATTGTACGATTGTGATTGTATGATTGTGATTGTATGATTGTGGTTGTATGATTGTGTTTGGGAGATTGCAGTTGTATGATTGCGATTGTATGATTGTGATTGTATGATTGTGATTGTATGATTGCGATTGTATGATTGTGATTCTATGATTGTGATGTATGATTGTAATTGTATGATTATGATTGTATGATTGTGACTGTATGATTGTGATGGTATGATTGTGATTGTATGATTGCGATCGTATAATGGTGATTGTATGATTATGATAGTATGATTGTGATTGTATGATTGCGATTGTATGATTGTGATTGTATGATTATGATTGTATTTTTGGGATTGTATGATTGTGATTGTATGATTGTGATTGTATGATTGTGATTGTATGATTGTGATTGCATGATTGTGATTGTATGATTGAGATTGCATGATTTTGTATGTATGATTGTGATTGTATGATTATGATTGTATGATTGTGATTGTATGATTTATTTGGGAGATTGTATTTTGGAGATTGTAATTGTAGGATTGCGATTGTATGATTGAGATTGTATGATTGTGATTGTATGATTGTGATTGTATGATTGTGATTGTATGATTGTGATTGTATGATTGTGATTGTATGATTGTGATTGTATGATTGTAATTGTATGATTATGATTGTATGATTGTGATTGTATGATAGTGATGGCTTGATTGTGATTGTATGATTGCGATATTATGGTTGTGATTGTATGATTGTGATTGTATGATAGCGATTGTATGATTGTGATTGTGTGATTATGATTGTATGATTGCATGATTGTGATTGTATGATTGTGATAGTATGATTGTGATTGCATGATTTTGTATGTATGATTGTGATTGCATGATTGTGATAATATGATTGTGAATGTATGATTGTGATTGTATGTCTGTGATTGTATGATTGTGATTGTATGATAGTGATTGTATGATTGTGATTGTATGATTCTCATAGTATGATTGTGATTGTATGATTGTGATTGTATGATTGTGATTGTATGCTTGTGATTGTATGATTGTGATTGTATGATTGTGATTGTATGATTGTATTTGGGAGATTGTATTTGGGAGATTGTAATTGTATGATTGCGATTGTATGATTGAGATTGTATGATTGTGATTGTATGATTGTGATTGTATGATTGTGATAGTATGATTGTGATTGTGTGATTGTGATTGTATGACTGTGATTGTATGATTGTGATTGTATGATTGTGATTGTATGATTGTGATTGTATGATTGTGATGGTATGATTGTGATTGTATGATTGCGATAGTATGATTGTGATTGTATGATTGTGATTGTATGATTGTGATTGTATGATTGCGATTGTATGATTGTGATTGTATGATTATGATTGTATTATTGTGATTGCATGATTATGATTGTAAGGTTGTGATTGTATGATTGTGATGGTATGATTGTGATTGTATGATTGCGATAGTATGATTGTGATTGTATGATTGTGATTGTATGATTGTGACTGTATGATTGCGATTGTATGATTGTGATTGCGTGATTGTGATTGTATGATTGCGATTGTATGATTGTGATTGTATGATTGTGATTGTATTATTGTGATAGTATGATTGCGATAGTATGACTGTGATTGTATGACTGTGATTGTATGATTGTGATTGTATGATTGTGATTGTCTGATTGTGGTTGTATGATTGTGATTGTATGATTGTGATTGTATGATGGTGATTGTATGATTGTATTTGGGAGATTGTATTTTGGAGATTGTGATAGTATGATTGTGATCGTGTGATTGTGATTGTATGACTGTGATTGTATGATTGTGATTGTATGATTGTGATTGTATGATTGTATTTGGGAGATTTTATTTGGGAGATTGTAATTGTATGATTGCGATTGTATGATTGAGATTGTATGATTGTGATTGTATGATTGTGATTGTATGATCGTGATAGTATGATTGTGATTGTGTGATTGTGATTGTATGACTGTGATTGTATGATTGTGATTGTATGATTGTGATTGTATGATTGTGATAGTATGATTGTGATTGTATGATTGTGATTGTATGACTGTGATTGTATGATTGTGATTCTGCGATTGTGATTGTACGATTGTGATTGTACGATTGTGATTGTACGATTGTGATTGTATGATTGTGATTGTATGATTGTGACTGTATGATTGTGATTGTATGATTGTGATTGTATGATTGTGATTGTGCGATTGTGATTGTGCGATTGTGATTGTACGATTGTGATTGTACGATTGTGATTGTATGATTGTGATTGTATGATTATGATTGAATTATTGTGATTGCATGATTGTGATTGTATGATTGTGATTGCATGATTTTGAATGTATGATTGTGATTGTATTATTGTGATTGTATGATTGTGATTGTATGATTGTGATAGTATGATTGCGATTGTATGATTTTGTATGTATGATTGTGATTGTATGATTGTGATTGTATGATTGTGATTGTATGATTGTGATTGTATGATTGTGATTGTATGATTGTGATTGTATGATTGTCATTGTATGATTATGATTGTATGATTGAGATTGCATGATTGTGATTGTATGATTGTGATTGTATGATATTGATTGTATGATTGTGATTGTATGATTGCGATAGTATGATTGTGATTGTATGATTGTGATTGTATGACTGTGATTGTATGATTGTGATTTTGCGATTGTGATTGTGCGATTGTGATTGTACGATTGTGATTGTACGATTGTGATTGTATGGTTATGATTGAATGATTGTGATTGCATGATAGCGATTGTATGATTGTGATTGCATGATTTTGAATGTATGATTGTGATTGTATGATTGTGATTGTATGATTGTGATTGTATGATTGTGATTGTATGATTGTGATTGTATGATTGTGATTGTATGATTGTGATAGTATGATTGCGATTGTATGATTTTGCATGTATGATTGTGATTGTATGGTTGTGATTGTATGATTGTGATTGTATGATTGTGATAGTATGATTGCGATTGTATGATTTTGTATGTATGATTGTGATTGTATGGATGTGATTGTATGATTGTGATTGTATGATTGTGATTGTATGATATTGATTGTATGATTGTGATTGTACGATTGTGATTGTATGATTGTGATTGTATGATTGTGGTTGTATGATTGTGTTTGGGAGATTGCAGTTGTATGATTGCTATTGTATGATTGTGATTGTATGATTGTGATGTATGATTGTAATTGTATGATTATGATTGTATGATTGTGACTGCATGATTGTGATGGTATGATTGTGATTGTATGATTGCGATCGTATAATTGTGATTGTATGATTGTGATGTATGATTGTAATTGTATGATTATGATTGTATGATTATGATTGTATGATTGTGATTGCACGATTGTGATTGTATGATTGAGACTGCATGATTTTGTATGTATGATTGTGATTGTATGATTGTGATTGTATGATTGTGATTGTATGATTGCGATTGTATGAATGCGATTGTATGATTGTGACTGTATGATTGTGATGGTATGATTGTGATTGTATGATTGCGATCGTATAATTGTGATTGTATGATTACGATTGTATGATTGTGATTGTATGATTGCGATTGTATGATTGTGATTGTATGATTATGATTGTATTTTTGGGATTGTATGATTGTGATTGTATGATTGTGATTGTATGATTGTGATTGTATGATTGTGATTGTGTGATTGTGATTGTATGATTGCGATATTATGGTTGTGATTGTATGATTGTGATTGTATGATAGCGATTGTATGATTGTGATTGTATGATTATGATTGTATGATTGTATGATTGTGATTGTATGATTATGATTGTATGGTTGTGATTGTACGATTGTAATGGTATGATTGCGATTGTATGATTGCGATAGTGTGATTGTGATTGTATGATTGTGATTGTATGATTGTCATTGTCTGATTATGATTGTGTGATTGTGATTGCATGATTGTGATTGTATGATTGTGATAGTATGATTGTGATTGCATGATTTTGTATGTATGATTGTGATTGCATGATTGTGATAATATGATTGTGAATGTATGATTGTGATTGTATGTCTGTGATTGTATGATTGTGATTGTATGATAGTGATTGTATGGTTGTGATTGTATGATTGTGATAGTATGATTGTGATTGTGTGATTGTGATTGTATGACTGTGATTGTATGATTGTGATTGTATGATTGTGATTGTATGATTGTGACAGTATGATTGTGATTGTATGACTGTGATTGTATGATTGTGATTCTGCGATTGTGATTGTATGATTGTGATTGTATGATTGTGATTGTATGATTGTGATAGTATGATTGTGATTGTATGATTGTGGTTGTATGAATGTGATTGTATGGTTGTATTTGGGAGATTGTGATTGTATGATTGCGATTGTATGATTGTGATTGTATGATTGTGATTGTATGATTGTGATTGTATGATTGCGATTGTATGATTGTGATTGTATGATTATGATTGTATTATTGTGATTGTATGATTATGATTGTAAGGTTGTGATTGTATGATTGTGATGGTATGATTGTGATTGTATTATTGCGATAGTATGATTGTGATTGTATGATTGTGATTGTATGATTGTGACTGTATGATTGTGATTGTATGATTGTGATTGCGTGATTGTGATTGTATGATTGCGATTGTATGATTGTGATTGTATGATTGTGATTGTATTATTGTGATAGTATGATTGCGATAGTATGACTGTGATTGTATGACTGTGATTGTATGATTGTGATTGTATGATTGTGATTGTGCGATTGTGATTGTGCGATTGTGATTGTACGATTGTGATTGTACGATTGTGATTGTATGATTGTGATTGTATGATTATGATTGAATGATTGTGATTGCATGATTGTGATTGTATGATTGTGATTGCATGATTTTGAATGTATGATTGTGATTGTATGATTGTGATTGTGTGATTGTGATTGTATGATTGTGATTGTATGATTGTGATAGTATGATTGCGATTGTATGATTTTGTATGTATGATTGTGATTGTATGATTGTGATTGTATGATTGTGATTGTATGATTGTCATTGTATGATTATGATTGTATGATTGAGATTGCATGATTGTGATTGTATGATTGTGATTGTATGATATTGATTGTATGATTGTGATTGTATGATTGTGATAGTATGATTGTGATTGTATGATTGTGATTGTATGACTGTGATGGTATGATTGTGATTGTATGATTGTGATTGTATGATTGTGATAGTATGATTGTGATTGTATGATTGTGATTGTATGACTGTGATTGTATGATTGTCATTGTCTGATTATGATTGTATGATTGTGATTGCATGATTGTGATTTTATGATTGTGATAGTATGATTGTGATTGTGTGGTTGCGATTGTATGATTGTGATTGTATGATTCTGATAGTATGATTGTGATTGTTTGATTGTGATAGTATGATTGTGATTGTAAGATTGTGATTGTATGACTGTGTGTGTATGATTGTGATTGTATGATTGTCATTGTATGATTATGATTGTATGATTGTGATTGCACGATTGTGATTGTATGATTGAGATTGCATGATTTTGTATGTATGATTGTGATTGTATGATTGTGATTGTATGATTGTGATTGTATGATTGTGATTGTATGATTGTGATTGTATGATTGCGATTGTATGAATGCGATTGTATGATTGTGATTGTATGATTGTGATTGTATGATTGAGATTGCATGATTTTGTATGTATGATTGTGATTGTATGATTGCGATAGTATGTTTGTGATTGTATGATTGTGATTGTATGATTGTGATTGTATGATTGTGATTGTATGATAGCGATTGTATGATTGTGATTGTATGATTATGATTGTATGATTGTGATTGTATGATTATGATTGTATGGTTGTGATTGTATGATTGTAATGGTATGATTGCGATTGTATGATTGCGATAGTATGATTGTGATTGTATGATTGTGATTGTATGATTGTCATTGTCTGATTATGATTGTATGATTGTGATTGCATGATTGTGATTGTATGATTGTGATAGTATGATTGTGATTGTATGATTGTGATTGTATGATTGTGATAGTATGATTGTGATTGTATGATTGTGATTGTCTGATTGTGATTGTATGATTGTGGTTGTATGATTGTGATTGTATGATTGTATTTGGGAGATTGTGATTGTATGATTGCGATTGTATGATTGTGATTGTATGATTGTGATTGTATGCTTGCGATTGTATGATTGTGATTTTATGATTGTGATTGTATGATTGTGATGGTATGATTGTGATTGTATGATTGTGATAATATGATTGTGATTGTATGATTGTGATTGTATGACTGTGATTGTATGATTGTGATTGTATGATTGTGATTGTCTGATTGTGGTTGTATGATTGTGATTGTATGATTGTCATTGTATGATTATGGTTGTATGATTGTCATTGTATGATTATGTATGTGTGATTGTGATTGCATGATTGTGATTGTATGATTGAGATTGCATGATTTTGTATGTATGATTGTGATTGTATGATTGTGATTGTATGATTGTGATTGTATGATTGTGATAGTATGATTGTGATTGTATGATTGTAATTGTATGACTGTGATTGTATGATTGTGATTGTATGATTGTGATTGTATGATTGTGATAATATGATTGTGATTGTATGATTGTGATTGTATGACTGTGATTGTATGATTGTGATTGTATGATTGTGATTGTCTGATTGTGGTTGTATGATTGTGATTGTATGATTGTCATTGTATGATTATGATTGTATGATTGTGATTGCATGATTGTGATTTTATGATTGAGATTGCATGATTTTGTATGTATGATTGTGATTGTATGATTGTGATTGTATGATTGTGATTGTATGATTGTGATTGTATGATTGTGGATGTATGATTGTGATTGTATGATTGTATTTGGGAGATTGTGATTGTATGATTGCGATTGTATGATTGTGATTGTATGATTGTGATTGTATGCTTGCGATTGTATGACTGCGATTTTATGATTGTGATTGTATGATTGTGATAGTATGATTGTGATTGTATGATTGTGATTGTATGACTGTGATTGTATGATTGTGATTGTATGATTGTGATTGCATGATTGTGATAATATGATTGTGAATGTATGATTGTGATTGTATGTCTGTGATTGTATGATTGTGATTGTATGATAGTGATTGTATGATTGTGATTGTATGATTCTCATAGTATGATTGTGATTGTATGATTGTGATTGTATGATTGTGATTGTATGATTGTATTTGGGAGATTGTATTTGGGAGATTGTAATTGTATGATTGCGATTGTATGATTGAGATTGTATGATTGTGATTGTATGATTGTGATTGTATGATTGTGATAGTATGATTGTGATTGTGTGATTGTGATTGTATGACTGTGATTGTATGATTGTGATTGTATGATTGTGATTGTATGATTGTGACAGTATGATTGTGATTGTATGACTGTGATTGTATGATTGTGATTCTGCGATTGTGATTCTGCGATTGTGATTGTATGATTGTGATTGTATGATTGTGATAGTATGATTGTGATTGTATGATTGTGGTTGTATGAATGTGATTGTATGGTTGTATTTGGGAGATTGTGATTGTATGATTGCGATTGTATGATTGTGATTGTATGATTGTGATTGTATGCTAGCGATTGTATGATTGTGATTGTATGATTGTGATTGTATGATTGTGATTGTATGATTGTGATTGTATGATTTTGATTGTATGATTGTGATAGTATGATTGTAATTGTATGATTATGATTGTATGATTGTGATTGTATGATTGTGATGGTATGATTGTGATTGTATGATTGCGATAGTATGATTGTGATTGTATGATTGTGATTGTATGATTGTGATTGTATGATTGCGATTGTATGATTGTGATTGTATGATTATGATTGTATTATTGTGATTGTATGATTATGATTGTAAGGTTGTGATTGTATGATTGTGATGTTATGATTGTGATTGTATGATTGCGATAGTATGATTGTGATTGTATGATTGTGATTGTATGATTGTGTCTGTATGATTGTGATTGTATGATTGTGATTGCGTGATTGTGATTGTATGACTGCGATTGTATGATTGTGATTGTATGATTGTGATTGTATTATTGTGATAGTATGATTGCGATAGTATGACTGTGATTGTATGACTGTGATTGTATGATTGTGATTGTATGATTGTGATTGTCTGATTGTGGTTGTATGATTGTGATTGTATGATTGTGATTGTATGATTGTCATTGTATGATTATGATTGTATGATTGTGATTGCATGATTGTGATTTTATGATTGAGATTGCATGATTTTATATGTATGATTGTGATTGTATGATTGTGATTGTATGATTGTGATAGTATGATTGTGATTGTAAGATTGTGATTGTATGATTGTCATTGTATGATTATGGTTGTATGATTGTGATTGCATGATTGTGATTGTATGATTGTGATTGCATGATTTTGAATGTATGATTGTGATTGTATGATTGTGATTGTGTGATTGTGATTGTATGATTGTGATTGTATGATTGTGATAGTATGATTGCGATTGTATGATTTTGTATGTATGATTGTGATTGTATGATTGTGATTGTATGATTGTGATTGTATGATTGTGATTGTAAGATTGTGATTGTATGATTGTCATTGTATGATTATGGTTGTATGATTGTGATTGCATGATTGTGATTTTATGATTGTGATTGCATGATTTTGAATGTATGATTGTGATTATATGATTGTGATTGTATGATTGTGATTGTATGATTGTGATAATATGATTGTGAATGTATGATTGTGATAGTATGATTGTGATTGTATGATTGTGATTGTATGACTGTGATTGTATGATTGTGATTCTGCGATTGTGATTGTACGATTGTGATTGTACGAATGTGATTGTACGATTGTGATTGTACGATTGTGATTGTACGATTGTGATTGTACGATTGTGATTGTATGATTGTGATTGTATGATTGTGATTGTATGATTGTGATAGTATGATTGTGATTGTATGACTGTGATTGTATGATTGTGATTGTATGATTGTGATTGCATGATTTTGAATGTATGATTGTGATTGTATGATTGTGATTGTGTGATTGTGATTGTATGATTGTGATTGTATGATTGTGATAGTATGATTGCGATTGTATGATTTTGTATGTATGATTGTGATTGTATGATTGTGATTGTATGATTGTGATTGTATGATTGTCATTGTATGATTATGATTGTATGATTGAGATTGCATGATTGTGATTGTATGATTGTGATTGTATGATATTGATTGTATGATTGTGATTGTATGATTATGATTGTATGGTTGTGATTGCATGATTGTAATGGTATGATTGCGATTGTATGATTGCGATAGTATGATTGTGATTGTATGATTGTGATTGTATGATTGTGATTGTATGATTGTGATTGTATGATTGTCATTGTATGATTATGATTGTATGATTGAGATTGCATGATTATGATTGTATGATTGTGATTGCATGATTGTGATTGTATGATTGTGATAGTATGATTGTGATTGTATGATTGTGATTGTATGATTGTGATAGTATGATTGTGATTGTATGATTGTGATTGTATGATTGTGATTGTATGATTGTGGTTGTATGATTGTGATTGTATGATTGTATTTGGGAGATTGTGATTGTATGATTGCGATTGTATGATTGTGATTGTATGATTGTGATTGTATGCTTGCGATTGTATGATTGTGATTTTATGATTGTGATTGTATGATTGTGATGGTATGATTGTGATTGTATGATTGTGATAATATGATTGTGATTGTATGATTGTGATTGTATGATTGTGATAGTATGATTGTGATTGTATGATTGTGATTGTATGATTGTGATAGTATGATTGTGATTGTATGATTGTGATTGTATGATTGTGATTGTATGATTGTGGTTGTATGATTGTGATTGTATGATTGTATTTGGGAGATTGTGATTGTATGATTGCGATTGTATGATTGTGATTGTATGATTGTGATTGTTTGCTTGCGATTGTATGATTGTGATTGTCTGATTGTGGTTGTATGATTGTGATTGTATGATTGTCATTGTATGATTATGATTGTATGATTGTCATTGTATGATTATGATTGTGTGATTGTGATTGCATGATTGTGATTGTATGATTGAGATTGCATGATTTTGTATGTATGATTGTGATTGTATGATTGTGATTGTATGATTGTGATTGTATGATTGTGATAGTATGATTGTGATTTTATGATTGTGATTGTATGACTGTGATTGTATGATTGTGATTGTATGATTGTGATTGTATGATTGTGATAATATGATTGTGATTGTATGATTGTGATTGTATGACTGTGATTGTATGATTGTGATTGTATGATTGTGATTGTCTGATTGTGGTTGTATGATTGTGATTGTATGATTGTCATTGTATGATTATGATTGTATGATTGTGATTGCATGATTGTGATTTTATGATTGAGATTGCATGATTTTGTATGTATGATTGTGATTGTATGATTGTGATTGTATGATTGTGATTGTATGATTGTGATTGTATGATTGTGATTGTATGATTGTGGATGTATGATTGTGATTGTATGATTGTATTTGGGAGATTGTGATTGTATGATTGCGATTGTATGATTGTGATTGTATGATTGTGATTGTATGCTTGCGATTGTATGATTGTGATTTTATGATTGTGATTGTATGATTGTGATAGTATGATTGTGATTGTATGATTGTGATTGTATGACTGTGATTGTATGATTGTGATTGTATGATTGTGATTGTATGATTGTGATAATATGATTGTGATTGTATGATTGTGATTGTATGACTGTGATTGTATGATTGTGATTGTATGATTGTGATTGTCTGATTGTGGTTGTATGATTGTGATTGTATGATTGTCATTGTATGATTATGATTGTATGATTGTGATTGCATGATTGTGATTTTATGATTGAGATTGCATGATTTTGTATGTATGATTGTGATTGTATGATTGTGATTGTATGATTGTGATTGTATGATTGTGATTGTATGATTGTGGATGTATGATTGTGATTGTATGATTGTATTTGGGAGATTGTGATTGTATGATTGCGATTGTATGATTGTGATTGTATGATTGTGATTGTATGCTTGCGATTGTATGATTGTGATTTTATGATTGTGATTGTATGATTGTGATTGTATGATTTTGATTGTATGATTGTGATAGTATGATTGTAATTGTATGATTCTTATTGTATGATTGTGATTGTATGATTGTGATGGTATGATTGTGATTGTATGATTGCGATAGTATGATTGTGATTGTATGATTGTGATTGTATGATTGTGATTGCGTGATTGTGATTGTATGATTGCGATTGTATGATTGTGATTGTATGATTGTGATTGTATGATTGTGATAGTATGATTGTGATAGTATGACTGTGATTGTATGACTGTGATTGTATGATTGTGATTGTATGATTGTGCTTGTCTGATTGTGGTTGTATGATTGTGATTGCGTGATTGTGATTGTATGATTGCGATTGTATGATTGTGATTGTATGATTGTGATTGTATGATTGTGATAGTATGATTGTGATAGTATGACTGTGATTGTATGACTGTGATTGTATGATTGTGATTGTATGATTGTGCTTGTCTGATTGTGATTGTAAGATTGTGATTGTATGATTGTCATTGTATGATTATGGTTGTATGATTTTGATTGTATGATTGTGATTGTATGATTGTGATTGTATGATGGTATTTGGGAGATTGTATTTGGGAGATTGTAATTGTATGATTGCGATTGTATGATTGAGATTGTATGATTGTGATTGTATGATTGTGATTGTATGATTGTGATAGGATGATTGTGATTGTGTGATTGTGATTGTACGACTGTGATTGTATGATTGTGATTGTATGATTGTGACTGTATGATTGTGATTGTATGATTGTGATTGTATGATTGTGATTGTATGATTGTGATAGTATGATTGTGATTGTATGACTGTGATTGTATGATTGTGATTCTGCGATTGTGATTTTATGATTGTGATTGTATGATTGTGATTGTATGATTGTGATAGTATGATTGTGATTGTATAATTGTGATTGGATGATTGTGATTGTATGATTGTGATTGTATGATTGTGATTGTATGATTGTGGTTGTATGATTGTGATTGTATGATTGTATTTGGGAGATTGTGATTGTATGATTGCGATTGTATGATTGTGATTGTATGATTGTGATTGTATGCTAGCGATTGTATGATTGTGATTGTATGATTGTGATTGTATGATTTTGATTGTATGTATGTGATAGTATGATTGTTATTGTATGATTATGATTGTATTATTGTGATTGTATGATTATGATTGTAAGGTTGTGATTGTATGATTGTGATGGTATGATTGTGATTGTATGATTGCGATTGTATGATTGTGATTGTATGATTGTGATTGTATGATTGTGATAGTATGATTGTGATAGTATGACTGTGATTGTATGACTGTGATTGTATGATTGTGATTGTATGATTGTGATTGTCTGATTGTGGTTGTATGATTGTGATTGTATGATTGTGATTGTATGATTGTCATTGTATGATTATGATTGTATGATTGTGATTGCATGATTGTGATTTTATGATTGAGATTGCATGATTTTGTATGTATGATTGTGATTCTATGATTGTGATTGTATGATTGTGATAGTATGATTGTGATTGTAAGATTGTGATTGTATGATTGTCATTGTATGATTATGGTTGTATGATTGTGATTGCATGATTGTGATTGTATGATTGTGATTGCATGATTTTGAATGTATGATTGTGATTGTATGATTGTGATTGTATGATTGTGATTGTATGATTGTGATAATATGATTGTGAATGTATGATTGTGATTGTATGTCTGTGATTGTATGATTGTGATTGTATGATAATGATTGTATGATTGTGATTGTATGATTCTGATAGTATGATTGTGATTGTATGATTGTGATTGTATGATTGTGATTGTATGATTGTATTTGGGAGATTGTATTTAGGAGATTGTAATTGTATGATTGCGATTGTATGATTGAGATTGTATGATTGTGATTGTATGATTGTGATTGTATGATTGTGATAGTATGATTGTGATTGTGTGATTGTGATTGTATGACTGTGATTGTATGATTGTGATTGTATGATTGTGATTGTATGATTGTGATAGTATGATTGTGATTGTATGATTGTGATTGTATGACTGTGATTGTATGATTGTGATTCTGCGATTGTGATTGTACGATTGTGATTGTACGATTGCGATTGTACGATTGTGATTGTACGATTGTGATTGTATGATTGTGATTGTATGATTGTGACTGTATGATTGTGATTGTATGATTGTGATTGTATGATTGTGATAGTATGATTGCGATTGTATGATTTTGTATGTATGATTGTGATTGTATGATTGTGATTGTATGATTGTCATTGTATGATTATGATTGTATGATTGAGATTGCATGATTGTGATTGTATGATTGTGATTGTATGATATTGATTGTATGATTGTGATTGTATGATTGTGATTGTATGATTGTGATTGTATGATTGTGATAGTATGATTGTGATTGTATGATTGTGATTGTATGACTGTGATTGTATGATTGTGATTGTATGATTGTGATTGTATGATTGTGATTGTATGATTGTGATAATATGATTGTGATTGTATGATTGTGATTGTATGACTGTGATTGTATGATTGTGATTGTGCGATTGTGATTGTACGATTGTGATTGTACGATTGTGATTGTATGATTGTGATTGTATGATTACGATTGAATGATTGTGATTGCATGATTGTGTTTGTATGATTGTGATTGCATGATTTTGAATGTATGATTGTGATTGTATGATTGTGATTGTATGATTGCGATTGTATGATTGTGATAGTATGATTGTGATTGTAAGATTGTGATTGTATGACTGTGATTGTATGATTGTGATTGTATGATTGTGATTGTATGATTATGATTGTATGATTGTGATTGTATGATTGTGATTGTATGATTAGGATTGTATGATTGTGATAGTATGATTGTGACTGTATGATTGTGATTGTATGATTGTGATTGTATGATTGTGATTGTATGATTGTATTTGGGAGATTGTGTTTTGGAGATTGTAATTGTATGATTGCGATTGTATGATTGTGATTGTATGATTGTGATTGTATGATTATGATTGTATGATTGTGATTGTATGATAGTGATGGTTTGATTGTGATTGTATGATTGCGATATTATGGTTGTGATTGTATGATTGTGATTGTTTGATAGCGATTGTATGATTGTGATTGTATGATTATGATTGTATGATTGTGATTGTATGATTATGATTGTATGGTTGTGATTGTATGATTGTAATGGTATGATTGCGATTGTATGATTACGATAGTATGATTGTGATTGTATGATTGTGATTGTATGATTGTCATTGTCTGATTATGATTGTATGATTGTGATAGCATGATTGTGATTGTATGATTGTGATAGTACGATTGTGATTGTATGATTGTGATTGTATGATTGTGATAGTATGATTGTGATTGTATGATTGTGATTGTATGATTGTGATTGTATGATTGTGGTTGTATGATTGTGATTGTATGATTGTATTTGGGAGATTGTGATTGTATGATTGCGATTGTATGATTGTGATTGTATGCTTGCGATCGTATGATTGTGATTTTATGATTGTGATTGTATGATTGTGATTGTATGATTTTGATTGTATGATTGTGATAGTATGATTGTAATTGTATGATTCTGATTGTATGATTGTGATTGTATGATTGTGATGGTATGATTGTGATTGTATGATTGCGATAGTATGATTGTGATTGTATGATTGTGATTGTATGATTGTGATTGCGTGATTGTGATTGTAAGATTGCGATTGTATGATTGCGATTGTATGATTGTGAATGTATGATTGTGATAGTATGATTGTGATAGTATGACTGTGATTGTATGACTGTGATTGTATGATTGTGATTGTATGATTGTGATTGTCTGATTGTGGTTGTATGATTGTGATTGTATGATTGTCATTGTATGATTATGATTGTATGATTGTGATTGCATGATTGTGATTTTATGATTGAGATTGCATGATTTTGTATGTATGATTGTGATTGTATGATTGTGATTGTATGATTGTGATTGTATGATTGTGATAGTATGATTGTGATTGTAAGATTGTGATTGTATGATTGCGATTGTATGATTATGGTTGTATGATTGTGATTGTATGATTGTGATTGTATGATTGTATTTGGGAGATTGTATTTGGGAGATTGTAATTGTATGATTGTGATAGTATGATTGTGATTGTATGATTCTGATTGTATGATTGTGATTGTATGATTGTGATGGTATGATTGTGATTGTATGATTGCGATAGTATGATTGTGATTGTATGATTGTGATTGTATGATTGTGATTGCGTGATTGTGATTGTACGATTGTGATTGTACGATTGTGATTGTATGATTGTGATTGTATGATTGTGACTGTATGATTGTGATTGTATGATTGTGATTGTATGATTGTGATAGTATGATTGCGATTGTATGATTTTGTATGTATGATTGTGATTGTATGATTGTGATTGTATGATTGTCATTGTATGATTATGATTGTATGATTGAGATTGCATGATTGTGATTGTATGATTGTGATTGTATGATATTGATTGTATGATATTGATTGTATGATTGTGATTGTATGATTGTGATTGTATGATTGTGATTGTATGATTGTGATAGTATGATTGTGATTGTATGATTGTGATTGTATGACTGTGATTGTATGATTGTGATTGTATGATTGTGATTGTATGATTGTGATTGTATGATTGTGATAATATGATTGTGATTGTATGATTGTGATTGTATGACTGTGATTGTATGATTGTGATTGTGCGATTGTGATTGTACGATTGTGATTGTACGATTGTGATTGTATGATTGTGATTGTATGATTACGATTGAATGATTGTGATTGCATGATTGTGATTGTATGATTGTGATTGCATGATTTTGAATGTATGATTGTGATTGTATGATTGTGATTGTATGATTGCGATTGTATGATTGTGATAGTATGATTGTGATTGTAAGATTGTGATTGTATGACTGTGATTGTATGATTGTGATTGTATGATTGTGATTGTATGATTATGATTGTATGATTGTGATTGTATGATTGTGATTGTATGATTAGGATTGTATGATTGTGATAGTATGATTGTGACTGTATGATTGTGATTGAATGATTGTGATTGTATGATTGTGATTGTATGATTGTATTTGGGAGATTGTGTTTTGGAGATTGTAATTGTATGATTGCGATTGTATGATTGTGATTGTATGATTGTGATTGTATGATTATGATTGTATGATTGTGATTGTATGATAGTGATGGTTTGATTGTGATTGTATGATTGCGATATTATGGTTGTGATTGTATGATTGTGATTGTTTGATAGCGATTGTATGATTGTGATTGTATGATTATGATTGTATGATTGTGATTGTATGATTATGATTGTATGGTTGTGATTGTATGATTGTAATGGTATGATTGCGATTGTATGATTACGATAGTATGATTGTGATTGTATGATTGTGATTGTATGATTGTCATTGTCTGATTATGATTGTATGATTGTGATAGCATGATTGTGATTGTATGATTGTGATAGTACGATTGTGATTGTATGATTGTGATTGTATGATTGTGATAGTATGATTGTGATTGTATGATTGTGATTGTATGATTGTGGTTGTATGATTGTGATTGTATGATTGTATTTGGGAGATTGTGATTGTATGATTGCGATTGTATGATTGTGATTGTATGCTTGCGATCGTATGATTGTGATTTTATGATTGTGATTGTATGATTGTGATTGTATGATTTTGATTGTATGATTGTGATAGTATGATTGTAATTGTATGATTCTGATTGTATGATTGTGATTGTATGATTGTGATGGTATGATTGTGATTGTATGATTGCGATAGTATGATTGTGATTGTATGATTGTGATTGTATGATTGTGATTGCGTGATTGTGATTGTATGATTGCGATTGTATGATTGCGATTGTATGATTGTGAATGTATGATTGTGATAGTATGATTGAGATAGTATGACTGTGATTGTATGACTGTGATTGTATGATTGTGATTGTATGATTGTGATTGTCTGATTGTGGTTGTATGATTGTGATTGTATGATTGTCATTGTATGATTATGATTGTATGATTGTGATTGCATGATTGTGATTTTATGATTGAGATTGCATGATTTTGTATGTATGATTGTGATTGTATGATTGTGATGGTATGATTGTGATTGTATGATTGTGATAGTATGATTGTGATTGTAAGATTGTGATTGTATGATTGCGATTGTATGATTATGGTTGTATGATTGTGATTGTATGATTGTGATTGTATGATTGTATTTGGGAGATTGTATTTGGGAGATTGTAATTGTATGATTGTGATAGTATGATTGTGATTGTATGATTCTGATTGTATGATTGTGATTGTATGATTGTGATGGTATGATTGTGATTGTATGATTGCGATAGTATGATTGTGATTGTATGATTGTGATTGTATGATTGTGATTGCGTGATTGTGATTGTATGATTGCGATTGTATGATTGTGATTGTATGATTGTGAATGTATGATTGTGATAGTATGATTGTGATAGTATGACTGTGATTGTATGACTGTGATTGTATGATTGTGATTGTATGATTGTGATTGTCTGATTGTGGTTGTATGATTGTGATTGTATGATTGTCATTGTATGATTATGATTGTATGATTGTGATTGCATGATTGTGATTTTATGATTGAGATTGCATGATTTTGTATGTATGATTGTGATTGTATGATTGTGATTGTATGATTGTGATAGTATGATTGTGATTGTAAGATTGTGATTGTATGATTGCCATTGTATGATTATGGTTGTATGATTGTGATTGTATGATTGTGATTGTATGATTGTGATTGTATGATTGTATTTGGGAGATTGTATTTGGGAGATTGTAATTGTATGATTGTGATAGTATGATTGTGATAGTATGACTGTGATTGTATGACTGTGATTGTATGATTGTGATTGTATGATTGTGCTTGTCTGATTGTGGTTGTATGATTGTGATTGTATGATTGTCATTGTATGATTATGATTGTATGATTGTGATTGCATGAATGTGATTTTATGATTGAGATTGCATGATTTTGTATGTATGATTGTGATTGTATGATTGTGATTGTATGATTGTGATAGTATGATTGTGATTGTAAGATTGTGATTGTATGATTGTCATTGTATGATTATGGTTGTATGATTTTGATTGTATGATTGTGATTGTATGATTGTGATTGTATGATTGTATTTGGGAGATTGTATTTGGGAGATTGTAATTGTATGATTGCGATTGTATGATTGAGATTGTATGATTGAGATTGTATGATTGTGATTGTATGATTGTGATTGTATGATTGTGATAGGATGATTGTGATTGTGTGATTGTGATTGTACGACTGTGATTGTATGATTGTGATTGTATGATTGTGATTGTATGATTGTGATAGTATGATTGTGATTGTATGACTGTGATTGTATGATTGTGATTCTGCGATTGTGATTGTATGATTGTGATTGTATGATTGTGATTGTATGATTGTGATAGTATGATTGTGATTGTATAATTGTGATTGGATGATTGTGATTGTATGATTGTGATTGTATGATTGTGATTGTATGATTGTGATTGTATGATTGTGGTTGTATGATTGTGATTGTATGATTGTATTTGGGAGATTGTGATTGTATGATTGCGATTGTATGATTGTGATTGTATGATTGTGATTGTATGCTAGCGATTGTATGATTGTGATTGTATGATTGTGATTGTATGATTGTGATTGTATGATTTTGATTGTATGATTGTGATAGTATGATTGTTATTGTATGATTATGATTGTATGATTGTGATTGTATGATTGTGATGGTATGATTGTGGTTGTATGATTGCGATAGTATGATTGTGATTGTATGATTGTGATTGTATGATTGTGATTGTATGATTGTGATTGTATGATTGCGATTGTATGATTGTGATTGTATGATTATGATTGTATTATTGTGATTGTATGATTATGATTGTAAGGTTGTGATTGTATGATTGTGATGGTATGATTGTGATTGTATGATTGCGATAGTATGATTGTGATTGTATGATTGTGATTGTATGATTGTGACTGTATGATTGTGATTGTATGATTGTGATTGCGTGATTGTGATTGTATGATTGCGATTGTATGATTGTGATTGTATGATTGTGATTGTATGATTGTGATAGTATGATTGTGATAGTATGACTGTGATTGTATGACTGTGATTGTATGATTGTGATTGTATGATTGTGATTGTCTGATTGTGGTTGTATGATTGTGATTGTATGATTGTGATTGTATGATTGTCATTGTATGATTATGATTGTATGATTGTGATTGCATGATTGTGATTTCATGATTGAGATTGCATGATTTTGTATGTATGATTGTGATTCTATGATTGTGATTGTATGATTGTGATAGTATGATTGTGATTGTAAGATTGTGATTGTATGATTGTCATTGTATGATTATGGTTGTATGATTGTGATTGCATGATTGTGATTGTATGATTGTGATTGCATGATTTTGAATGTATGATTGTGATTGTATGATTGTGATTGTATGATTGTGATTGTATGATTGTGATAATATGATTGTGAATGTATGATTGTGATTGTATGTCTGTGATTGTATGATTGTGATTGTATGATAGTGATTGTATGATTGTGATTGTATGATTCTGATAGTATGATTGTGATTGTATGATTGTGATTGTATGATTGTGATTGTATGATTGTATTTGGGAGATTGTATTTGGGAGATTGTAATTGTATGATTGCGATTGTATGATTGAGATTGTATGATTGTGATTGTATGATTGTGATAGTATGATTGTGATAGTATGATTGTGATTGTGTGATTGTGATTGTATGACTGTGATTGTATGATTGTGATTGTATGATTGTGATTGTATGATTGTGATAGTATGATTGTGATTGTATGATTGTGATTGTATGACTGTGATTGTATGATTGTGATTCTGCGATTGTGTTTGTACGATTGTGATTGTACGATTGTGATTGTACGATTGTGATTGTATGATTGTGATTGTATGATTGTGACTGTATGATTGTGATTGTATGATTGTGATTGTATGATTGTGATAGTATGATTGTGATTGTATGATTGTGATTGTATGACTGTGATTGTATGATTGTGATTGTATGGTTGTGATAGTATGATTGTGATTGTATGACTGTGATTGTATGACTGTGATTGTATGATTGTGATTGTGCGATTGTGATTGTACGATTGTGATTGTAAGATTGTGATTGTATGATTGTGATTGTATGACTGAGATGGTATGATTGTGATTGTGTGATTGTGATTGTATGATTGTGATAGTATGATTGTGATTGTATGATTGTGATTGTATGACTGTGATTGTATGATTGTGATTGTGCGATTGTGATTGTGCGATTGTGATTGTACGATTGTGATTGTACGATTGTGATTGTACGATTGTGATTGTATGATTATGATTGAATGATTGTGATTGCATGATTGTGATTGTATGATTGTGATTGCATGATTTTGAATGTATGATTGTGATTGAATGATTGTGATTGTATGATTGTGATTGTATGATTGTGATAGTATGATTGCGATTGTATGATTTTGTATGTATGATTGTGATTGTATGATTGTGATTGTATGATTGTGATTGTCTGATTGTGGTTGTATGATTGTGATTGTATGATTGTCATTGTATGATTATGATTGTATGATTGTGGTTGTATGATTGTGATTGTATGATTATGATTGTATGATTGTGGATGCATGATTGTGATTGTATGATTGTGATAGTATGATTGTGATTGTATGATTGTGATAGTATGATTGTGATTGTAAGATTGTGATTGTATGATTGCCATTGTATGATTATGGTTGTATGATTGTGATTGTATGATTGTGATTGTATGATTGTGATTGTATGATTGTATTTGGGAGATTGTATTTGGGAGATTGTAATTGTATGATTGTGATAGTATGATTGTGATTGTATGATTGTGATTGTCTGATTGTGGTTGTATGATTGTGATTGTATGATTGTCATTGTATGATTATGATTGTATGATTGTGATTGCATGATTGTGATTTTATGATTGAGATTGCATGATTTTGTATGTATGATTGTGATTGTATGATTGTGATTGTATGATTGTGATTGTATGATTGTGATTGTATGATTGTGGATGTATGATTGTGATTGTATGATTGTATTTGGGAGATTGTGATTGTATGATTGCGATTGTATGATTGTGATTGTATGATTGTGATTGTATGCTTGCGATTGTATGATTGTGATTTTATGATTGTGATTGTATGATTGTGATTGTATGATTTTGATTGTATGATTGTGATAGTATGATTGTAATTGTATGATTCTGATTGTATGATTGTGATTGTATGATTGTGATGGTATGATTGTGATTGTATGATTGCGATAGTATGATTGTGATTGTATGATTGTGATTGTATGATTGTGATTGCGTGATTGTGATTGTATGATTGCGATTGTATGATTGTGATTGTATGATTGTGATTGTATGATTGTGATAGTATGATTGTGATAGTATGACTGTGATTGTATGACTGTGATTGTATGATTGTGATTGTATGATTGTGCTTGTCTGATTGTGGTTGTATGATTGTGATTGTATGATTGTCATTGTATGATTATGATTGTATGATTGTGATTGCATGATTGTGATTGTATGATTGTGATTGCATGATTTTGAATGTATGATTGTGATTGTATGATTGTGATTGTATGATTGCGATTGTATGATTGTGATAGTATGATTGTGATTGTAAGATTGTGATTGTATGACTGTGATTGTATGATTGTGATTGTATGATTGTGATTGTATGATTATGATTGTATGATTGTGATTGTATGATTGTGATTGTATGATTAGGATTGTATGATTGTGATAGTATGATTGTGACTGTACGATTGTGATTGTATGATTGTGATTGTATGATTGTGATTGTATGATTGTATTTGGGAGATTGTGTTTTGGAGATTGTAATTGTATGATTGCGATTGTATGATTGTGATTGTATGATTGTGATTGTATGATTATGATTGTATGATTGTGATTGTATGATAGTGATGGTTTGATTGTGATTGTATGATTGCGACATTATGGTTGTGATTGTATGATTGTGATTGTATGATAGCGATTGTATGATTGTGATTGTATGATTATGATTGTATGATTGTGATTGTATGATTATGATTGTATGGTTGTGATTGTATGATTGTAATGGTATGATTGCGATTGTATGATTGCGATAGTATGATTGTGATTGTATGATTGTGATTGTATGATTGTCATTGTCTGATTATGATTGTATGATTGTGATAGCATGATTGTGATTGTATGATTGTGATAGTACGATTGTGATTGTATGATTGTGATTGTATGATTGTGATAGTATGATTGTGATTGTATGATTGTGATTGTATGATTGTGATTGTATGATTGTGGTTGTATGATTGTGATTGTATGATTGTATTTGGGAGATTGTGATTGTATGATTGCGATTGTATGATTGTGATTGTATGATTGTGATTGTATGCTTGCGATCGTATGATTGTGATTTTATGATTGTGATTGTATGATTGTGATTGTATGATTTTGATTGTATGATTGTGATAGTATGATTGTAATTGTATGATTCTGATTGTATGATTGTGATTGTATGATTGTGATGGTATGATTGTGATTGTATGATTGCGATAGTATGATTGTGATTGTATGATTGTGATTGTATGATTGTGATTGCGTGATTGTGATTGTATGATTGCGATTGTATGATTGTGATTGTATGATTGTGAATGTATGATTGTGATAGTATGATTGTGATAGTATGACTGTGATTGTATGACTGTGATTGTATGATTGTGATTGTATGATTGTGATTGTCTGATTGTGGTTGTATGATTGTGATTGTATGATTGTCATTGTATGATTATGATTGTATGATTGTGATTGCATGATTGTGATTTTATGATTGAGATTGCATGATTTTGTATGTATGATTGTGATTGTATGATTGTGATTGTATGATTGTGATAGTATGATTGTGATTGTAAGATTGTGATTGTATGATTGCCATTGTATGATTATGGTTGTATGATTGTGATTGTATGATTGTGATTGTATGATTGTGATTGTATGATTGTATTTGGGAGATTGTATTTGGGAGATTGTAATTGTATGATTGTGATAGTATGATTGTGATTGTATGACTGTGATTGTATGACTGTGATTGTATGATTATGATTGTATGATTGTGGATGCATGATTGTGATTGTATGATTGTGATAGTATGATTGTGATTGTAAGATTGTGATTGTATGATTGCCATTGTATGATTATGGTTGCATGATTGTGATTTTATGATTGAGATTGCATGATTTTGTATGTATGATTGTGATTGTATGATTGTGATTGTATGATTGTGATAGTATGATTGTGATTGTAAGATTGTGATTGTATGATTGCCATTGTATGATTATGGTTGTATGATTGTGATTGTATGATTGTGATTGTATGATTGTGATTGTATGATTGTATTTGGGAGATTGTATTTGGGAGATTGTAATTGTATGATTGTGATAGTATGATTGTGATTGTATGACTGTGATTGTATGACTGTGATTGTATGATTATGATTGTATGATTGTGGATGCATGATTGTGATTGTATGATTGTGATAGTATGATTGTGATTGTATGATTGTGATTGTCTGATTGTGGTTGTATGATTGTGATTGTATGATTGTCATTGTATGATTATGATTGTATGATTGTGATTGCATGATTGTGATTTTATGATTGAGATTGCATGATTTTGTATGTATGATTGTGATTGTATGATTGTGATTGTATGATTGTGATTGTATGATTGTGATTGTATGATTGTGGATGTATGATTGTGATTGTATGATTGTATTTGGGAGATTGTGATTGTATGATTGCGATTGTATGATTGTGATTGTATGATTGTGATTGTATGCTTGCGATTGTATGATTGTGATTTTATGATTGTGATTGTATGATTGTGATTGTATGATTTTGATTGTATGATTGTGATAGTATGATTGTAATTGTATGATTCTGATTGTATGATTGTGATTGTATGATTGTGATGGTATGAT
The DNA here is from genome assembly GCF_050947335.1 of Megachile rotundata. Classification (NCBI taxonomy): domain Eukaryota; kingdom Metazoa; phylum Arthropoda; class Insecta; order Hymenoptera; family Megachilidae; genus Megachile; species Megachile rotundata. Next base: position 838,464 of record NW_027473333.1, on the reverse strand, counting down.
TGTGATTGTATGATTGCGATAGTATGATTGTGATTGTATGATTGTGATTGTATGATTGTGATTGCGTGATTGTGATTGTATGATTGCGATTGTATGATTGTGATTGTATGATTGTGATTGTATGATTGTGATAGTATGATTGTGATAGTATGACTGTGATTGTATGACTGTGATTGTATGATTGTGATTGTATGATTGTGCTTGTCTGATTGTGGTTGTATGATTATGATTGTATGATTGTGATTGTATGATTGTGATTGTATGATTAGGATTGTATGATTGTGATAGTATGATTGTGACTGTACGATTGTGATTGTATGATTGTGATTGTATGATTGTGATTGTATGATTGTATTTGGGAGATTGTGTTTTGGAGATTGTAATTGTATGATTGCGATTGTATGATTGTGATTGTATGATTGTGATTGTATGATTATGATTGTATGATTGTGATTGTATGATAGTGATGGTTTGATTGTGATTGTATGATTGCGACATTATGGTTGTGATTGTATGATTGTGATTGTATGATAGCGATTGTATGATTGTGATTGTATGATTATGATTGTATGATTGTGATGGTATGATTATGATTGTATGGTTGTGATTGTATGATTGTAATGGTATGATTGCGATTGTATGATTGCGATAGTATGATTGTGATTGTATGATTGTGATTGTATGATTGTCATTGTCTGATTATGATTGTATGATTGTGATAGCATGATTGTGATTGTATGATTGTGATAGTACGATTGTGATTGTATGATTGTGATTGTATGATTGTGATAGTATGATTGTGATTGTATGATTGTGATTGTATGATTGTGATTGTATGATTGTGGTTGTATGATTGTGATTGTATGATTGTATTTGGGAGATTGTGATTGTATGATTGCGATTGTATGATTGTGATTGTATGATTGTGATTGTATGCTTGCGATCGTATGATTGTGATTTTATGATTGTGATTGTATGATTGTGATTGTATGATTTTGATTGTATGATTGTGATAGTATGATTGTAATTGTATGATTCTGATTGTATGATTGTGATTGTATGATTGTGATGGTATGATTGTGATTGTATGATTGCGATAGTATGATTGTGATTGTATGATTGTGATTGTATGATTGTGATTGCGTGATTGTGATTGTATGATTGCGATTGTATGATTGTGATTGTATGATTGTGAATGTATGATTGTGATAGTATGATTGTGATAGTATGACTGTGATTGTATGACTGTGATTGTATGATTGTGATTGTATGATTGTGATTGTCTGATTGTGGTTGTATGATTGTGATTGTATGATTGTCATTGTATGATTATGATTGTATGATTGTGATTGCATGATTGTGATTTTATGATTGAGATTGCATGATTTTGTATGTATGATTGTGATTGTATGATTGTGATTGTATGATTGTGATAGTATGATTGTGATTGTAAGATTGTGATTGTATGATTGCCATTGTATGATTATGGTTGTATGATTGTGATTGTATGATTGTGATTGTATGATTGTGATTGTATGATTGTATTTGGGAGATTGTATTTGGGAGATTGTAATTGTATGATTGTGATAGTATGATTGTGATTGTATGACTGTGATTGTATGACTGTGATTGTATGATTATGATTGTATGATTGTGGATGCATGATTGTGATTGTATGATTGTGATAGTATGATTGTGATTGTATGATTGTGATTGTCTGATTGTGGTTGTATGATTGTGATTGTATGATTGTCATTGTATGATTATGATTGTATGATTGTGATTGCATGATTGTGATTTTATGATTGAGATTGCATGATTTTGTATGTATGATTGTGATTGTATGATTGTGATTGTATGATTGTGATTGTATGATTGTGATTGTATGATTGTGATTGTATGATTGTGGATGTATGATTGCCATTGTATGATTATGGTTGTATGATTGTGATTGTATGATTGTGATTGTATGATTGTGATTGTATGATTGTATTTGGGAGATTGTATTTGGGAGATTGTAATTGTATGATTGTGATAGTATGATTGTGATTGTATGACTGTGATTGTATGACTGTGATTGTATGATTATGATTGTATGATTGTGGATGCATGATTGTGATTGTATGATTGTGATAGTATGATTGTGATTGTATGATTGTGATTGTCTGATTGTGGTTGTATGATTGTGATTGTATGATTGTCATTGTATGATTATGATTGTATGATTGTGATTGCATGATTGTGATTTTATGATTGAGATTGCATGATTTTGTATGTATGATTGTGATTGTATGATTGTGATTGTATGATTGTGATTGTATGATTGTGATTGTATGATTGTGGATGTATGATTGTGATTGTATGATTGTATTTGGGAGATTGTGATTGTATGATTGCGATTGTATGATTGTGATTGTATGATTGTGATTGTATGCTTGCGATTGTATGATTGTGATTTTATGATTGTGATTGTATGATTGTGATTGTATGATTTTGATTGTATGATTGTGATAGTATGATTGTAATTGTATGATTCTGATTGTATGATTGTGATTGTATGATTGTGATGGTATGATTGTGATTGTATGATTGCGATAGTATGATTGTGATTGTATGATTGTGATTGTATGATTGTGATTGCGTGATTGTGATTGTATGATTGCGATTGTATGATTGTGATTGTATGATTGTGATTGTATGATTGTGATAGTATGATTGTGATAGTATGACTGTGATTGTATGACTGTGATTGTATGATTGTGATTGTATGATTGTGCTTGTCTGATTGTGGTTGTATGATTGTGATTGTATGATTGTCATTGTATGATTATGATTGTATGATTGTGATTGCATGATTGTGATTGTATGATTGTGATTGCATGATTTTGAATGTATGATTGTGATTGTATGATTGTGATTGTATGATTGCGATTGTATGATTGTGATAGTATGATTGTGATTGTAAGATTGTGATTGTATGACTGTGATTGTATGATTGTGATTGTATGATTGTGATTGTATGATTATGATTGTATGATTGTGATTGTATGATTGTGATTGTATGATTAGGATTGTATGATTGTGATAGTATGATTGTGACTGTACGATTGTGATTGTATGATTGTGATTGTATGATTGTGATTGTATGATTGTATTTGGGAGATTGTGTTTTGGAGATTGTAATTGTATGATTGCGATTGTATGATTGTGATTGTATGATTGTGATTGTATGATTATGATTGTATGATTGTGATTGTATGATAGTGATGGTTTGATTGTGATTGTATGATTGCGACATTATGGTTGTGATTGTATGATTGTGATTGTATGATAGCGATTGTATGATTGTGATTGTATGATTATGATTGTATGATTGTGATGGTATGATTATGATTGTATGGTTGTGATTGTATGATTGTAATGGTATGATTGCGATTGTATGATTGCGATAGTATGATTGTGATTGTATGATTGTGATTGTATGATTGTCATTGTCTGATTATGATTGTATGATTGTGATAGCATGATTGTGATTGTATGATTGTGATAGTACGATTGTGATTGTATGATTGTGATTGTATGATTGTGATAGTATGATTGTGATTGTATGATTGTGATTGTATGATTGTGATTGTATGATTGTGGTTGTATGATTGTGATTGTATGATTGTATTTGGGAGATTGTGATTGTATGATTGCGATTGTATGATTGTGATTGTATGATTGTGATTGTATGCTTGCGATCGTATGATTGTGATTTTATGATTGTGATTGTATGATTGTGATTGTATGATTTTGATTGTATGATTGTGATAGTATGATTGTAATTGTATGATTCTGATTGTATGATTGTGATTGTATGATTGTGATGGTATGATTGTGATTGTATGATTGCGATAGTATGATTGTGATTGTATGATTGTGATTGTATGATTGTGATTGCGTGATTGTGATTGTATGATTGCGATTGTATGATTGTGATTGTATGATTGTGAATGTATGATTGTGATAGTATGATTGTGATAGTATGACTGTGATTGTATGACTGTGATTGTATGATTGTGATTGTATGATTGTGATTGTCTGATTGTGGTTGTATGATTGTGATTGTATGATTGTCATTGTATGATTATGATTGTATGATTGTGATTGCATGATTGTGATTTTATGATTGAGATTGCATGATTTTGTATGTATGATTGTGATTGTATGATTGTGATTGTATGATTGTGATAGTATGATTGTGATTGTAAGATTGTGATTGTATGATTGCCATTGTATGATTATGGTTGTATGATTGTGATTGTATGATTGTGATTGTATGATTGTGATTGTATGATTGTATTTGGGAGATTGTATTTGGGAGATTGTAATTGTATGATTGTGATAGTATGATTGTGATTGTATGACTGTGATTGTATGACTGTGATTGTATGATTATGATTGTATGATTGTGGATGCATGATTGTGATTGTATGATTGTGATAGTATGATTGTGATTGTATGATTGTGATTGTCTGATTGTGGTTGTATGATTGTGATTGTATGATTGTCATTGTATGATTATGATTGTATGATTGTGATTGCATGATTGTGATTTTATGATTGAGATTGCATGATTTTGTATGTATGATTGTGATTGTATGATTGTGATTGTATGATTGTGATTGTATGATTGTGATTGTATGATTGTGGATGTATGATTGCCATTGTATGATTATGGTTGTATGATTGTGATTGTATGATTGTGATTGTATGATTGTGATTGTATGATTGTATTTGGGAGATTGTATTTGGGAGATTGTAATTGTATGATTGTGATAGTATGATTGTGATTGTATGACTGTGATTGTATGACTGTGATTGTATGATTATGATTGTATGATTGTGGATGCATGATTGTGATTGTATGATTGTGATAGTATGATTGTGATTGTATGATTGTGATTGTCTGATTGTGGTTGTATGATTGTGATTGTATGATTGTCATTGTATGATTATGATTGTATGATTGTGATTGCATGATTGTGATTTTATGATTGAGATTGCATGATTTTGTATGTATGATTGTGATTGTATGATTGTGATTGTATGATTGTGATTGTATGATTGTGATTGTATGATTGTGGATGTATGATTGTGATTGTATGATTGTATTTGGGAGATTGTGATTGTATGATTGCGATTGTATGATTGTGATTGTATGATTGTGATTGTATGCTTGCGATTGTATGATTGTGATTTTATGATTGTGATTGTATGATTGTGATTGTATGATTGTGATTGTATGATTTTGATTGTATGATTGTGATAGTATGATTGTAATTGTATGATTCTGATTGTATGATTGTGATTGTATGATTGTGATGGTATGATTGTGATTGTATGATTGCGATAGTATGATTGTGATTGTATGATTGTGATTGTATGATTGTGATTGCGTGATTGTGATTGTATGATTGCGATTGTATGATTGTGATTGTATGATTGTGATTGTATGATTGTGATAGTATGATTGTGATAGTATGACTGTGATTGTATGACTGTGATTGTATGATTGTGATTGTATGATTGTGCTTGTCTGATTGTGGTTGTATGATTGTGATTGTATGATTGTCATTGTATGATTATGATTGTATGATTGTGATTGCATGATTGTGATTGTATGATTGTGATTGCATGATTTTGAATGTATGATTGTGATTGTATGATTGTGATTGTATGATTGCGATTGTATGATTGTGATAGTATGATTGTGATTGTAAGATTGTGATTGTATGACTGTGATTGTATGATTGTGATTGTATGATTGTGATTGTATGATTATGATTGTATGATTGTGATTGTATGATTGTGATTGTATGATTAGGATTGTATGATTGTGATAGTATGATTGTGACTGTACGATTGTGATTGTATGATTGTGATTGTATGATTGTGATTGTATGATTGTATTTGGGAGATTGTGTTTTGGAGATTGTAATTGTATGATTGCGATTGTATGATTGTGATTGTATGATTGTGATTGTATGATTATGATTGTATGATTGTGATTGTATGATAGTGATGGTTTGATTGTGATTGTATGATTGCGACATTATGGTTGTGATTGTATGATTGTGATTGTATGATAGCGATTGTATGATTGTGATTGTATGATTATGATTGTATGATTGTGATTGTATGATTATGATTGTATGGTTGTGATTGTATGATTGTAATGGTATGATTGCGATTGTATGATTGCGATAGTATGATTGTGATTGTATGATTGTGATTGTATGATTGTCATTGTCTGATTATGATTGTATGATTGTGATAGCATGATTGTGATTGTATGATTGTGATAGTACGATTGTGATTGTATGATTGTGATTGTATGATTGTGATAGTATGATTGTGATTGTATGATTGTGATTGTATGATTGTGATTGTATGATTGTGGTTGTATGATTGTGATTGTATGATTGTATTTGGGAGATTGTGATTGTATGATTGCGATTGTATGATTGTGATTGTATGATTGTGATTGTATGCTTGCGATCGTATGATTGTGATTTTATGATTGTGATTGTATGATTGTGATTGTATGATTTTGATTGTATGATTGTGATAGTATGATTGTAATTGTATGATTCTGATTGTATGATTGTGATTGTATGATTGTGATGGTATGATTGTGATTGTATGATTGCGATAGTATGATTGTGATTGTATGATTGTGATTGTATGATTGTGATTGCGTGATTGTGATTGTATGATTGCGATTGTATGATTGTGATTGTATGATTGTGAATGTATGATTGTGATAGTATGATTGTGATAGTATGACTGTGATTGTATGACTGTGATTGTATGATTGTGATTGTATGATTGTGATTGTCTGATTGTGGTTGTATGATTGTGATTGTATGATTGTCATTGTATGATTATGATTGTATGATTGTGATTGCATGATTGTGATTTTATGATTGAGATTGCATGATTTTGTATGTATGATTGTGATTGTATGATTGTGATTGTATGATTGTGATAGTATGATTGTGATTGTAAGATTGTGATTGTATGATTGCCATTGTATGATTATGGTTGTATGATTGTGATTGTATGATTGTGATTGTATGATTGTGATTGTATGATTGTGATTGTATGATTGTATTTGGGAGATTGTATTTGGGAGATTGTAATTGTATGATTGTGATAGTATGATTGTGATTGTATGACTGTGATTGTATGACTGTGATTGTATGATTATGATTGTATGATTGTGGATGCATGATTGTGATTGTATGATTGTGATAGGATGATTGTGATTGTATGATTGTGATTGTCTGATTGTGGTTGTATGATTGTGATTGTATGATTGTCATTGTATGATTATGATTGTATGATTGTGATTGCATGATTGTGATTTTATGATTGAGATTGCATGATTTTGTATGTATGATTGTGATTGTATGATTGTGATTGTATGATTGTGATTGTATGATTGTGATTGTATGATTGTGGATGTATGATTGTGATTGTATGATTGTATTTGGGAGATTGTGATTGTATGATTGCGATTGTATGATTGTGATTGTATGATTGTGATTGTATGCTTGCGATTGTATGATTGTGATTTTATGATTGTGATTGTATGATTGTGATTGTATGATTTTGATTGTATGATTGTGATAGTATGATTGTAATTGTATGATTCTGATTGTATGATTGTGATTGTATGATTGTGATGGTATGATTGTGATTGTATGATTGCGATAGTATGATTGTGATTGTATGATTGTGATTGTATGATTGTGATTGCGTGATTGTGATTGTATGAATGCGATTGTATGATTGTGATTGTATGATTGTGATTGTATGATTGTGATAGTATGATTGTGATAGTATGACTGTGATTGTATGACTGTGATTGTATGATTGTGATTGTATGATTGTGCTTGTCTGATTGTGGTTGTATGATTGTGATTGTATGATTGTCATTGTATGATTATGATTGTATGATTGTGATTGCATGATTGTGATTTTATGATTGAGATTGCATGATTTTGTATGTATGATTGTGATTGTATGATTGTGATAGTATGATTGTGATTGTAAGATTGTGATTGTATGATTGTCATTGTATGATTATGGTTGTATGATTTTGATTGTATGATTGTGATTGTATGATTGTGATTGTATGATTGTATTTGGGAGATTGTATTTGGGAGATTGTAATTGTATGATTGCGATTGTATGATTGAGATTGTATGATTGTGATTGTATGATTGTGATTGTATGATTGTGATTGTATGATTGTGATAGGATGATTGTGATTGTGTGATTGTGATTGTACGAATGTGATTGTATGATTGTGATTGTATGATTGTGATTGTATGATTGTGATAGTATGATTGTGATTGTATGACTGTGATTGTATGATTGTGATTCTGCGATTGTGATTGTATGATTGTGATTGTATGATTGTGATTGTATGATTGTGATAGTATGATTGTGATTGTATAATTGTGATTGGATGATTGTGATTGTATGATTGTGATTGTATGATTGTGATTGTATGATTGTGGTTGTATGATTGTGATTGTATGATTGTATTTGGGAGATTGTGATTTTATGATTGCGATTGTATGATTGTGATTGTATGATTGTGATTGTATGCTAGCGATTGTATGATTGTGATTGTATGATGGTGATTGTATGATTGTGATTGTATGATTTTGATTGTATGATTGTGATAGTATGATTGTAATTGTATGATTATGATTGTATGATTGTGATTGTATGATTGTGATGGTATGATTGTATTTGTATGATTGCGATAGTATGATTGTGATTGTATGATTGTGATTGTATGATTGTGATTGTATGATTGCGATTGTATGATTGTGATTGTATGATTATGATTGTATTATTGTGATTGTATGATTATGATTGTAAGGTTGTGATTGTATGATTGTGATGGTATGATTGTGATTGTATGATTGCGATAGTATGATTGTGATTGTATGATTGTGATTGTATGATTGTGACTGTATGATTGTGATTGTATGATTGTGATTGCGTGATTGTGATTGTATGATTGCGATTGTATGATTGTGATTGTATGATTGTGATTGTATGATTGTGATAGTATGATTGTGATAGTATGACTGTGATTGTATGACTGTGATTGTATGATTGTGATTGTATGATTGTCATTGTCTGATTATGATTGTATGATTGTGATAGCATGATTGTGATTGTATGATTGTGATAGTACGATTGTGATTGTATGATTGTGATTGTATGATTGTGATAGTATGATTGTGATTGTATGATTGTGATTGTATGATTGTGATTGTATGATTATGATTGTATGATTGTGATTGTATGATAGTGATGGTTTGATTGTGATTGTATGATTGCGATATTATGGTTGTGATTGTATGATTGTGATTGTATGATTGTCATTGTCTGATTATGATTGTATGATTGTGATAGCATGATTGTGATTGTATGATTGTGATAGTACGATTGTGATTGTATGATTGTGATTGTATGATTGTGGTTGTATGATTGTGATTGTATGATTGTATTTGGGAGATTGTGATTGTATGATTGCGATTGTATGATTGTGATTGTATGATTGTGATTGTATGCTTGCGATCGTATGATTGTGATTTTATGATTGTGATTGTATGATTGTGATTGTATGATTTTGATTGTATGATTGTGATAGTATGATTGTAATTGTATGATTCTGATTGTATGATTGTGATTGTATGATTGTGATGGTATGATTGTGATTGTATGATTGCGATTGTATGATTGTGATTGTATGATGGTGATTGTATGATTGTGATTGTATGATTTTGATTGTATGATTGTGATAGTATGATTGTAATTGTATGATTATGATTGTATGATTGTGATTGTATGATTGTGATGGTATGATTGTGATTGTATGATTGCGATAGTATGATTGTGATTGTATGATTGTGATTGTATGATTGTGATTGTATGATTGCGATTGTATGATTGTGATTGTATGATTATGATTGTATTATTGTGATTGTATGATTATGATTGTAAGGTTGTGATTGTATGATTGTGATGGTATGATTGTGATTGTATGATTGCGATAGTATGATTGTGATTGTATGATTGTGATTGTATGATTGTGACTGTATGATTGTGATTGTATGATTGTGATTGCGTGATTGTGATTGTATGATTGCGATTGTATGATTGTGATTGTATGATTGTGATTGTATGATTGTGATAGTATGATTGTGATAGTATGACTGTGATTGTATGACTGTGATTGTATGATTGTGATTGTATGATTGTCATTGTCTGATTATGATTGTATGATTGTGATAGCATGATTGTGATTGTATGATTGTGATAGTACGATTGTGATTGTATGATTGTGATTGTATGATTGTGATAGTATGATTGTGATTGTATGATTGTGATTGTATGATTGTGATTGTATGATTATGATTGTATGATTGTGATTGTATGATAGTGATGGTTTGATTGTGATTGTATGATTGCGATATTATGGTTGTGATTGTATGATTGTGATTGTATGATTGTCATTGTCTGATTATGATTGTATGATTGTGATAGCATGATTGTGATTGTATGATTGTGATAGTACGATTGTGATTGTATGATTGTGATTGTATGATTGTGGTTGTATGATTGTGATTGTATGATTGTATTTGGGAGATTGTGATTGTATGATTGCGATTGTATGATTGTGATTGTATGATTGTGATTGTATGCTTGCGATCGTATGATTGTGATTTTATGATTGTGATTGTATGATTGTGATTGTATGATTTTGATTGTATGATTGTGATAGTATGATTGTAATTGTATGATTCTGATTGTATGATTGTGATTGTATGATTGTGATGGTATGATTGTGATTGTATGATTGCGATAGTATGATTGTGATTGTATGATTGTGATTGTATGATTGTGATTGCGTGATTGTGATTGTATGATTGCGATTGCATGATTTTGATTGTATGATTCTGAATGTATGATTGTGATAGTATGATTGTGATAGTATGACTGTGATTGTATGACTGTGATTGTATGATTGTGATTGTATGATTGTGATTGTCTGATTGTGGTTGTATGATTGTGATTGTATGATTGTCGTTGTATGATTATGATTGTATGATTGTGATTGCATGATTGTGATTTTATGATTGAGATTGCATGATTTTGTATGTATGATTGTGATTGTATGATTGTGACTGTATGATTGTGATAGTATGATTGTGATTGTAAGATTGTGATTGTATGATTGCCATTGTATGATTATGGTTGTATGATTGTGATTGTATGATTGTGATTGTATGATTGTGATTGTATAATTGTATTTGGGAGATTGTATTTGGGAGATTGTAATTGTATGATTGCGATTGTATGATTGAGATTGTATGACTGTGATTGTATGATTGTGATTGTATGATTGTGATAGGATGATTGTGATTGTGTGATTGTGATTGTACGACTGTGATTGTATGATTGTGATTGTATGATTGTGATTGTATGATTGTGATAGTATGATTGTGATTGTCTGATTGTGGTTGTATGATTGTGATTGTATGATTGTCATTGTATGATTATGATTGTATGATTGTGATTGCATGATTGTGATTTTATGATTGAGATTGCATGATTTTGTATGTATGATTGTGATTGTATGATTGTGATTGTATGATTGTGATAGTATGATTGTGATTGTAAGATTGTGATTGTATGATTGTCATTGTATGATTATGGTTGTATGATTGTGATTGTATGATTGTGATTGTATGATTGTGATTGTATGATTGTATTTGGGAGATTGTATTTGGGAGATTGTAATTGTATGATTGCGATTGTATGACTGAGATTGTATGATTGTGATTGTATGATTGTGATTGTATGATTGTGATTGTATGACTGTGATAGGATGATTGTGATTGTGTGATTGTGATTGTACGACTGTGATTGTATGATTGTGATTGTATAATAGTGATTGTATGATTGTGATAGTATGATTGTGATTGTATGACTGTGATTGTATGATTGTGATTCTGCGATTGTGATTGTATGATTGTGATTGTATGATTGTGATTGTATGATTGTGATTGTATGATTGTGATAGTATGATTGTGATTGTATGATTGTGATTGTATGATTGTGATAGTATGATTGTGATTGTGTGATTGTGATTGTATGACTGTGATTGTATGATTGTGATTGTATGATTGTGATTGTATGATTGTGATAGTATGATTGTGATTGCATGATTGTGATTGTATGACTGTGATTGTATGATTGTGATTCTGCGATTGTGATTGTACGATTGTGATTGTACGATTGTGATTGTACGATTGTGATTGTACGATTGTGATTGTATGATTGTGACTGTATGATTGTGATTGTATGATTGTGATTGTATGATTGTGATAGTATGATTGTGATTGTATGATTGTGATTGTATGACTGTGATTGTATGATTGTGATTGTATGATTGTGATAGTATGATTGTGATTGTATGACTGTGATTGTATGACTGTGATTGTATGATTGTGATTGTGCGATTGTGATTGTACGATTGTGATTGTAAGATTGTGATAGTATGACTGTGATTGTATGACTGTGATTGTATGATTGTGATTGTATGATTGTGATTGTCTGATTGTGGTTGTATGATTGTGATTGTATGATTGTCGTTGTATGATTATGATTGTATGATTGTGATTGCATGATTGTGATTTTATGATTGAGATTGCTTGATTGTGATTGTATGATTGTGATTGTATGATTGTATTTGGGAGATTGTATTTGGGAGATTGTAATTGTATGATTGCGATTGTATGATTGAGATTGTATGACTGTGATTGTATGATTGTGATTGTATGATTGTGATAGGATGATTGTGATTGTGTGATTGTGATTGTACGACTGTGATTGTATGATTGTGATTGTATGATTGTGATTGTATGATTGTGATTGTATGATTGTGATAGTATGATTGTGATTGTCTGATTGTGGTTGTATGATTGTGATTGTATGATTGTCATTGTATGATTATGATTGTATGATTGTGATTGCATGATTGTGATTTTATGATTGAGATTGCATGATTTTGTATGTATGATTGTGATTGTATGATTGTGATTGTATGATTGTGATAGTATGATTGTGATTGTAAGATTGTGATTGTATGATTGTCATTGTATGATTATGGTTGTATGATTGTGATTGCATGATTGTGATTGTATGATTGTATTTGGGAGATTGTAATTGTATGATTGCGATTGTATGATTGAGATTGTATGATTGTGATTGTATGATTGTGATTGTATGATTGTGATAGGATGATTGTGATTGTGTGATTGTGATTGTACGACTGTGATTGTATGATTGTGATTGTATGATTGTGATTGTATGATTGTGATAGTATGATTGTGATTGTATGACTGTGATTGTATGATTGTGATTCTGCGATTGTGATTGTATGATTGTGATTGTATGATTGTGATTGTATCATTGTGATAGTATGATTGTGATTGTATGATTGTGATTGTATGATTGTGATAGTATGATTGTGATTGTGTGATTGTGATTGTACGACTGTGATTGTATGATTGTGATTGTATGATTGTGATTGTATGATTGTGATAGTATGATTGTGATTGTATGATTGTGATTGCATGATTGTGATTGTATGATTGTGATTGTATCATTGTGATTGCGTGATTGTGATTGTATGATTGCGATTGTATGATTGTGATAGGATGATTGTGATTGTGTGATTGTGATTGTACGACTGTGATTGTATGATTGTGATTGTATGATTGTGATTGTATGACTGTGATTGTATGATTGTGATTCTGCGATTGTGATTGTACGATTGTGATTGTACGATTGTGATTGTACGATTGTGATTGTACGATTGTGATTGTATGATTGTGACTGTATGATTGTGATTGTATGATTGTGATTGTATGATTGTGATAGTATGATTGTGATTGTATGACTGTGATTGTATGACTGTGATTGTATGATTGTGATTGTGCGATTGTGATTGTACGATTGTGATTGTAAGATTGTGATTGTATGATTGTGATTGTATGACTGTGATGGTATGATTGTGATTGTGTGATTGTGATTGTATGATTGTGATAGTATGATTGTGATTGTATGATTGTGATTGTATGACTGTGATTGTATGATTGTGATAGTATGATTGCGATTGTATGATTTTGTATGTATGATTGTGATTGTGTGATTGTGATTGTATGATTGTAATTGTATGATTGTGATTGTATGATTGTCATTGTATGATTATGATTGTATGATTGAGATTGCATGATTGTGATTGTATGATTGTGATTGTATGATATTGATTGTATGATTGTGATTGTATGATTGCGATAGTATGATTGTGATTGTATGATTGTGATTGTATGACTGTGATTGTATGATTGTGATTGTGCGATTGTGATTGTGCGATTGTGATTGTACGATTGTGATTGTACGATTGTGATTGTATGGTTATGATTGAATGATTGTGATTGCATGATTGCGATTGTATGATTGTGATTGCATGATTTTGAATGTATGATTGTGATTGTATGATTGTGATTGTATGATTGTGATTGTATGATTGTGATTGTATGATTGTGATTGTATGATTGTGATTGTATGATTGTGATTGTATGGTTGTGATTGTATGATTGTGATTGTATGATTGTGATTGTATGATTGTGATAGTATGATTGCGATTGTATGATTTTGTATGTATGATTGTGATTGTATGGTTGCGATTGTATGATATTGATTGTATGATTGTGATTGTACGATTGTGATTGTATGATTGTGATTGTATGATTGTGATTGTATGATTGTGATTGTATGATTGCGATTGTATGATTGTGATTGTATGATTATGATTGTACGATTGTGATTGTACGATTGTGATTGTACGATTGTGATTGTACGATTGTGATTGTATGATTGTGACTGTATGATTGTGATTGTATGATTGTGATTGTATGATTGTGATAGTATGATTGTGATTGTATGATTGTGATTGTATGACTGTGATTGTATGATTGTGATTGTATGATTGTGATAGTATGATTGTGATTGTATGACTGTGATTGTATGACTGTGATTGTATGATTGTGATTGTGCGATTGTGATTGTACGATTGTGATTGTAAGATTGTGATAGTATGACTGTGATTGTATGACTGTGATTGTATGATTGTGATTGTATGATTGTGATTGTCTGATTGTGGTTGTATGATTGTGATTGTATGATTGTCGTTGTATGATTATGATTGTATGATTGTGATTGCATGATTGTGATTTTATGATTGAGATTGCTTGATTGTGATTGTATGATTGTGATTGTATGATTGTATTTGGGAGATTGTATTTGGGAGATTGTAATTGTATGATTGCGATTGTATGATTGAGATTGTATGACTGTGATTGTATGATTGTGATTGTATGATTGTGATAGGATGATTGTGATTGTGTGATTGTGATTGTACGACTGTGATTGTATGATTGTGATTGTATGATTGTGATTGTATGATTGTGATTGTATGATTGTGATAGTATGATTGTGATTGTCTGATTGTGGTTGTATGATTGTGATTGTATGATTGTCATTGTATGATTATGATTGTATGATTGTGATTGCATGATTGTGATTTTATGATTGAGATTGCATGATTTTGTATGTATGATTGTGATTGTATGATTGTGATTGTATGATTGTGATAGTATGATTGTGATTGTAAGATTGTGATTGTATGATTGTCATTGTATGATTATGGTTGTATGATTGTGATTGCATGATTGTGATTGTATGATTGTATTTGGGAGATTGTAATTGTATGATTGCGATTGTATGATTGAGATTGTATGATTGTGATTGTATGATTGTGATTGTATGATTGTGATAGGATGATTGTGATTGTGTGATTGTGATTGTACGACTGTGATTGTATGATTGTGATTGTATGATTGTGATTGTATGATTGTGATAGTATGATTGTGATTGTATGACTGTGATTGTATGATTGTGATTCTGCGATTGTGATTGTATGATTGTGATTGTATGATTGTGATTGTATCATTGTGATAGTATGATTGTGATTGTATGATTGTGATTGTATGATTGTGATAGTATGATTGTGATTGTGTGATTGTGATTGTACGACTGTGATTGTATGATTGTGATTGTATGATTGTGATTGTATGATTGTGATAGTATGATTGTGATTGTATGATTGTGATTGCATGATTGTGATTGTATGATTGTGATTGTATCATTGTGATTGCGTGATTGTGATTGTATGATTGCGATTGTATGATTGTGATAGGATGATTGTGATTGTGTGATTGTGATTGTACGACTGTGATTGTATGATTGTGATTGTATGATTGTGATTGTATGACTGTGATTGTATGATTGTGATTCTGCGATTGTGATTGTACGATTGTGATTGTACGATTGTGATTGTACGATTGTGATTGTACGATTGTGATTGTATGATTGTGACTGTATGATTGTGATTGTATGATTGTGATTGTATGATTGTGATAGTATGATTGTGATTGTATGACTGTGATTGTATGACTGTGATTGTATGATTGTGATTGTGCGATTGTGATTGTACGATTGTGATTGTAAGATTGTGATTGTATGATTGTGATTGTATGACTGTGATGGTATGATTGTGATTGTGTGATTGTGATTGTATGATTGTGATAGTATGATTGTGATTGTATGATTGTGATTGTATGACTGTGATTGTATGATTGTGATAGTATGATTGCGATTGTATGATTTTGTATGTATGATTGTGATTGTGTGATTGTGATTGTATGATTGTAATTGTATGATTGTGATTGTATGATTGTCATTGTATGATTATGATTGTATGATTGAGATTGCATGATTGTGATTGTATGATTGTGATTGTATGATATTGATTGTATGATTGTGATTGTATGATTGCGATAGTATGATTGTGATTGTATGATTGTGATTGTATGACTGTGATTGTATGATTGTGATTGTGCGATTGTGATTGTGCGATTGTGATTGTACGATTGTGATTGTACGATTGTGATTGTATGGTTATGATTGAATGATTGTGATTGCATGATTGCGATTGTATGATTGTGATTGCATGATTTTGAATGTATGATTGTGATTGTATGATTGTGATTGTATGATTGTGATTGTATGATTGTGATTGTATGATTGTGATTGTATGATTGTGATTGTATGATTGTGATTGTATGGTTGTGATTGTATGATTGTGATTGTATGATTGTGATTGTATGATTGTGATAGTATGATTGCGATTGTATGATTTTGTATGTATGATTGTGATTGTATGGTTGCGATTGTATGATATTGATTGTATGATTGTGATTGTACGATTGTGATTGTATGATTGTGATTGTATGATTGTGATTGTATGATTGTGATTGTATGATTGCGATTGTATGATTGTGATTGTATGATTATGATTGTATGATTGTGATTGTATGATTGTGATTGTATGATTGTGATTGTATGATTGCGATTGTATGATTGTGATTGTATGATTATGATTGTATGATTTTGATTGTATGATTGTGATTGTATGATTGTCATTGTATGATTATGATTGTATGATTGTGATTGCACGATTGTGATTGTATGATTGAGATTGCATGATTTTGTATGTATGACTGTGATTGTATGATTGTGATTGTATGATTGTGATTGTATGATTGTCATTGTATGATTATGATTGTATGATTGTGATTGCACGATTGTGATTGTATGATTGAGATTGCATGATTGTGATTGTATGATTGAGATTGCATGATTTTGTATGTATGATTGTGATTGTATGATTGTGATTGTATGATTGTGATTGTATTATTGCGATTGTATGAATGCGATTGTATAATTGTGATTGCATGATTGTGATTGTATGATTGTGATTGTATGATATTGATTGTATGATTGTGATTGTACGATTGTGATTGTATGATTGTGATTGTATGATTGCGATTGTATGATTGTGATTGTATGATTGCGATTGTATGATTGTGATTGTATGATTATGATTGTATGATTTTGATTGTATGATTGTGATTGTATGATTGTAATTGTATGATTATGATTGTATGATTGTGATTGTATGATTGTGATGGTATGATTGTGATTGTATGATTGCGATTGTATGATTGTGATTGTATGATTGCGATTGTATGATTATGATTGTATGATTGTGATTGTATGATTGTGATTGTATGATTATGATTGTATGGTTGTGACTGTATGGTTGTGACTGTATGATTAGGATTGTATGATTGTGATAGTATGATTGTGATTGTATGATTGTGATTGTATGATTATGATTGTATGATTGCGATTGTATGATTGTGATTGTATGATTGTGATTGTATGATTGTGATTGTATGATTGTGATTGTATGATTGTGATTGTATGATTGTGATTGTATGATTGTGATTGTATGATTGTGATTGTATGATTGTGATAGTATGATTGTGATTGTATGATTGTGATTGTATGATTGTGATTGTATGATTGTGGTTGTATGATTGTGATTGTATGATTGTATTTGGGAGATTGTGATTGCATGATTGCGATTGTATGATTGTGATTGTATGATTGTGATTGTATGCTTGCGATTGTATGATTGTGATTTTATGATTGTAATTGTATGATTCTGATTGTATGATTGTGATTGTATAATTGTGATGGTATGATTGTGATTGTATGATTGCGATAGTATGATTGTGATTGTATGATTGCGATTGTATGATTGTGATTGTATGATTATGATCGTATTATTGTGATTGTATGATTATGATTGTAAGGTTGTGATTGTATGATTGTGATGGTATGATTGTGATTGTATGATTGCGATAGTATGATTGTGATTGTATGATTGTGATTGTATGATTGTGACTGTATGATTGTGATTGTATGATTGTGATTGCGTGATTGTGATTGTATGATTGCGATTGTATGATTGTGATTGTATGATTGTGATTGTATGATTGTGACTGTATGATTGTGATTGTATGATTGTGATTGCGTGATTGTGATTGTATGATTGCGATTGTATGATTGTGATTGCATGATTTTGAATGTATGATTGTGATTGTATGATTGTGATTGTATGATTGTGATTGTATGATTGTGATTGTATGATTGTGATAATATGATTGTGAATGTATGATTGTGATTGTATGTCTGTGATTGTATGATTGTGATTGTATGATAGTGATTGTATGGTTGTGATTGTATGATTCTCATAGTATGATTGTGATTGTATGATTATGATTGTATGATTGTGATTGTATGATTGTGATTGTATGATTGTATTTGGGAGATTGTACTTGGGAGATTGTAATTGTATGATTGCGATTGTATGATTGAGATTGTATGATTGTGATTGTATGATTGTGATTGTATGATTGTGATAGTATGATTGTGATTGTGTGATTGTGATTGTATGACTGTGATTGTATGATTGTGGTTGTATGATTGTGATTGTATGATTGTGATAGTATGATTGTGATTGTATGACTGTGATTGTATGATTGTGATTGTATGATTGTGATTGGATGATTGTGATTGTATGATTGTGATTGTATGATTGTGATTGTATGATTGTGATTGTATGATTGTGATAGTATGATTGTGATTGTAAGATTGTGATTGTATGATTGTGATAGTATGATTGTGATTGTATGACTGTGATTGTATGATTGTGATTCTGCGATTGTGATTGTATGATTGTGATTGTATGATTGTGATTGTATGATTGTGATAGTATGATTGTGATTGTATGATTGTGGTTGTATGATTGTGATTGTATGATTGTATTTGGGAGATTGTGATTGTATGATTGCGATTGTATGATTGTGATTGTATGATTGTGATTGTATGCTAGCGATTGTTTGATTGTGATTGTATGATTGTGATTGTATGATTGTGATTGTATGATTTTGATTGTATGATTGGGATAGTATGATTGGAATTGTATGATTATGATTGTATGATTGTGATTGTATGATTGTGATGGTATGATTGTGATTGTATGATTGCGATAGTATGATTGTGATTGTAAGATTGTGATTGTATGACTGTGTGTGTATGATTGTGATTGTATGATTGTCATTGTATGATTATGATTGTATGATTGTTATTGCACGATTGTGATTGTATGATTGAGATTGCATGATTTTGTATGTATGATTGTGATTGTATGATTGTGATTGTATGATTGTGATTGTATGATTGTGATTGTATGACTGTGATAGTATGATTGTGATTGTGTGATTGTGATCGTATGACTGTGATTGTATGATTGTGATTGTATGATTGTGATTGTATGATTATGATTGTATGATTGTGATTGCATGATTGTGATAGTATGATTGTGATTGTAAGATTGTGATTGTATGACTGTGTGTGTATGATTGTGATTGTATGATTGTCATTGTATGATTATGATTGTATGATTGTGATTGCACGATTGTGATTGTATGATTGAGATTGCATGATTTTGTATGTATGATTGTGATTGTATGATTGTGATTGTATGATTGTGATTGTATGATTGTGATTGTATGACTGTGATAGTATGATTGTGATTGTGTGATTGTGATCGTATGACTGTGATTGTATGATTATGATTGTATGATTGTGATTGTATGATTGTGATTGTATGATTGTATTTGGGAGATTGTACTTGGGAGATTGTAATTGTATGATTGCGATTGTATGATTGAGATTGTATGATTGTGATTGTATGATTGTGATTGTATGATTGTGATAGTATGATTGTGATTGTGTGATTGTGATTGTATGACTGTGATTGTATGATTGTGGTTGTATGATTGTGATTGTATGATTGTGATAGTATGATATTGATTGTATGATTGTGATTGTATGATTGCGATAGTATGATTGTGATTGTATGATTGTGATTGTATGACTGTGATGGTATGATTGTGATTGTATGATTGTGATTGTATGATTGTGATAGTATGATTGTGATTGTATGATTGTGATTGTATAACTGTGATTGTATGATTGTCATTGTCTGATTATGATTGTATGATTGTGATTGCATGATTGTGATTTTATGATTGTGATAGTATGATTGTGATTGTATGGTTGCGATTGTATGATTGTGATTGTATGATTGTGATAGTATGATTGTGATTGTTTGATTGTGATAGTATGATTGTGATTGTAAGATTGTGATTGTATGACTGTGTGTGTATGATTGTGATTGTATGATTGTCATTGTATGATTATGATTGTATGATTGTGATTGCACGATTGTGATTGTATGATTGAGATTGCATGATTTTGTATGTATGATTGTGATTGTATGATTGTGATTGTATGATTGTGATTGTATGACTGTGATAGTATGATTGTGATTGTGTGATTGTGATTGTATGACTGTGATTGTATGATTGTGATTGTATGATTGTGATTGTATGATTGTGATTGTATAATTGTGATTGTATGATTGTGATAGTATGATTGTGATTGTATGATTGTGATTGTATGGTTGTGATTGTACGATTGTGGTTGTATGATTGTGATTGTATGATTGTATTTGGGAGATTGTGATTGTATGATTGCGATTGTATGATTGTGATTGTATGATTGTGATTGTATGCTTGCGATTGCATGATTGTGATTTTATGATTGTGATTGTATGATTGTGATTGTATGATTTTGATTGTATGATTCTGATTGTATGATTGTAATTGTATGATTCTGATTGTATGATTGTGATTGTATGATTGTGATGGTATGATTGTGATTGTATGATTGCGATAGTATGATTGTGATTGTATGATTGTGATTGTATGATTGTGATTGTATGATTGCGATTGTATGATTGTGATTGCATGATTATGATTGTATGATTGTGATTGTATGATTGCGATTGTATGATTGTGATTGTATGATTGTCATTGTCTGATTATGATTGTATGATTGTGATTGCATGATTGTGATTGTATGATTGTGATAGTATGATTGTGATTGTATGATTGTGATTGTATGATTGTGATTGTATGATATTGATTGTATGATTGTGATTGTACGATTGTCATTGTATAATTGTGATTGTATGATTGTGATTGTATGATTGTGTTTGGGAGATTGTAGTTGTATGATTGCGATTATATGATTGTGATTGTATGATTGTGATGTATGATTGTAATTGTATGATTATGATTGTATGATTGTGACTGTATGATTGTGATGGTATGATTGTGATTGTATGATTGCGATCGTATAATTGTGATTGTATGATTATGATTGTATGATTGTGATTGTATGGTTGCGATTGTATGATTGTGATTGTATGATTATGATTGTATTTTTGTGATTGTATGATTGTGATTGTATGATTGTGATTGTATGATTGTGATTGTATGATTGTGATTGTATGATTGTGATTGCATGATTGTGATTGTATGATTGAGATTGCATGATTTTGTATGTATGATTGTGATTGTATGATTATGATTGTATGATTGTGATTGTATGATTTACTTGGGAGATTGTATTTTGGTGATTGTAATTGTAGGATTGCGATTGTATGATTGTGATTGTATGATTGTGATTGTATGATTGTGATTGTATGATTGTGATTGTATGATTGTGATTGTATGATTGTGATTGTATGATTGCGATTGTATGATTGTGATTGTATGATTATGATTGTATGATTTTGATTGTATGATTGTGATTGTATGATTGTAAATGTATGATTATGATTGTATGATTGTGATTGTATGATTGTGATGGTATGATTGTGATTGTATGATTGCGGTAGTATGATTGCGATTGTATGATTGTGATTGTATGATTGCGATTGTATGATTATGATTGTATGATTGTGATTGTATGATTGAGATTGTATGATTATGATTGTATGGTTGTGACTGTATGGTTGTGACTGTATGATTATGATTGTATGATTGTGATAGTATGATTGTGATTGTATGATTGTGATTGTATGATTATGATTGTATGATTGTGATAGTATGATTGTGATTGTAAGATTGTGATTGTATGACTGTGATTGTATGATTGTGATTGTATGATTGTGATTGTATGATTGAGATTGTATGATTGTGATTGTATGATTGTAATTGTATGATTATGATTGTATGATTGTGATTGTATGATAGTGATGGTTTGATTGTGATTGTGTGATTGCGATATTATGATTGCGATTGTATGATTGTGATTGTATGATTGTGATTGTATGCTTGCGATTGTATGATTGTGATTTTATGATTGTAATTGTATGATTCTGATTGTATGATTGTGATTGTATAATTGTGATGGTATGATTGTGATTGTATGATTGCGATAGTATGATTGTGATTGTATGATTGTGATTGTATGATTGTGATTGTATGATTGCGATTGTATGATTGTGATTGTATGATTATGATTGTATTATTGTGATTGTATGATTATGATTGTAAGGTTGTGATTGTATGATTGTGATGGTATGATTGTGATTGTATGATTGCGATAGTATGATTGTGATTGTATGATTGTGATTGTATGATTGTGACTGTATGATTGTGATTGTATGATTGTGATTGCGTCATTGTGATTGTATGGTTGCGATTGTATGATTGTCATTGTCTGATTATGATTGTATGATTGTGATTGCATGATTGTGATTGTATGATTGTGATAGTATGATTGTGATTGTATGATTGTGATTGTATGATTGTGATTGTATGATATTGATTGTATGATTGTGATTGTGCGATTGTGATTGTATAATTGTGATTGTATGATTGTGATTGTATGATTGTGTTTGGGAGATTGTAGTTGTATGATTGCGATTATATGATTGTGATTGTATGATTGTGATTGTATGATTGTGATTGTATGATTATGATTGTATGATTGTGGTTGTATGATTGTGATTGTATGATTGTATTTGGGAGATTGTGATTGTATGATTGTGATTGTACGATTGTGACTGTATGATTATGATTGTATGGTTGTGATTGTATGATTGTAATGGTATGATTGCGATTGTATGATTGCGATAGTGTGATTGTGATTGTATGATTGTGATTGTATGATTGTCATTGTCTGATTATGATTGTGATTGCATGATTGTGACTGTATGATTGTGATAGTATGATTGCGATTGTATGATTGTGATTGTATGATTGTGATAGTATGATTGTGATTGTATGATTGTGATTGTATGATTGTGATAGTATGATTGTGATAGTATGACTGTGATTGTATGACTGTGACTGTATGATTGTGATTGTATGATTGTGATTGTCTGATTGTGGTTGTATGATTGTGATTGTATGATTGTCATTGTATGATTATGATTGTATGATTGTGATCGCATGATTGTGATTTTATGATTGAGATTGCATGATTTTGTATGTATGATTGTGATTGTATGATTGTGATTGTATGATTGTGATTGCATGATTTTGAATGTATGATTGTGATTGTATGATTGTGATTGTATGATTGTGATTGTATGATTGTGATAATATGATTGTGAATGTATGATTGTGATTGTATGTCTGTGATTGT
This sequence comes from Megachile rotundata, assembly GCF_050947335.1. NCBI lineage: Eukaryota > Metazoa > Arthropoda > Insecta > Hymenoptera > Megachilidae > Megachile > Megachile rotundata. The sequence goes on along the minus strand of NW_027473333.1, from coordinate 813,783 downwards.
ATGATTGTGATTGTATGATAGTGATTGTATGGTTGTGATTGTATGATTCTCATAGTATGATTGTGATTGTATGATTATGATTGTATGATTGTGATTGTATGATTGTGATTGTATGATTGTATTTGGGAGATTGTACTTGGGAGATTGTAATTGTATGATTGCGATTGTATGATTGAGATTGTATGATTGTGATTGTATGATTGTGATTGTATGATTGTGATAGTATGATTGTGATTGTGTGATTGTGATTATATGACTGTGATTGTATGATTGTGGTTGTATGATTGTGATTGTATGATTGTGATAGTATGATTGTGATTGTATGACTGTGATTGTATGATTGTGATTGTATGATTGTGATTGGATGATTGTGATTGTATGATTGTGATTGTATGATTGTGATTGTATGATTGTGATTGTATGATTGTCATAGTATGATTGTGATTGTAAGATTGTGATTGTATGATTGTGATAGTATGATTGTGATTGTATGACTGTGATTGTATGATTGTGATTCTGCGATTGTGATTGTATGATTGTGATTGTATGATTGTGATTGTATGATTGTGATAGTATGATTGTGATTGTATGATTGTGGTTGTATGATTGTGATTGTATGATTGTATTTGGGAGATTGTGATTGTATGATTGCGATTGTATGATTGTGATTGTATGATTGTGATTGTATGCTAGCGATTGTATGATTGTGATTGTATGGTTGTGATTGTATGATTGTGATTGTATGATTTTGATTGTATGATTGGGATAGTATGATTGTAATTGTATGATTATGATTGTATGATTGTGATTGTATGATTGTGATGGTATGATTGTGATTGTATGATTGCGATAGTATGATTGTGATTGTAAGATTGTGATTGTATGACTGTGTGTGTATGATTGTGATTGTATGATTGTCATTGTATGATTATGATTGTATGATTGTTATTGCACGATTGTGATTGTATGATTGAGATTGCATGATTTTGTATGTATGATTGTGATTGTATGATTGTGATTGTATGATTGTGATTGTATGACTGTGATAGTATGATTGTGATTGTGTGATTGTGATTGTATGACTGTGATTGTATGATTGTGATTGTATGATTGTGATTGTATGATTGTGATAGTATGATTGTGATTGTATGACTGTGATTGTATGATTGTGATTCTGCGATTGTGATTGTATGATTGTGATTGTATGATTGTGATTGTATGATATTGATTGTATGATTGTGATTGTATGATTGCGATAGTATGATTGTGATTGTATGATTGTGATTGTATGACTGTGATGGTATGATTGTGATTGTATGATTGTGATTGTATGATTGTGATAGTATGATTGTGATTGTATGATTGTGATTGTATGACTGTGATTGTATGATTGTGATTGCATGATTGTGATTGTATGATTGAGATTGCATGATTTTGTATGTATGATTGTGATTGTATGATTATGATTGTATGATTGTGATTGTATGATTTACTTGGGAGATTGTATTTTGGTGATTGTAATTGTAGGATTGCGATTGTATGATTGTGATTGTATGATTGTGATTGTATGATTGTGATTGTATGATTGTGATTGTATGATTGTGATTGTATGATTGTGATTGTATGATTGCGATTGTATGATTGTGATTGTATGATTATGATTGTATGATTTTGATTGTATGATTGTGATTGTATGATTGTAAATGTATGATTATGATTGTATGATTGTGATTGTATGATTGTGATGGTATGATTGTGATTGTATGATTGCGGTAGTATGATTGCGATTGTATGATTGTGATTGTATGATTGCGATTGTATGATTATGATTGTATGATTGTGATTGTATGATTGTGATTGTATGATTATGATTGTATGGTTGTGACTGTATGGTTGTGACTGTATGATTATGATTGTATGATTGTGATAGTATGATTGTGATTGTATGATTGTGATTGTATGATTATGATTGTATGATTGTGATAGTATGATTGTGATTGTAAGATTGTGATTGTATGACTGTGATTGTATGATTGTGATTGTATGATTGTGATTGTATGATTGAGATTGTATGATTGTGATTGTATGATTGTAATTGTATGATTATGATTGTATGATTGTGATTGTATGATAGTGATGGTTTGATTGTGATTGTGTGATTGCGATATTATGATTGCGATTGTATGATTGTGATTGTATGATTGTGATTGTATGCTTGCGATTGTATGATTGTGATTTTATGATTGTAATTGTATGATTCTGATTGTATGATTGTGATTGTATAATTGTGATGGTATGATTGTGATTGTATGATTGCGATAGTATGATTGTGATTGTATGATTGTGATTGTATGATTGTGATTGTATGATTGCGATTGTATGATTGTGATTGTATGATTATGATTGTATTATTGTGATTGTATGATTATGATTGTAAGGTTGTGATTGTATGATTGTGATGGTATGATTGTGATTGTATGATTGCGATAGTATGATTGTGATTGTATGATTGTGATTGTATGATTGTGACTGTATGATTGTGATTGTATGATTGTGATTGCGTGATTGTGATTGTATGGTTGCGATTGTATGATTGTCATTGTCTGATTATGATTGTATGATTGTGATTGCATGATTGTGATTGTATGATTGTGATAGTATGATTGTGATTGTATGATTGTGATTGTATGATTGTGATTGTATGATATTGATTGTATGATTGTGATTGTACGATTGTGATTGTATAATTGTGATTGTATGATTGTGATTGTATGATTGTGTTTGGGAGATTGTAGTTGTATGATTGCGATTATATGATTGTGATTGTATGATTGTGATTGTATGATTGTGATTGTATGATTATGATTGTATGATTGTGGTTGTATGATTGTGATTGTATGATTGTATTTGGGAGATTGTGATTGTATGATTGTGATTGTACGATTGTGACTGTATGATTATGATTGTATGGTTGTGATTGTATGATTGTAATGGTATGATTGCGATTGTATGATTGCGATAGTGTGATTGTGATTGTATGATTGTGATTGTATGATTGTCATTGTCTGATTATGATTGTGATTGCATGATTGTGACTGTATGATTGTGATAGTATGATTGCGATTGTATGATTGTGATTGTATGATTGTGATAGTATGATTGTGATTGTATGATTGTGATTGTATGATTGTGATAGTATGATTGTGATAGTATGACTGTGATTGTATGACTGTGACTGTATGATTGTGATTGTATGATTGTGATTGTATGATTGTGATTGTCTGATTGTGGTTGTATGATTGTGATTGTATGATTGTCATTGTATGATTATGATTGTATGATTGTGATCGCATGATTGTGATTTTATGATTGAGATTGCATGATTTTGTATGTATGATTGTGATTGTATGATTGTGATTGCATGATTTTGAATGTATGATTGTGATTGTATGATTGTGATTGTATGATTGTGATTGTATGATTGTGATAATATGATTGTGAATGTATGATTGTGATTGTATGTCTGTGATTGTATGATTGTGATTGTATGATAGTGATTGTATGGTTGTGATTGTATGATTCTCATAGTATGATTGTGATTGTATGATTATGATTGTATGATTGTGATTGTATGATTGTGATTGTATGATTGTATTTGGGAGATTGTACTTGGGAGATTGTAATTGTATGATTGCGATGGTATGATTGAGATTGTATGATTGTGATTGTATGATTGTGATTGTATGATTGTGATAGTATGATTGTGATTGTGTGATTGTGATTATATGACTGTGATTGTGTGATTGTGGTTGTATGATTGTGATTGTATGATTGTGATAGTATGATTGTGATTGTATGACTGTGATTGTATGATTGTGATTGTATGATTGTGATTGTATGATTGTGATGGTATGATTGTGATTGTATGATTGCGATAGTATGATTGTGATTGTAAGATTGTGATTGTATGACTGTGATAGTATGATTGTGATTGTATGACTGTGATTGTATGATTGTGATTCTGCGATTGTGATTGTATGATTGTGATTGTATGATTGTGATTGTATGATTGTGATAGTATGATTGTGATTGTATGATTGTGGTTGTATGATTGTGATTGTATGATTGTATTTGGGAGATTGTGATTGTATGATTGCGATTGTATGATTGTGATTGTATGATTGTGATTGTATGCTAGCGATTGTATGATTGTGATTGTATGGTTGTGATTGTATGATTGTGATTGTATGATTTTGATTGTATGATTGGGATAGTATGATTGTAATTGTATGATTATGATTGTATGATTGTGATTGTATGATTGTGATGGTATGATTGTGATTGTATGATTGCGATAGTATGATTGTGATTGTAAGATTGTGATTGTATGACTGTGTGTGTATGATTGTGATTGTATGATTGTCATTGTATGATTATGATTGTATGATTGTTATTGCACGATTGTGATTGTATGATTGAGATTGCATGATTTTGTATGTATGATTGTGATTGTATGATTGTGATTGTATGATTGTGATTGTATGACTGTGATAGTATGATTGTGATTGTGTGATTGTGATTGTATGACTGTGATTGTATGATTGTGATTGTATGATTGTGATTGTATGATTGTGATAGTATGATTGTGATTGTATGACTGTGATTGTATGATTGTGATTCTGCGATTGTGATTGTATGATTGTGATTGTATGATTGTGATTGTATGATATTGATTGTATGATTGTGATTGTATGATTGCGATAGTATGATTGTGATTGTATGATTGTGATTGTATGACTGTGATGGTATGATTGTGATTGTATGATTGTGATTGTATGATTGTGATAGTATGATTGTGATTGTATGATTGTGATTGTATGACTGTGATTGTATGATTGTCATTGTCTGATTATGATTGTATGATTGTGATTGCGTGATTGTGATTTTATGATTGTGATAGTATGATTGTGATTGTATGGTTGCGATTGTATGATTGTGATTGTATGATTGCGATAGTATGATTGTGATTGTTTGATTGTGATAGTATGATTGTGATTGTAAGATTGTGATTGTATGACTGTGTGTGTATGATTGTGATTGTACGATTGTCATTGTATGATTATGATTGTATGATTGTGGTTGCACGATTGTGATTGTATGATTGAGATTGCATGATTTTGTATGTATGATTGTGATTGTATGATTGTGATTGTATGATTGTGATTGTATGATTGTGATTGTATGACTGTGATAGTATGATTGTGATTGTGTGATTGTGATTGTATGACTGTGATTGTATGATTGTGATTGTATGATTGTGATTGTATAATTGTGATTGTATGATTGTGATAGTATGATTGTGATTGTATGATTGTGATTGTATGGTTGTGATTGTATGATTGTGGTTGTATGATTGTGATTGTACGATTGTATTTGGGAGATTGTGATTGTATGCTTGCGATTGCATGATTGTGATTTTATGATTGTGATTGTATGATTGTGATTGTATGATTTTGATTGTATGATTCTGATTGTATGATTGTAATTGTATGATTCTGATTGTATGATTGTGATTGTATGATTGTGATGGTATGATTGTGATTGTATGATTGCGATAGTATGATTGTGATTGTATGATTGTGATTGTATGATTGTGATTGTATGATTGCGATTGTATGATTGTGATTGTATGATTATGATTGTATGATTGTGACTGTATGATTGTGATGGTATGATTGTGATTGTATGATTGTGATTGTATGACTGTGATTGTATGATTGTGATTGTATGATTGTGATTGTATGATTGTGATAGTATGATTGTGATTGTATGACTGTGATTGTATGATTGTGATTCTGCGATTGTGATTGTATGATTGTGATTGTATGATTGTGATTGTATGATATTGATTGTATGATTGTGATTGTATGATTGCGATAGTATGATTGTGATTGTATGATTGTGATTGTATGACTGTGATGGTATGATTGTGATTGTATGATTGTGATTGTATGATTGTGATAGTATGATTGTGATTGTATGATTGTGATTGTATGACTGTGATTGTATGATTGTCATTGTCTGATTATGATTGTATGATTGTGATTGCGTGATTGTGATTTTATGATTGTGATAGTATGATTGTGATTGTATGGTTGCGATTGTATGATTGTGATTGTATGATTGCGATAGTATGATTGTGATTGTTTGATTGTGATAGTATGATTGTGATTGTAAGATTGTGATTGTATGACTGTGTGTGTATGATTGTGATTGTACGATTGTCATTGTATGATTATGATTGTATGATTGTGGTTGCACGATTGTGATTGTATGATTGAGATTGCATGATTTTGTATGTATGATTGTGATTGTATGATTGTGATTGTATGATTGTGATTGTATGACTGTGATAGTATGATTGTGATTGTGTGATTGTGATTGTATGACTGTGATTGTATGATTGTGATTGTATGATTGTGATTGTATAATTGTGATTGTATGATTGTGATAGTATGATTGTGATTGTATGATTGTGATTGTATGGTTGTGATTGTATGATTGTGGTTGTATGATTGTGATTGTACGATTGTATTTGGGAGATTGTGATTGTATGCTTGCGATTGCATGATTGTGATTTTATGATTGTGATTGTATGATTGTGATTGTATGATTTTGATTGTATGATTCTGATTGTATGATTGTAATTGTATGATTCTGATTGTATGATTGTGATTGTATGATTGTGATGGTATGATTGTGATTGTATGATTGCGATAGTATGATTGTGATTGTATGATTGTGATTGTATGATTGTGATTGTATGATTGCGATTGTATGATTGTGATTGTATGATTATGATTGTATGATTGTGACTGTATGATTGTGATGGTATGATTGTGATTGTATGATTGCGATCGTATAATTGTGATTGTATGATTATGATTGTATGATTGTGATTGTATGATTGCGATTGTATGATTGTGATTGTATGATTATGATTGTATTTTTGTGATTGTATGATTGTGATTGTATGATTGTGATTGTATGATTGTGATTGTATGATTGTGATTGCATGATTGTGATTGTATGATTGAGATTGCATGATTTTGTATGTATGATTGTGATTGTATGATTATGATTGTATGATTGTGATTGTATGATTTACTTGGGAGATTGTATTTTGGAGATTGTAATTGTAGGATTGCGATTGTATGATTGTGATTGTATGATTGTGATTGTATGATTGTGATTGTATGATTGTGATTGTATGATTGTGATTGTATGATTGTGATTGTATGATTGCGATTGTATGATTGTGATTGTATGATTATGATTGTATGATTTTGATTGTATGATTGTGATTGTATGATTGTAAATGTATGATTATGATTGTATGATTGTGATTGTATGATTGTGATGGTATGATTGTGATTGTATGATTGCGATAGTATGATTGCGATTGTATGATTGTGATTGTATGATTGCGATTGTATGATTATGATTGTATGATTGTGATGGTATGATTGTGATTGTATGATTATGATTGTATGGTTGTGACTGTATCGTGGTGACTGTATGATTATGATTGTATGATTGTGATAGTATGATTGTGATTGTATGATTGTGATTGTATGATTATGATTGTATGATTGTGATAGTATGATTGTGATTGTAAGATTGTGATTGTATGCCTGTGATTGTATGATTGTGATTGTATGATTGTGATTGTATGATTGTGATTGTATGATTGTGATTGTATGATTGTGATTGTATGATTGTGATTGTATGATTGTAATTGTATGATTATGATTGTATGATTGTGATTGTATGATAGTGATGGTTTGATTGTGATTGTATGATTGCGATATTATGGTTGTGATTGTATGATTGTGATTGTATGATAGCGATTGTATGATTGTGATTGTATGATTATGATTGTATGATTGTGATTGTATGATTGTGGTTGTATGATTGTGATTGTATGATTGTATTTGGGAGATTGTGATTGTATGATTGTGATTGTACGATTGTGATTGTATGATTATGATTGTATGGTTGTGATTGTATGATTGTAATGGTATGATTGCGATTGTATGATTGCGATAGTGTGATTGTGATTGTATGATTGTGATTGTATGATTGTCATTGTCTGATTATGATTGTATGATTGTGATTGCATGATTGTGATTGTATGATTGTGATAGTATGATTGTGATTGTATGATTGTGATTGTATGATTGTGATAGTATGATTGTGATTGTATGATTGTGATTGTATGATTGTGATTGTATGATTGTGGTTGTATGATTGTGATTGTATGATTGTATTTGGGAGATTGTGATTGTATGATTGCGATTGTATGATTGTGATTGTATGATTGTGATTGTATGCTTGCGATTGTATGATTGTGATAGTATGATTGTGATTGTATGACTGTGATTGTATGATTGTGATTGTATGATTGTGATTGGATGATTGTGATTGTATGATTGTGATTGTATGATTGTGATTGTATGATTGTGATTGTATGATTGTGATAGTATGATTGTGATTGTAAGATTGTGATTGTATGATTGTGATAGTATGATTGTGATTGTATGACTGTGATTGTATGATTGTGATTCTGCGATTGTGATTGTATGATTGTGATTGTATGATTGTGATTGTATGATTGTGATAGTATGATTGTGATTGTATGATTGTGGTTGTATGATTGTGATTGTATGATTGTATTTGGGAGATTGTGGTTGTATGATTGCGATTGTATGATTGTGATTGTATGATTGTGATTGTATGCTTGCGATTGCATGATTGTGATTTTATGATTGTGATTGTATGATTGTGATTGTATGATTTTGATTGTATGATTCTGATTGTATGATTGTAATTGTATGATTCTGATTGTATGATTGTGATTGTATGATTGTGATGGTATGATTGTGATTGTATGATTGCGATAGTATGATTGTGATTGTATGATTGTGATTGTATGAATGTGATTGTATGATTGCGATTGTATGATTGTGATTGTATGATTATGATTGTATGATTGTGATTGTATGATTGCGATTGTATGATTGTGATTGTATGATTGTCATTGTCTGATTATGATTGTATGATTGTGATTGCATGATTGTGATTGTATGATTGTGATAGTATGATTGTGATTGTATGATTGTGATTGTACGATTGTGATTGTATGATATTGATTGTATGATTGTGATTGTACGATTGTGATTGTATAATTGTGATTGTATGATTGTGATTGTATGATTGTGTTTGGGAGATTGTAGTTGTATGATTGCGATTATATGATTGTGATTGTATGATTGTGATGTATGATTGTAATTGTATGATTATGATTGTATGATTGTGACTGTATGATTGTGATGGTATGATTGTGATTGTATGATTGCGATCGTATAATTGTGATTGTATGATTATGATTGTATGATTGTGATTGTATGATTGCGATTGTATGATTGTGATTGTATGATTATGATTGTATTTTTGTGATTGTATGATTGTGATTGTATGATTGTGATTGTATGATTGTGATTGTATGATTGAGATTGCATGATTGTGATTGTATGATTGAGATTGCATGATTTTGTATGTATGATTGTGATTGTATGATTATGATTGTATGATTGTGATTGTATGATTTACTTGGGAGATTGTATTTTGGAGATTGTAATTGTAGGATTGCGATTGTATGATTGTGATTGTATGATTGTGATTGTATGATTGTGATTGTATGATTGTGATTGTATGATTGTGATTGTATGATTGTGATTGTATGATTGCGATTGTATGATTGTGATTGTATGATTATGATTGTATGATTGTGGTTGTATGATTGTGATTGTATGATTGTATTTGGGAGATTGTGATTGTATGATTGTGATTGTACGATTGTGACTGTATGATTATGATTGTATGGTTGTGATTGTATGATTGTAATGGTATGATTGCGATTGTATGATTGCGATAGTGTGATTGTGATTGTATGATTGTGATTGTATGATTGTCATTGTCTGATTATGATTGTGATTGCATGATTGTGACTGTATGATTGTGATAGTATGATTGCGATTGTATGATTGTGATTGTATGACTGTGATAGTATGATTGTGATTGTATGATTGTGATTGTATGATTGTGATAGTATGATTGTGATAGTATGACTGTGATTGTATGACTGTGACTGTATGATTGTGATTGTATGATTGTGATTGTCTGATTGTGGTTGTATGATTGTGATTGTATGATTGTCATTGTATGATTATGATTGTATGATTGTGATCGCATGATTGTGATTTTATGATTGAGATTGCATGATTTTGTATGTATGATTGTGATTGTATGATTGTGATTGCATGATTTTGAATGTATGATTGTGATTGTATGATTGTGATTGTATGATTGTGATTGTATGATTGTGATAATATGATTGTGAATGTATGATTGTGATTGTATGTCTGTGATTGTATGATTGTGATTGTATGATAGTGATTGTATGGTTGTGATTGTATGATTCTCATAGTATGATTGTGATTGTATGATTATGATTGTATGATTGTGATTGTATGATTGTGATTGTATGATTGTATTTGGGAGATTGTACTTGGGAGATTGTAATTGTATGATTGCGATTGTATGATTGAGATTGTATGATTGTGATTGTATGATTGTGATTGTATGATTGTGATAGTATGATTGTGATTGTGTGATTGTGATTATATGACTGTGATTGTATGATTGTGGTTGTATGATTGTGATTGTATGATTGTGATAGTATGATTGTGATTGTATGACTGTGATTGTATGATTGTGATTGTATGATTGTGATTGGATGATTGTGATTGCATGATTGTGATTGTATGATTGTGATTGTATGATTGTGATTGTATGATTGTCATAGTATGATTGTGATTGTAAGATTGTGATTGTATGATTGTGATAGTATGATTGTGATTGTATGACTGTGATTGTATGATTGTGATTCTGCGATTGTGATTGCATGATTGTGATTGTATGATTGTGATTGTATGATTGTGATAGTATGATTGTGATTGTATGATTGTGGTTGTATGATTGTGATTGTATGATTGTATTTGGGAGATTGTGATTGTATGATTGCGATTGTATGATTGTGATTGTATGATTGTGATTGTATGCTAGCGATTGTATGATTGTGATTGTATGGTTGTGATTGTATGATTGTGATTGTATGATTTTGATTGTATGATTGGGATAGTATGATTGTAATTGCATGATTATGATTGTATGATTGTGATTGTATGATTGTGATTGTATGATTGTGATTGTATGATTGTGATAGTATGATTGTGATTGTATGATTGTGGTTGTATGATTGTGATTGTATGATTGTATTTGGGAGATTGTGATTGTATGATTGCGATTGTATGATTGTGATTGTATGATTGTGATTGTATGCTAGCGATTGTATGATTGTGATTGTATGGTTGTGATTGTATGATTGTGATTGTATGATTTTGATTGTATGATTGGGATAGTATGATTGTAATTGTATGATTATGATTGTATGATTGTGATTGTATGATTGTGATGGTATGATTGTGATTGTATGATTGCGATAGTATGATTGTGATTGTAAGATTGTGATTGTATGACTGTGTGTGTGTGATTGTGATTGTATGATTGTCATTGTATGATTATGATTGTATGATTGTTATTGCACGATTGTGATTGTATGATTGAGATTGCATGATTTTGTATGTATGATTGTGATTGTATGATTGTGATTGTATGATTGTGATTGTATGATTGTGATTGTATGACTGTGATAGTATGATTGTGATTGTGTGATTGTGATTGTATGACTGTGATTGTATGATTGTGATTGTATGATTGTGATTGTATGATTGTGATAGTATGATTGTGATTGTATGACTGTGATTGTATGATTGTGATTCTGCGATTGTGATTGTATGATTGTGATTGTATGATTGTGATTGTATGATATTGATTGTATGATTGTGATTGTATGATTGCGATAGTATGATTGTGATTGTATGATTGTGATTGTATGACTGTGATGATATGATTGTGATTGTATGATTGTGATTGTATGATTGTGATAGTATGATTGTGATTGTATGATTGTGATTGTATGACTGTGATTGTATGATTGTCATTGTCTGATTATGATTGTATGATTGTGATTGCGTGATTGTGATTTTATGATTGTGATAGTATGATTGTGATTGTATGGTTGCGATTGTATGATTGTGATTGTATGATTGTGATAGTATGATTGTGATTGTTTGATTGTGATAGTATGATTGTGATTGTAAGATTGTGATTGTATGACTGTGTGAGTATGATTGTGATTGTATGATTGTCATTGTATGATTATGATTGTATGATTGTGGTTGCACGATTGTGATTGTATGATTGAGATTGCATGATTTTGTATGTATGATTGTGATTGTATGATTGTGATTGTATGATTGTGATTATATGACTGTGATAGTATGATTGTGATTGTGTGATTGTGATTGTATGACTGTGATTGTATGATTGTGATTGTATGATTGTGATTGTATAATTGTGATTGTATGATTGTGATAGTATGATTGTGATTGTATTATTGTGATTGTATGGTTGTGATTGTATGATTGTGGTTGTATGATTGTGATTGTACGATTGTATTTGGGAGATTGTGATTGTATGATTGCGATTGTATGATTGTGATTGTATGATTGTGATTGTATGCTTGCGATTGCATGATTGTGATTTTATGATTGTGATTGTATGATTGTGATTGTATGATTTTGATTGTATGATTCTGATTGTATGATTGTAATTGTATGATTCTGATTGTATGATTGTGATTGTATGATTGTGATGGTATGATTGTGATTGTATGATTGCGATAGTATGATTGTGATTGTATGATTGTGATTGTATGATTGTGATTGTATGATTGCGATTGTATGATTGTGATTGTATGATTATGATTGTATGATTGTGACTGTATGATTGTGATGGTATGATTGTGATTGTATGATTGCGATCGTATAATTGTGATTGTATGATTATGATTGTATGATTGTGATTGTATGATTGCGATTGTATGATTGTGATTGTATGATTATGATTGTATTTTTGTGATTGTATGATTGTGATTGTATGATTGTGATTGTATGATTGTGATTGTATGATTGTGATTGTATGATTGTGATTGCATGATTGTGATTGTATGATTGAGATTGCATGATTTTGTATGTATGATTGTGATTGTATGATTATGATTGTATGATTGTGATTGTATGATTTACTTGGGAGATTGTATTTTGGAGATTGTAATTGTAGGATTGCGATTGTATGATTGTGATTGTATGATTGTGATTGTATGATTGTGATTGTATGATTGTGATTGTATGATTGTGATTGTATGATTGTGATTGTATGATTGTGATTGTATGATTGCGATTGTATGATTGTGATTGTATGATTATGATTGTATGATTTTGATTGTATGATTGTGATTGTATGATTGTAAATGTATGATTATGATTGTATGATTGTGATTGTATGATTGTGATGGTATGATTGTGATTGTATGATTGCGATAGTATGATTGCGATTGTATGATTGTGATTGTATGATTGCGATTGTATGATTATGATTGTATGATTGTGATGGTATGATTGTGATTGTATGATTATGATTGTATGGTTGTGACTGTATCGTGGTGACTGTATGATTATGATTGTATGATTGTGATAGTATGATTGTGATTGTATGATTGTGATTGTATGATTATGATTGTATGATTGTGATAGTATGATTGTGATTGTAAGATTGTGATTGTATGCCTGTGATTGTATGATTGTGATTGTATGATTGTGATTGTATGATTGTGATTGTATGATTGTGATTGTATGATTGTGATTGTATGATTGTGATTGTATGATTGTAATTGTATGATTATGATTGTATGATTGTGATTGTATGATAGTGATGGTTTGATTGTGATTGTATGATTGCGATATTATGGTTGTGATTGTATGATTGTGATTGTATGATAGCGATTGTATGATTGTGATTGTATGATTATGATTGTATGATTGTGATTGTATGATTGTGGTTGTATGATTGTGATTGTATGATTGTATTTGGGAGATTGTGATTGTATGATTGTGATTGTACGATTGTGATTGTATGATTATGATTGTATGGTTGTGATTGTATGATTGTAATGGTATGATTGCGATTGTATGATTGCGATAGTGTGATTGTGATTGTATGATTGTGATTGTATGATTGTCATTGTCTGATTATGATTGTATGATTGTGATTGCATGATTGTGATTGTATGATTGTGATAGTATGATTGTGATTATATGATTGTGATTGTATGATTGTGATAGTATGATTGTGATTGTATGATTGTGATTGTATGATTGTGATTGTATGATTGTGGTTGTATGATTGTGATTGTATGATTGTATTTGGGAGATTGTGATTCTATGATTGCGATTGTATGATTGTGATTGTATGATTGTGATTGTATGCTTGCGATTGTATGATTGTGATAGTATGATTGTGATTGTATGACTGTGATTGTATGATTGTGATTGTATGATTGTGATTGGATGATTGTGATTGTATGATTGTGATTGTATGATTGTGATTGTATGATTGTGATTGTATGATTGTGATAGTATGATTGTGATTGTAAGATTGTGATTGTATGATTGTGATAGTATGATTGTGATTGTATGACTGTGATTGTATGATTGTGATTCTGCGATTGTGATTGTATGATTGTGATTGTATGATTGTGATTGTATGATTGTGATAGTATGATTGTGATTGTATGATTGTGGTTGTATGATTGTGATTGTATGATTGTATTTGGGAGATTGTGATTGTATGATTGCGATTGTATGATTGTGATTGTATGATTGTGATTGTATGCTAGCGATTGTATGATTGTGATTGTATGGTTGTGATTGTATGATTGTGATTGTATGATTTTGATTGTATGATTGGGATAGTATGATTGTAATTGTATGATTATGATTGTATGATTGTGATTGTATGATTGTGATGGTATGATTGTGATTGTATGATTGCGATAGTATGATTGTGATTGTAAGATTGTGATTGTATGACTGTGTGTGTATGATTGTGATTGTATGATTGTCATTGTATGATTATGATTGTATGATTGTTATTGCACGATTGTGACTGTATGATTGAGATTGCATGATTTTGTATGTATGATTGTGATTGTATGATTGTGATTGTGTGATTGTGATTGTAGGATTGTGATTGTATGACTGTGATAGTATGATTGTGATTGTGTGATTGTGATTGTATGACTGTGATTGTATGATTGTGATTGTATGATTGTGATTGTATGATTGTGATAGTATGATTGTGATTGTATGATATTGATTGTATGATTGTGATTGTATGATTGCGATAGTATGATTGTGATTGTATGATTGAGATTGTATGACTGTGATGGTATGATTGTGATTGTATGATTGTGATTGTATGGTTGTGATAGTATTATTGTGATTGTATGATTGTGATTGTATGACTGTGATTGTATGATTGTCATTGTCTGATTATGATTGTATGATTGTGATTGCATGATTGTGATTTTATGATTGTGATAGTATGATTGTGATTGTATGGTTGCGATTGTATGATTGTGATTGTATGATTGTGATAGTATGATTGTGATTGTTTGATTGTGATAGTATGATTGTGATTGTAAGATTGTGATTGTATGACTGTGTGTGTATGATTGTGATTGTATGATTGTCATTGTATGATTATGATTGTATGATTGTGATTGCACGATTGTGATTGTATGATTGAGATTGCATGATTTTGTATGTATGATTGTGATTGTATGATTGTGATTGTATGATTGTGATTGTATGACTGTGATAGTATGATTGTGATTGTGTGATTGTGATTGTATGACTGTGATTGTATGATTGTGATTGTATGATTGTGATTGTATGATTGTGATTGTATGATTGTGATTGTATAATTGTGATTGTATGATTGTGATAGTATGATTGTGATTGTATGATTGTGATTGTATGGTTGTGATTGTATGATTGTGGTTGTATGATTGTGATTGTATGATTGTATTTGGGAGATTGTGGTTGTATGATAGCGATTGTATGATTGTGATTGTATGATTGTGATTGTATGCTTGCGATTGCATGATTGTGATTTTATGATTGTGATTGTATGATTGTGATTGTATGATTTTGATTGTATGATTCTGATTGTATGATTGTAATTGTATGATTCTGATTGTATGATTGTGATTGTATGATTGTGATGGTATGATTGTGATTGTATGATTGCGATAGTATGATTGTGATTGTATGATTGTGATTGTATGAATGTGATTGTATGATTGCGATTGCATGATTGTGATTGTATGATTATGATTGTATGATTGTGATTGTATGATTGCGATTGTATGATTGTGATTGTATGATTGTCATTGTCTGATTATGATTGTATGATTGTGATTGCATGATTGTGATTGTATGATTGTGATAGTATGATTGTGATTGTATGATTGTGATTGTATGATTGTGATTGTATGATATTGATTGTATGATTGTGATTGTACGATTGTGATTGTATAATTGTGATTGTATGATTGTGATTGTATGATTGTGTTTGGGAGATTGTAGTTGTATGATTGCGATTATATGATTGTGATTGTATGATTGTGATGTATGATTGTAATTGTATGATTATGATTGTATGATTGTGACTGTATGATTGTGATGGTATGATTGTGATTGTATGATTGCGATCGTATAATTGTGATTGTATGATTATGATTGTATGATTGTGATTGTATGATTGCGATTGTATGATTGTGATTGTATGATTATGATTGTATTTTTGTGATTGTATGATTGTGATTGTATGATTTTGATTGTATGATTGTGATTGTATGATTGAGATTGCATGATTGTGATTGTATGATTGAGATTGCATGATTTTGTATGTATGATTGTGATTGTATGATTATGATTGTATGATTGTGATTGTATGATTTACTTGGGAGATTGTATTTTGGAGATTGTAATTGTAGGGTTGCGATTGTATGATTGTGATTGTATGATTGTGATTGTATGATTGTGATTGTATGATTGTGATTGTATGATTGTGATTGTATGATTGTGATTGTATGATTGCGATTGTATGATTGTGATTGTATGATTATGATTGTATGATTTTGATTGTATGATTTTGATTGTATGATTGTGATTGTATGATTGTAAATGTATGATTATGATTGTATGATTGTGATTGTATGATTGTGATGGTATGATTGTGATTGTATGATTGCGATAGTATGATTGCGATTGTATGATTGTGATTGTATGATTGTGATTGTATGATTGTGATTGTATGATTGTGATTGTATGATTGTGATTGTATGATAGCGATTGTATGATTGTGATTGTATGATTATGATTGTATGATTGTGATTGTATGATAGTGATGGTTTGATTGTGATTGTATGATTGCGATATTATGGTTGTGATTGTATGATTGTGATTGTATGATAGCGATTGTATGATTGTGATTGTATGATTATGATTGTATGATTGTGATTGTATGATTGTGGTTGTATGATTGTGATTGTATGATTGTATTTGGGAGATTGTGATTGTATGATTGTGATTGTACGATTGTGATTGTATGATTATGATTGTATGGTTGTGATTGTATGATTGTAATGGTATGATTGCGATTGTATGATTGCGATAGTGTGATTGTGATTGTATGATTGTGATTGTATGATTGTCATTGTCTGATTATGATTGTATGATTGTGATTGCATGATTGTGATTGTATGATTGTGATAGTATGATTGTGATTGTATGATTGTGATTGTATGATTGTGATAGTATGATTGTGATTGTATGATTGTGATTGTATGATTGTGATTGTATGATTGTGATTGTATGATTGTGGTTGTATGATTGTGATTGTATGATTGTATTTGGGAGATTGTGATTGTATGATTGCGATTGTATGATTGTGATTGTATGATTGTGATTGTATGCTTGCGATTGTATGATTGTGATAGTATGATTGTGATTGTATGACTGTGATTGTATGATTGTGATTGTATGATTGTGATTGGATGATTGTGATTGTATGATTGTGATTGTATGATTGTGATTGTATGATTGTGATTGTATGATTGTGATAGTATGATTGTGATTGTAAGATTGTGATTGTATGATTGTGATAGTATGATTGTGATTGTATGACTGTGATTGTATGATTGTGATTCTGCGATTGTGATTGTATGATTGTGATTGTATGATTGTATTTGGGAGATTGTGATTGTATGATTGCGATTGTATGATTGTGATTGTATGATTGTGATTGTATGCTAGCGATTGTATGATTGTGATTGTATGGTTGTGATTGTATGATTGTGATTGTATGATTTTGATTGTATGATTGGGATAGTATGATTGTAATTGTATGATTATGATTGTATGATTGTGATTGTATGATTGTGATGGTATGATTGTGATTGTATGATTGCGATAGTATGATTGTGATTGTAAGTTTGTGATTGTATGACTGTGTGTGTATGATTGTGATTGTATGATTGTCATTGTATGATTATGATTGTATGATTGTTATTGCACGATTGTGATTGTATGATTGAGATTGCATGATTTTGTATGTATGATTGTGATTGTATGATTGTGATTGTATGATTGTGATTGTATGATTGTGATTGTATGACTGTGATAGTATGATTGTGATTGTGTGATTGTGATTGTATGACTGTGATTGTATGATTGTGATTGTATGATTGTGATTGTATGATTGTGATAGTATGATTGTGATTGTATGACTGTGATTGTATGACTGTGATTGTATGATTGTGATTCTGCGATTGTGATTGTATGATTGTGATTGTATGATTGTGATTGTATGATATTGATTGTATGATTGTGATTGTATGATTGCGATAGTATGATTGTGATTGTATGATTGTGATTGTATGACTGTGATGGTATGATTGTGATTGTATGATTGTGATTGTATGATTGTGATAGTATGATTGTGATTGTATGATTGTGATTGTATGACTGTGATTGTATGATTGTCATTGTCTGATTATGATTGTATGATTGTGATTGCATGATTGTGATTTTATGATTGTGATAGTATGATTGTGATTGTATGGTTGCGATTGTATGATTGTGATTGTATGATTGTGATAGTATGATTGTGATTGTTTGATTGTGATAGTATGATTGTGATTGTAAGATTGTGATTGTATGACTGTGTGTGTATGATTGTGATTGTATGATTGTCATTGTATGATTATGATTGTATGATTGTGATTGCACGATTGTGATTGTATGATTGAGATTGCATGATTTTGTATGTATGATTGTGATTGTACGATTGTGATTGTATGATTGTGATTGTATGACTGTGATAGTATGATTGTGATTGTGTGATTGTGATTGTATGACTGTGATTGTATGATTGTGATTGTATGATTGTGATTGTATGATTGTGATTGTATGATCGTGATTGTATAATTGTGATTGTATGATTGTGATAGTATGATTGTGATTGTATGATTGTGATTGTATGGTTGTGATTGTATGATTGTGGTTGTATGATTGTGATTGTATGATTGTATATGGGAGATTGTGATTGTATGATTGCGATTGTATGATTGTGATTGTATGATTGTGATTGTATGCTTGCGATTGCATGATTGTGATTTTATGATTGTGATTGTATGATTGTGATTGTATGATTTTGATAGTATTATTCTGATTGTATGATTGTAATTGTATGATTCTGATTGTATGATTGTGATTGTATGATTGTGATGGTATGATTGTGATGTATGATTGTAATTGTATGATTATGATTGTATGATTGTGACTGTATGATTGTGATGGTATGATTGTGATTGTATGATTGCGATCGTATAATTGTGATTGTATGATTATGATTGTATGATTGTGATTGTATGATTGCGATTGTATGATTGTGATTGTATGATTATGATTGTATTTTTGTGATTGTATGATTGTGATTGTATGATTGTGATTGTATGATTGTGATTGTATGATTGAGATTGCATGATTGTGATTGTATGATTGAGATTGCATGATTTTGTATGTATGATTGTGATTGTATGATTATGATTGTATGATTGTGATTGTATGATTTACTTGGGAGATTGTATTTTGGAGATTGTAATTGTAGGATTGCGATTGTATGATTGTGATTGTATGATTGTGATTGTATGATTGTGATTGTATGATTGTGATTGTATGATTGTGATTGTATGATTGTGATTGTATGATTGTGATTGTATGATTGTGATTGTATGATTGCGATTGTATGATTGTGATTGTATGATTATGATTTTATGTTTTTGATTGTATGATTGTGATTGTATGATTGTAAATGTATGATTATGATTGTATGATTGTGATTGTATGATTGTGATGGTATGATTGTGATTGTATGATTGCGATAGTATGATTGCGATTGTATGATTGTGATTGTATGATTGCGATTGTATGATTATGATTGTATGATTGTGATTGTATGATTGTGATTGTATGATTATGATTGTATGGTTGTGACTGTATGGTGGTGACTGTATGATTATGATTGTATGGTTGTGATAGTATGATTGTGATTGTATGATTGTGATTGTATGATTGTGATTGTATGATTATGATTGTATGATTGTGATAGTATGATTGTGATTGTAAGATTGTGATTGTATGCCTGTGATTGTATGATTGTGATTGTATTATTGTGATTGTATGGTTGTGATTGTATGATTGTGATTGTATGATAGCGATTGTATGATTGTGATTGTATGATTATGATTGTATGATTGTGATTGTATGATTGTGGTTGTATGATTGTGATTGTATGATTGTATTTGGGAGATTGTGATTGTATGATTGGGATTGTACGATTGTGATTGTATGATTATGATTGTATGGTTGTGATTGTATGATTGTAATGGTATGATTGCGATTGTATGATTGCGATAGTGTGATTGTGATTGTATGATTGTGATTGTATGATTGTCATTGTCTGATTATGATTGTATGATTGTGATTGCATGATTGTGATTGTATGATTGTGATAGTATGATTGTGATTGTATGATTGTGATTGTATGATTGTGATAGTATGATTGTGATTGTATGATTGTGATTGTATGATTGTGATTGTATGATTGTGGTTGTATGATTGTGATTGTATGATTGTATTTGGGAGATTGTGATTGTATGATTGCGATTGTATGATTGTGATTGTATGATTGTGATTGTATGCTTGCGATTGTATGATTGTGATTTTATGATTGTGATTGTATGATTGTGATTGCATGATTTTGATTGTATGATTGTGATTGTATGATTGTAATTGTATGATTCTGATTGTATGATTGTGATTGTATGATTGTGATGGTATGATTGTGATTGTATGATTGCGATAGGATGATTGTGATTGTATGATTGTGATTGTATGATTGTGATTGTATGATTGCGATTGCATGATTGTGATTGTATGATTATGATTGTATTATTGTGATTGTATGATTATGATTGTAAGGTTGTGATTGTATGATTGTGATGGTATGATTGTGATTGTATGATTGCGATAGTATGATTGTGATTGTATGATTGTGATTGTATGATTGTGACTGTATGATTGTGATTGTATGATTGTGATTGCGTGATTGTGATTGTATGATTGCGATTGTATGATTGGGATTGTATGATTGTGATTGTATGATTGTGATAGTATGATTGTGATAGTATGACTGTGATTGTATGACTGTGATTGTATGATTGTGATTGTATGATTGTGATTGTCTGATTGTGGTTGTATGATTGTGATTGTATGATTGTCATTGTATGATTATGGTTGTATGATTGTGATTGCATGATTGTGATTTTATGATTGAGATTGCATGATTTTGTATGTATGATTGTGATTGTATGATTGTGATTGTATGATTGTGATTGTATGATTGTGATAGTATGATTGTGATTGTGTGATTGTGATTGTATGACTGTGATTGTATGATTGTGATTGTATGATTGTGATTGTATGATTGTGATAGTATGATTGTGATTGTATGACTATGATTGTATGATTGTGATTGTATGATTGTGATTGGATGATTGTGATTGTATGATTGTGATTGTATGATTGTGATTGTATGATTGTGATTGTATGATTGTGATAGTATGATTGTGATTGTAAGATTGTGATTGTATGATTGTGATAGTATGATTGTGATTGTATGACTGTGATTGTATGATTGTGATTCTGCGATTGTGATTGTATGATTGTGATTGTATGATTGTGATTGTATGATTGTGATAGTATGATTGTGATTGTATGATTGTGGTTGTATGATTGTGATTGTATGATTGTATTTGGGAGATTGTGATTGTATGATTGCGATTGTATGATTGTGATTGTATGATTGTGATTGTATGCTAGCGATTGTATGATTGTGATTGTATGATTGTGATTGTATGATTGTGATTATATGATTTTGATTGTATGATTGTGATAGTATGATTGTAATTGTATGATTATGATTGTATGATTGTGATTGTATGATTGTGATGGTATGATTGTGATTGTATGATTGCGATAGTATGATTGTGATTGTAAGATTGTGTTGTATGACTGTGTGTGTATGATTGTGATTGTATGATTGTCATTGTATGATTATGATTGTATGATTGTGATGGCACGATTGTGATTGTATGATTGAGATTGCATGATTTTGTATGTATGATTGTGATTGTATGATTGTGATTGTATGATTGTGATTGTATGACTGTGATAGTATGATTGCGATTGTGTGATTGTGATTGTATGACTGTGATTGTATGATTGTGATTGTATGATTGTGATTGTATGATTGTGATAGTATGATTGTGATTGTATGACTGTGATTGTATGATTGTGATTCTGCGATTGTGATTGTATGATTGTGATTGTATGATTGTGATTGTATGATTGTGATTGTATGATATTGATTGTATGATTGTGATTGTATGATTGCGATAGTATGATTGTGATTGTATGATTGTGATTTTATGACTGTGATTGTATGATTGTGATTGTGCGATTGTGATTGTGCGATTGTGATTGTACGATTGTGATTGTACGATTGTGATTGTATGATTATGATTGAATGATTGTGATTGCATGATTGCGATTGTATGATTGTGATTGCATGATTTTGAATGTATGATTGTGATTGTATAATTGTGATTGTATGATTGTGATTGTATGATTGTGATTGTATGATTGTGATTGTATGATTGTGATAGTATGATTGCGATTGTATGATTTTGTATGTATGATTGTGATTGTATGGTTGTGATTGTATGATTGTGATTGTATGATTGTGATTGTATGATTGTCATTGTATGATTATGATTGTATGATTGTGATTGCATGATTGTGATTGTATGATTGAGATTGCATGATTTTGTATGTATGATTGTGATTGTATGATTGTGATTGTATGATTGTGATTGTATGATTGTGATTGTATGATTGTGATTGTATGATTGTGATAGTATGATTGTGATTGTATGATTGTGATTGTATGACTGTGATGGTATGATTGTGATTGTATGATTGTGATTGTATGATTGTGATAGTATGATTGTGATTGTATGATTGTGATTGTATGACTGTGATTGTATGATTATGATTGTATGATTTTGATTGTATGATTGTGATTGTATGATTGTAATTGAATGATTATGATTGTATGATTGTGATTGTATGATTGTGATTGTATGATTGAGATTGCATGATTGTGATTGTATGATTGAGATTGCATGATTTTGTATGTATGATTGTGATTGTATGATTATGATTGTATGATTGTGATTGTATGATTTACTTGGGAGATTGTATTTTGGAGATTGTAATTGTAGGATTGCGATTGTATGATTGTGATTGTATGATTGTGATTGTATGATTGCGATTGTATGATTGTGACTGTATGGTGGTGACTGTATGATTATGATTGTATGATTTTGATAGTATGATTGTGATTGTATGATTGTAAATGTATGATTATGATTGTATGATTGTGATTGTATGATTGTGATGGTATGATTGTGATTGTATGATTGCGATAGTATGATTGCGATTGTATGATTGTGATTGTAAGATTGCGATTGTATGATTATGATTGTATGATTGTGATTGTATGATTGTGATTGTATGATTATGATTGTATGGTTGTGACTGTATGGTGGTGACTGTATGATTATGATTGTATGATTTTGATAGTATGATTGTGATTGTATGATTGTGATTGTATGATTATGATTGTATGATTGTGATAGTATGATTGTGATTGTAAGATTGTGATTGTATGCCTGTGATTGTATGATTGTGATTGTATGATTGTGATTGTATGATTGTGATTCTGCGATTGTGATTGTATGATTGTGATTGTATGATTGTGATTGTATGATTGTGATAGTATGATTGTGATTGTATGATTGTGGTTGTATGATTGTGATTGTATGATTGTATTTGGGAGATTGTGATTGTATGATTGCGATTGTATGATTGTGATTGTATGATTGTGATTGTATGCTAGCGATTGTATGATTGTGATTGTATGATTGTGATTGTATGATTGTGATTATATGATTTTGATTGTATGATTGTGATAGTATGATTGTAATTGTATGATTATGATTGTATGATTGTGATTGTATGATTGTGATGGTATGATTGTGATTGTATGATTGCGATAGTATGATTGTGATTGTAAGATTGTGTTGTATGACTGTGTGTGTATGATTGTGATTGTATGATTGTCATTGTATGATTATGATTGTATGATTGTGATGGCACGATTGTGATTGTATGATTGAGATTGCATGATTTTGTATGTATGATTGTGATTGTATGATTGTGATTGTATGATTGTGATTGTATGACTGTGATAGTATGATTGCGATTGTGTGATTGTGATTGTATGACTGTGATTGTATGATTGTGATTGTATGATTGTGATTGTATGATTGTGATAGTATGATTGTGATTGTATGACTGTGATTGTATGATTGTGATTCTGCGATTGTGATTGTATGATTGTGATTGTATGATTGTGATTGTATGATTGTGATTGTATGATATTGATTGTATGATTGTGATTGTATGATTGCGATAGTATGATTGTGATTGTATGATTGTGATTTTATGACTGTGATTGTATGATTGTGATTGTGCGATTGTGATTGTGCGATTGTGATTGTACGATTGTGATTGTACGATTGTGATTGTATGATTATGATTGAATGATTGTGATTGCATGATTGCGATTGTATGATTGTGATTGCATGATTTTGAATGTATGATTGTGATTGTATAATTGTGATTGTATGATTGTGATTGTATGATTGTGATTGTATGATTGTGATTGTATGATTGTGATAGTATGATTGCGATTGTATGATTTTGTATGTATGATTGTGATTGTATGGTTGTGATTGTATGATTGTGATTGTATGATTGTGATTGTATGATTGTCATTGTATGATTATGATTGTATGATTGTGATTGCATGATTGTGATTGTATGATTGAGATTGCATGATTTTGTATGAATGATTGTGATTGTATGATTGTGATTGTATGATTGTGATTGTATGATTGTGATTGTATGATTGTGATTGTATGATTGTGATAGTATGATTGTGATTGTATGATTGTGATTGTATGACTGTGATGGTATGATTGTGATTGTATGATTGTGATTGTATGATTGTGATAGAATGATTGTGATTGTATGATTGTGATTGTATGACTGTGATTGTATGATTATGATTGTATGATTTTGATTGTATGATTGTGATTGTATGATTGTAATTGAATGATTATGATTGTATGATTGTGATTGTATGATTGTGATTGTATGATTGAGATTGCATGATTGTGATTGTATGATTGAGATTGCATGATTTTGTATGTATGATTGTGATTGTATGATTATGATTGTATGATTGTGATTGTATGATTTACTTGGGAGATTGTATTTTGGAGATTGTAATTGTAGGATTGCGATTGTATGATTGTGATTGTATGATTGTGATTGTATGATTGTGATTGTATGATTGTGATTGTATGATTGTGATTGTATGATTGCGATTGTATGATTGTGACTGTATGGTGGTGACTGTATGATTATGATTGTATGATTTTGATAGTATGATTGTGATTGTATGATTGTAAATGTATGATTATGATTGTATGATTGTGATTGTATGATTGTGATGGTATGATTGTGATTGTATGATTGCGATAGTATGATTGCGATTGTATGATTGTGATTGTATGACTTGCGATTGTATGATTATGATTGTATGATTGTGATTGTATGATTGTGATTGTATGATTATGATTGTATGGTTGTGACTGTATGGTGGTGACTGTATGATTATGATTGTATGATTTTGATAGTATGATTGTGAATTGTATGATTGTGATTGTATGATTATGATTGTATGATTGTGATAGTATGATTGTGATGTAAGATTGTGATTGTATGCCTGTGATTGTATGATTGTGATTGTATGATTGTGATTGTATGATTGTGATTGTATGATTGTGATTGTATGATTGTGATTGTATGATAGCGATTGTATGATTGTGATTGTATGATTATGATTGTATGATTGTGATTGTGTGATTGTGATGGTATGATTGTGATTGTATGATTGCGATAGTATGATTGTGATTGTAAGATTGTGTTGTATGACTGTGTGTGTATGATTGTGATTGTATGATTGTCATTGTATGATTATGATTGTATGATTGTGATGGCACGATTGTGATTGTATGATTGAGATTGCATGATTTTGTATGTATGATTGTGATTGTATGATTGTGATTGTATGATTGTGATTGTATGACTGTGATAGTATGATTGCGATTGTGTGATTGTGATTGTATGACTGTGATTGTATGATTGTGATTGTATGATTGTGGTTGTATGATTGTGATTGTATGATTGTATTTGGGAGATTGTGATTGTATGATTGGGATTGTACGATTGTGATTGTATGATTATGATTGTATGGTTGTGATTGTATGATTGTAATGGTATGATTGCGATTGTATGATTGCGATAGTGTGATTGTGATTGTATGATTGTGATTGTATGATTGTCATTGTCTGATTATGATTGTATGATTGTGATTGCATGATTGTGATTGTATGATTGTGATAGTATGATTGTGATTGTATGATTGTGATTGTATGATTGTGATAGTATGATTGTGATTGTATGATTGTGATTGTATGATTGTGATTGTATGATTGTGGTTGTATGATTGTGATTGTATGATTGTATTTGGGAGATTGTGATTGTATGATTGCGATTGTATGATTGTGATTGTATGATTGTGATTGTATGCTTGCGATTGTATGATTGTGATTTTATGATTGTGATTGTATGATTGTGATTGCATGATTTTGATTGTATGATTGTGATTGTATGATTGTAATTGTATGATTCTGATTGTATGATTGTAATTGTATGATTGTGATGGTATGATTGTGATTGTATGATTGCGATAGGATGATTGTGATTGTATGATTGTGATTGTATGATTGTGATTGTATGATTGCGATTGTATGATTGTGATTGTATGATTATGATTGTATTATTGTGATTGTATGATTATGATTGTAAGGTTGTGATTGTATGATTGTGATGGTATGATTGTGATTGTATGATTGCGATAGTATGATTGTGATTGTATGATTGTGATTGTATGATTGTGACTGTATGATTGTGATTGTATGATTGTGATTGCGTGATTGTGATTGTATGATTGCGATTGTATGATTGGGATTGTATGATTGTGATTGTATGATTGTGATAGTATGATTGTGATAGTATGACTGTGATTGTATGACTGTGATTGTATGATTGTGATTGTATGATTGTGATTGTCTGATTGTGGTTGTATGATTGTGATTGTATGATTGTCATTGTATGATTATGGTTGTATGATTGTGATTGCATGATTGTGATTTTATGATTGAGATTGCATGATTTTGTATGTATGATTGTGATTGTATGATTGTGATTGTATGATTGTGATTGTATGATTGCGATAGTATGATTGTGATTGTGTGATTGTGATTGTATGACTGTGATTGTATGATTGTGATTGTATGATTGTGATTGTATGATTGTGATAGTATGATTGTGATTGTATGACTATGATTGTATGATTGTGATTGTATGATTGTGATTGGATGATTGTGATTGTATGATTGTGATTGTATGATTGTGATTGTATGATTGTGATTGTATGATTGTGATAGTATGATTGTGATTGTAAGATTGTGATTGTATGATTGTGATAGTATGATTGTGATTGTATGACTGTGATTGTATGATTGTGATTCTGCGATTGTGATTGTATGATTGTGATTGTATGATTGTGATTGTATGATTGTGATAGTATGATTGTGATTGTATGATTGTGGTTGTATGATTGTGATTGTATGATTGTATTTGGGAGATTGTGATTGTATGATTGCGATTGTATGATTGTGATTGTATGATTGTGATTGTATGCTAGCGATTGTATGATTGTGATTGTATGATTGTGATTGTATGATTGTGATTATATGATTTTGATTGTATGATTGTGATAGTATGATTGTAATTGTATGATTATGATTGTATGATTGTGATTGTATGATTGTGATGGTATGATTGTGATTGTATGATTGCGATAGTATGATTGTGATTGTAAGATTGTGTTGTATGACTGTGTGTGTATGATTGTGATTGTATGATTGTCATTGTATGATTATGATTGTATGATTGTGATGGCACGATTGTGATTGTATGATTGAGATTGCATGATTTTGTATGTATGATTGTGATTGTATGATTGTGATTGTATGATTGTGATTGTATGACTGTGATAGTATGATTGCGATTGTGTGATTGTGATTGTATGACTGTGATTGTATGATTGTGATTGTATGATTGTGATTGTATGATTGTGATAGTATGATTGTGATTGTATGACTGTGATTGTATGATTGTGATTCTGCGATTGTGATTGTATGATTGTGATTGTATGATTGTGATTGTATGATTGTGATTGTATGATATTGATTGTATGATTGTGATTGTATGATTGCGATAGTATGATTGTGATTGTATGATTGTGATTTTATGACTGTGATTGTATGATTGTGATTGTGCGATTGTGATTGTGCGATTGTGATTGTACGATTGTGATTGTACGATTGTGATTGTATGATTATGATTGAATGATTGTGATTGCATGATTGCGATTGTATGATTGTGATTGCATGATTTTGAATGTATGATTGTGATTGTATAATTGTGATTGTATGATTGTGATTGTATGATTGTGATTGTATGATTGTGATTGTATGATTGTGATAGTATGATTGCGATTGTATGATTTTGTATGTATGATTGTGATTGTATGGTTGTGATTGTATGATTGTGATTGTATGATTGTGATTGTATGATTGTCATTGTATGATTATGATTGTATGATTGTGATTGCATGATTGTGATTGTATGATTGAGATTGCATGATTTTGTATGTATGATTGTGATTGTATGATTGTGATTGTATGATTGTGATTGTATGATTGTGATTGTATGATTGTGATTGTATGATTGTGATAGTATGATTGTGATTGTATGATTGTGATTGTATGACTGTGATGGTATGATTGTGATTGTATGATTGTGATTGTATGATTGTGATAGTATGATTGTGATTGTATGATTGTGATTGTATGACTGTGATTGTATGATTATGATTGTATGATTTTGATTGTATGATTGTGATTGTATGATTGTAATTGAATGATTATGATTGTATGATTGTGATTGTATGATTGTGATTGTATGATTGAGATTGCATGATTGTGATTGTATGATTGAGATTGCATGATTTTGTATGTATGATTGTGATTGTATGATTATGATTGTATGATTGTGATTGTATGATTTACTTGGGAGATTGTATTTTGGAGATTGTAATTGTAGGATTGCGATTGTATGATTGTGATTGTATGATTGTGATTGTATGATTGTGATTGTATGATTGTGATTGTATGATTGTGATTGTATGATTGCGATTGTATGATTGCGACTGTATGGTGGTGACTGTATGATTATGATTGTATGATTTTGATAGTATGATTGTGATTGTATGATTGTAAATGTATGATTATGATTGTATGATTGTGATTGTATGATTGTGATGGTATGATTGTGATTGTATGATTGCGATAGTATGATTGCGATTGTATGATTGTGATTGTATGATTGCGATTGTATGATTATGATTGTATGATTGTGATTGTATGATTGTGATTGTATGATTATGATTGTATGGTTGTGACTGTATGGTGGTGACTGTATGATTATGATTGTATGATTTTGATAGTATGATTGTGATTGTATGATTGTGATTGTATGATTATGATTGTATGATTGTGATAGTATGATTGTGATTGTAAGATTGTGATTGTATGCCTGTGATTGTATGATTGTGATTGTATGATTGTGATTGTATGATTGTGATTCTGCGATTGTGATTGTATGATTGTGATTGTATGATTGTGATTGTATGATTGTGATAGTATGATTGTGATTGTATGATTGTGGTTGTATGATTGTGATTGTATGATTGTATTTGGGAGATTGTGATTGTATGATTGCGATTGTATGATTGTGATTGTATGATTGTGATTGTATGCTAGCGATTGTATGATTGTGATTGTATGATTGTGATTGTATGATTGTGATTATATGATTTTGATTGTATGATTGTGATAGTATGATTGTAATTGTATGATTATGATTGTATGATTGTGATTGTATGATTGTGATGGTATGATTGTGATTGTATGATTGCGATAGTATGATTGTGATTGTAAGATTGTGTTGTATGACTGTGTGTGTATGATTGTGATTGTATGATTGTCATTGTATGATTATGATTGTATGATTGTGATGGCACGATTGTGATTGTATGATTGAGATTGCATGATTTTGTATGTATGATTGTGATTGTATGATTGTGATTGTATGATTGTGATTGTATGACTGTGATAGTATGATTGCGATTGTGTGATTGTGATTGTATGACTGTGATTGTATGATTGTGATTGTATGATTGTGATTGTATGATTGTGATAGTATGATTGTGATTGTATGACTGTGATTGTATGATTGTGATTCTGCGATTGTGATTGTATGATTGTGATTGTATGATTGTGATTGTATGATTGTGATTGTATGATATTGATTGTATGATTGTGATTGTATGATTGCGATAGTATGATTGTGATTGTATGATTGTGATTTTATGACTGTGATTGTATGATTGTGATTGTGCGATTGTGATTGTGCGATTGTGATTGTACGATTGTGATTGTACGATTGTGATTGTATGATTATGATTGAATGATTGTGATTGCATGATTGCGATTGTATGATTGTGATTGCATGATTTTGAATGTATGATTGTGATTGTATAATTGTGATTGTATGATTGTGATTGTATGATTGTGATTGTACGATTGTGATTGTATGATTGTGATAGTATGATTGCGATTGTATGATTTTGTATGTATGATTGTGATTGTATGGTTGTGATTGTATGATTGTGATTGTATGATTGTGATTGTATGATTGTCATTGTATGATTATGATTGTATGATTGTGATTGCATGATTGTGATTGTATGATTGAGATTGCATGATTTTGTATGTATGATTGTGATTGTATGATTGTGATTGTATGATTGTGATTGTATGATTGTGATTGTATGATTGTGATTGTATGATTGTGATAGTATGATTGTGATTGTATGATTGTGATTGTATGACTGTGATGGTATGATTGTGATTGTATGATTGTGATTGTATGATTGTGATAGTATGATTGTGATTGTATGATTGTGATTGTATGACTGTGATTGTATGATTATGATTGTATGATTTTGATTGTATGATTGTGATTGTATGATTGTAATTGAATGATTATGATTGTATGATTGTGATTGTATGATTGTGATTGTATGATTGAGATTGCATGATTGTGATTGTATGATTGAGATTGCATGATTTTGTATGTATGATTGTGATTGTATGATTATGATTGTATGATTGTGATTGTATGATTTACTTGGGAGATTGTATTTTGGAGATTGTAATTGTAGGATTGCGATTGTATGATTGTGATTGTATGATTGTGATTGTATGATTGTGATTGTATGATTGTGATTGTATGATTGTGATTGTATGATTGCGATTGTATGATTGTGACTGTATGGTGGTGACTGTATGATTATGATTGTATGATTTTGATAGTATGATTGTGATTGTATGATTGTAAATGTATGATTATGATTGTATGATTGTGATTGTATGATTGTGATGGTATGATTGTGATTGTATGATTGCGATAGTATGATTGCGATTGTATGATTGTGATTGTATGATTGCGATTGTATGATTATGATTGTATGATTGTGATTGTATGATTGTGATTGTATGATTATGATTGTATGGTTGTGACTGTATGGTGGTGACTGTATGATTATGATTGTATGATTTTGATAGTATGATTGTGATTGTATGATTGTGATTGTATGATTATGATTGTATGATTGTGATAGTATGATTGTGATTGTAAGATTGTGATTGTATGCCTGTGATTGTATGATTGTGATTGTATGATTGTGATTGTATGATTGTGATTCTGCGATTGTGATTGTATGATTGTGATTGTATGATTGTGATTGTATGATTGTGATAGTATGATTGTGATTGTATGACTGTGGTTGTATGATTGTGATTGTATGATTGTATTTGGGAGATTGTGATTGTATGATTGCGATTGTATGATTGTGATTGTATGATTGTGATTGTATGCTAGCGATTGTATGATTGTGATTGTATGATTGTGATTGTATGATTGTGATTATATGATTTTGATTGTATGATTGTGATAGTATGATTGTAATTGTATGATTATGATTGTATGATTGTGATTGTATGATTGTGATGGTATGATTGTGATTGTATGATTGCGATAGTATGATTGTGATTGTAAGATTGTGTTGTATGACTGTGTGTGTATGATTGTGATTGTATGATTGTCATTGTATGATTATGATTGTATGATTGTGATGGCACGATTGTGATTGTATGATTGAGATTGCATGATTTTGTATGTATGATTGTGATTGTATGATTGTGATTGTATGATTGTGATTGTATGACTGTGATAGTATGATTGCGATTGTGTGATTGTGATTGTATGACTGTGATTGTATGATTGTGATTGTATGATTGTGATTGTATGATTGTGATAGTATGATTGTGATTGTATGACTGTGATTGTATGATTGTGATTCTGCGATTGTGATTGTATGATTGTGATTGTATGATTGTGATTGTATGATTGTGATTGTATGATATTGATTGTATGATTGTGATTGTATGATTGCGATAGTATGATTGTGATTGTATGATTGTGATTTTATGACTGTGATTGTATGATTGTGATTGTGCGATTGTGATTGTGCGATTGTGATTGTACGATTGTGATTGTACGATTGTGATTGTATGATTATGATTGAATGATTGTGATTGCATGATTGCGATTGTATGATTGTGATTGCATGATTTTGAATGTATGATTGTGATTGTATAATTGTGATTGTATGATTGTGATTGTATGATTGTGATTGTATGATTGTGATTGTATGATTGTGATAGTATGATTGCGATTGTATGATTTTGTATGTATGATTGTGATTGTATGGTTGTGATTGTATGATTGTGATTGTATGATTGCGATTGTATGATTGTCATTGTATGATTATGATTGTATGATTGTGATTGCATGATTGTGATTGTATGATTGAGATTGCATGATTTTGTATGTATGATTGTGATTGTATGATTGTGATTGTATGATTGTGATTGTATGATTGTGAATGTATGATTGTGATTGTATGATTGTGATAGTATGATTGTGATTGTATGATTGTGATTGTATGACTGTGATGGTATGATTGTGATTGTATGATTGTGATTGTATGATTGTGATAGTATGATTGTGATTGTATGATTGTGATTGTATGACTGTGATTGTATGATTATGATTATATGATTTTGATTGTATGATTGTGATTGTATGATTGTAATTGAATGATTATGATTGTATGATTGTGATTGTATGATTGTGATTGTATGATTGAGATTGCATGATTGTGATTGTATGATTGAGATTGCATGATTTTGTATGTATGATTGTGATTGTATGATTATGATTGTATGATTGTGATTATATGATTTACTTGGGAGATTGTATTTTGGAGATTGTAATTGTAGGATTGCGATTGTATGATTGTGATTGTATGATTGTGATTGTATGATTGTGATTGTATGATTGTGATTGTATGATTGTGATTGTATGATTGTGATTGTATGATTGCGATTGTATGATTGTGACTGTATGGTGGTGACTGTATGATTATGATTGTATGATTTTGATAGTATGATTGTGATTGTATGATTGTAAATGTATGATTATGATTGTATGATTGTGATTGTATGATTGTGATGGTATGATTGTGATTGTATGATTGCGATAGTATGATTGCGATTGTATGATTGTGATTGTATGATTGCGATTGTATGATTATGATTGTATGATTGTGATTGTATGATTGTGATTGTATGATTATGATTGTATGGTTGTGACTGTATGGTGGTGACTGTATGATTATGATTGTATGATTTTGATAGTATGATTGTGATTGTATGATTGTGATTGTATGATTATGATTGTATGATTGTGATAGTATGATTGTGATTGTAAGATTGTGATTGTATGATTGTGATTGTATGATTGTGATTGTATGATTGTGATTGTATGATTGTGATTGTATGATTGTGATTGTATGATAGCGATTGTATGATTGTGATTGTATGATTATGATTGTATGATTGTGATTGTGTGATTGTGGTTGTATGATTGTGATTGTATGATTGTATTTGGGAGATTGTGATTGTATGATTGGGATTGTACGATTGTGATTGTATGATTATGATTGTATGGTTGTGATTGTATGATTGTAATGGTATGATTGCGATTGTATGATTGCGATAGTGTGATTGTGATTGTATGATTGTGATTGTATGATTGTCATTGTCTGATTATGATTGTATGATTGTGATTGCATGTTTGTGATTGTATGATTGTGATAGTATGATTGTGATTGTATGATTGTGATTGTATGATTGTGATAGTATGATTGTGATTGTATGATTGTGATTGTATGATTGTGATTGTATGATTGTGGTTGTATGATTGTGATTGTATGATTGTATTTGGGAGATTGTGATTGTATGATTGCGATTGTATGATTGTGATTGTATGATTGTGATTGTATGCTTGCGATTGTATGATTGTGATTTTATGATTGTGATTGTATGATTGTGATTGCATGATTTTGATTGTATGATTGTGATTGTATGATTGTAATTGTATGATTCTGATTGTATGATTGTGATTGTATGATTGTGATGGTATGATTGTGATTGTATGACTGCGATAGTATGATTGTGATTGTATGATTGTGATTGTATGATTGTGATTGTATGATTGCGATTGTATGATTGTGATTGTATGATTATGATTGTATTATTGTGATTGTATGATTATGATTGTAAGGTTGTGATTGTATGATTGTGATGGTATGATTGTGATTGTATGATTGCGATAGTATGATTGTGATTGTATGATTGTGATTGTATGATTGTGACTGTATGATTGTGATTGTATGATTGTGATTGCGTGATTGTGATTGTATGATTGCGATTGTATGATTGGGATTGTATGATTGTGATTGTATGATTGTGATAGTGTGATTGTGATAGTATGACTGTGATTGTATGATTGTGATTGTATGATTGTGATTGGATGATTGTGATTGTATGATTGTGATTGTATGATTGTGATTGTATGATTGTGATTGTATGATTGTGATAGTATGATTGTGATTGAAAGATTGTGATTGTATGATTGTGATAGTATGATTGTGATTGTATGACTGTGATTGTATGATTGTGATTCTGCGATTGTGATTGTATGATTGTGATTGTATGATTGTGATTGTATGATTGTGATAGTATGATTGTGATTGTATGATTGTGGTTGTATGATTGTGACTGTATGATTGTACTTGGGAGATTGTGATTGTATGATTGCGATTGTATGATTGTGATTGTATGATTGTGATTGTATGCTAGCGATTGTATGATTGTGATTGTATGATTGTGATTGTATGATTGTGATTATATGATTTTGATTGTATGATTGTGATAGTATGATTGTAATTGTATGATTATGATTGTATGATTGTGATTGTATGATTGTGATGGTATGATTGTGATTGTATGATTGCGATAGTATGATTGTGATTGTAAGATTGTGTTGTATGACTGTGTGTGTATGATTGTGATTGTATGATTGTCATTGTATGATTATGATTGTATGATTGTGATGGCACGATTGTGATTGTATGATTGAGATTGCATGATTTTGTATGTATGATTGTGATTGTATGATTGTGATTGTATGACTGTGATAGTATGATTGTGATTGTGTGATTGTGATTGTATGACTGTGATTGTATGATTGTGATTGTATGATTGTGATTGTATGATTGTGATAGTATGATTGTGATTGTATGACTGTGATTGTATGATTGTGATTCTGCGATTGTGATTGTATGATTGTGATTGTATGATTGTGATTGTATGATTGTGATTGTATGATATTGATTGTATGATTGTGATTGTATGATTGCGATAGTATGATTGTGATTGTATGATTGTGATTGTATGACTGTGATTGTATGATTGTGATTGTGCGATTGTGATTGTGCGATTGTGATTGTACGATTGTGATTGTACGATTGTGATTGTATGATTATGATTGAATGATTGTGATTGCATGATTGCGATTGTATGATTGTGATTGCATGATTTTGAATGTATGATTGTGATTGTATAATTGTGATTGTATGATTGTGATTGTATGATTGTGATTGTATGATTGTGATTGTATGATTGTGATAGTATGATTGCGATTGTATGATTTTGTATGTATGATTGTGATTGTATGGTTGTGATTGTATGATTGTGATTGTATGATTGTGATTGTATGATTGTCATTGTATGATTATGATTGTATGATTGTGATTGCATGATTGTGATTGTATGATTGAGATTGCATGATTTTGTATGTATGATTGTGATTGTATGATTGTGATTGTATGATTGTGATTGTATGATTGTGATTGTATGATTGTGATTGTATGATTGTGATTGTATGATTGTGATTGTATGATTGTGATAGTATGATTGTGATTGTATGATTGTGATTGTATGACTGTGATGGTATGATTGTGATTGTATGATTGTGATTGTATGATTGTGATAGTATGATTGTGATTGTATGATTGTGATTGTATGACTGTGATTGTATGATTATGATTGTATGATTTTGATTGTATGATTGTGATTGTATGATTGTAATTGAATGATTATGATTGTATGATTGTGATTGTATGATTGTGATGGTATGATTGTGATTGTATGATTGCGATAGTATGATTGCGATTGTATGATTTTGATTGTATGATTGCGATTGTATGATTATGATTGTATGATTGTGATAGTAAGATTGTGATTGTAAGATTGTGATTGTATGACTGTGATTGTATGATTGTGATTGTATGATTGTGATTGTATGATTAGGATTGTATGATTGTGATAGTATGATTGTGATTGTATGATTGTGATTGTATGATTGTGATTGTATGATTGTATTTGGGAGATTGTATTTTGGAGATTGTAATTGTATGATTGCGATTGTATGATTGTGATTGTATGATTGTGATTGTATGATTGTGATTGTATGATTGTGATTGTATGATTGTGATTGTATGATTGTGATTGTATGATTGTGATTGTATGATTGTGATTGTATGATTGTGATTGTATGATTGTGATTGTATGATTGTGATTGTAATTGTGATTGTATGATTGTAATTGTATGATTATGATTGTATGATTGTGATTGTATGATAGTGATGGTTTGATTGTGATTGTATGATTGCGATATTATGGTTGTGATTGTATGATTGTGATTGTATGATAGCGATTGTATGATTGTGATTATATGATTATGATTGTATGATTGTGATTGTATGATTGTGGTTGTATGATTGTGATTGTATGATTGTATTTGGGAGATTGTGATTGTATGATTGTGATTGTACGATTGTGATTGTATGATTATGATTGTATTATTGTGATTGTATGATTATGATTGTAAGGTTGTGATTGTGTGATTGTGATGGTATGATTGTGATTGTATGATAGCGATAGTATGATTGTGATTGTATGATTGTGATTGTATGATTGTGACTGTATGATTGTGATTGTATGATTGTGATTGCGTGATTGTGATTGTATGATTGCGATTGTATGATTGTCATTGTCTGATTATGATTGTGATTGCATGATTGTGACTGTATGATTGTGGTTGTATGATTGTGATTGTATGATTGTATTTGGGAGATTGTGATTGTATGATTGCGATTGTATGATTGTGATTGTATGATTGTGATAGTATGATTGTGATTGTATGATTGTGATTGTATGATTGTGATTGTATGATTGTGGTTGTATGATTGTGATTGTATGATTGTATTTGGGAGATTGTGATTGTATGATTGCGATTGTATGATTGTGATTGTATGATTGTGATTGTATGCTTGCGATTGTATGATTGTGATTTTATGATTGTGATTGTATAATTGTGATTGTATGATTTTGATTGTATGATTGTGATTGTATGATTGCGATAGTATGATTGTGATTGTATGATTGTGATTGTATGATTGTGATGGTATGATTGTGATTGTATGATTGCGATAGTATGATTGTGATTGTATGATTGTGATTGTATGATTGTGATTGTATGATTGCGATTGTATGATTGTGATTGTATGATTATGATTGTATTATTGTGATTGTATGATTATGATTGTAAGGTTGTGATTGTATGATTGTGATGGTATGATTGTGATTGTATGATAGCGATAGTATGATTGTGATTGTATGATTGTGATTGTATGATTGTGACTGTATGATTGTGATTGTATGATTGTGATTGCGTGATTGTGATTGTATGATTGCGATTGTATGATTGGGATTGTATGATTGTGATTGTATGATTGTGATAGTATGATTGTGATAGTATGACTGTGATTGTATGACTGTGATTGTATGATTGTGATTGTATGATTGTGATTGTAAGATTGTGATTGTATGATTGTCATTGTATGATTGTGATTGTATGATTGTGATTCTGCGATTGTGTTTGTATGATTGTGATTGCATGATTTTGAATGTATGATTGTGATTGTGTGATTGTGATTGTATGATTGTGATTCTATGATTGTGATAATATGATTGTGAATGTATGATTGTGATTGTATGTCTGTGATTGTATGATTGTGATTGTATGATAGTGATTGTAAGATTGTGATTGTATGATTCTCATAGTATGATTGTGATTGTATGATTGTGATTGTATGATTGTGATTGTATGATTGTGATTGTATGATTGTATTTGGGAGATTGTATTTGGGAGATTGTAATTGTATGATTGCGATTGTATGATTGTGATTGTATGATTGTGATGTATGATTGTAATTGTATGATTATGATTGTATGATTGTGACTGTATGATTGTGATGGTATGATTGTGACTGTATGATTGCGATCGTGTAATTGTGATTGTATGATTATGATTGTATGATTGTGATTGTATGATTGCGATTGTATGATTGTGATTGTATGATTATGATTGTATTTTTGTGATTGTATGATTGTGATTGAATGATTGTGATTGTATGATTGTGATTGTATGATTGTGATTGCATGATTGTGATTGTATGATTGAGATTGCATGATTTTGTATGTATGATTGTGATTGTATGATTATGATTGTATGATTGTGATTGTATGATTTACTTGGGAGATTGTATTTTGGAGATTGTAATTGTAGGATTGTGATTGTATGATTGTGATTGTATGATTGTGATTGTATAATTGTGATTGTATGATTGTGATTGTATGATTGCGATTGTATGATTGTGATTGTATGATTATGATTGTATGATTTTTATTGTATGATTGTGATTGTATGATTGTAAATGTATGATTATGATTGTATGATTGTGATTGTATGATTGTGATGGTATGATTGTGATTGTATGATTGCGATAGTATGATTGCGATTGTATGATTGTGATTGTATGATTGTGATTGTATGATTGTGATTGTATGATTGCGATTGTATGATTGTGATTGTATGATTATGATTGTAAGGTTGTGATTGTATGATTGTGATGGTATGATTGTGATTGTATGATTGCGATAGTATGATTGTGATTGTATGATTGTGATTGTATGATTGTGACTGTATGATTGTGATTGTATGATTGTGATTGCGTGATTGTGATTGCATGATTGCGATTGTATGATTGAGATTGTATGATTGTGATTGT
This sequence comes from Megachile rotundata, assembly GCF_050947335.1. Lineage (NCBI taxonomy): Eukaryota > Metazoa > Arthropoda > Insecta > Hymenoptera > Megachilidae > Megachile > Megachile rotundata. The sequence goes on along the minus strand of NW_027473333.1, from coordinate 772,965 downwards.
ATTATTGTGATAGTATGATTGTGATAGTATGACTGTGATTGTATGACTGTGATTGTATGATTGTGATTGTATGATTGTGATTGTCTGATTGTGGTTGTATGATTGTGATTGTATGGTTGTGATTGTATGATTGTATTTGGGAGATTGTATTTTGGAGATTGTAATTGTATGATTGCGATTGTATGATTGTGATTGTATGATTGTGATTGTATGATTGTGATTGTATGATTGTGATTGTATAATTGTGATTGTATGATTGTGATTGTATGATTGTAATTGTATGATTATGATTGTATGATTGTGATTGTATGATAGTGATGGTTTGATTGTGATTGTATGATTGCGATATTATGGTTGTGATTGTATGATTGTGATTGTATGATTGCGATTGTATGATTGTGATTGTATGATTATGATTGTATGATTGTGATTGTTTGATTGTGGTTGTATGATTGTGATTGTATGATTGTATTTGGGAGATTGTGATTGTATGATTGTGATTGTACGATTGTGATTGTATGATTATGATTGTATGGTTGTGATTGTATGATTGTAATGGTATGATTGCGATTGTATGATTGCGATAGTGTGATTGTGATTGTATGATTGTGATTGTATGATTGTCATTGTCTGATTATGATTGTATGATTGTGATTGCATGATTGTGATTGTATGATTGTGATAGTATGATTGTGATTGTATGATTGTGATTGTATGATTGTGATAGTATGATTGTGATTGTATGATTGTGATTGTATGGTTGTGATTGTATGATTGTGGTTGTATGATTGTGATTGTATGATTGTATTTGGGAGATTGTGATTGTATGATTGCGATTGTATGATTGTGATTGTATGATTGTGATTGTATGCTTGCGATTGCATGATTGTGATTTTATGATTGTGATTGTATGATTGTGATTGTATGATTTTGATTGTATGATTCTGATTGTATGATTGTAATTGTATGATTCTGATTGTATGATTGTGATTGTATGATAGTGATGGTTTGATTGTGATTGTATGATTGCGATATTATGGTTGTGATCGTATGATTGTGATTGTATGATTGTCATTGTCTGATTATGATTGTATGATTGTGATTGTATGATTGCGATTGTATGATTGTGATTGTATGATTATGATTGTATGATTGTGATTGTATGATTGTGATTGTATGATTATGATTGTATGGTTGTGACTGTATGGTTGTGTCTGTATGATTATGATTGTATGATTGTGATAGTATGATTGTGATTGTATGATTGTGATTGTATGATTATGATTGTATGATTGTGATAGTATGATTGTGATTGTAAGATTGTGATTGTATGACTGTGATTGTATGATTGTGATTGTATGATTGTGATTGTATGATTGTGATTGTATGATTGTGATTGTATGATTGTAATTGTATGATTATGATTGTATGATTGTGATTGCATGATTGTGATTGTATGATTGTCATTGTCTGATTATGATTGTATGATTGTGATTGCATGATTGTGATTGTATGATTGTGATAGTATGATTGTGATTGTATGATTGTGATTGTATGATATTGATTGTATTATTGTGATTGTACGATTGTGATTGTATAATTGTGATTGTATGATTGTGATTGTATGATTGTGTTTGGGAGATTGTAGTTGTATGATTGCGATTATATGATTGTGATTGTATGATTGTGATGTATGATTGTAATTGTATGATTATGATTGTATGATTGTGACTGTATGATTGTGATGGTATGATTGTGATTGTATGATTGCGATCGTATAATTGTGATTGTATGATTATGATTGTATGATTGTGATTGTATGATTGCGATTGTATGATTGTGATTGTACGATTATGATTGTATGATTGTGATTGTATGATTGTGGTTGTATGATTGTGATTGTATGATTGTATTTGGGAGATTGTGATTGTATGATTGGGATTGTACGATTGTGATTGTATGATTATGATTGTATGGTTGTGATTGTATGATTGTAATGGTATGATTGCGATTGTATGATTGCGATAGTGTGATTGTGATTGTATGATTGTGATTGTATGATTGTCATTGTCTGATTATGATTGTATGATTGTGATTGCATGATTGTGATTGTATGATTGTGATAGTATGATTGTGATTGTATGATTGTGATTGTATGATTGTGATTGTATCATTGTGGTTGTATGATTGTGATTGTATGATTGTATTTGGGAGATTGTGATTGTATGATTGCGATTGTATGATTGTGATTGTATGATTGTGATTGTATGCTTGCGATTGTATGATTGTGATTTTATGATTGTGATTGTATGATTGTGATTGTATGATTTTGATTGTATGATTGTGATAGTATGATTGCGATTGTATGATTGTGATTGTATGATTATGATTGTATTATTGTGATTGTATGATTATGATTGTAAGGTTGTGATTGTATGATTGTGATGGTATGATTGTGATTGTATGATTGCGATAGTATGATTGTGATTGTATGATTGTGATTGTATGATTGTGACTGTATGATTGTGATTGTATGATTGTGATTGCGTGATTGTGATTGTATGATTGCGATTGTATGATTGGGATTGTATGATTGTGATTGTATGATTGTGATAGTATGATTGTGATAGTATGACTGTGATTGTATGACTGTGATTGTATAACTGTGATTGTATGATTGTGATTGTAAGATTGTGATTGTATGATTGTCATTGTATGATTATGGTTGTATGATTGTGATTGCATGATTGTGTTTGTATGATTGTGATTGCATGATTTTAAATGTATGATTGTGATTGTATGTTTGTGATTGTATGATTGTGATTGTATGATTGTGATAATATGATTGTGAATGTATGATTGTGATTGTATGTCTGTGATTGTATGATTGTGATTGTATGATAGTGATTGTAAGATTGTGATTGTATGATTCTCATAGTATGATTGTGATTGTATGATTGTGATTGTATGATTGTGATAGTATGATTGTGATTGTAAGATTGTGATTGTATGGTTGTGATAGTATGATTGTGATTGTATGACTGTGATTGTATGATTGTGATTCTGCGATTGTGATTGTGTGATTGTGATTGTATGATTGTGATTGTATGATTGTGATAGTATGATTGTGATTGTATGATTGTGGTTGTATGATTGTGATTCTATGATTGTATTTGGAAGATTGTGATTGTATGATTGCGATTGTATGATTGTGATTGTATGATTGTGATTGTATGCTAGCGATTGTATGATTGTGATTGTATGATTGTGATTGTATGATTGTGATTGTATGATTTTGATTGTATGATTGTGATAGTATGATTGTAATTGTATGATTATGATTGTATGATTGTGATTGTATGATTGTGATGGTATGATTGTGATTGTATGATTGCGATAGTATGATTGTGATTGTATGATTGTGATTGTATGATTGTGATTGTATGATTGCGATTGTATGATTGTGATTGTATGATTATGATTGTATTATTGTGATTGTATGATTATGATTGTAAGGTTGTGATTGTATGATTGTGATGGTATGATTGTGATTGTATGATTGCGATAGTATGATTGTGATTGTATGATTGTGATTGTATGATTGTGACTGTATGATTGTGATTGTATGATTGTGATTGCGTGATTGTGATTGTATGATTGCGATTGTATGATTGTGATTGTATGATTGTGATTGTATTATTGTGATAGTATGATTGTGATAGTATGACTGTGATTGTATGACTGTGATTGTATGATTGTGATTGTATGATTGTGATTGTCTGATTGTGGTTGTATGATTGTGATTGTATGGTTGTGATTGTATGATTGTATTTGGGAGATTGTATTTTGGAGATTGTAATTGTATGATTGCGATTGTATGATTGTGATTGTATGATTGTGATTGTATGATTGTGATTGTATGATTGTGATTGTATAACTGTGATTTTATGATTGTGATTGTATGATTGTGATTGTATGATTGTGATTGTATGATTGTGATTGTATGATTGTAATTGTATGATTATGATTGTATGATTGTGATTGTATGATAGTGATGGTTTGATTGTGATTGTATGATTGCGATATTATGGTTGTGATTGTATGATTGTGATAGTATGATTGCGATTGTATGATTGTGATTGTATGATTATGATTGTATGATTGTGATTGTATGATTGTGGTTGTATGATTGTGATTGTATGATTGTATTTGGGAGATTGTGATTGTATGATTGTGATTGTATGATTGTGATTGTATGATTGTGATAGTATGATTGTGATTGTATGATTGTGATTGTATGGTTGTGATTGTATGATTGTGGTTGTATGATTGTGATTGTATGATTGTATTTGGGAGATTGTGATTGTATGATTGCGATTGTATGATTGTGATTGTATGATTGTGATTGTATGCTTGCGATTGCATGATTGTGATTTTATGATTGTGATTGTATGATTGTGATTGTATGATTTTGATTGTATGATTCTGATTGTATGATTGTAATTGTATGATTCTGATTGTATGATTGTGATTGTATGATTGTGATGGTATGATTGTGATTGTATGATTGCGATAGTATGATTGTGATTGTATGATTGTGATTGTATGATTGTGATTGTATGATTGCGATTGTATGATTGTGATTGTATGATTATGATTGTATGATTGTGATTGCATGATTGTGATTGCATGATTGTGATTGTATGATTGTGATAGTATGATTGTGATTGTATGATTGTGATTGTATGATTGTGATTGTATGATATTGATTGTATGATTGTGATTGTACGATTGTGATTGTATAATTGTGATTGTATGATTGCGATTGTATGATTGTGTTTGGGAGATTGTAGTTGTATGATTGCGATTATATGATTGTGATTGTATGATTGTGATGTATGATTGTAATTGTATGATTATGATTGTATGATTGTGACTGTATGATTGTGATGGTATGATTGTGACTGTATGATTGCGATCGTATAATTGTGATTGTATGATTATGATTGTATGATTGTGATTGTATGATTGCGATTGTATGATTATGATTGTATGATTATGATTGTATTTTTGTGATTGTATGATTGTGATTGAATGATTGTGATTGTATGATTGTGATTGCATGATTGTGATTGCATGATTGTGATTGTATGATTGAGATTGCATGATTTTGTATGTATGATTGTGATTGTATGATTATGATTGTATGATTGTGATTGTATGATTTACTTGGGAGATTGTATTTTGGAGATTGTAATTGTAGGATTGCGATTGTATGATTGTGATTGTATGAATGTGATTGTATGATTGTGATTGTATGATTGTGATTGTATGATTGTGATTGTATGATTGCGATTGTATGATTGTGATTGTATGATTATGATTGTATGATTTTGATTGTATGATTGTGATTGTATGATTGTAAATGTATGATTATGATTGTATGATTGTGATTGTATGATTGTGATGGTATGATTGTGATTGTATGATTGCGATAGTATGATTGCGATTGTATGATTGTGATTGTATGATTGCGATTGTATGATTATGATTGTATGATTGTGATTGTATGATTGTGATTGTATGATTATGACTGTATGGTTGTGACTGTATGGTTGTGACTGTATGATTATGATTGTATGATTGTGATAGTATGATTGTGATTGTATGATTGTGATTGTATGATTATGATTGTATGATTGTGATAGTATGATTGTGATTGTAAGATTGTGATTGTATGACTGTGATTGTATGATTGTGATTGTATGATTGTGATTGTATGATTGTGATTGTATGATTGTGATCGTATGATTGTAATTGTATGATTATGATTGTATGATTGTGATTGTATGATAGTGATTGCTTGATTGTGATTGTATGATTGCGATATTATGGTTGTCATCGTATGATTGTGATTGTATGATAGCGATTGTATGATTGTGATTGTATGATTGTGATTGTATGATTGTGATTGTATGATTGTGATTGTATGATTGTGATAGTATGATTGTGATTGTAAGATTGTGATTGTATGATTGTGATAGCATGATTGTGATTGTATGACTGTGATTGTATGATTGTGATTCTGCGATTGTGATTGTGTGATTGTGATTGTATGATTGTGATTGTATGATTGTGATAGTATGATTGTGATTGTATGATTGTGGTTGTATGATTGTGATTGTATGATTGCGATTGTATGATTGTGATTGTATGATTGTGATTGTATGATTGTGATTGTATGCTTGCGATTGCATGATTGTGATTTTATGATTGTGATTGTATGATTGTGATTGTATGATTTTGATTGTATGATTCTGATTGTATGATTGTAATTGTATGATTCTGATTGTATGATTGTGATTGTATGATTGTGATGGTATGATTGTGATTGTATGATTGCGATAGCATGATTGTGATTGTATGATTGTGATTGTATGATTGTGATTGTATGATTGCGATTGTATGATTGTGATTGTATGATTATGATTGTATGATTGTGATTGCATGATTGTGATTGCATGATTGTGATTGTATGATTGTGATAGTATGATTGTGATTTTATGATTGTGATTGTATGATTGTGATTGTATGATTGTGGTTGTATGATTGTGATTGTATGATTGTATTTGGAAGATTGTGATTGTATGATTGCGATTGTATGATTGTGATTGTATGATTGTGATTGTATGCTAGCGATTGTATGATTGTGATTGTATGATTGTGATTGTATGATTGTGATTGTATGATTTTGATTGTATGATTTTGATAGTATGATTGTAATTGTATGATTATGATTGTATGATTGTGATTGTATGATTGTGATGGTATGATTGTGATTGTATGATTGCGATAGTATGATTGTGATTGTATGATTGTGATTGTATGATTGTGATTGTATGATTGCGATTGTATGATTGTGATTGTATGATTATGATTGTATTATTGTGATTGTATGATTATGATTGTAAGGTTGTGATTGTATGATTGTGATGGTATGATTGTGATTGTATGATTGCGATAGTATGATTGTGATTGTATGATTGTGATTGTATGATTGTGACTGTATGATTGTGATTGTATGATTGTGATTGCGTGATTGTGATTGTATGATTGCGATTGTATGATTGTGATTGTATGATTGTGATTGTATTATTGTGATAGTATGATTGTGATAGTATGACTGTGATTGTATGACTGTGATTGTATGATTGTGATTGTATGATTGTGATTGTCTGATTGTGGTTGTATGATTGTGATTGTATGGTTGTGATTGTATGATTGTATTTGGGAGATTGTATTTTGGAGATTGTAATTGTATGATTGCGATTGTATGATTGTGATTGTATGACTGTGATTGTATGATTGTGATTGTATGATTGTGATTGTATAACTGTGATTTTATGATTGTGATTGTATGATTGTGATTGTATGATTGTGATTGTATGATTGTGATTGTATGATTGTAATTGTATGATTATGATTGTATGATTGTGATTGTATGATAGTGATGGTTTGATTGTGATTGTATGATTGCGATATTATGGTTGTGATTGTATGATTGTGATTGTATGATTGCGATTGTATGATTGTGATTGTATGATTATGATTGTATGATTGTGATTGTATGATTGTGGTTGTATGATTGTGATTGTATGATTGTATTTGGGAGATTGTGATTGTATGATTGTGATTGTATGATTGTGATTGTATGATTGTGATAGTATGATTGTGATTGTATGATTGTGATTGTATGGTTGTGATTGTATGATTGTGGTTGTATGATTGTGATTGTATGATTGTATTTGGGAGATTGTGATTGTATGATTGCGATTGTATGATTGTGATTGTATGATTGTGATTGTATGCTTGCGATAGTATGATTGTGATTGTATGATTATGATTGTATGATTGTGATTGTATGATTGCGATTGTATGATTGTGATTGTATGATTATGATTGTATTTTTGTGATTGTATGATTGTGATTGAATGATTGTGATTGTATGATTGTGACTGTATGATTGTGATGGTATGATTGTGACTGTATGATTGCGATCGTATAATTGTGATTGTATGATTATGATTGTATGATTGTGATTGTATGATTGCGATTGTATGATTGTGATTGTATGATTATGATTGTATGATTCTGATTGTATGATTGTAATTGTATGATTCTGATTGTATGATTGTGATTGTATGATTGTGATGGTATGATTGTGATTGTATGATTGCGATAGTATGATTGTGATTGTATGATTGTGATTGTATGATTGTGATTGTATGATTGCGATTGTATGATTGTGATTGTATGATTATGATTGTATGATTGTGATTGCATGATTGTGATTGCATGATTGTGATTGTATGATTGTGATAGTATGATTGTGATTGTATGATTGTGATTGTATGATTGTGATTGTATGATATTGATTGTATGATTGTGATTGTACGATTGTGATTGTATAATTGTGATTGTATGATTGCGATTGTATGATTGTGTTTGGGAGATTGTAGTTGTATGATTGCGATTATATGATTGTGATTGTATGATTGTGATGTATGATTGTAATTGTATGATTATGATTGTATGATTGTGACTGTATGATTGTGATGGTATGATTGTGACTGTATGATTGCGATCGTATAATTGTGATTGTATGATTATGATTGTATGATTGTGATTGTATGATTGCGATTGTATGATTGTGATTGTATGATTATGATTGTATTTTTGTGATTGTATGATTGTGATTGAATGATTGTGATTGTATGATTGTGATTGTATGATTGTGATTGCATGATTGTGATTGTATGATTGAGATTGCATGATTTTGTATGTATGATTGTGATTGTATGATTATGATTGTATGATTGTGATTGTATGATTTACTTGGGAGATTGTATTTTGGAGATTGTAATTGTAGGATTGCGATTGTATGATTGTGATTGTATGATTGTGATTGTATGATTGTGATTGTATGATTGTGATTGTATAATTGTGATTGTATGATTGTGATTGTATGATTGTAATTGTATGATTATGATTGTATGATTGTGATTGTATGATAGTGATGGTTTGATTGTGATTGTATGATTGCGATATTATGGTTGTGATTGTATGATTGTGATTGTATGATTGCGATTGTATGATTGTGATTGTATGATTATGATTGTATGATTGTGATTGTTTGATTGTGGTTGTATGATTGTGATTGTATGATTGTATTTGGGAGATTGTGATTGTATGATTGTGATTGTACGATTGTGATTGTATGATTATGATTGTATGGTTGTGATTGTATGATTGTAATGGTATGATTGCGATTGTATGATTGCGATAGTGTGATTGTGATTGTATGATTGTGATTGTATGATTGTCATTGTCTGATTATGATTGTATGATTGTGATTGCATGATTGTGATTGTATGATTGTGATAGTATGATTGTGATTGTATGATTGTGATTGTATGATTGTGATAGTATGATTGTGATTGTATGATTGTGATTGTATGGTTGTGATTGTATGATTGTGGTTGTATGATTGTGATTGTATGATTGTATTTGGGAGATTGTGATTGTATGATTGCGATTGTATGATTGTGATTGTATGATTGTGATTGTATGCTTGCGATTGCATGATTGTGATTTTATGATTGTGATTGTATGATTGTGATTGTATGATTTTGATTGTATGATTCTGATTGTATGATTGTAATTGTATGATTCTGATTGTATGATTGTGATTGTATGATTGTGATGGTATGATTGTGATTGTATGATTGCGATAGTATGATTGTGATTGTATGATTGTGATTGTATGATTGTGATTGTATGATTGCGATTGTATGATTGTGATTGTATGATTATGATTGTATGATTGTGATTGTATGATTGCGATTGTATGATTGTGATTGTATGATTGTCATTGTCTGATTATGATTGTATGATTGTGATTGCATGATTGTGATTGTATGATTGTGATAGTAGGATTGTGATTGTATGATTGTGATTGTATGATTGTGATTGTATGATATTGATTGTATTATTGTGATTGTACGATTGTGATTGTATAATTGTGATTGTATGATTGTGATTGTATGATTGTGTTTGGGAGATTGTAGTTGTATGATTGCGATTATATGATTGTGATTGTATGATTGTGATGTATGATTGTAATTGTATGATTATGATTGTATGATTGTGACTGTATGATTGTGATGGTATGATTGTGATTGTATGATTGCGATCGTATAATTGTGATTGTATGATTATGATTGTATGATTGTGATTGTATGATTGCGATTGTATGATTGTGATTGTATGATTATGATTGTATTTTTGTGATTGTATGATTGTGATTGAATGATTGTGATTGTATGATTGTGATTGTATGATTGTGATTGCATGATTGTGATTGTATGATTGAGATTGCATGATTTTGTATGTATGATTGTGATTGTATGATTATGATTGTATGATTGTGATTGTATGATTTACTTGGGAGATTGTATTTTGGAGATTGTAATTGTAGGATTGCGATTGTATGATTGTGATTGTATGATTGTGATTGTATGATTGTGATTGTATGATTGTGATTGTATGATTGCGATTGTATGATTGTGATTGTATGATTATGATTGTATGATTTTGATTGCATGATTGTGATTGTATGATTGTAAATGTATGATTATGATTGTATGATTGTGATTGTATGATTGTGATGGTATGATTGTGATTGTATGATTGCGATAGTATGATTGCGATTGTATGATTGTGATTGTATGATTGCGAATGTATGATTATGATTGTATGATTGTGATTGTATGATAGTGATGGTTTGATTGTGATTGTATGATTGCGATATTATGGTTGTGATCGTATGATTGTGATTGTATGATAGCGATTGTATGATTGTGATTGTACGATTATGATTGTATGATTGTGATTGTATGATTGTGGTTGTATGATTGTGATTGTATGATTGTATTTGGGAGATTGCGATTGTATGATTGTGATTGTACGATTGTGATTGTATGATTATGATTGTATGGTTGTGATTGTATGATTGTAATGGTATGTTTGCGATTGTATGATTGCGATAGTGTGATTGTGATTGTATGATTGTGATTGTATGATTGTCATTGTCTGATTATGATTGTATGATTGTGATTGCATGATTGTGATTGTATGATAGTGATAGTATGATTGTGATTGTATGATTGTGATAGTATGATTGTGATAGTATGATTGTGGTTGTATGATTGTGATTGTATGATTGTGATTGTATCATAGTGGTTGTATGATTGTGATTGTATGATTGTATTTGGGAGATTGTATTTGGGAGATTGTAATTGTATGATTGCGATTGTATGATTGAGATTGTATGATTGGGATTGTATGATTGTGATTGTATGACTGTGATAGTATGATTGTGATTGTGTGATTGTGATTGTATGACTGTGATTGTATGATTGTGATTGTATGATTGTGATTGTATGATTGTGATTGTATGATTGTGATTGTATGATTGTGACTGTATGATTGTGATTGTATGATTGTGATTGCGTGATTGTGATTGTATGATTGTGATTGTAAGATTGTGATTGTATGATTGTGATAGTATGATTGTGATTGTATGACTGTGATTGTATGATTGTGATTCTGCGATTGTGATTGTGTGATTGTGATTGTATGATTGTGATTGTATGATTGTGATTGTATGATTTTGATTGTATGATTGTGATAGTATGATTGTAATTGTATGATTATGATTGTATGATTGTGATTGTATGATTGTGATGGTATGATTGTGATTGTATGATTGCGATAGTATGATTGTGATTGTATGATTGTGATTGTATGATTGTGATTGTATGATTGCGATTGTATGATTGTGATTGTATGATTATGATTGTATTATTGTGATTGTATGATTATGATTGTAAGGTTGTGATTGTATGATTGTGATGGTATGATTGTGATTGTATGATTGCGATAGTATGATTGTGATTGTATGATTGTGATTGTATGATTGTGACTGTATGATTGTGATTGTATGATTGTGATTGCGTGATTGTGATTGTATGATTGCGATTGTATGATTGTGATTGTATGATTGTGATTGTATTATTGTGATAGTATGATTGTGATAGTATGACTGTGATTGTATGACTGTGATTGTATGATTGTGATTGTATGATTGTGATTGTCTGATTGTGGTTGTATGATTGTGATTGTATGGTTGTGATTGTATGATTGTATTTGGGAGATTGTATTTTGGAGATTGTAATTGTATGATTGCGATTGTATGATTGTGATTGTATGATTGTGATTGTATGATTGTGATTGTATGATTGTGATTGTATAATTGTGATTTTATGATTGTGATTGTACGATTGTGATTGTATGATTGTGATTGTATGATTGTGATTGTATGATTGTAATTGTATGATTACGATTGTATGATTGTGATTGTATGATAGTGATGGTTTGATTGTGATTGTATGATTGCGATATTATGGTTGTGATTGTATGATTGTGATTGTATGATTGCGATTGTATGATTGTGATTGTATGATTATGATTGTATGATTGTGATTGTATGATTGTGGTTTTATGATTGTGATTGTATGATTGTATTTGGGAGATTGTGATTGTATGATTGTGATTGTATGATTGTGATTGTATGATTGTGATAGTATGATTGTGATTGTATGATTGTGATTGTATGGTTGTGATTGTATGATTGTGGTTGTATGATTGTGATTGTATGATTGTATTTGGGAGATTGTGATTGTATGATTGCGATTGTATGATTGTGATTGTATGATTGTGATTGTATGCTTGCGATTGCATGATTGTGATTTTATGATTGTGATTGTATGATTGTGATTGTATGATTTTGATTGTATGATTCTGATTGTATGATTGTAATTGTATGATTCTGATTGTATGATTGTGATTGTATGATTGTGATGGTATGATTGTGATTGTATGATTGCGATAGTATGATTGTGATTGTATGATTGTGATTGTATGATTGTGATTGTATGATTGCGATTGTATGATTGTGATTGTATGATTATGATTGTATGATTGTGATTGCATGATTGTGATTGCATGATTGTGATTGTATGATTGTGATAGTATGATTGTGATTGTATGATTGTGATTGTATGATTGTGATTGTATGATATTGATTGTATGATTGTGATTGTACGATTGTGATTGTATAATTGTGATTGTATGATTGCGATTGTATGATTGTGTTTGGGAGATTGTAGTTGTATGATTGCGATTATATGATTGTGATTGTATGATTGTGATGTATGATTGTAATTGTATGATTATGATTGTATGATTGTGACTGTATGATTGTGATGGTATGATTGTGACTGTATGATTGCGATCGTATAATTGTGATTGTATGATTATGATTGTATGATTGTGATTGTATGATTGCGATTGTATGATTGTGATTGTATGATTATGATTGTATTTTTGTGATTGTATGATTGTGATTGAATGATTGTGATTGTATGATTGTGATTGTATGATTGTGATTGCATGATTGTGATTGTATGATTGAGATTGCATGATTTTGTATGTATGATTGTGATTGTATGATTATGATTGTATGATTGTGATTGTATGATTTACTTGGGAGATTGTATTTTGGAGATTGTAATTGTAGGATTGCGATTGTATGATTGTGATTGTATGATTGTGATTGTATGATTGTGATTGTATGATTGTGATTGTATGATTGTGATAGTATGATTGTGATTGTATGATTTACTTGGGAGATTGTATTTTGGAGATTGTAATTGTAGGATTGCGATTGTATGATTGTGATTGTATGATTGTGATTGTATGATTGTGATTGTATGATTGTGATTGTATGATTGTGATTGTATGATTGTGATTGTATGATATTGATTGTATTATTGTGATTGTACGATTGTGATTGTATAATTGTGATTGTATGATTGGGATTGTATGATTGTGTTTGGGAGATTGTAGTTGTATGATTGCGATTATATGATTGTGATTGTATGATTGTGATGTATGATTGTAATTGTATGATTATGATTGTATGATTGTGACTGTATGATTGTGATGGTATGATTGTGATTGTATGATTGCGATCGTATAATTGTGATTGTATGATTATGATTGTATGATTGTGATTGTATGATTGCGATTGTATGATTGTGATTGTATGATTATGATTGTATTTTTGTGATTGTATGATTGTGATTGAATGATTGTGATTGTATGATTGTGATTGTATGATTGTGATTGCATGATTGTGATTGTATGATTGAGATTGCATGATTTTGTATGTATGATTGTGATTGTATGATTATGATTGTATGATTGTGATTGTATGATTTACTTGGGAGATTGTATTTTGGAGATTGTAATTGTAGGATTGCGATTGTATGATTGTGATTGTATTATTGTGATTGTATGATTGTGATTGTATGATTGCGATTGTATGATTGTGATTGTATGATTATGATTGTATTATTGTGATTGTATGATTATGATTGTAAGGTTGTGATTGTATGATTGTGATGGTATGATTGTGATTGTATGATTGCGATAGTATGATTGTGATTGTATGATTGTGATTGTATGATTGTGACTGTATGATTGTGATTGTATGATTGTGATTGCGTGATTGTGATTGTATGATTGCGATTGTATGATTGTGATTGTATGATTGTGATTGTATTATTGTGATAGTATGATTGTGATAGTATGACTGTGATTGTATGACTGTGATTGTATGATTGTGATTGTATGATTGTGATTGTCTGATTGTGGTTGTATGATTGTGATTGTATGGTTGTGATTGTATGATTGTATTTGGGAGATTGTATTTTGGAGATTGTAATTGTATGATTGCGATTGTATGATTGTGATTGTATGACTGTGATTGTATGATTGTGATTGTATGATTGTGATTGTATAACTGTGATTTTATGATTGTGATTGTATGATTGTGATTGTATGATTGTGATTGTATGATTGTGATTGTATGATTGTAATTGTATGATTATGATTGTATGATTGTGATTGTATGATAGTGATGGTTTGATTGTGATTGTATGATTGCGATATTATGGTTGTGATTGTATGATTGTGATTGTATGATTGCGATTGTATGATTGTGATTGTATGATTATGATTGTATGATTGTGATTGTATGATTGTGGTTGTATGATTGTGATTGTATGATTGTATTTGGGAGATTGTGATTGTATGATTGTGATTGTATGATTGTGATTGTATGATTGTGATAGTATGATTGTGATTGTATGATTGTGATTGTATGGTTGTGATTGTATGATTGCGATTGTATGATTGTGATTGTATGATTGTAAATGTATGATTATGATTGTATGATTGTGATTGTATGATTGTGATTGTATGATTGTGATTGTATGATTATGATTGTATGATTGTGATAGTATGATTGTGATTGTATGATTGTGATTGTATGATTATGATTTTATGATTGTGATTGTATGATTGTGATTGTATGATTTTGATTGTATGATTCTGATTGTATGATTGTAATTGTATGATTCTGATTGTATGATTGTGATTGTATGATTGTGATGGTATGATTGTGATTGTATGATTGCGATAGTATGATTGTGATTGTATGATTGTGATTGTATGATTGTGATATTATGGTTGTCATCGTATGATTGTGATTGTATGATAGCGATTGTATGATTGTGATTGTATGATTGTGATTGTATGATTGTGATTGTATGATTGCGATTGCATGATTGTGATTTTATGATTGTGATTGTATGATTGTGATTGTATGATTTTGATTGTATGATTCTGATTGTATGATTGTAATTGTATGATTCTGATTGTATGATTGTGATTGTATGGTTGTGATGGTATGATTGTGATTGTATGATTGCGATAGTATGATTGTGATTGTATGATTGTGATTGTATGATTGTGATTGTATGATTGCGATTGTATGATTGTGATTGTATGATTATGATTGTATGATTGTGATTGCATGATTGTGATTGCATGATTGTGATTGTATGATTGTGATAGTATGATTGTGATTGTATGATTGTGATTGTATGATTGTGATTGTATGATATTGATTGTATGATTGTGATTGTACGATTGTGATTGTATAATTGTGATTGTATGATTGCGATTGTATGATTGTGTTTGGGAGATTGTAGTTGTATGATTGCGATTATATGATTGTGATTGTATGATTGTGATGTATGATTGTAATTGTATGATTATGATTGTATGATTGTGACTGTATGATTGTGATGGTATGATTGTGATTGTATGATTGCGATCGTATAATTGTGATTGTATGATTATGATTGTATGATTGTGATTGTATGATTGCGATTGTATGATTGTGATTGTATGATTATGATTGTATTTTTGTGATTGTATGATTGTGATTGAATGATTGTGATTGTATGATTGTGATTGTATGATTGTGATTGCATGATTGTGATTGTATGATTGAGATTGCATGATTTTGTATGTATGATTGTGATTGTATGATTATGATTGTATGATTGTGATTGTATGATTTACTTGGGAGATTGTATTTTGGAGATTGTAATTGTAGGATTGCGATTGTATGATTGTGATTGTATGATTGTGATTGTATGATTGTGATTGTATGATTGTGATTGTATGATTGTGATTGTATGATAGCGATTGTATGATTGTGATTGTATGATTATGATTGTATGATTTTGATTGTATGATTATGATTGTATGATTGTGATAGTATGATTGTGATTGTATGATTGTGATTGTATGATTATGATTGTATGATTGTGATAGTATGATTGTGATTGTAAGATTGTGATTGTATGACTGTGATTGTATGATTGTGATTGTATGATTGTGATTGTATGATTGTGATTGTATGATTGTGATTGTATGATTGTAATTGTATGATTATGATTGTATGATTGTGATTGTATGATAGTGATGGTTTGATTGTGATTGCATGATTGCGATATTATGGTTGTCATCGTATGATTGTGATTGTATGATAGCGATTGTATGATTGTGATTGTATGATTGTGATTGCATGATTGTGATTGTATGATTGTGATTGTATGATTGTGATAGTATGATTGTGATTGTAAGATTGTGATTGTCTGATTGTGATAGTATGATTGTGATTGTATGACTGTGATTGTATGATTGTGATTCTGCGATTGTGATTGTGTGATTGTGATTGTATGATTGTGATTGTATGATTGTGATAGTATGATTGTGATTGTATGATTGTGGTTGTATGATTGTTATTGTATGATTGCGATTGTATGATTGTGATTGTATGATTGTGATTGTATGATTGTGATTGTATGCTAGCGATTGTATGATTGTGATTGTATGATTGTGATTGTATGATTGTGATTGTATGATTTTGATTGTATGATTGTGATAGTATGATTGTAATTGTATGATTATGATTGTATGATTGTGATTGTATGATTATGATTGTATGATTGTGATTGTTTGATTGTGGTTGTATGATTGTGATTGTATGATTGTATTTGGGAGATTGTGATTGTATGATTGTGATTGTACGATTGTGATTGTATGATTATGATTGTATGGTTGTGATTGTATGATTGTAATGGTATGATTGCGATTGTATGATTGCGATAGTGTGATTGTGATTGTATGATTGTGATTGTATGATTGTCATTGTCTGATTATGATTGTATGATTGTGATTGCATGGTTGTGATTGTATGATTGTGATAGTATGATTGTGATTGTATGATTGTGATTGTATGATTGTGATAGTATGATTGTGATTGTATGATTGTGATTGTATGGTTGTGATTGTATGATTGTGGTTGTATGATTGTGATTGTATGATTGTATTTGGGAGATTGTGATTGTATGATTGCGATTGTATGATTGTGATTGTATGATTGTGATTGTATGCTTGCGATTGCATGATTGTGATTTTATGATTGTGATTGTATGATTGTGATTGTATGATTTTGATTGTATGATTCTGATTGTATGATTGTAATTGTATGATTCTGATTGTATGATTGTGATTGTATGATTGTGATGGTATGATTGTGATTGTATGATTGCGATAGTATGATCGTGATTGTATGATTGTGATTGTATGATTGCGATTGTATGATTGTGATTGTATGATTATGATTGTATGATTGTGATTGTATGATTGCGATTGTATGATTGTGATTGTATGATTGTCATTGTCTGATTATGATTGTATGATTGTGATTGCATGATTGTGATTGTATGATTGTGATAGTATGATTGTGATTGTATGATTGTGATTGTATGATTGTGATTGTATGATATTGATTGTATTATTGTGATTGTACGATTGTGATTGTATAATTGTGATTGTATGATTGTGATTGTATGATTGTGTTTGGGAGATTGTAGTTGTATGATTGCGATTATATGATTGTGATTGTATGATTGTGATGTATGATTGTAATTGTATGATTATGATTGTATGATTGTGACTGTATGATTGTGATGGTATGATTGTGATTGTATGATTGCGATCGTATAATTGTGATTGTATGATTATGATTGTATGATTGTGATTGTATGATTGCGATTGTATGATTGTGATTGTATGATTATGATTGTATTTTTGTGATTGTATGATTGTGATTGAATGATTGTGATTGTATGATTGCGATTGTATGATTGTGATTGTATGATTGTGATTGTATGATTGTGATTGTATGATTGTGATTGTATGATTGCGATTGTATGATTGTGATTGTATGATTATGATTGTATGATTTTGATTGCATGATTGTGATTGTATGATTGTAAATGTATGATTATGATTGTATGATTGTGATTGTATGATTGTGATGGTATGATTGTGATTGTATGATTGCGATAGTATGATTGCGATTGTATGATTGTGATTGTATGATTGCGATTGTATGATTATGATTGTATGATTGTGATTGTATGATTGTGATTGTATGATTATGATTGTATGGTTGTGACTGTATGGCTGTGTCTGTATGATTATGATTGTATGATTGTGATAGTATGATTGTGATTGTATGATTGTGAATGTATGATTATGATTGTATGATTGTGATAGTATGATTGTGATTGTAAGATTGTGATTGTATGACTGTGATTGTATGATTGTGATTGTATGATTGTGATTGTATGATTGTGATTGTATGATTGTGATTGTATGATTGTAATTGTATGATTATGATTGTATGATTGTGATTGTATGATAGTGATGGTTTGATTGTGATTGTATGATTGCGATATTATGGTTGTGATCGTATGATTGTGATTGTATGATAGCGATTGTATGATTGTGATTGTACGATTATGATTGTATGATTGTGATTGTATGATTGTGGTTGTATGATTGTGATTGTATGATTGTATTTGGGAGATTGCGATTGTATGATTGTGATTGTACGATTGTGATTGTATGATTATGATTGTATGGTTGTGATTGTATGATTGTAATGGTATGTTTGCGATTGTATGATTGCGATAGTGTGATTGTGATTGTATGATTGTGATTGTATGATTGTCATTGTCTGATTATGATTGTATGATTGTGATTGCATGATTGTGATTGTATGATAGTGATAGTATGATTGTGATTGTATGATTGTGATAGTATGATTGTGATAGTATGATTGTGGTTGTATGATTGCGATTGTATGATTGTGATTGTATCATTGTGGTTGTATGATTGTGATTGTATGATTGTATTTGGGAGATTGTATTTGGGAGATTGTAATTGTATGATTGCGATTGTATGATTGAGATTGTATGATTGGGATTGTATGATTGTGATTGTATGACTGTGATAGTATGATTGTGATTGTATGATTGCGATCGTATAATTGTGATTGTATGATTATGATTGTATGATTGTGATTGTATGATTGCGATTGTATGATTGTGATTGTATGATTATGATTGTATTTTTGTGATTGTATGATTGTGATTGAATGATTGTGATTGTATGATTGTGATTGTATGATTGTGATTGCATGATTGTGATTGTATGATTGAGATTGCATGATTTTGTATGTATGATTGTGATTGTATGATTATGATTGTATGATTGTGATTGTATGATTTACTTGGGAGATTGTATTTTGGAGATTGTAATTGTAGGATTGCGATTGTATGATTGTGATTGTATGATTGTGATTGTATGATTGTCATTGTCTGATTATGATTGTATGATTGTGATTGCATGATTGTGATTGTATGATTGTGATAGTATGATTGTGATTGTATGATTGTGATTGTATGATTGTGATAGTATGATTGTGATTGTATGATTGTGATTGTATGGTTGTGATTGTATGATTGTGGTTGTATGATTGTGATTGTATGATTGTATTTGGGAGATTGTGATTGTATGATTGCGATTGTATGATTGTGATTGTATGATTGTGATTGTATGCTTGCGATTGCATGATTGTGATTTTATGATTGTGATTGTATGATTGTGATTGTATGATTTTGATTGTATGATTCTGATTGTATGATTGTAATTGTATGATTCTGATTGTATGATTGTGATTGTATGATTGTGATGGTATGATTGTGATTGTATGATTGTGATTGTATGGTTGTGATTGTATGATTGTGGTTGTATGATTGTGATTGTATGATTGTATTTGGGAGATTGTGATTGTATGATTGCGATTGTATGATTGTGATTGTATGATTGTGATTGTATGCTTGCGATTGCATGATTGTGATTTTATGATTGTGATTGTATGATTGTGATTGTATGATTTTGATTGTATGATTCTGATTGTATGATTGTAATTGTATGATTCTGATTGTATGATTGTGATTGTATGATTGTGATGGTATGATTGTGATTGTATGATTGCGATAGTATGATCGTGATTGTATGATTGTGATTGTATGATTGCGATTGTATGATTGTGATTGTATGATTATGATTGTATGATTGTGATTGTATGATTGCGATTGTATGATTGTGATTGTATGATTGTCATTGTCTGATTATGATTGTATGATTGTGATTGCATGATTGTGATTGTATGATTGTGATAGTATGATTGTGATTGTATGATTGTGATTGTATGATTGTGATTGTATGATATTGATTGTATTATTGTGATTGTACGATTGTGATTGTATAATTGTGATTGTATGATTGTGATTGTATGATTGTGTTTGGGAGATTGTAGTTGTATGATTGCGATTATATGATTGTGATTGTATGATTGTGATGTATGATTGTAATTGTATGATTATGAGTGTATGATTGTGACTGTATGATTGTGATGGTATGATTGTGATTGTATGATTGCGATCGTATAATAGTGATTGTATGATTATGATTGTATGATTGTGATTGTATGATTGCGATTGTATGATTGTGATTGTATGATTATGATTGTATTTTTGTGATTGTATGATTGTGATTGAATGATTGTGATTGTATGATTGTGATTGTATGATTGTGATTGCATGATTGTGATTGTATGATTGAGATTGCATGATTTTGTATGTATGATTGTGATTGTATGATTATGATTGTATGATTGTGATTGTATGATTTACTTGGGAGATTGTATTTTGGAGATTGTAATTGTAGGATTGCGATTGTATGATTGTGATTGTATGATTGTGATTGTATGATTGTGATTGTATGATTGTGATTGTATGATTGCGATTGTATGATTGTGATTGTATGATTATGATTGTATGATTTTGATTGCATGATTGTGATTGTATGATTGTAAATGTATGATTATGATTGTATGATTGTGATTGTATGATTGTGATGGTATGATTGTGATTGTATGATTGCGATAGTATGATTGCGATTGTATGATTGTGATTGTATGATTGCGATTGTATGATTATGATTGTATGATTGTGATTGTATGATTGTGATTGTATGATTATGATTGTATGGTTGTGACTGTATGGCTGTGTCTGTATGATTATGATTGTATGATTGTGATAGTATGATTGTGATTGTATGATTGTGAATGTATGATTATGATTGTATGATTGTGATAGTATGATTGTGATTGTAAGATTGTGATTGTATGACTGTGATTGTATGATTGGGATTGTATGATTGTGATTGTATGATTGTGATTGTATGATTGTGATTGTATGATTGTAATTGTATGATTATGATTGTATGATTGTGATTGTATGATAGTGATGGTTTGATTGTGATTGTATGATTGCGATATTATGGTTGTGATCGTATGATTGTGATTGTATGATAGCGATTGTATGATTGTGATTGTACGATTATGATTGTATGATTGTGATTGTATGATTGTGGTTGTATGATTGTGATTGTATGATTGTATTTGGGAGATTGCGATTGTATGATTGTGATTGTACGATTGTGATTGTATGATTATGATTGTATGGTTGTGATTGTATGATTGTAATGGTATGTTTGCGATTGTATGATTGCGATAGTGTGATTGTGATTGTATGATTGTGATTGTATGATTGTCATTGTCTGATTATGATTGTATGATTGTGATTGCATGATTGTGATTGTATGATAGTGATAGTATGATTGTGATTGTATGATTGTGATAGTATGATTGTGATAGTATGATTGTGGTTGTATGATTGCGATTGTATGATTGTGATTGTATCATTGTGGTTGTATGATTGTGATTGTATGATTGTATTTGGGAGATTGTATTTGGGAGATTGTAATTGTATGATTGCGATTGTATGATTGAGATTGTATGATTGGGATTGTATGATTGTGATTGTATGACTGTGATAGTATGATTGTGATTGTGTGATTGCGATTGTATGACTGTGATTGTATGATTGTGATTGTATGATTGTGATTGTATGATTGTGATTGTATGATTGTGATTGTATGATTGTGACTGTATGATTGTGATTGTATGATTGTGATTGCGTGATTGTGATTGTATGATTGTGATTGTAAGATTGTGATTGTATGATTGTGATAGTATGATTGTGATTGTATGACTGTGATTGTATGATTGTGATTCTGCGATTGTGATTGTGTGATTGTGATTGTATGATTGTGATTGTATGATTGTGATTGTATGATTTTGATTGTATGATTGTGATAGTATGATTGTAATTGTATGATTATGATTGTATGATTGTGATTGTATGATTGTGATGGTATGATTGTGATTGTATGATTGCGATAGTATGATTGTGGTTGTATGATTGTGATTGTATGATTGTATTTGGGAGATTGTGATTGTATGATTGCGATTGTATGATTGTGATTGTATGATTGTGATTGTATGCTTGCGATTGCATGATTGTGATTTTATGATTGTGATTGTATGATTGTGATTCTATGATTTTGATTGTATGATTCTGATTGTATGATTGTAATTGTATGATTCTGATTGTATGATTGTGATTGTATGATTGTGATGGTATGATTGTGATTGTATGATTGCGATAGTATGATTGTGATTGTATGATTGTGATTGTATGATTGTGATTGTATGATTGCGATTGTATGATTGTGATTGTATGATTATGATTGTATGATTGTGATTGCATGATTGTGATTGCATGATTCTGATTGTATGATTGTGATAGTATGATTGTGATTGTATGATTGTGATTGTATGATTGTGATTGTATGATATTGATTGTATGATTGTGATTGTACGATTGTGATTGTATAATTGTGATTGTATGATTGCGATTGTATGATTGTGTTTGGGAGATTGTAGTTGTATGATTGCGATTATATGATTGTGATTGTATGATTGTGATGTATGATTGTAATTGTATGATTATGATTGTATGATTGTGACTGTATGATTGTGATGGTATGATTGTGACTGTATGATTGCGATCGTATAATTGTGATTGTATGATTATGATTGTATGATTGTGATTGTATGATTGCGATTGTATGATTGTGATTGTATGATTATGATTGTATTTTTGTGATTGTATGATTGTGATTGAATGATTGTGATTGTATGATTGTGATTGTATGATTGTGATTGCATGATTGTGATTGTATGATTGAGATTGCATGATTTTGTATGTATGATTGTGATTGTATGATTATGATTGTATGATTGTGATTGTATGATTTACTTGGGAGATTGTATTTTGGAGATTGTAATTGTAGGATTGCGATTGTATGATTGTGATTGTATGATTGTGATTGTATGATTGTGATTGTATGATTTTGATTGTATGATTCTGATTGTATGATTGTAATTGTATGATTCTGATTGTATGATTGTGATTGTATGATTGTGATGGTATGATTGTGATTGTATGATTGCGATAGTATGATTGTGATTGTATGATTGTGATTGTATGATTGTGATTGTATGATTGCGATTGTATGATTGTGATTGTATGATTGTGATTGTATGATTGTGATAGTATGATTGTGATTGTATGATTTACTTGGGAGATTGTATTTTGGAGATTGTAATTGTAGGATTGCGATTGTATGATTGTGATTGTATGATTGTGATTGTATGATTGTGATTGTATGATTGTGATTGTATGATTGTGATTGTATGATATTGATTGTATTATTGTGATTGTACGATTGTGATTGTATAATTGTGATTGTATGATTGTGATTGTATGATTGTGTTTGGGAGATTGTAGTTGTATGATTGCGATTATATGATTGTGATTGTATGATTGTGATGTATGATTGTAATTGTATGATTATGATTGTATGATTGTGACTGTATGATTGTGATGGTATGATTGTGATTGTATGATTGCGATCGTATAATTGTGATTGTATGATTATGATTGTATGATTGTGATTGTATGATTGCGATTGTATGATTGTGATTGTATGATTATGATTGTATTTTTGTGATTGTATGATTGTGATTGAATGATTGTGATTGTATGATTGTGATTGTATGATTGTGATTGCATGATTGTGATTGTATGATTGAGATTGCATGATTTTGTATGTATGATTGTGATTGTATGATTATGATTGTATGATTGTGATTGTATGATTTACTTGGGAGATTGTATTTTGGAGATTGTAATTGTAGGATTGCGATTGTATGATTGTGATTGTATGATTGTGATTGTATGATTGTGATTGTATGATTGTGATTGTATGATTGTGATTCTGCGATTGTGATTGTATGATTGTGATTGTATGATTGTGATAGTATGATTATGATTGTATGATTTTGATTGTATGATTGTATTTGGGAGATTGTGATTGTATGATTGCGATTGTATGATTGTGATTGTATGATTGTGATTGTATGCTAGCGATTGTATGATTGTGATTGTATGATTGTGATTGTATGATTGTGATTATATGATTTTGATTGTATGATTGTGATAGTATGATTGTAATTGTATGACTATGATTGTATGATTGTGATTGTATGATTGTGATGGTATGATTGTGATTGTATGATTGCGATAGTATGATTGTGATTGTATGATTGTGATTGTATGATTGTGACTGTATGATTGTGATTGTATGATTGTGACTGCGTGATAGTGATTGTATGATTGCGATTGTATGATTGTGATTGTATGATTGTGATTGTATTATTGTGATAGTATGATTGTGATAGTATGACTGTGATTGTATGACTGTGATTGTATGATTGTGATAGTATGATTGTGATTGTATGATTGTGATTGTATGATTGTGATTGTATGATTGTGGTTGTATGATTGTGATTGTATGATTGTATTTGGGAGATTGTGATTGTATGATTGCGATTGTATGATTGTGATTGTATGATTGTGATTGTATGCTTGCGATTGTATGATTGTGACTGTATGATTGTGATTGTATGATTGTGATTGCGTGATAGTGATTGTATGATTGCGATTGTATGATTGTGATTGTATGATTGTGCTTGTATTATTGTGATAGTATGATTGTGATAGTATGACTGTGATTGTATGACTGTGATTGTATGATTGTGATTGTATGATTGTGATTGTCTGATTGTGGTTGTATGATTATGATTGTATGATTGTGATTGCATGATTGTCATTGTATGATTGTGATAGTATGGGTGTGATTGTATGATTGTGATTTTATGATTGTGAATGTACGATTGTGATTGTATGATTGTGATTGTATGATTGTGATTGTATGATTGTAATTGTATGATTATGATTGTATGATTGTGATTGTATGATAGTGATGGTTTGATTGTGATTGTATGATTGCGATATTATGGTTGTGATTGTATGATTGTGATTGTATGATTGCGATTGTATGATTGTGATTGTATGATTATGATTGTATGATTGTGATTGTATGATTGTGGTTGTATGATTGTGATTGTATGATTGTATTTGGGAGATTGTGATTGTATGATTGTGATTGTATGATTGTGATTGTATGATTGTGATAGTATGATTGTGATTGTATGATTGTGATTGTATGGTTGTGATTGTATGATTGTGGTTGTATGATTGTGATTGTATGATTGTATTTGGGAGATTGTGATTGTATGATTGCGATTGTATGATTGTGATTGTATGATTGTGATTGTATGCTTGCGATTGCATGATTGTGATTTTATGATTGTGATTGTATGATTGTGATTGTATGATTTTGATTGTATGATTCTGATTGTATGATTGTAATTGTATGATTCTGATTGTATGATTGTGATTGTATGATTGTGATGGTATGATTGTGATTGTATGATTGCGATAGTATGATTGTGATTGTATGATTGTGATTGTATGATTGTGATTGTATGATTGCGATTGTATGATTGTGATTGTATGATTATGATTGTATGATTGTGATTGCATGATTGTGATTGCATGATTGTGATTGTATGATTGTGATAGTATGATTGTGATTGTATGATTGTGATTGTATGATTGTGATTGTATGATATTGATTGTATGATTGTGATTGTACGATTGTGATTGTATAATTGTGATTGTATGATTGCGATTGTATGATTGTGTTTGGGAGATTGTAGTTGTATGATTGCGATTATATGATTGTGATTGTATGATTGTGATGTATGATTGTAATTGTATGATTATGATTGTATGATTGTGACTGTATGATTGTGATGGTATGATTGTGACTGTATGATTGCGATCGTATAATTGTGATTGTATGATTATGATTGTATGATTGTGATTGTATGATTGCGATTGTATGATTGTGATTGTATGATTATGATTGTATTTTTGTGATTGTATGATTGTGATTGAATGATTGTGATTGTATGATTGTGATTGTATGATTGTGATTGCATGATTGTGATTGTATGATTGAGATTGCATGATTTTGTATGTATGATTGTGATTGTATGATTATGATTGTGATTGTATGATTTACTTGGGAGATTGTATTTTGGAGATTGTAATTGTAGGATTGCGATTGTATGATTGTGATTGTA
Organism: Megachile rotundata; assembly: GCF_050947335.1. Classification (NCBI taxonomy): domain Eukaryota; kingdom Metazoa; phylum Arthropoda; class Insecta; order Hymenoptera; family Megachilidae; genus Megachile; species Megachile rotundata. The sequence goes on along the minus strand of NW_027473333.1, from coordinate 745,487 downwards.
TGATTGTGATTGTATGATTGTGATTGTATGATTGTGATTGTATGATTGCGATTGTATGATTGTGATTGTATGATTATGATTGTATGATTTTGATTGTATGATTGTGATTGTATGATTGTAAATGTATGATTATGATTGTATGATTGTGATTGTATGATTGTGATGGTATGATTGTGATTGTATGATTGCGATAGTATGATTGCGATTGTATGATTGTGATTGTATGATTGCGATTGTATGATTATGATTGTATGATTGTGATTGTATGATTGTGACTGTATGATTGTGATTGTATGATTGTGACTGCGTGATAGTGATTGTATGATTGCGATTGTATGATTGTGATTGTATGACTGTGATTGTATGATTGTGATTGTATGATTGTGATAGTATGATTGTGATTGTATGATTGTGATTGTATGATTATGATTGTATGATTGTGATAGTATGATTGTGATTGTAAGATTGTGATTGTATGACTGTGATTGTATGATTGTGATTGTATGATTGTGATTGTATGATTGTGATTGTATGATTGTGATTGTATGATTGTAATTGTATGATTATGATTGTATGATTGTGATTGTATGATAGTGATTGTTTGATTGTGATTGTATGATTGCGATATTATGGTTGTCATCGTATGATTGTGATTGTATGATAGCGATTGTATGATTGTGATTGTATGATTGTGATTGTATGATTGTGATTGTATGATTGTGATTGTATGATTGTGATTGTATGATTGTGATAGTATGATTGTGATTGTAAGATTGTGATTGTATGATTGTGATAGTATGATTGTGATTGTATGACTGTGATTGTATGATTGTGATTCTGCGATTGTGATTGTGTGATTGTGATTGTATGATTGTGATTGTATGATTGTGATAGTATGATTGTGATTGTATGATTGTGGTTGTATGATTGTGATTGTATGATTGCGATTGTATGATTGTGATTGTATGATTGTGATTGTATGATTGTGATTGTATGCTTGCGATTGCATGATTGTGATTTTATGTTTGTGATTGTATGATTGTGATTGTATGATTTTGATTGTATGATTCTGATTGTATGATTGTAATTGTATGATTCTGATTGTATGATTGTGATTGTATGATTGTGATGGTATGATTGTGATTGTATGATTGTGATTGTATGATTGCGATTGAATGATTGTGATTGTATGATTATGATTGTATGATTGTGATTGTATGATTGCGATTGTATGATTGTGATTGTATGATTGTCATTGTCTGATTATGATTGTATGATTGTGATTGCATGATTGTGATTGTATGATTGTGATAGTATGATTGTGATTGTATGATTGTGATTGTATGATTGTGATTGTATGATATTGATTGTATTATTGTGATTGTACGATTGTGATTGTATAATTGTGATTGTATGATTGTGATTGTATGATTGTGTTTGGGAGATTGTAGTTGTATGATTGCGATTATATGATTGTGATTGTATGATTGTGATGTATGATTGTAATTGTATGATTATGATTGTATGATTGTGACTGTATGATTGTGATGGTATCATTGTGATTGTATGATTGCGATCGTATAATTGTGATTGTATGATTATGATTGTATGATTGTGATTGTATGATTGCGATTGTATGATTGTGATTGTATGATTATGATTGTATTTTTGTGATTGTATGATTGTGATTGAATGATTGTGATTGTATGATTGTGATTGTATGATTGTGATTGCATGATTGTGATTGTATGATTGAGATTGCATGATTTTGTATGTATGATTGTGATTGTATGATTATGATTGTATGATTGTGATTGTATGATTTACTTGGGAGATTGTATTTTGGAGATTGTAATTGTAGGATTGCGATTGTATGATTGTGATTGTATGATTGTGATTGTGTGATTGTGATTGTATGATTGTGATTGTATGATTGCGATTGTATGATTGTGATTGTATGATTATGATTGTATGATTTTGATTGTATGATTGTGATTGTATGATTGTAAATGTATGATTATGATTGTATGATTGTGATTGTATGATTGTGATGGTATGATTGTGATTGTATGATTGCGATAGTATGATTGCGATTGTATGATTGTGATTGTATGATTGCGATTGTATGATTATGATTGTATGATTGTGATTGTATGATTGTGATTGTATGATTATGATTGTATGGTTGTGACTGTATGGTTGTGTCTGTATGATTATGATTGTATGATTGTGATAGTATGATTGTGATGGTATGATTGTGATTGTATGATTATGATTGTATGATTGTGATAGTATGATTGTGATTGTAAGATTGTGATTGTATGACTGTGATTGTATGATTGTGATTGTATGATTGTGATTGTATGATTGTGATTGTATGATTGTGATTGTATGATTGTAATTGTATGATTATGATTGTATGATTGCGATTGTATGATAGTGATGGTTTGATTGTGATTGTATGATTGCGATATTATGGTTGTGATCGTATGATTGTGATTGTATGATAGCGATTGTATGATTGTGATTGTACGATTATGATTGTATGATTGTGATTGTATGATTGTGGTTGTATGATTGTGATTGTATGATTGTATTTGGGAGATTGTGATTGTATGATTGTGATTGTACGATTGTGATTGTATGATTATGATTGTATGGTTGTGATTGTATGATTGTAATGGTATGTTTGCGATTGTATGGTTGCGATAGTGTGATTGTGATTGTATGATTGTGATTGTATGATTGTCATTGTCTGATTATGGTTGTATGATTGTGATTGCATGATTGTGATTGTATGATAGTGATAGTATGATTGTGATTGTATGATTGTGATAGTATGATTGTGATAGTATGATTGTGATTGTATGATTGTGATTGTATGATTGTGATTGTATGATTGTGGTTGTATGATTGTGATTGTATGATTGTATTTGGGAGATTGTGATTGTATGATTGCGATTGTATGATTGTGATTGTATGATTGCGATTGTATGCTTGCGATTGTATGATTGTGATTTTATGATTGTGATTGTATGATTGTGATTGTATGATTTTGATTGTATGATTGTGATTGTATGATTGTAATTGTATGATTCTGATTGTATGATTGTGATTGTATGATTGTGATTGCGTGATTGTGATTGTATGATTGTGATAGTATGATTGTGATTGTATGACTGTGATTGTATGATTGTGATTCTGCGATTGTGATTGTATGATTGTGATTGTATGATTGTGATAGTATGATTGTGATTGTATGATTGTGATAGTATGACTGTGATTGTATGATTATGATTGTATGGTTGTGATTGTATGATTGTAATGGTATGTTTGCGATTGTATGGTTGCGATAGTGTGATTGTGATAGTATGATTGTGATTGTATGATTGTGATAGTATGACTGTGATTGTATGATTATGATTGTATGGTTGTGATTGTATGATTGTAATGGTATGTTTGCGATTGTATGGTTGCGATAGTGTGATTGTGATTGTATGATTGTGATTGTATGATTGTGATTGTATGATTGTCATTGTATGATTATGATTGTATGATTGTGATTGCATGATTGTGATTTTATGATTGAGATTGCATGATTTTGTATGTATGATTGTGATTGTATGATTGTGATTGTATGATTGTGATAGTATGATTGTGATTGTGTGATTGTGATTGTATGATTGTATTTGGGAGATTGTGATTGTATGATTGCGATTGTATGATTGTGATTGTATGATTGTGATTGTATGCTTGCGATTGTATGATTGTAATGGTATGATTGCGATTGTATGATTGCGATAGTATGATTGTGATTGTATGATTGTGATGTATGATTGTAATTGTATGATTATGATTGTATGATTGTGACTGTATGATTGTGATGGTATGATTGTGATTGTATGATTGCGATCGTATAACTGTGATTGTATGATTATGATTGTATGATTGTGATTGTATGATTGCGATTGTATGATTGTAAATGTATGATTATGTTTGTATGATTGTGATTGTATGATTGTGATGGTATGATTGTGATTGTATGATTGCGATAGTATGATTGCGATTGTATGATTGTGATTGTATGATTGCGATTGTATGATTATGATTGTATGATTGTGATTGTATGATTGTGATTGTATGATTATGATTGTATGGTTGTGACTGTATGGTTGTGACTGTATAATTATGATTGTATGATTGTGATAGTATGATTGTGATTGTATGATTGTGATTGTATGATTATGATTGTATGATTGTGATAGTATGATTGTGATTGTAAGATTGTGATTGTATGACTGTGATTGTATGATTGTGATTGTATGATTGTGATTGTATGATTGTGATTGTATGATTGTGATTGTATGATTGTGATTGTATGATTGTAATTGTATGATTATGATTGTATGATTGTGATTGTATGATAGTGATGGTTTGATTGTGATTGTATGATTGCGATATTATGGTTGTGATCGTATGATTGTGATTGTATGATAGCGATTGTATGATTGTGATTGTATGATAGCGATTGTATGATTGTGATTGTACGATTATGATTGTATGATTGCGATAGTATGATTGTGATTGTATGATTGTGATAGTATGATTGTGATTGTATGATTGTGATTGTATGGTTGTGATTGTATGATTGTGGTTGTATGATTGTGATTGTATGATTGTATTTGGGAGATTGTGATTGTATGATTGCGATTGTATGATTGTGATTGTATGATTGTGATTGTATGCTTGCGATTGCATGATTGTGATTTTATGATTGTGATTGTATGATTGTGATTGTATGACTTTTGATTGTATGATTCTGATTGTATGATTGTAATTGTATGATTCTGATTGTATGATTGTGATTGTATGATTGTGATGGTATGATTGTGATTGTATGATTGCGATAGTATGATTGTGATTGTATGATTGTGATTGTATGATTGTGATTGTATGATTGCGATTGTATGATTGTGATTGTATGATTGTGGTTGTATGATTGTGATTGTATGATTGTATTTGGGAGATTGTGATTGTATGATTGTGATTGTACGATTGTGATTGTATGATTATGATTGTATGGTTGTGATTGCATGATTGTAATGGTATGATTGCGATTGTATGATTGCGATAGTGTGATTGTGATTGTATGATTGTGATTGTATGATTGTCATTGTCTGAATATGATTGTATGATTGTGATTGCATGATTGTGATTGTATGATTGTGATAGTATGATTGTGATTGTATGATTGTGATTGTATGATTGTGATAGTATGATTGTGATTGTATGATTGTGATTGTATGGTTGTTATTGTATGATTGTGGTTGTATGATTGTGATTGTATGATTGTATTTGGGAGATTGTGATTGTATGATTGCGATTGTATGATTGTGATTGTATGATTGTGATTGTATGCTTGCGATTGCATGATTGTGATTTTATGATTGTGATTGTATGATTGTGATTGTATGATTTTGATTGTATGATTCTGATTGTATGATTGTAATTGTATGATTCTGATTGTATGATTGTGATTGTATGATTGTGATGGTATGATTGTGATTGTATGATTGCGATAGTATGATTGTGATTGTATGATTGTGATTGTATGATTGTGATTGTATGATTGCGATTGTATGATTGTGATTGTATGATTGTGATGTATGATTGTAATTGTATGATTATGATTGTATGATTGTGACTGTATGATTGTGATGGTATGATTGTGATTGTATGATTGTGATTCTGCGATTGTGATTGTGTGATTGTGATTGTATGATTGTGATTGTATGATTGTGATTGTATGATTTTGATTGTATGATTGTGATTGTATGATTTTGATTGTATGATTCTGATTGTATGATTGTAATTGTATGATTCTGATTGTATGATTGTGATTGTATGATTGTGATGGTATGATTGTGATTGTATGATTGCGATAGTATGATTGTGATTGTATGATTGTGATTGTATGATTGTGATTGTATGATTGCGATTGTATGATTGTGATTGTATGATTGTGATTGTATGATTGTGATAGTATGATTGTGATTGTATGATTTACTTGGGAGATTGTATTTTGGAGATTGTAATTGTAGGATTGCGATTGTATGATTGTGATTGTATGATTGTGATTGTATGATTGTGATTGTATGATTGTGATTGTATGATTGTGATTGTATGATATTGATTGTATTATTGTGATTGTACGATTGTGATTGTATAATTGTGATTGTATGATTGTGATTGTATGATTGTGTTTGGGAGATTGTAGTTGTATGATTGCGATTATATGATTGTGATTGTATGATTGTGATGTATGATTGTAATTGTATGATTATGATTGTATGATTGTGACTGTATGATTGTGATGGTATGATTGTGATTGTATGATTGCGATCGTATAATTGTGATTGTATGATTATGATTGTATGATTGTGATTGTATGATTGCGATTGTATGATTGTGATTGTATGATTATGATTGTATTTTTGTGATTGTATGATTGTGATTGAATGATTGTGATTGTATGATTGTGATTGTATGATTGTGATTGCATGATTGTGATTGTATGATTGAGATTGCATGATTTTGTATGTATGATTGTGATTGTATGATTATGATTGTATGATTGTGATTGTATGATTTACTTGGGAGATTGTATTTTGGAGATTGTAATTGTAGGATTGCGATTGTATGATTGTGATTGTATGATTGTGATTGTATGATTGTGATTGTATGATTGTGATTGTATGATTGTGATTCTGCGATTGTGATTGTATGATTGTGATTGTATGATTGTGATAGTATGATTATGATTGTATGATTTTGATTGTATGATTGTATTTGGGAGATTGTGATTGTATGATTGCGATTGTATGATTGTGATTGTATGATTGTGATTGTATGCTAGCGATTGTATGATTGTGATTGTATGATTGTGATTGTATGATTGTGATTATATGATTTTGATTGTATGATTGTGATAGTATGATTGTAATTGTATGACTATGATTGTATGATTGTGATTGTATGATTGTGATGGTATGATTGTGATTGTATGATTGCGATAGTATGATTGTGATTGTATGATTGTGATTGTATGATTGTGACTGTATGATTGTGATTGTATGATTGTGACTGCGTGATAGTGATTGTATGATTGCGATTGTATGATTGTGATTGTATGATTGTGATTGTATTATTGTGATAGTATGATTGTGATAGTATGACTGTGATTGTATGACTGTGATTGTATGATTGTGATAGTATGATTGTGATTGTATGATTGTGATTGTATGATTGTGATTGTATGATTGTGGTTGTATGATTGTGATTGTATGATTGTATTTGGGAGATTGTGATTGTATGATTGCGATTGTATGATTGTGATTGTATGATTGTGATTGTATGCTTGCGATTGTATGATTGTGACTGTATGATTGTGATTGTATGATTGTGATTGCGTGATAGTGATTGTATGATTGCGATTGTATGATTGTGATTGTATGATTGTGCTTGTATTATTGTGATAGTATGATTGTGATAGTATGACTGTGATTGTATGACTGTGATTGTATGATTGTGATTGTATGATTGTGATTGTCTGATTGTGGTTGTATGATTATGATTGTATGATTGTGATTGCATGATTGTCATTGTATGATTGTGATAGTATGGGTGTGATTGTATGATTGTGATTTTATGATTGTGAATGTACGATTGTGATTGTATGATTGTGATTGTATGATTGTGATTGTATGATTGTAATTGTATGATTATGATTGTATGATTGTGATTGTATGATAGTGATGGTTTGATTGTGATTGTATGATTGCGATATTATGGTTGTGATTGTATGATTGTGATTGTATGATTGCGATTGTATGATTGTGATTGTATGATTATGATTGTATGATTGTGATTGTATGATTGTGGTTGTATGATTGTGATTGTATGATTGTATTTGGGAGATTGTGATTGTATGATTGTGATTGTATGATTGTGATTGTATGATTGTGATAGTATGATTGTGATTGTATGATTGTGATTGTATGGTTGTGATTGTATGATTGTGGTTGTATGATTGTGATTGTATGATTGTATTTGGGAGATTGTGATTGTATGATTGCGATTGTATGATTGTGATTGTATGATTGTGATTGTATGCTTGCGATTGCATGATTGTGATTTTATGATTGTGATTGTATGATTGTGATTGTATGATTTTGATTGTATGATTCTGATTGTATGATTGTAATTGTATGATTCTGATTGTATGATTGTGATTGTATGATTGTGATGGTATGATTGTGATTGTATGATTGCGATAGTATGATTGTGATTGTATGATTGTGATTGTATGATTGTGATTGTATGATTGCGATTGTATGATTGTGATTGTATGATTATGATTGTATGATTGTGATTGCATGATTGTGATTGCATGATTGTGATTGTATGATTGTGATAGTATGATTGTGATTGTATGATTGTGATTGTATGATTGTGATTGTATGATATTGATTGTATGATTGTGATTGTACGATTGTGATTGTATAATTGTGATTGTATGATTGCGATTGTATGATTGTGTTTGGGAGATTGTAGTTGTATGATTGCGATTATATGATTGTGATTGTATGATTGTGATGTATGATTGTAATTGTATGATTATGATTGTATGATTGTGACTGTATGATTGTGATGGTATGATTGTGACTGTATGATTGCGATCGTATAATTGTGATTGTATGATTATGATTGTATGATTGTGATTGTATGATTGCGATTGTATGATTGTGATTGTATGATTATGATTGTATTTTTGTGATTGTATGATTGTGATTGAATGATTGTGATTG